>NC_064848.1:21477760-22077760 GCF_024139225.1 Suncus etruscus | reverse complement strand
GAATGACCCTGAGCACAAAACCAGTAGCAAAGCAAGAACCAACAAGAGTGACCTAGTCTTCCCTCAAAAAGAAAAAGAATTTTAATTTTTTTTCTATTTTAGATTATTATAGTAGAATACATTATATTATCATATGTGCTTAATAATGCTAGATTCCTATAATGAACTTAAATTTCCCCTTAAAGTTCTGAGATTTGAATGATAGCAATGTGATGATAAAAATAAAATTTGCACTAAGTATCACGTTAGTTTATATTTCCTGTGGGCATCAGTTTTCCCATATTAGTTCTGACATTTCTTCTTCCAAATCTCTCCACATGATGCAACAAATATAAATTTTGTAAAGTGTATTTTTTATTGAATACCTTAAGATGCATTCCTGATCCAGAAATTTTGTGGAGGGGCTAGAGTGATGGCACAGTGACTAGGGGCTCTGACCTTGTATATTTGAAGATCAGGTTCGATCTCTAACACCATACATTACCTCTCAAACATCTCCAGGAATAATTCCTGAGCCCAACTGAGTATGGCCCATAAAAGGTGGGGGTGGAGGGAGAAAATTGGTATATTTACATACTAGTTGTATAAGCAATCCCAACAAATGAACTGTGATTGCATGATGTCATGTGAATGAATATTAGCCGTATCATATGAACAGAAAAGAGTATATGCAAAAGATTATATGAACCGAGTCCAAAAATGCCTAAATTAATTATTACTTGTTTTATAACATATAAAAAGAGAAAACAGTATTTAACAAAGGAATAATAAACTCAGTCTTGGGATAATGAAAGCCTAAAAGCTGGAAGAGAGAAGGAGAGAAAAATTGGAGGAGGAGCAATAAATTTTGTTTTCAAGGTTCTCTGTTCTCATTTATTATATATAAATGTAAATACATGTACATTTTATTGATAAAAATATACATAGGGTGGGGCTAGAGAGAGAGTTCAATAGGTAAAGATTGCACATGGCTGACCTGGGTTTAATCCCTGGCTTCCCATATAGTCCCCTGAGCCTGCCAGGAGAGATTCCTGACTGTGAAGCCAGGAGTAAGTCCTGAGCACTATTGGATGTGGTCCCCAAATCATTAAAAAACAAAACCACAAAACTCAAAAGTTTATAAAGGGCTAAGGATGATGATGATGATGATGAATCAATTTATGTGCCCCATATAAATGAAATAAAAAGTTTTAAAAATCAGTCATGTATGTATCTCTTTAGATCTAATATTGGCAATATGCCTTGGAAAGTTGCTATTGTGTTCAAACATTTTTAATATCTAATGTAAGGATAGTATTCTCAGGCCAGAGTGGTGGTGCAAGCCATAAGGCCTCTGCCTTGCATGTGCTAGCCTAGGATGGACTGCATTTCAATCCCCTAGCATCCCATCTGGTCCCCCAAGCCAGGAGCGATTTCTGAACACATAGCCAGGAGTAACCCCTGAGTGTCACTGGGTGTGGATGAAAAACCAAAAAAAAAAAAAAAAAAAAAAAAAGAATAGTATTCTCTAGGTTTGGCTAGAGAATGTCTCCTGGCAAAACTAATGATATTTTAACCAATTATGGCACTACTTGGTAATTTTATATAGAAATAATTTTACTGTAAATCTTGATATCTTTGTCACTGAAACTTTTGCTTCTATGAAGAAAAATCATAAATCGTAACATGAGCATATAACAAAGTGAAAATATTCCTTATATTAATAAAACTCAAAAGTGTGATTTGTCTCATAAGTTTACTTGCCCTTCTGTATTCAATTTTTGGTAATATTTCATTCCATATGATGTTACTTTGCTAAATCTTACTCTTTGCAATAATAAAGAACTTGTAGATCTGACTAGCAGTGGCCTAAATGCTAGTTCCTTTTTGTTCATAAATGATAGTCTGATTTATTAGTGTAGATCATTACTAGCTAAGCATTTTGACAGCAGCTTCTGCCTTTTTTTCTTTTGACAGTGTGTCTCTTAGATCTTGTTATAGAGACACTGATACATCCAACAGGGCTTTTCTTTTATTTTTTTACATTGCTCTAGTTATTTTGTTGGTTCGTTTATTTTAAGCAAAGTATTTTGCTGCAATTCACATCTAATGCATGCATGTGTTCAAACATGAGTATCCATTTCTCACTAGTTGGTGTGTTAGCATTACTCAGCCCTCATCTACTTTCAGAGCTGGTGCTCTCCTTGATCACTGTTGATGTGTATTTGTTATTTTTGTATGTAGGCCATATACACAGTCCATTGGAATCCCTGAGTGACTCCTGGGCCCGCCTGAAACATAGCCGAGACTGGTTGTACAACTCTTCTTGCTCATTTGAATCTGATTTTGATCTTACCAAGTCTTTGGGAGTTCATTCTTTGATTGAAAATGTTGTGAGCTTTGTGAGTGGAGATGTGGGAAATGCCCCCGGTTTTAAAGAGCCAGAGGAAGGCATGTCTACAAGTCCTCAAGCTTCCATCATTGCAATGGAACAACAGCAGTTAAGGGCAGAAGTAAGTCACTTTTATTCCAATTTAAATGTATTCCTCTCAAGGGGCTATCGCAACTTAAATTGAATCACTAGATAAAAACTCACATAACAAACTTTTCCTTTTTTTCTCCCTATCCCTGCCTCTAGCTTTTTTATATCACTTTATTAACTAAAACACATTTTGTTTGAATTGAACAAGAGTGCATTTTTAATTGCTATCTCAGCATATGGTACTCTAACTGTGGTCCCTGCTTATCTAGAATTTAAAGTGAAACTCAATTAGCATAGTTTTTCAGACTTCATTTTCACCCTTTGACTTCATTGATAGGTGTTCTATTAGAGTTCAGCAGTAATAATACTGATTGCTAAAGTAAGTGACCAAAACTTTGAGACCAAGTATCTCCTTCAAAATATTCATTAGTGTAGATTAAACATGTCTGTAAATTCATTGATACTCCTCCCTTAAGGAAAAAGCCTTAATTCTCGTCTATTTGACGGTAAACTGGGCTGTCTTAGGAAAGGGGGGGTATGGAGTAAAATTACATTGAAGAGGCATAATAGCCAGTGATCAAAATTAACTTCACCAGTAGTCTAAGTGATATAATGTATCATTGATAATAATATGAAAAGAAGATTTTATAGTACTTCTTTTTCATCAAGTTTTTATGTTAGGCATCATGATTTACAGTGCTGTTAATGATAGGGTTTCATGCAGAAAATTTCTGCATCATATCCTCTACCAGAATTTCCCCTTCCCTATGCCCTTGTCTCAGTGTTGTCCTGTCCTCCATTCCCCCTGTGGTAAGCTTTCTATTGAAAAACATTTCTCAATTTCTGTTGCTTTTGGACACACATTTAGTATGTCCTTACTATGTTTCTTTATAAAGCACACATATGGAAGATCATTGTGCCTCTTCCTCCAACTAACTTCACTCAGCATGATACCTTGCAAATCCATCCATGTAGCAGCAGATTGCATGATTTTACATTTTCTTATAGCCATATAATATTCCAGTGTACATATTTACATAGTTTCTTTATCCAGTCATCTATTCTTGGAAATTTGAATTGTTTCCAGATTTTGACTTTTGATATTAGTGCTTCAATGAATATAGAAGTGCAAATGTCTCTTCAAAATAAACTTTTTGGGCTCCAGAAGTAGAATTGTTGGGGGTCATATAGAAGCTCAGTTCCTAGTTTTTCTGAGACAATGTCCATGTTGTTTGCAAAAAATTTGGAACCGGTTGAAATTCTGACCAGCAGTGAATAAGTTTTCAGTTTATAGTATTCTTTATGGTCTGACTCAATAATTCTAGATTATTTATTAGGAAAACTCAAGTTGAGATTCATTCTATAAAATAAAGGAAAACTCTTACAAAATAACAAGGTCATGACAAAGAAGAAAGGACCGACATTGCAGATGAAAGCAATTGCCTACACAAATGTAAATGATTTCAAAACAAAACATTTAGGCTGACAGCATAGCTTGGTGGTAGAGCATATACTGCAAAATAAAAAGTTGAGAGGCTGGAGAGAGAGACTACAATAGGTAGGCCTTGCAAGCAGCTGACCTAGGTTCGATCCCTGATATACCATATGGACCCCTGAGAGCTTTCAAAAGTGATTCCTTTGCACAGAACCAAGAATAATACATGAGTATTGCTGGGCATGACCTAAAATAAAAAATAACTAAAAGTTCATTTAAAGAAAAGAGAGACTAACTACATTAACAAGTTTTGGCTCTCTAAGGAAGATAGAACAGGACGTTCAAGGGAACACAGAGAACCATTCAGAAGTATTTCTTATATTTGTTGAACTAATGTATTCATTGTTCATAATTATATTATAAGTAAATGAAGGCATGACAATACAACTTCACATTTGAAAACCTTAACTTGTATTTTCTCTTGAGAATCACAGTACCTCTGAATAGATTAAATGCTATGTATGAGCCTCATTTTATACCTGAAGAAACATCCTTAGGGAGCAAGTTTCTTAAAACCACATAGTAGGTGAAAAAATACGTTTATAAAACTAGCTCTTACATGCAAATCTGCCCTCTCTCTTTGTGCTATACAAACTCTTCACTGAAATACACCTGCAATTACGCAAAGATTTTTATTTTAAATAAAAGGGACTAATAGGATTGTTCCGTGAGTCAGAAGGCACAGACTTTGCATGCAGAATGTCTGGGTTTGGTCTCTGGCATCACTTGGTTCTCTGAGCACCTTGAGGAGTGCCACTCCCTCTCTGGACACTAATAGGTAAGCCCCCAAACTTGAAAAAGCCGCAATACTAAATTCTTAATACTAAGAAGTGTCAAAAAATTTTTTGTGTGTGTGTGTGTTAAATTCACTGTCATAGTTCCATTATGTTTTAATTCAGTGAGGAACCTAAAATATGTTTGTTTTATTTTTTTTTTTAAGCTTCGATTAGAGGCACTTCATCAGATCCTCATTCTTCTATCTGGGATGGAGGAGAAAGGTAGTGTTTCTCTGGCAGGAAGCAGGTTGAGCCCCGGATTCCAGTCCTCCACACTGCTTACATCTGTGAGATTGCAGTTCCTAGCAGGGTGTTTTGGTTTAGGGACTGTGGGACACACAGGAACCAAAGGAGAATGTGGCCGTTTTCATCACTATCAGGTGGGTAAATGGGTCCTTTATTAGAGGGACTCCTGACAGGATATTGGAATTTTTAAAATATCTTTGAAAGGGGCCGGAGAAGGACGGTGGTTCAAATCTAGCATCCCATATGGTCCCCCGAGCCTGCCAGGAGCAGTTTCTGATTATAGAACCAGGAGTAATCCCTGAGTGCTGCCGGGTGTGGCCCCAAAACAAAACAAAACAAAACAAAACAAAATCTTTGAAAAAAGTTTATTAGTGTAGAGCTTTTTAATGTTTAAGATTGATGTGTAAAAATAAAGATTTCTGAATAACTCAAAAATAACAGCATTGACTTGCTTTTCATACCACGAACTCCCTTGACCACTTGTCAGTCTCTCACCAAAACAAAGCAAAACAAAAAACAACACCTCATATTGATGTAGATTCCTGAATAATAGTAGAGTAGTTGGGACTAGATGAAGTCTGATACTGTTAAACTTTTAGGGTTTGTTTTGTTTTGTTTTGTTTTGTTTTTTCTGGAATCCTTTTTGTTAGCTCTTAGCCAAATGAGATAGATATATATACAAGTGAGGATTGGGTAGGTTATTTCGGAGGATGGGTTTCAAGAATTTGCGATTTTTATTTGATTATTTTACCTGTTTTCTGATGGCTTGGGAAAAAAATTTATACGGTGTTGTCTTTATCCAGTTAGGAATTACCAAAGGAGGGAAGATGAGTGTTAAATGGGACAAATGGGGGTCTCAGAGATAGTACAGCAGGCAGTACAGCAGGCAAGTCACTTGCTCTGCACATGCCTGACTCATGTTCAATCCCTGCCACTTCATAAGGTCTCATGAACCCACCAGGAGTAAGCCTTGTGTGCTGCCAGGTGTGCCCCCACCCAAAAAAAAAAAGAAGACAAATACATCATAAAGGAAAGATTGGATTTTTATAACTACACTAATAACTAGTATGACAGTGTTAAAGAATGAGAAAGGTTGAATACCTGTCATGATATAGAAAGGAAGGGGGGCGTTGGTGGTGGGAACGTTGCACTGGTGAAGGGAGGTTATTTTGTATATGACTGAAACCCAACTACGAAAATCCTTGTAATCATGGTGCTTAAAGATTTATATTTAAAAAAAGATTGGATTTTTACTGAAGAACTTAATGTAGCATATAATCACATTGAATTTCAGTGGCACAGAACTAAAATATAATGTTATGTTAGTTTGAAAAGGAAGTAGGGATGAATCTTGACTATATGTCCCATGTTTGGAGAGGAAATTATTTTATGGACAAGGAGGAAGATGAGACAGACTCAAGAACTAACAAGCATTCAAAAATAAACTTGTTGTGCAGGATGGGTAGAGAGACTCAAAAAGTAATAAAAATGTGTTGTAAAACTTAAAATAACTAAAATCATCATAATGCTCTAGCAGGGGTCCTCAAACTTTTTAAACAGGGGGCCAATTCACTGTCCCTCAGACCATTGGAGGGTCTGACTATAGTAAAAACAGAACTTATGAACGAATTCTTATGCACACTGCATATATCTTATTTTGCTATGAAGAAACAAAACAGATACAAATACAAGATGTGGCCCGCGGGCCATAGTTTGAGGACCACTGCCTAGAGTAAACTAAGAAAGTATTATTAATTTTATTTGACATGGAAGTACTATTGTGCTAATAAAATAAGTAATTCAAGATGTGTATAATTCAGGATGGCATCAGAGCAGCCAAAAGAAATATTCAGATTGAAATCCAGCTAGCTGTGCATAAGATCTACCAACAATTGTCTGCCACCTTGGAGAGAGCCCTGCAAGCAAACAAGCATCACATTGGTGAGTATTTGCCCCACAGATGACAGATGCATGTGGTATCTTCTGACCAGAGGTAATGCTAGAGTGTCAACATTCAGTTCTCATATTTAATATTAACTAATCAACCTGGGATGTAACTTTGTGTTAACTTTGTGTAACTTTGTGCTTACCTTACCTACTATAAGGTTTTAGCTTTGATCTCTATCATGCTCCCCCTCCCCCCAAAATAAATTAGTGTCTTCTATTACTTTTGTATTTTGGGGTATACTTTATTTTAGTAAATGCTTAGTTTAATTCAAAGAAGTTTCTCAACTTTTTATTTTGTAGAAGCACAGCAGCGTCTCCTCTTGGTGACTGTTTTCGCATTGAGTGTCCACTATCAGCCTGTGGATGTCTCCTTGGCAATTTCCACTGGGCTACTGAATGTATTGTCACAGTTATGTGGTACAGACGCCATGCTAGGGCAGCCCCTGCAGCTGTTGCCAAAGACAGGCGTCTCCCAGCTCAGTACAGCTTTAAAGGTGGCTAGTACAAGGTTGCTCCAGATTCTTGCCATCACCACGGGGTAAGCATTATATTTGTTTTGGTGAACTGCTTTCTTTCACATTTAAATGATTCTCATGTCCCCTTCATTTCCCTCTTGTGTTTGATCACGTTTTGCCCTTCAATTTCATTACCCCTATGTTTCCCTTTGATTTCATGTAGGACATATGCGGATAAACTGAGCCCCAAGGTGGTCCAATCCCTGCTTGATCTCCTCTGTAGTCAGTTAAAGAACTTACTATCCCAGGCTGGTGTTCTGCTTATGGCCTCTTTTGGAGAAGGGGAAGGAGAAAATAGTGAAGAAGAAAAAAAAGCTGATTCAAGTGGAGAAACTGAGAAGAAAGATTTCAGAGGTATCTAACACCTTTTTCTGTCATTAGTTATAATGAAAAAAAATTTTTTTGTGGGGGGAGGGTTTATTGGTTGAATCATACCAAGCCATTGCTCATGGCTTACTTCTGGTTCTGCACTCAGGGATCACTTCTGGTGGACCAGGGATGAAACCCAGGTCAGCCATATGCAAGATCTCTACCCAATGTACTATCAATTTGACCCTATTATTCATAATTATCTCTATTGTGTGCATAGCAAAATAGATATTTTTATTGTAAAACATGAAAGAATTTTTTATTTTTTCATTTAAAACTGCTTTTTCCTCCAAATCAATGATATAAATGTGCTTCTGATTGAATTCCTCAATTAGTCTATTAACACTGATAAGGTGACCACACTAGTGGCCCACACTCTTGATTCAACCTCTCCTTGGCTGTTCTTGCTCTAGAATCTATAGATTCTAGGTGATTAGGAGTGGTATTGCTGGATCATATGGGAGCTCAATTTCTAGGTTTTTGTTTTTAGGAATCTCCATATTGTTTTCCATAAAGGCTGGACTAGATGGCAACCAAGATGCCCTTCAACAGATGAATGGCTAAACAAACTGTGGTACATATACACAATGGAATATTATGCAGCCAACAGGAAAGATGAAGTCATGAAATTTTCCTATATGTGGATGTACATGTAATCTATTATGCTGAGTGAAATAAGTCAAAGGGAGAGAGATAGACACAGAATAGTCTCACTCCTCTATGGGTTTTAAGAAAAATTAAGGACATTATTATAATAATGCCCAGAGGTAATAGAGATGAGGGCCAGAAGGACCGTATTTTATATATATATATATATATATATATATAAATAAAATAAGTAACAATATGAAGCTCACCACAAAGAGTAGTGAGTGCAGTTAGGGAAATAACTACACTAACAACTATCATGACTGTCTTAATGAGTGAGGGAAGTAAAATGCCTGTCTCGAATACAGGCAGGGGTTGGGAAGAGAGTGATGGGAATTTGCACTGGTGAAGGGGTGTGCTGTTTATGACTGAAACCCAACTACAATCATGCTTGTAATCATGGTGCTTAAATAAAGATTTTGTATATTAAAAAGTTATATGCTGGGCCCGGAGAGATAGCACAGCGGTGTTTGCCTTGCAAGCAGACGATCCAGGACCAAAGGTGGTTGGTTCGAATCCCGGTGTCCCATATGGTCCCCCGTGCCTGCCAGGAGCTATTTCTGAGCAGACAGCCAGGAGTAACCCCTGAGCACTGCCGGGTGTGGCCCAAAAATCAAAAAAAAAAAAAAAGTTATATGCTTAAATAATTTTATGCTATTATATGCTTAAATAATGCTTATGAAATATGTATGATGAAAAGCTTCAAAAATAAAGTACATGAAAAGATTAAATAAAGTACTTTATTAGAAGTTAAAAATGGTGGGCCCGGAGAGATAGCACAGCGGCGTTTGCCTTGCAAGCAGCAGATCCAGGACCAAAGGTGGTTGGTTCAAATCCTGGTGTCCCATATGGTCCCCCGTGCCTGCCAGGAGCTATTTCTGAGCAGACAGCCAGGAGTAACCCCTGAGCACTGCCGGGTGTGGCCCAAAAACCAAAAGGAAAAAAAAGAAGTTAAGAATGGGGCCGGAGATATAGCATGGAGGTAAGGCGTTTGCCTCTCATGCAGAAGGTCAGTGGTTCGAATCCCGGTGTCCCATATGGTCCCCTGAGCCTGCCAGGAGCGATTTCTGAGCGTAGAGCCAGGAGTAACCCCTGAGTATTGACCCCCCCCCAAAAAAAAAAAAAGTTAAATAATGAAGTAGATGTAGTACAGAGGAAATATAAAGGAATTGTTAGCTTTTGTTGTTGTTGTTGGTGTTGGTAGTGGTGGTGGTGAGTTTTTTTTTATCTCTGACACTTTAGGTCTGTCTTAGACTACTAGCACATTCAAAGGGTCAAAATGGTAGCACAATGGTAGGGTGTTTGCCTTGCACGCAGCTGACCCAGAATGGATTCAGTTCCATCCCATATGCACCACCACCCCCAGCTGGCCAGGAGACACTTCTGAGCACAGAGCCAGGAGTAACAGCTGAGTGCTGCCAGGTGTGGCCAAAACAAACAACAAACAAAAGAGACTAGCATATTTATTGCAGCAGAGTGAAAGTTCTCCAGGGAGCTAGACTTCTGTGCTGATGTAACTGGTCATTTAAACATGTGTCTTTTAGGTAGGGGAAGTGGGGGCCACGGGGAGTTATTGTTGTACAAATGAGCTGAGATGCCAGGATCTCCCTAGAAAAAAGTGCTGTATTATATATATATATATATATATCTGTTTTTAGTTGAAATGAATGAAATCCACGTCTTTGGTGCTTTTGGCAATTAATGTTCTGGACAGCTACTTACACACTTCTTCCCCCTTGCTCTACTGGGACTTCACCAGACCTAGGGAACATGGAAGGTAGATGTGGAATATGAAAACTTCGCATGTTATAGGAATTATAGGAAAAGCAGAATTAAAATATTCAGAGTGGAGAAAAAAGCCAGGAGAGGGTTAAGAAGAGTGAAAGAAGGTAGTGCTAATGCTGGTGGGGAACTGAGAACAATAATTAGGACAAATTCATTCCAGAGTTTTAGTTTATAGAATTTAAGCTCGGGAAAACCAGATTCAGGCTTCGAGGTTTGTTTCTTTGTAGAATTGGAAAAAAAAAAAAGTTGTATGTAAATATGAGTTTCAGTTTGAGCCAAAGGGGAATAGTCTTTCATATAGCTTTAGGGGTTCCTAGACAATGTCCTTCAAATTCTATCCAGTGAAACGCTCTGTGAAGACCAGAGAGAGAGTACAGTGATTAAGACACTTGCCTTGTACACAGCTCACCTGGGTTCAATACCCAGCACAGCGTAACATAGCCAAGCCCTGAGTATAGAACAAGGGAATAAGCTCAAAGCAAAGCAGGATATTATGGACCCCAAACCAAAACCAAACGAAAACAAAATCCTCTGTACTTGGGTAGAGAGCTTGTGTTCTTTAAAATGACAAAGGTAAGGGGTTTGAATAGAACCATGGTCTTACAGTTTATTTAACAAGTTCACTTTTATTCTATACATCTATTCTACTTTTATTCTTTACACTTATAGATATAAAAATGTTTTCAATTTGATGGCTTTCTGACCTTTTCATTAGTGTTTAAGAACTTGGCAACTTATGAATTAAATTTCTCTTGTGATAGTTTGCATGTTTCTAGTTGTCTTTTGATTGTAATATAAACTTGTTTCTTCTTTCTTTAGCTGCTCTTCGGAAACAGCATATAGCTGAACTGCATCTGGGGGATTTTTTAGTTTTTCTTCGTAGAGTTGTGTCTTCAAAAGCAATTCAATCAAAAATGGCTTCCCCAAAGTGGACAGAGGTCCTTTTAAATATAGCATCTCAGAAATGTTCTTCAGGTACATAACCTTTGCTTTTATTTTAGATTATTTTTCAACATCACTGTGTATTATTTAGATAATGCCAAATTTAAATAAGATAAAGAGCACTGAAAAAGGCCATGAATTTAATCTAGAAATTCATATTTATTCATGTTAAATAAAATATAGTTAAAAATCAGTTTCATTTGATAATTTAATCGATTATTGACATCACTTCTTGTATTCTCATAGAGCAGGTTATGATTTGTTCACTAATAATGATAGGACTTCTGTTATCTTTAGAAGCTTCCAATTGTGATGAAAATTATATACAATAAATTTACTTCCTTATTCTTAGCCTAAAAGTCTGGTCTGTGTACATAAGTTATTTCAGTCAGGTTTTGTCTTTTTGTTTAATTATGGTGAAATATGCATAGAAAAAATGTACAATTCAAAGCAAATGCCTTGCATGTATAAGACCCTGGGTTCCATCCCAGGAGACCTTTTGTTTTGTTTTTGTTTTGTTTTTTAGTCACACACATTAGTATCAGGAATACTCTTTGCTATACTCTTTATACTTTTTGCTCAGGGATCTTTACTCTATACTCTTTGCTCAGGAATTCTCCTGGTTGGGCTTAGGGGACCATATGGGACACTGGGGATCAAATCCCAGCTCGCTTTATGCAGGGCAGTTCCTCTATCTGCTGTACTATCACTCAAGCTATCCTCCCCCTTTACACACACCCTGCCCTGGAACCCTTTTGAATGTGACCTTGGTGCTGTATTCTACCTCAAATAACTCCAGATCTGACCCTCACATAAATATCAACAAAAATTTATTATTTGAACGATTTCAATGTATAGCTCAGTTATACTGAGTATGTTCATAATATTTAACTGTCATTGTACTCCATTAATTAAATTATGAATATAATCTCTATATAGTTTCAAAGTTCTTTAGTTTATGACTAATATAACTTACAATAATTTTTTCTCTTAATTTAGTAAGATGGGACTTATATTAATAAGGTCTTAGAGCATGAAAATTATTTTTAGCTGATTTTATTTTTCATTTTCCCCCTTTTTGAGTGGGTTGTTTTGTTTTGTTTTTGGCAGTGCTCAGGGATTTTCCCTTGCTCTGCATTCAGGAATCATTTGGTGGGGCTTAGGGGATTGTATGGATGCTGGGAATCAGTCATATACAAGGCAAGTGCCCTACCCAATGTACTATCACTCCAACTGGTTGTCTTGTAATCCATAAAAAACGAAAAAGGAACATCAATCTTCAGTCTTCATCTTTGTTTACTTAAGAAAAGTACAGGGCCAGGAGAGATAGCACAGCGGCGTTTGCCTTGCAAACAGCCGATCCAGGACCTAAGGTGGTTGGTTTGAATCCCGGTGTCCCATATGGTCCCCCGTGCCTGACAGGAGCTATTTCTGAGCAGACAGCCAGGAGTAAGCCCTGAGCACCGCTGGGTATGGCCCCCCCAAAAAAGTACATACTGGGGCCGGAGTGGTAGGGCATTTGCCGTGCATATGGCTGACCAGTGATGGACCGAGGTTCTATTTCCGGCATCCCATATGGTCCCCCGAGCCTTCCAGGAGCGATTTTTGAGCATAGAGCCAGATTAACCCCTGAGTGCTGCTGGATGTGGCTGAACCCCCCTCCCCCCCCAAAAAGAAAGGAAAAAGAAAAGTACAAACTGCTTACCTGCACTAACCTTAATGATTTTTGTAAGTCAGGCAAAGCATAACAGAGAGGTCATAATGGCTAAGTCAGCTTTAGAATTTAAAATTTTAGTTATGTGTTATATGACTTTGAGTTACCTAACTGAGCCTCATTTTTCTCTTTCATAAAGAAGATATAATACAGAGCTTTTGAGGATTAGTGGGTTAATATGTATAAGATTTTTAGAATAATACCTGATATATACAGCTATTCTAGCCCTTTTCCTTTTATACATGATGAAAGTGAGACATAATTATGAATATAATGGAATGGGTTCAGAATTCCTGTGATACTAGATTGGCATAAATGCCATAATTCTATTTATAAGTGCTTATAAATTGTATTCAAGAAGTTAGAGAACATTTACACAATGACATGATAATCAGCAAATGTCTTTTCCCTCCCAGGTATCCCTTTAGTTGGTAACTTGAGAACAAGGCTCCTTGCACTTCATGTCCTTGAGGCTGTGCTACCAGCTTGCGAATCTGGTGTAGAAGATGATCAAATGGCCCAGGTTTCTGTTTTAAAAGTTATCTGGGGATCGTTTTATATCTGCAACATGAGTCACCACAGAGCTAAATTTATAGCTTTGTCAATGTGTCATGTCTTCAGTAGCAAAATTTTCATTTCTGAGATTGCTTTCTTCATTACATCTCCAACCAAAGAGAGAGGGAAATTGAGTTAGAGGCTGTGAGGAGTAGGGAAAATATTTGCAAGGTCAGAAATAAGGGAGGAAAAGGGCTTTCGTTTAGTATATTTGGGCCTTGGGAGAGAGAAACGGATGAAGTTATGGCCTAATCAGATGACTATAAATTAAGACAGCATGAGGGCCATGATCTTACTAATGAGTGATAGTATAATTAGACAGCCTCAAGTAGCCACTGGTCGTTGCTATATCCAAACTTATATATAACTTAATATTAATTATAGCTTACATTATTTTTCTAAGTTATTTCAGGCTGCTGTCTAAAATTATTATTAATTCTTCTTCAATAAAACAGGTTGTAGAATGTTTGTTTTCCCTTCTGTCGGATTGTATGTGGGAGACACCCATTGCTCAGGCCAAGCATGCTATTCAAGTAAAGGAAAAGGAACAGGAAATAAAATTACAGGTAATGAATTCTTTCTAAAAGCCATTTTATTATTTATTTATTGAGGGTGGGACTTGGGCCACACCTGGAGGTACTCAGGTTTATTTCTGGTCATGGTACTCAGGAATTGAACTGAGGTCTGTCACATGCAAGGCAAGCCCTTAACAATTTCCGTAACCATCAAAATTAATATTTTGTCATCTGTTTCTGGATCCTCCACCTCTGAGGAATGTTATGCCTTTAATACTGTTTCTTGGGTCAGAATGATAGTTCAGTGGATAGGGTGTTTTTACTTTGCACACGACAGTCCAGGTTTGATATCTGACACCATATGATCCCCTGATCCATCAGGAGTAATTCTGAGTGCACCATTTGACCCTAAAATCAAAACATACATGCACAACCCCCTCAAAAAAATTGTTTTCTGTCTTATGTTATCCCTCTCTCCATCATTGCTGTCTTCTTCAGTCCTATAAGTCCTTATGGGATTCTGAGTGATTTTTATAATTGAGAATATGGTGTTCTCCTTCTTTGAAGGGTCTTTAGAGATACTCTAAAGATGTGTTTCTCATTACTTGTAATAAAATATTGAACTCTATTTTCTCCCCTTGCTTATGACAGAAAGAACTTGTCTTCTTTCTAATTCTTAGACCACTATACTTATATGTTTAAGTTTTTAGCTTTGCAGTGGCTCTTTGTATCTGAATACTTCCTGCAGATTAAGTTTCTCAAGAATCAACTTCCCATCAGTCAGGTCTCAGCCCTATCTCTTCCAAGAGTTCTTTCCTAAGCAGTCAGTCTACCGTTAATTTTCACACATTGTTACATCACCTGTTTTATTTTTAATGTATTTTTAATTTTGGGGAGGGAGTCACACTCAGCAGTGTTCAGGGGTTACTCCTGGCTCTGCACTAAGAAATCATTCTTGACAGGCTCAGAAGACCGTACTGGATGCTGTGGTCCCATATGAACCCAGGTTGGCCACATGAAAGACCTTGCCTTCTCTTTGGCCCCTACGTCACCTTTTTTAAATTTTAGCATAGGACTTGATGAATATGTTCCTGTTGTTCGACTTTCTCTTCCAAGATATAATTGTCGATCTCTGGCCTCCTATATGGACCTCTGAGCCTACCAGGAATGATTCATGAGGACAGAGCACCTGAGCCTCTCTAGGTGCAGCCCAAAAACAAAACAAAACAAAACAAAACAAAACAAAACAAAAAAAGGAAGAAAGAAGAAAACTAAAAATATATAAAATGTGCAAGCAGAGACCCTGTAATGCTGAAATACAGGACATGGAGCAACTGACACCTTATCAGTGTTTTATAAATACTTATTAAATGAATCAGTGACAGTGAATTCTTTTTTATTTGGGGGGGGTGTCACACCCAGCAGCGCTCAGGGGCTCTTGGCACTATGATCAGAAATCGCTCTTGGTAGGCTCTGGGGACCATACGGGATGGTGGGATTTGAACCTCTGTCCTTCTGCATGCAAAGCAAACGCCTTAGCTCTGTGCTATCTCTCGAAGTGAATTCTTGTCCTCAGTGTTTCTTAATTGATAAACTCCTGACTGATCTCTTTGCCTTCACTTTACATGCTGGTAAATGTTTCTAAAACAAGATCTGATCAGAGATACTCTATATCAGTCCTTCTCTGTGATGTGTGTGTGTGTGTGTGTGTGTGTGTGTGTGTGTGTGATATTTTTGGTTGAGGGGTACTTCAAATCAGTGCCCAAGGAGCACAGGAGCTGCTCCTAGCAGTGACAGACAGCTGAGCTGGTGTCCATGCTGGCCCCTGAGAATGCAGATTTTGCTCAGGCCCTGTCCTGTCAGAGAACCACCAAGGCCATAGCTGACAATGCTCAGGGATCTCTAGGGTCTCAGGTGGTACCAGGGATTAAATCAAGATTGGCTCAGACCCTTAACCCTAAACATCTCCCCCTAACCTAAATCATTTTATATCGATGCCATATATATATATATATATAGATAGATAGATAGATAGATAGATAGATATAGAGAGAGAGAGAAAGAGAGAGAGAGAGAGAGAGAGAGAGAGAGAGAGAGAGAGAGAGAGAGAGAGAGAGAGAAAGAGAGAGAAAAGTTTTAACAACATGCATTTAAACCTTTCCTGATTTTGTTTCCTCTGTTTCTGGGTTTCTTTTCTGTTGACCCTGTCTTCTTGGCATTCCCTACTATCTGAAAGGACATCAATTCATTCTAGTATCCCACTGTCTCTGGACATGATGGACACAGTGTTTTGATTTTCTCCTGTGTTCAGCTGCCTCATGCCTTACTTAGTACCTAGCTCAGATGAAATCTTCTTTTGTTGTTGCTCTTGTATTTGGCTACATTGGGCAGTGCTTACTCTAAGATCTACACTCAGCAATCACTCCTGGTGGGCATGGGGGTTCATATGGGATTCCAGGGACTGAACCCTGGTTGACTATGTGCAAGACAAGTACCTTACCCTCTGTATTATCACTCTAGCCCCTTTGTAGCATGGTTATATACATCTTTTTCTTTTCTTTTTTTTTTGGGGGGGGGGGGAGAAGAGGTAGGTATAACACAGACAGTGGTCAACAACATTCCCAACTCAGACTGAGAACAATCATGATATTACTCAGGGAACTCTGTAAAGCTGGGTATCAAACTTAGGGCTTTTATATGCAAAGTATACTTTTATACTATCTCCCATACCCTGAATACTAAGTTTTTATGTTTTTACTTTGCCTGTCGTACAACTTCTTTTATTCTCTCACTAGAATATTGGTGTTATTTATTTGTCTCCCTTCTCTAATTAGATCATAAGCTCTTTATGGACACATATCATGTATGTAATTGTGTTCCCATTGCCAGTTGTAGGACATGTTATAGGACAATAAATATGGATGAAATCAAATCATAGTTCCAGAAGTGTATTAACAGAAAAAGGCTAATCCAACTTCCTTTCTGCTAGAAGCAGGGAGAATTGGAAGAAGAAGATGAGAATCTCCCTATACAAGAAATCTCATTTGACCCAGAGAAAGCTCAGTGTTGCCTGGTAGAAAATGGGCAGATTTTAACTCATGGCAGTGGAGGAAAAGGATATGGACTGGCATCAACTGGAATCACTTCTGGATGCTACCAGTGGAAGGTATGTGGCTTTTCAAAGAATGAAGCTGGTGGGACCCCAGATAACTTATTGGGCAGAGATAGGCATTAGCCTCAAGAGGAATTCTAACACTCACTTTATCCACATCTGCCACCTTGCACTGGCTAGAAAGATATAGGACTGTGAGCCTTGTAGGAAGGAAAAATAAGTATAGACCTTACCCAGGCCTTCTAAAAAAGAACTTTTTCTCAAAGAAGAACATCAAGAGATGAGCAGTGAAGTAAAAACAGATTTTAATTTATAAATTCTAAGGGGAGGGAGGGAGGGAGGGAGGGAGAGAGAGAGAGAGAGAGAGAGAGAGAGAGAGAGAGAGAGAGAGAGAGAGAGAGAGAGAGAGAGAGAGAGAGAGAGAGAGAGAATGAGTAACATCTTCAAGGGAGAGCACAGACTTCTCTAAAAGTGGAGAGAGATCCAGTACATAACTCATTAAAGATGAAAGTAAGCATCACATAAGGGGAGATGCAGGTGACATGTGTATGGAGCCACCATGTACATGGACTTACAACACACATGTGCATGCCTCCTTTTTCTCAAGTTAGTTCATAAAGGTTTTCTCCCAATCTTCCCAACCTAGGTCTGCTGCTAGGGTGATAGCCAGGAGGAAGAGTTGAAGGGTAGTTAATGGTCTTCTTTGATATTCCCTCCCTCGCCTTGGTTCCTGCTGGAGCTCTTTTGGGGTTGGGGGTGGAAGGATCTAGCCTTCTGGGGATGACAGGTAAAGTTCTTATCAGGCCTCTATCTACAAATAGGTCCTGACTTTAATGCTGTGAACATCTTAAGGCTAGTAAAAGGGCAACTCCTTCAAAAGCCAAGAACTTTCATTATGTTCCATGAATTAAAAAAAAAAACATGAATCTATCCAGAACATATGCTCTCTGGGCCCATAGACGTTGCCCATATCTCTCTTCTTGAGATGTGTACTTTCATGTTTTTCCTACTTTAATTCTGGGACATGTACTAGGGTTCTCTCTAGTAATGTTCTAATTCTGCCTTTGGAGAAACACATGTTCTGTCTTTCTTATCTTCTCCTTACCTTTCTATGAAATTACAAACTCCTATTTTTACTTCCAAAATAATGGAAACTTTCCATTAATAGTTTTCTGAAAGATACATTTTTCTTTAATAATAAAGATGTGGGCTAATAAAATAATTTCAATTTGTATGAGGATTATTTTAAAAGTTAAGAAAAAGGTTAAATTATTTTAAAAATCTTCACCAAAATTATTTGTGTGTTTTCTCAGGTTAAAAAGAAACTTTACAGTTTAACCAGAAATGAATAACTGTTGTTAATGCACATATTCCCTAAGATTAGTTTATGTTGTTAGTAGTATATAAAGAGGGTTTTAAATTTTAATATTAATTTGAATATTAGTGAACGTTGCTGCTTTTATTTCAGTTTTACATTGTGAAGGAAAACAGAGGGAATGAAGGCACATGTGTTGGAGTTTCTCGCTGGCCAGTGCATGACTTTAATCACCGTACTACCTCAGATATGTGGCTGTATCGAGCTTATAGTGGTAATCTCTACCACAATGGAGAGCAGACTCTAACTTTGTCCAGCTTTACTCAAGGAGATTTTATTACCTGTGTATTAGACATGGAAGCCAGGACTATTTCTTTTGGAAAGAATGGAGAGGTACTGAAACTTTCATAAGCATTGCTATTTCCTTCATTTTAATACTGATCTAACTTGTTTCAAGAAGTCTGATCTTCTCTTCTCTACTTTTCTCCACTACCTTTTCTTCATACAGGAATGTCAACACTAAAAAAGTAAAATCTCATTAAGATTACTTAAGCAGTTGAGCAAATTA
This sequence comes from Suncus etruscus, assembly GCF_024139225.1. Taxonomy (NCBI): domain Eukaryota; kingdom Metazoa; phylum Chordata; class Mammalia; order Eulipotyphla; family Soricidae; genus Suncus; species Suncus etruscus. The sequence continues at coordinate 22,058,797 of NC_064848.1, read as the reverse complement.
GGGTCATTTATTATATATAGAATTTCCTTGGTTAGCAAGGTTAATAGAGATTTGATTATAATAATTTTATTCTGTTTCATAAGTTCTTTGAATTGTTTTTTTTATATTGCATATGATCAATTTTTAAAAATAACTCTTGTTTTCTTTTATTTTCATCCTTCCTTCTAGGAACCCAAATTAGCTTTTGAAGATGTGGATGCATCAGAATTATACCCATGTATAATGTTCTATAGTAGCAACCCAGGGGAAAAGGTACTGAAACCTTAAGCCTTTGTACTTAGACATTTGTCACTTTTATTAATATTTGAATATCAGAATTTATAATAATAATAAGCTAGTAAAATACCAGCTCTGATAATTTACTAGAAACTTCTAGAAAAAGGTTAAATACTTTTAGAAAGTTTTTATAAACTGCGGGAGAATAACAAAGGCCCAAAAGCAACAGAAACTAAGACCTTGAACACTGATCTTCAGTAGAAAGTTTACAAGTGGAGTGGAGTTGTGGAGTGTTTATTCTCCATAAACCTTCAGGTATATATTTAAGAGACATCCTCATTTTAAAAACATTTCCCCTTCTCATCTAAAACCTGCAGCACTGCAATAGTGGTAGAAGGTTGGGGGGAACAGTGGCACTTGAAGGGGGAAACCATTCCTATTAGTAACAGTATTGAAACCACAGTGCCTAACAGGAAGAAAAATACAAAGTACATGTCGTAGAGGCAGGCTGGTGAGTAGGAGGAAAACTGAAGACACTGCTAGAAGGAAGTGAACACTGGTGAAGGAACATCAGGTATTGGAACATCAGAAACTCAGTCACGAATAACTTTGTAAATTATGGTGCCTCAATAAACTTTTTTTACTTTTGTGAAAAATAGAAATTATCTTTATATTAAGGCACTATTTGATATTTTGGCAATTTTAATAGAATGAGTCAACTTTGAAACATCTATAGTTATAAAAATAGAAGCAATATTTCTTATCAATTATGCATAGATCAACAAATAACTTTAAATGTAATCAGTTATCAGTAGCTGAATAACAAGTTACATTTATGATAAGGAGCTAGCTGCTTTCACTCATTCAGTCAAGAGGTTCTCGGAACTTAAAGAGTAATTTAAACCCTAAACCTTCAAATTTATATATATATACTTGAGAGAATATATAATGAAGCATATATATTGAAGAGATTCACCAAAAACATTTCCCCTCCTCATCTCACTCCTGGAAAAACTAAATGATTTAAAATGACTTCTTGTGCCGATACATTTAATTTTATACCCAATTCTGTCTCAAGGATTCAGTGTAGTCTAGAATAGGTCTCCAAAGTTTCTATTTTTTTTTTTGGTTTTTGGGCCACACCCAGTAACACTCAGGGGTTACTCCTGGCTATGTGCTCAGAAGTTGCTCCTGGCTTGGGGGACCATATGGGACACCGGGGGATCGAACCGCGGTCCGTCCAAGGTTAGCGCAGGCAAGGCAGGCACCTTACCTTTAGCGCCACCGCCCGGCCCCATTTTTTTTTTTTTTGGTTTTTGGGCCACACCCAGTAACACTCAGGGGTTACTCCTGGCTATGTGCTCAGAAGTTGCTCCTGGCTTGGGGGACCATATGGGACACCGGGGGATCGAACCGCGGTCCGTCCAAGGTTAGCGCAGGCAAGGCAGGCACCTTACCTTTAGCGCCACCGCCCGGCCCCAAAGTTTCTATTTTTGTATGGAATAGTTTTGTGCTATTCACACAATTCTTTAGTGGAAATGCTAGACTTGATCAATTTTAGCCATGAAACTTATCCTGCATTTTTAAAATATAAATATTTGCTTATTTTTATATGTTGTATGGAGGAGTTTGAGCCATATCTGGTGGTGGCTTGGGTTCTGCACTCAGGCATCAGTTCTGGTGGTACTTGGGAGACCATATGCAGTGTCAGGGATGAACCTAGAGGTTGGCTGCATTCAGTGCAAGTCTCTTAACTCATATGTTATCTTTCTAGCTCTTAATATACTTTTAAAAATATCAAGGAGCTATAATTTTATTCATGAGACAGGGGAACTGCATTTTGAATAGGTAGCTAACAAAACTGCTATGGAGATGAAACCAAGAGGCCACCTACACTACCTGCTATCCTCCCTTACTTTGTGCTGCTCTTGTACCTCCCATAGGCTCTACCAAATTTTTTTTTATTGGTAAGAAAGCTCATTTGTTGGTCCCCAATATCAGTGGGCCATTACAAAATTCATTCAATGCCCAGACTGTGTTCATCAATCTATTTTACCCAAAAATCTTTTCTTAAAAGTTTTAGAATCTCTGACAAACACAAGACTAGTAGTAAAGTCCTTTTCTCTTTTTCTCTCTTTGTTTGTTGCCATTTACTGTGTATCTGGCACTATTCTAATTAATAATTACTTTATATGCATATTCTCATTTAATTTTTAAAGTAACCCTAAATTTTGTGACCTTGAATTTCTGGTGATATTTTTTTAAATATGCAGAACCTGGAGCTTAGCAAGATGAAGTAATCTTCAAGATTATTGAAGTTAAGATTTTAACCCAGGACTGGAGTGATAGCACAGTGGTAGGGCATTTGTCTTGCATGCGGCCAATCCGGATGAACTCAGGTTCGATTCCCAGCATCCTATATGGTCCCCTGAGCCTGCCAGGAGTGATTTCTGAGCATAGAGCCAGGAGGAACCCCTGAGTGGAGCCAGGTATGGGCCAAAATCCAAAAATATAAAACAAACAAAAAAGCTTTTAACCCAGGTTTTGCTCTTCCTTTAAGCACTGCATCTTATTTGAAATGTGTGTATAATTTGAGAATATATCAGATATCTTGATTTATGGTTTTATATTTGTTCTTTGAACAATACGAGATGACTTCAGCTCTTTTTAAAGAGGCTCAGTATAATAGTGACTAGATTCACAGTTTAGGTTGGAGACTAATTTAGATCAGTCATATAGACCTTGGGTATATGTCCATCTTCCAGATAACCACAAGATCTCTGATATTCATCAGTTTGCAGGATGTTTAAAGGAAAAGGCTTCTTATTTCAGAGGATGGTACTTTTTCTAATGCCAATTTATCAGCAGTATTTTCTCATTCCTGTGGTGTGAGAGTCCAGTGGTGAAATATAATTATATTGGAGGTTATTGAGTTATATGTGTTACAAATGATCATAACTAGTAGTTTATTGATTTTTCCATTTAATTTTATAGGTGAAAATTTGTGACATGCAGATGCGTGGCACACCACGAGACTTGCTTCCAGGAGACCCCATTTGTAGTCCAGTAGCAGCAGTGTTGGCAGAGGCCACCATTCAGCTCATCCGTATCCTTCATCGGACAGACCGCTGGACTTACTGCATTAACAAAAAAATGATGGAAAGACTACACAAAATTAAGATATGTATTAAAGAGTCAGGTCAGAAGCTAAAAAAAAGCCACTCGGTTCAAAGCCGAGAGGAAAATGAACTGAGAGAGGAGAAAGAGAGCAAAGAGGAAGATAAAGGTAAACATAATAGACATGGCCTTGCTGACCTCTCCGAACTGCAGCTGAGGACCCTGTGCGTAGAGGTGTGGCCTGTGTTGGCAGTGATAGGAGGAGTCGATGCTGGCCTTAGAGTTGGAGGTCGTTGTGTTCACAAACAAACTGGGCGCCATGCCACACTGCTTGGAGTGGTGAAAGAGGGCAGCACATCTGCCAAGGTCCAGTGGGATGAAGCAGAAATTACCATCAGGTATGATGTGTTGAGTTACATTTTTAGTAAGTAAGTCTTTCATGGTGACATGGGCCATGGCCCATGAATAGTGAGTAGTGGTGTATTTTGGGCAAGTTGCTAGTTAACAAGTTTCTTCTTCATTTTTTTTTTTTGTTACATACTTTTTCACATAGCTGAATTCTCAAACTTGTGTTCGTGTTCCTTGGAATTGTAGTAGTTAGTAAAATCTATCACTTCGTTTTGTGAAAGAATGGTAAGCTAGCCAGTTGACTTTTTAGTTGAGATTCTTTTCCAAATTTTACTTGGTTTTATCATTTCCATTATATACTCTAGAAAATATTGTCAGCAGATATGTCAATTATATTTTGTATGTGTATGAAGACTTTGAATATCCAATAGGATCCTATGTAACTATAATTAGGTTTTCAGTTTTCTGTGATTTATTTTGTTTGTTTGTTTTTTGGGTTACAGCTGGTGGCACTCAAGGGTTACTTCTGGCTCTGTGCTCAGAAATTACTCCTGGCAGGCTCATGGTACCATATAGGATGCTGGGGATCAAATCCAAATCAGATGGTTGCAAGGCAAATACTCTGCCCACTGTCAAACCCAAATCAGGCATGTGCCCACTATTAAAATCAAGTAAGGCAAGGCAAATGCTCTGCCCACAAATGCTCTGCTGTGCTGGTGCTCCAGCCCCAGTTACCTTGATTTTTGTCTGGCTTTTCTTTGATTATTATCCTTGCCCTACTTTTTTTTTTTTTTAACTGCACTATTAATTTTTTTGTTGTTGGGAAGGAATGCCTCCAACATAGTGTTTGGGTACCACTTGACTTACTTGGCCAGTTGATCAGTGCTATGACCTAACAGTGCAATCCTGCTTGGACTCAGAGTTGCTGGGGAGCCCACTAGGGCCATACCTACTGCTGTAAAAGGGGTCCACATGGTGTTAGGAATGGAATTCAGATCCTTGTGCAGGCCCCTCTAAGCGCTGACCTCTCTTTGGAGCTCCTTTGTCTTTTAAAGCACAATGTGCTATAATATTATAGTCAAATAATACTTATTTGACTCATTATATTTTTAGAAGCAATTAGATGTAGGCCAGAGGACAGTACAGGAGACAAGGTAGATGCCTGGCATACCACTATGGCATTTAAGATCCTTGTTCAAATCCTCAGCACCACATAATGGTCTTCTGAGTACCACAAGGTATAGCCCTTCAAAAAAAACCATACAAAAAAGATAATTGTGTTTGAAGTTGAATATAATAGAAATTCTGATATTTAATATGTATATATTAGGCTTTTTCATTGATAAGGAAACTCAATGAAATTGGTATTATTATAATTTGAAAATATGAATTTTTGATAAATACTATGCTTCCTAAAGAAATTCTTTTATAATATTTTAATATTATAAGATGGAACAATATTTTAAAACAGTGATTCTTAAATATTTTGAGCCTATATTCTGTTTTAGAACTTACGGGCCATCTTAGTTGAAAAATAAGCATTCACAAAGTTTGTGCTCAATATTAGGACATATGGATTCAACCTTCTCCTGCTCCAAAAAACCGTAGAAACAAATTGAAATAAAAAATGTTTCATTGAAAGTATCTACTTTTTTAAAAAATGTTTTGCCTTATTTCAGAAAGGATTTGTAATCTGTAGTAAGCTGAACACAGGAAAGTTAATTAATAAGGTTAATTAAAACAATTAAAAATGAAGCCATGGAAGGCTAAAATAGAATAGAGATTTAGGTTAGTACACCAACAAATACATCTTTAACTACATAGCAGTTACATTTAATTTAATTGTAACATTTAAACTTTTAAAGGAAATCATACCAGATAATAAAAAATATATGTTTAGCGATTAATTGGAAGCATTAATTAAAGACTACAAAATAAATTTTTTAATGAAACAGTCTTCTACTTATAACCTTTCCCTAAGTTATAAACGACCATAATTTAGCAATTTATTGTACAAACTTTCCAAATAGCTTACATCAGGAACTAGCAAACTAGCCTTTGTTAACTGACTTTACGGCCATATTGGAATTTGCTAAGGTGTAGCAATGGCTGCTTTCCTTCTTAAGTAGTGATGTCATAAAGTTCTAAAAACAGTTGGGTAATCTGCAGGATCTGAAATATCATAATTTATAGAAAGGGCTCTATAAAATGTTTGCCAATTTCTGGCTCAGGTAACATAGAACCGTCCTACCTGAAAGCATAAGCACGTCTCATTGCATTTGCATCTCCCCATCACATCACCTCATTTTCTCACAGTTTGTAATGACTTCTGTAGTTTGTGTAAATTATTCTCTACCGTACACATGATGCATCTTATTATGTCTACATTTGTTCTGTACCTTCCTCCTGTCTATCCCTCACTTGCTTCTTCCTGTGTCATTCTGATCTTTATTAAAGCTTCCCAACTTTTTGGTCGCCTAGCGATACTCCACTGTATAATCTGGAGCCCTGTGAACCACTGCCTTTTGATGTGGCACGATTCCGAGGCCTGACAGCATCTTTGCTGCTGGACCTCACCTATCTGACTGGCATTCATGAAGATATGAGCAAGCAGAGCACCAAACGCCATGAAAAGAAACACCGGCATGAGTCTGAGGACAAAGGGGAAGTCGAGCAGAAAAGCGAGAGTGAACCTCCTTTCGATATAAGAACAAGCTTCATATCTGATGATGCAAAAGGCCAGAGTGCCACAAGCTCCAAATCATCAGAAAGTGAAATCGTTTTATTTCCTTTAGATTCAGCACTGCCAGGGCTTGAATCCCAACATCAGATAACAGAAGGAAAAAGAAAAAGTCATGAACATATGTCCAAAAACCATGACATAGCTCAGACAGAAACCAGAGCAGTCCAGCTGTCTTACCTCTACCTCGGGGCAATGAAATCACTTAGTGCTCTTCTTGGCTGCAGTAAATATGCTGAACTGTTGCTCATCCCCAAAGTCTTGGCTGAGAATGGGCACAACTCCGACTGTGCGAGCTCCCCCGTTGTTCAGGAGGACGTCGACCTGCGAGCCGCCCTCCAGCTCCTCATGCGCCACATGGTGAAGCGTGCAGTCATGCGGTCGCCCATCAAGCGAGCATTGGGACTGGCTGATCTTGAGCGAGCACAAGCTATGATCTATAAACTAGTAGTCCACGGGCTTTTGGAAGACCAGTTTGGGGGCAAAATTAAACAAGGTATGTTTGTAATACATGTATTTTGTTTTTGTGCTGTCAAAATTCTGATCGTCAAAAGTTACATGTTGTAAAAATGGTTGACAAAACAATTTTCACATTTTTTTCCTTTGGAGGTCAAGCAGTATTTTTTTTTTCCTTTAGATTAACAATCTACTCTCTATCTATATTTTTCTCTTCTATTTTATAAGCATTAGAACTTAAAAGCTGAAATGCAACTCAAGCCACAGAAGGTACTCATTTATTAGTCTAAATACATGGTATTCTGAGTACCAAGTCTGAAATTACTTCTCAGGCATCATTTAGGTTCCTGTTGTGGTAGTTTAGTTTTTTTTTTGTTTTTGTTTTTGTTTTTTAAGCTTGGCTCTTCCCAATTCTATACTTGGCATCACTCCTAGCATTATACAGAATCCTGTAGTACCATGTTTTGATCCTGTGGGACACATGCTTCGTGCACGTAAGCCTGAACTCAGCCTCTTTAGCTGGCTCCCAACCTCAGACAATTTTATAGATAATGTAGCTTTGTAAAACTACTACTTTATCTTCCATACTCATACTTACTAAATCAAGATGGCAATATGAGTCCTAGATAAAAATAAGATTTGTTCAGTAAATATATACTGAAGGCCTACTATGTACCAGACACACTACATCTGGGAAGTTAGTAGTGAGTAGAAAAATCCCTTGCTTTAATGAAGCTTACATTCGATTTTTGTTCTTCCTCCTTTTCTTGGTTTACACAGTAAGATAAGGAAGGAACCTGATTTGAAGTAGGAGTGTGATGATTATAAAGGGAAGTAGCCATTTATAAGGTTTCTTAGCTTTGTATAGTACCTGTTATCTAGATTGACTTCATTTGTAGACTCCTTTCAGCAAAGAAAAATATATAAATATAATTTAGACTTTCAAACATTTTAATTCTTTGTTTAACATCCTACGTTCAGGGTTTGAAGTATGTGTGTGTGTGTGTGTGTGTGTGTGTGTGTGTGTGTGTTTGTATGTGTGTGCATGCATGCACTTACTTGTGTGCTTTGAATAACCTAGTTTATTATTTTTTTGCGTTTGGGGCCATACCCATTGATGCTCAGGTTTTACTCCAGTTCTATACTCATCACTCCTGGTTGTACTCAGGGTACCATATGGAGTACAGGGAATCAAACCGGGATCCACCACATGCAAAGCAAGTGTCTTACCAGCTGTACTGTCTCTTCAACTTCAATTTTGTCTATTTTAGAACATGGACTTTTCATCTTTTTATTTTACTTGTATTTACTTGTCTTTGATCTTTGACTTTGGATAATTAAAATCAAAGTGCTAAAAAAACACAGTTTGAATAATCATATCACCCAAAGGGAACTAATCAAATCATAAAATCAAAATAAAGCTATATATTTCTCCTTCTTTTACAAAAATTGACTGGTTAAAAGACACTATTATTTTGTTTACTGTTGAGTCTATAAGAACAGTACATACAGAATATATACATTTAAGAACTTTTTCTCTAACTCTTCTGTAGAAACTGGCACATAAGAAATATGTTTAGGGCTGGAGCAATAGCACAGCGGTAGGGCAGTTTGCCTTGCACACTGTCTACCAGGGATGGACCCAGGTTCAATTCCCAGACATCCCATATGGTCCTTCTAGCCTTCCCCAAAAACAAAATAAATAATTATGTTTAGTAACATTCCAAATTAAAACTTTGACCTTTCTCATGGCCCTATCACTTTTTTTTTCTTTCAAAAAACCCCCCAAAAAACAGGTGATCAAAGCAGGGTCCATCCCGGGTTGGCTGCATGCAAGATAAATGCCCTACTGTTGTGCTATCATTCCAGCCTCTGGCCCTATCACTTTTGAAGCCAAATTCCTAACTATTTTTTTTTCCTAACTATTTTCTTAACCTTTACTTGGTTTATAGAGTTTGAGCAGCAAGCTGAAGATAGTGACCAAGCCCAGCAGGCCCAGACCCCTGTGACCACTAGTCCATCAGCTTCAAGTACCACTTCCTTTATGAGCAGTTCCTTGGAGGACACCACAACTGCCACCACTCCTGTCACAGACACAGAGACTGTGCCTGCATCTGAGTCCCCAGGTGTCATGCCGCTGAGTCTTCTCAGGTAAGGAAGCACATTTGTTGTCTGCATCTCAGGCTTATGTTTTGAAATATGGCTGCTCTTTGAGAAAAATGTGTACAAGTGCCCAAGAATTATAAAGAGCTTAAGGATCATAACGAACAAACCCATTTTACCAGAGTTGAAAATGTCCTTCCAAAATTCAAGAAATTGTTCAGTTTCACAGCCAGTTTTTGCATTTTGAGTTTTGGAGATAAAGATTAGAGCTATTTGGGGCTGGAGCGATAGCACAGTGGTAGGGCATGTATGTGCCTTGCACACGGCCAACCCAGGATAGACCTGGGTTTGATCACAGCATCCCATGTGGTCCCCCACGCCTACCAGGAGCAATTTCTGAGCACAGAGTTACGAGTAACCCCTGCCCTTGAGCACTGATGGGTGTGGCTCCAAAATCAACATATATATAAATATATATAATCTTAGAGCTTTCTTACAAAGATTAGAGCTCTCTTTCACTCTTAATAAAATAAAGTGCAGTAGTTAAGCTTATTTGTTTTTTTGTTTGTCTGTTTTTCTCCCCTCTTCTGTTAGTTGATAGTTTAGTTTTGTTTTTTTGTTTTGGGGGCTGGACCCGGTGATACTCAGGGGTTACTCCTGGGTATGCGCTAAGATATTGCTCCTGGCTTGGGGGACCATCTGGATGCAGGAGGATCGAACTGTAATCCATCCTAGGCTAGAGCGGGCAAGGTAGATGCCTTACTGCTTGCACCACTGCTCCGGCCCCTAGTTGATAGTTTATTGCTGTTCTCAACTTGTAGTTGAATATAGAAGAGAATATGACTTACTATTATTGAGTTTCATTTTTTGGCATGCCCAAAAGACACCTTGTTTAGAATTGTATTCTCCCCAAAATCTTGAAGAGTAGTTCTGATGGGACATATAGTTGGTTTTTGATTAATTTCTTTAGTAGTTCTGAATCATGGTTTTCTGTTCACATATTAAGGGTGATTGCTTTCATCTTGAGCAGGAGTGTTCATTTTAGCACTGCTGATAACTAACATTGCCCAGTCCTTATACATCTACTGCCTCTATCTCTCTTGTTTAAATAATACATTTTAAGAATTACTTCTATTTAAGAAAAGGGAAAAGAGGCTATATTAATATAGCTTTTAGTATTTGAGCTAACAGATGAAGGCACCTGTTTAGTATTGTATAGTGTGACTCCATAGTGCCTTCAAAGCTCTGTAGTAGGAAATGCTCTATTGTAAATGTTTCCTTGGTGGTATTTGCTAGGCCCTGTAACTCCTTACTGCTAGACCTCATTTCCCTGCTCTTTGATTGTGCTTCATTGGAGCTATAGTTATCTCTACCTGACTAGAAATTATTTAATGAAAGACAAAAAAAAAAAAGACAATGCTCCATGTGTACATGCCATTATGTCAGCTATTTGGATTGGATAGGAAATGGCTTTGTGTTGTTATTTTGCTTTTGTTTGTTTTTGTCAATTCCTAGTTATATTGGAGGGGAAGTGTTATGGTACTGGCAATCTAACCCAGGGCTTTTCACACACATAAAAATGCCATAAGTCACTTATATCCCATCCTCAACTCCTAGACAGTCTGGGAATGCTATTACTGTTCATTTATTTAGAAAATTTCTTGAGTATGCTCAGACCCCAAAAATAAATTTTTCCAGATGTACCCTCTTATAGCCAGGGAAACTAATACTATATAGAAGAAAAATCTCTATACAGACAGGAGCTTGTTTGTGTCTATTTTATTAACAACTGTATTCTCTCCCTACCATGTTCTTGGCACTTGACTAAACAAATGATCAAGTTTCTTTTACAGCATAATTACCCTATGGAATAATGATGTTTAAAACTGAATTTTTTTTCTAACTTGAACACCAGTCCAGGCTTTTTATTCAATAGAAGATTGGGATGGATGTATCATTTTAGAACTCACCATTGTTGTTCTCTTAAAGGCAAATGTTCTCTAGTTATCCAACTACCACTGTACTTCCAACACGGCGTGCACAAACTCCTCCAATATCTTCCCTTCCAACCTCCCCTTCTGATGAAGTTGGAAGAAGGCAAAGCTTAACATCTCCCGATTCACAGTCAGCAAGACCAGCTAACCGCACAGGTATGTGTGTTTGCTATCATGCATGGTGATACCCAGATCTCTCCAAATTACTAGTGCTTGATGAAGAGGGCATTGTGTTTTGGTTTTATTGAAGGTAAATCCTTGATTTATATTAAGGTATCACCTGCTTCATCAAACTCAGTTGTCTTTTCTAAAGTTAAAGATGAAGCATAGCTTATTAAGAGAGAAATTATATATATATATATATATATATATATATATATGTATATCAGTCATATTAGACCTTTCATTTTTTTTTCTGATATGGGCATTTTTTAAATTTAAGCCATGTGTTTAACAAAGTTACTCATAGTTGGGTTTTAGATATACAGTGTTTCAGGACCAATCTCACCACCAGTGTCAATCTCCCTTCACCTATATTCCCAGAGTCCATCCCATACCACCACCTCCTGCCCCAGCCTTCCAGCATAACAGGCACCTTAAAGTTTGGTTATTAAATGATTTCATTGTTGTTGACTCTGTCTTGGATATTTACTTCAGTCCTTTCTTAATTTCAACAAGGCCCCTGAGACCTCTGAGACCCTGTCTTCTGTCATTTCATGTATGTCTCTTCCCCCACTAAATTTCTTTTCTTCTCGCTATATTCTGGGGCCTAGAGAGTTCTCGACAACCCCCATTTAAGACATTTTATTTCTTCATGTAGTTATTCCACATACCACATATAATTTATATCATCTTGAGATACTGGCATTTTAAATATTATGAATATCCTAAGTCTTGTTCTTTTTGTAACCTACACAGATGCCTTTTTATTTTCATTCAATTTAAAGTACTAATAGTTGACTGTTGATCTGTGGTGAATATTACATTATTTAGTTTCTAAATAGGATCTTTTCGGCTATCTTCCTGTTACTGACACCTAATTTAATTTTATTGTCATTTAAGAAAATTCCTTTTATAATTTGAGTTCTTTAGAAATTTGATATTTTAATTTGAGATTTATCTCCTGTCAAAACTATCCCTACTTTGTTATTTCATGCAAGTGTTCCAGAAAGGCTATCAATGTCATTGACTTTGCTACTATGCCCATCTGTAATTTAGGATTCTAGGACTTCTTACAACCATAGTTATCTGTGAGTTTTTGTGGGAACAGATTTCAGAGCTACAATTAAGTAGGTAAAGTGTACTTGAAGATACCCAAGCTACTCTAGACTAAGTTCAGTTTAAGATTCCAATATGTGTTTTCCATGAGATAATATGATAGGATGTATCATGTGGCCTTAGCACTTTAGAAATCTAGCAGATACATACTATGCCAGGCTAGTATGACTTGGGTGACCTAGGGGTGGAGGTGATGGTGTATAGGCAGAACTCCCTAGTCCCAAGGAGAGAGAGAACTAAAATGAGTTCTCTCATCTATGGGATATAAAGAAATAATCTAGAGGAATACCAAATGACCAAAGATACCACAACCTAAGAACTGATCTTTGATATGTAGTACCTCTGCCATAGGGAAGTAGTGGAAGGATGAAAACATTGGGACAGAGGAAAGTGGACACTGGGGGATGGTGTTGTGCTTTATTGTGTCATGCTTGAAACCCTATATAAACTGTATTAATAGTAAGCCACAATGTATTATAAAAAAAAAAACAATGTGTTGCCAAGGGGGCAGGCTGGGAGACAAGAAGTAAGTATTGGTGTTAGAACATTGAAACTGAAATTCAATTATGTCTTTAAGTCACCTCAATAAAAGAATTCTAAAAATAAAATTTAAGACTGTTTTAGGATCTCAGTATGAACTGTTTGATAACTGTTTACTTAGGAAAACTATATTATTGAGTAGAATGTTGTATAAATTGTTAGTCTAGCCAGATTGATTGATAATGTCTGTCTTTACATACTGAATTTTTGTTATTATGTTACTGTTACAATTTTTCTTTTCCTCTAGTTGTTTTTATGATTATTTTTTGGTTTATCACTGGATTTAAGCAGCTAGACTATCATCTGCTATGATCTAAAGACCCAAACATTAAAATTTTTGAAGAAAAGTCTTAGGTTTATGGATTTATGGTTGCCAAAATTCCATAGATGATTTTTCAGTTTTGAGTTAGGGCCAGGCCTGGCAGTCTTTAGGGACCACCTCATGCTGGGAATTGAATCCAGGCTCCCACATGCAAATCATTTGCTCTGACTTTATCCATGACTGTTTAAAATATTTTCCTGATCTACCTCTTATATTTCAGTCTCCAGTTACATGTATATTAAAATGTATAAAGTTGCTCACATATTATTTATTTGTGGTTGTGCAGGAGATTGAACCAAGGTCCCATACAAGACAAGTGCTCAGCTGAGAACAAAAGCTCACCTTCCCCCTTTTCTATGATGGGGGGCTTCTCTTCCTTTTTCTCTGAGTTTTATTTTTATGTAGAAATTTATTTAAAACAAATAAAACATGAAATGGACTGAGAGGCCAAAGTAAAAAAATGTTTTAAGCCAAACAAGCCATGGCCTGAGAGAGTGAGAGAGAGAGAGTGAGAGAGAGAGAGAGAGAGAGAGAGAGAGAGAGAGAGAGAGAGAGAGAGAGAGAGAAAGGAGAGTGAGAGAATGAGAGTGAAGTAGTGAGAGGAGAGAGGGAGGGAGGTAGGGAGGGAGACAGAGGAGAGAATAAGGGAGGAGAGAGGAGAGCAGAGAGAAGGAAAGAAAGGAGAGAGGGAGATAGACAAATAGAATGAAGAAAAGGAGAGGAGAGAGGAAGGGAGGAAGGAGAGAGAAAGGAGAATCCTGAGTTTTAATTTAAGTGATTTTGTTGGTTTGCTTGTTATTCTGTAATTGTTCCCTCCTCTTTTTTATATTTTTTTTGGCTTTTGGGTCACACCTGGCAGCGCTCAGGGGTTACTCCTGGCTCTACGCTTAGAAATCGCTCCTGGCAGGCTCGGGGAAACCATATGGGATGCCAGGATTTGAACCACTGTCCTTCTGCATGCAAGGCAAACACCCTACCTCCATGCTATCTCTTTGCCCCGTTATTCTGTAATTGTTGTAGCGTCTGGTCATTTATCTTTTCTTCTGCCATGTTTTTTTTTTCTTTTATTTAAACACCATGGTTACAAAGTTGTTCATGATTGAATTTCAGTCTTACTGCAATGTAATAACCACTCTTATTCATTTCACATTTCACACCACCAATGTCCCCACTTTTCCTCCCACTCTCCCCACTGCCTGTCTCTGGGTAGGCATTTTATTTCTTTCTTTCCCTTTTAACACAGTGATTTGCACTAATTTTAATAAAGTGGTACCATATCTATCACTTTATCTTTGTTCAGCGCTCAGTTCCTGTGAAACATGATCAGTTCCAACTATCATTGTCAGAGTGGTTCCTTCTTTACGCTAACCGCACTGCTCCACTATTTGTAGCAGCTTCTTACCTTGGACTGGTCCTACTGGCCCTCGTCTCTATTGTCTCCATATTACTACCATACTATCTTTTTTTACCTTACATCCCACAAATGAGTATGATTAGTCTATGTCTATCCCTCTCCCTCTGACTCATTTCACTCAGCATAATAATCTTCATATGTGTTTTTAGTCCCATCCAGTATACTTCTTCTTTCCAATATACTACTTTTCATCTGCAGAAGTTCAGTTTCTTTTTTCTGGGGGAGGAGCACACCCTGTTATGCTCGGGGTCACTGCTGGCTATGTGCTCTGAAATCACTTCTGGCTTGGGGAACCATATGGGACTCAGGAGGATGGAACTGAGGTCTGTCCTGGGTCAGCCATGTGCAAAGCAAACGCCCTCCCGCTACAATATCACTCTGGCTCCAGAATTCAGTTTCTTTATCTTATTGAATATAGGTAATAAAAGTCAATTTTCTTTGTTAGAGCAATTAGGAGAGCTCATCAGAGCTCACAGAATATAGTTGTTTGCACTATGAGTGCTGATTTAGTGAAAACTAAATCATTGCTCCCAAGGAAAATACAGGGTTGGTTGTTAGTATTGTGGACTTTGGAGGTATCAGCAGCCACATACATGAACACACATTTACAGCCCCAGGAACTGTAGATCTGGGCCAGTTCTCACCCACCCTCTCCTGATAAAGTCCCAGAGTTTTCAGTCCCAGAAACTGGTGTTCATATGTGTTTTACTGATTTGATGCCTCTTCAGAGTTATGAAGATGGGCTGTTTACCTGGAAGAATCTGTGGGATGTGGGTGCTTGTTCAATATTTTTTGGGGGGGTCACACCCGGCAGCACTCAGGGGTTACTTCTGGCTCCACACTCAGAAATTGCTCCTGGCAGGCTCGGGGACCATATGGGATGCCGGAATTTGAATCAATGACCTTCTGCATGAAAGGCAAACGCCTTACCTTCATGCTATCTCTCCAGCCCTGCTTGTTCATTTTTTAATTGGATATAAAATTTATTTTAATTGTGAATTATATCTTGTTTAGCATGGAATATTTTTTAATTATTTGTTCTAGTATATGACTGTGTAACTAATATATAATTTGACTTTTTTTTTTTTTAAGAGGGGCCATGCCAAGCAGTGACCACAATCTACTATTGGGTATCTGACAGGGCCTAACTCACAAGTGGCCTACGTACCTCGTAAGCCCTTCCAAACCCCCAATTTAATTTTTTTTTCACTGAAAACCATACTTTTATTAATAGTTTAGAATCAGTAGACAACAAAAAACAATCCAAAACAATAGGAATATAAAACTAGAAGGCAGATTAGTATTCTTCATCCTCCTCCTCCCCATCAGCACTATCTGCTCCAACCTCTTCGTAATCCTTCTCAAGGGCAGCCATGTCCTCACGAGCCTCAGAGAACTCTCCCTCCTCCATGCCTTCACCCACATAACAGTGAACAAAGGCACGCTTGGCATACATCAGGTCAAACTTGTGGTTGAGGCGAGACCAGGCCTCAGCAATGGCTGTGGGGTTGCTCAGCAAGCAAACAGCTCGCTGTACTTTGGCCATTGTCCCCCCCAGGAACCACAGTGGTTTAAGCCTACAGCACCCGGTATTCCCAGGCGGTCTCCCATCCAAGTACTAATCAGGCCCAACCCTGCTTAGCTTCCGAGATCAGACGAGATTGGGCATGTTCAGGGTGGTATGGCCGTAGACCAATTTGATTTTTTAAGGCCTGCTTTTAAACTTTGTTAAGTAGCATGAGGACAGCTTTTAGTTTAGCATCAGTTTTTCTCCTCCTCTGACTTTGCCAACTTATTTATACTTAGAATTGTTTTGTCTGATAATTGATTGTTTTTCTAGTTTTGTGTAGTTAGCGAATTAGCATCCATTGTAGACCTAGTGCTAATAATTTGGCATAGTACATGCTTTGTGTATGTGTTACCATGGTTTCTATCTCTACTATAGATAATAAAACAAAACTAAAGAGAAGGCTTAAAGAAAAGGAGGTCCCTTTCTACATCTTTGGAATAATCTTTCTGCATATTTCTCTTTTTTCAAACAACACACTCCTTTCTTAGTATTCAACCTTGTAGAATTATATTTATTGCGATCTTTCTGTATTCTCCACTGTTTTCTGAGCACAGAGAGATCAACAAGTTTAGTTTGGTTTCACTCATCCTTCATTGGAGCTTGAAAAATATCTTTCCAGTTCAACTAAGGCAATACAAGTCTCTTCATTTGTTCTGTGGAATTATTTTCTTGTACTGTCTATGATCTAATATCTTTAGGTTGTAATTTGCTCTATTTCATCTGTTTTTAAGTTGTTTGTAGTGAGAGTGAATCTAGCATCTCTTAACTCCATCATGGCTAAAAGTACAAGTCCATAAGATTTACTAAAACTCTAAATGCTACAGCAGTAGCTGTAATAGTTGTTTGCTTGTTTTTTTCTGTCATTCTTGGTGATAATCAGGGCTTACTCCTGGCTTTGTGCTCAGGGATTACTCTTGACAGACTTGGGGAACCCTATGAGGTGCCAAAGATCAAGCCTGATTCAGCCATCTGCAGGCAAATGTCCTATGTGCTGTACTATTTCTTGTAGTAATTGAAAGTGGGGTAGATAATCTAGTTTGGGCTGGCCCTGTCTGTATTCAGGGCTTATTCCTGACTCTGCACTCAGGGATCACTTCTGATAGATTTTAGGGATCATATGGAGCCCTGGACTAACCCTGGTTGCAAGGAAAATGCCTTTCCTGCTGTACTATTTCTTTTCTTTTCTTTTCTTTTCTTTTTTTTTTTTAAGTTTTTGGGTCACACCCAGCAGTGCTCAGGGGTTACTCCTGGCTGTCTGCTCAGAAATAGCTCCTGGCAGGCATGGGGGACCATATGGGACACTGGGATTCAAACCAACTACCTTTGGTCCTGGATTGGCTGCTTGCAAGGCAAATGCCGCTGTGCTAACTCTCTGGGCCCGCTGCTGTACTATTTCTTTAACCCCTTGTAGTATTTTTATTTTACTTTTGTAGTAACATTTTTAAGGAAAAGTGTTATAGTTTTTTTCCCCTCCTTTCTTTTTTCCCTTCTTCCCTCTATAACATTAGATGAGGCCTAATCAGCAGTTCAAAATCTTTTTATTTATATATAAATCTTTATTTAAGCACCATGATTACAAGCATGTTTATAGTTGGGTTTCAGTCATAAATAGAATACCCCCTTCATCAGTACAACATTCCCACCACCAATGCCCCCCTCCTCCCCCACCTCTGCCTGTATTCTCAACAGGCATTCTACTTCTTTCATTCTTTAACATTGCCATGCTAGTTGTTAGTGTAGTTATTTCCCTAACAGCATTCACCACTCTTTGTGGTGAGATTCAAATTGTGAGTCTGTCCTTCTGGCTCTTCCAGCCCTTAACTCTGTAAGCATTTCAGAATCATACAAGCATTTATGCTAGCAGAGTTTAGGAAGCAGATAGCATGACCATTCAGACTAGGATATCAGTATAAGATTGGGGTTAGAAAGTGTCATTGTGGAACTAACCTGACAAATGATTGAAGTCAAAGTTTATTAAGGACCCAGCATAGCAGATCAGAGTGAAGGGACATTGACTAGTTTTGTCCACTGAGTGAACCTGAAAGTGAACTAGTTCAGTCAAAGTGAAAATAAATAAGATCTTTTCTTCTTCTAAACACCATTCTCTATTAAAGGAATCTTGCAGAAGAAATGGCAAAGAGATGAGATGAGCCTGGAGTAATTTGTACTTAGAAATGATATACAGTGCTTAGAGGATGCTTAGCACTGACCCTAAGTGAAAAACAACTAGATGGGAGTTTTCACTGGCCAATCCTGGGAGATTTAGTGTGTCAAAATGTACTAATAAGGAAAGGAAAAGGAATATACTAATAAAGAGTGAATTGTCAGCTGATTGATCTAAAACCAGTGATGAAATTAGATAATCATTATCAATCACCAGGATAATTTCAGCCAGAAGCATAACTGGATGCTAGTAAGTGAAGCTTTGATATAAGTTTTGAATAGTTTGATTATATTATAAATTATTACCACAAATATTAGCATTTAAAAGGTACCTTTATGGTAATCTATGGCAGTTATAAAATTCATGTAATCAAAGTTAACTAGTAGTAATGGGGAAGATTGAAATCAGGTATCATATAATCAAGGAATTAAGTATAGTATAGGAAAGTATAGTAAAGGAATTAAGGAATTTGCCATGCATGTGACTGACCCCATTTTAAAACCTGGTATTATATGCACATATAGTCTTCCAGACACCAACTATGATTTCTCAAGCCACAGGTCATTCCTAGGCACAGAGTCAGGAATAACCTCTGAGTGACTTTGGGTAGGGCTCAAACCTCCTTCCATACCCTGCCCCTCCAAAATAAAAGAAGAAAGGAATAAAGTAAGGAAGAAGAAGGGGGAGGGAAGGAAGGGATTGATGAAAAAGAAGGAGAGAAGGAAGGACCATCTAGGAGCATGCAATGAGAAGTAGGTATCACATTTTGGTGCTCTTGCCTAAAAAGCACAGTTTAAATCTAATCATAAGGAAACATCAAAAGAAAGCCCAGATTGGGGCCAGAAGTTTAGTGCAGTAAGTGGGTAGAGTGTTTACCTTGCACGTGACTGCCTGAGATAGATCCCCAGCATCCCATATGTAAGGGCCCCAAACCCACCAAAAGAAATACCTGAGTACAGAGCCAGTAATAACCCCCTAATCACCACCTGATGTGGTACAAAAACAAAAGCCCAGATTGAATGACATCCTACTGTAATCTTCAAAGTATCAAAAAGCTCTAAGGACACTGAAGAGATATGAACAATGCATACTCAGATGATCCTAGATTGGATCTTTTTTGGGGGGGACCCACATTTGGTGGCCCACATCCTGGCTCTGCGCTCAGAAATTACTCCTGGCCGGCTCAGGGGACCATATGAGAAGTCAGGGAATGAACCTGAATTGGCCACATTTAAGGCAAATATCCTCCCTGCTGTGCTGTAGGGGCTCTTAATCACTTTATTTAGTCAGTCTCTTAGTGAAATTAGCATGGAACTTTAGATATCAGTATGGTTCATTTCCTGACTCTAATAGTTATGTGTTAATGGTAGATATAATGGTAATGTCTAATGTTTGATAGAGAGCATCATACTTGCATGTATGCTCCATTTATTTGGGGAAAAAAATTTTGTTTATTTTTGTAAGCTTTCATTAAGTTTGAAAATTTTCTAAGTAGGAGGCAATTTCAGAACAGGAGGAAAGTGTTTAAATTTTTCCCAGTAAATTTATACTTAAAAGAGATATCACTAAGTAAATAAATAAAGAATATTACATTTGTTACGTATTTGGGAAATTTAGTACTAACTTCACCGATTGTGATTTGATATAATATAAAAAGGGATAATTAAATGCCAACTTTCTAAATCATGTCTTTGAAAAATATTGTGACATTTAGTGATATTTTTTAATAGAACAAAATTACATTAGAAGTAGAAAGTATTGGGCCCGGAGAGATAGCACAGTGGCGTTTGCCTTGCAAGCAGCCGATCCAGGACCAAAGGTGGTTGGTTCGAATCCCAGTGTCCCATATGGTCCCCCGTGCCTGCCAGGAGCTATTTCTGAGCAGACAGCTAGGAGTCACCCCTGAGCACCGCTGGGTGTGGCCCAAAAACCAAAAAAAAAAAAAAAAAAAAAGAAGTAGAAAGTATTGGGGAATTAGAAATGCATTATAATAAGAATATTTTTTTACTCATATTGATATTTAGGGCTTTCTCTCTTCCTCTCTTTTTATGGTCTCAGCCTTGTCAGACCCAAGTAGCAGACTTTCAACTTCTCCTCCTCCTCCAGCAATTGCTGTGCCCTTGTTGGAGATGGGATTTTCTCTCCGGCAGATTGCCAAAGCAATGGAAGCCACAGGTATAGTGAACTTTTATGTACTTGTAAATGGTAAATATGTATGTAAAATTTTATGTATTTGCAAAAACCTGATCATATATATATTTTATATATATTGTGCATATATTTTAAGAGGACATTACTAGTTCCTAAGATTTTATTTTTAGTTCCTAAGATTTTTAACATGATTTGGTTACAGAACAGTGCACTGTAAAAAGCAATAGCATGTGGAGGCCGGAGAGATAGCATGGAGGTAGGGCATTTGCCTTGCATGCAGAAGGACGGTGGTTTGAATCTCGGCATCCCCTATGGTCCCCCGAGCCTGCCAGGAGCGATTTCTGAATGTACAGCCAGGAGTAACCCCTGAACGCTTGCCGGGTGTGACTGACCCAAAAATAAAAAATAAAATAAACAGAAAAAACAATAGCATGAGTACCCAATTTTTGCTCAAAAGCAATATCAAAACTTGTCCCCTGATTCAGGTACCCAAGGAGAAGCTGATGCCCAGAACATCACTGTCCTTGCCATGTGGATGATTGAACACCCTGGGCATGAA
This sequence comes from Suncus etruscus, assembly GCF_024139225.1. NCBI lineage: Eukaryota > Metazoa > Chordata > Mammalia > Eulipotyphla > Soricidae > Suncus > Suncus etruscus. The sequence goes on along the minus strand of NC_064848.1, from coordinate 22,037,825 downwards.
GATGAAGAAGAGGCCCCCTCTGGGAGCACTGCTGATTCCAGACATGGAGCTGGAGTTCTGGGCAGTGGTGGGAAGTCAAACGATCCCTGTCACTTGCAGTCACCAGGAGACATACCATCAGCTGATGCTGCTGAAGTGGAGGAAGGCTTCAGTGAGAGGTGGGGCTCTATTCTATAACTGTAGATTTCACATGTTGGTATAAAAAAAAGGCCCCATTTTTTCCCATTATAGCTGCCGCTTTCGAGATCCCTTTATACATGTATATTGTTAATAGTGATTCTTGGGAAGATAAGCATTCCAAGTTAGCTGTCTGCGAATGGTGACAGTGGTAAGGTTTTGCTTAGAGGCTGTTTGCATGACAAGAAGAAAGTCAAGATGGGAGCCAGGGATATTGGTGCATTAGTAGAGAAGAATGAGAGGAGAGGGGCTGGGAAGGTGGCGCTAGAGGTAAGGTGTCTGCCTTGCAAGTGCTAGCGTAGGACGGACAGCAGTTCGATCCCCCGGTGTCCCATATGGTCCCCCCAAGCCAGGGGCGATTTCTGAGCGCATAGCCAGGAGTAACCCCTGAGTGTCAAATGGGTGTGGCCCAAAAAAAAAAAAAGAATGAGAGGAGAGGAGAGGAAAGGGGAGGGGAAGAGAAGGGAGGAGTAGGAGAAGGGCAGAGAGGAAAGGGGAAAGGAAGTGGTGCATACATGCTTTGTACTTAGAAGCCACCCATATCTGAACCCCAGAACTGCACAAGACCTTGAGTGCCAGAAGCAGACCTTAGTACTCTCCACCAAAATGATAAAAATAATACAATTTAGAGGAAATTAAAAATTAAAATAAGTGTATCCTGAGATTAAAAGTCAACATGCTGATAAACCAGTTTTATCCTGTGATACAGAGTAGAATGTTTGTTTTTATATTTAATTGACTAAATTGACTTTAATGCTCAAGATAGAAATGACTTTTATATCTTCTCTGTCTCATGGGGCCCTAGTGATAGTATGATGGCCAGGGCCTCTCCTTGCATGTGACCAACCCTGGCTCAGGTTCTATCCCTCACACCCTCTATCTGGTCCTCTAAACCCCATCAGGACTGATTCCTGAGTTCAGGGCCAGGAATAAGCCCTGAGCACTGCCAGTTGCACCTCCCTACAAAAATAAACATTTACTGCCTCAGTATATATTTATGTTTTTCATTTTTTAAGATCAGTAGAGATATATCCCTTTTTATTTTTTAAAAAGAAATTCCTACTAGGGATATTACTTTGTGGCACAGCATTGCTATGCTTATGTGAATCCCAGGATGTGATCCCATTATGAAAGAGGTTATTCCCCAAAGCCGCTGCCTTCAGCATAACCATGCACAAAACAGAAACTCTTGCAATGCCAGAAACCATGTTCCAAAATCTTAGTTGATTCCCAGTTAAATTTTTCGTTAAGTATTTTAAAGTTTTCAGGACCAGAGAGATAGCACAGTGGGTAGGGCATTTGCATTGCATGCGGCTGACCCAGGACGAACCCAGATTCTGTCCCTAGCATTCCATATGGTCCTCAGAGCGATTTCTGAGCACAGAGCCTGGAGTAACGCGAGTGCTGCCAGGTGAAGCCCAAAAACCAAAAAAAGGGGGAAAAAAGTATTTTAAAGTATTTAATCAGTTAGAATTTAGGTAAAGTCAGATATCTCATTCAAGTTTGAACACACAATAACAGATGAGTGGATACAGAGGTTGCAATATATATATATATATATATATATATATATATATATATATATATATATATATATATTTATACACCTGATGGGGTACTATGCATCTATAAGAAAAGATTAACTCTTACAGTTTGTTCTAATTTGAATGAAACTGGAGGGCATCATGCTCAATGATATAAGTCAGAGAGAGAAGGACAGATACTGTAATCTCATCTGTGGTATGTAGAAAAACAAAACAAAAACAAAACAGTGGACAATGTCTAACAATGATAAATCTTTGGCCTTGGAATTCCAAGCAATGGGGAAAATATAATGGGGAAGGAAGAAGCAGAGTAGAAATAAGAAAGTTAAAGAAATAAGAAATAAGGTTAGTTGAAAACAAAAAAAAGAAAGGTTAGTTGGGTAGTATCTTGGGCATTTTAGTTATGGTGAGAAACAGTAATGCTGTACATCAAAATCATAAACTTGCATGCTACTGTAATCATGTTACCCATATTATAATAATAATAAAATCAAATAACTGAATACACTAAACAGTTTATTTTATTATAATTTTATTGACATAATTTGAGGCCAGTTAAAATTATTGCTCAGGACAATATGACATTTATAATTTAGGATCTTTACCTAATAGCCTAATAGAAATGATTTTTGTATTTTTATTTTATTTTTTTTTATTTTTTTATTTTTGGGTCAGAGCCATCGATGCTAAGGGCTTACTCCTGGCTCTGCAATCAATCAGGAATCACTTCTGACGAATGTCAGGCGACCACATGGGATGTTGAGAATCAAACCCAGGTTGGCCACATGCAAGACAAGTGCCTTATCCATTTTACCCTCACTCTGGCCGAGAAAAGATACATTTTAAAAGTTCTCTTGCAAACATTTGATTCTTGTTAATATTTGTAGCAAAAATAACAATATGAGTAAACTTGCACCTATGCTATTTTTTTTTGTCTTTGGGTCACACCCAGTGGTGCTCAGGGGTTATTCCTGGCTTTATGCTCAGAAGTCGTTCCTGGCAGGCCCAGGGACCATATGAGATGCCAAGGATCAAACTCAGGTCCATCCTGTGTAGGCTGTGTGCAAGGCAAATGCCCTACTCCTGTGCTATCACTCCAGCCTCTGTACCTATGTTTTCTAATAAAGATGTTGTATTTTTGTTCGTTTTTGTTTTGGCTTAATCTTAGTTCTTTACTCGGGACCAGTCCTTGTGTCTAACTTGTGGTACCGTATGGGGTGTCAGGCAAGCACTGTACTATCTTTACAGCCCTCAAGGTATATTTTTTAAATGTATATTGCTTTAAACTTGCACCTGTAGCCCTGATAATCTGGACCATACAGAAAATGCAGCATCTGGAAGTGGTCCACCAGCAAGAGGTCGCTCAGCAGTCACAAGGAGACACAAATTTGATCTGGCTGCTCGCACATTGCTAGCAAGAGCAGGTAATTATATTTTACATTCCTCCCTGAAAGTCTGATATAGTTTATGTTTTAAAGACAATATAAATGCCATTAAGGAAGATGTAGACCAATAATACTAAGTAATCTTCACACTAATAAAGCAACTATTTGTATATTATTTTCTTTGCATAAATGTAAATCACAGCACACATCTATTTTTAAGTTCCTGCCCTGGCTGCAGAAGGCAATACTGGTCATTGTAAATAATTTTTTTAGATATTGACATTTTGTAAATGTTCTTTGCCCCCAAAAGAAGAACTTATAAGATGTGAAGATAACATGTTTAGAATTTAATATCAGTGAGTGGTGGTGCAAGCGGTAGTGCATCTGCCTTGCATGCGCTAACTTAGGATGGACCTTGGTTCGGCTCCCTGGCATTCTATATGGTCTCCTAAGCCAGGATCGATTTCTGAGTGCATAGCCAGGAGTAACCCCTGAGCATCACTGGGTGTGACCCAAAAAACAACAACAAAAAAATTAGTATCAGCAGGAAAGAGATAAAAAAAAAAAGGTACTGTGCCAAAGAAATAGGCACTGAGTCTTTTTTTTTTTTATCTTTCTCATTTTAGACAATAGAAAAGTTTACCAAAAAGTAAGTAGAAAATGGGGCTAGGATGTTTGCCTTGCACACAGCCAACCTGTGTTCTATCTTGAGCAGCCCTTGTGGTCCCACGAGCTTGCCAGAAATAATTTCTGAGCACAGTGCCAGGAGTGTCACTGGGCACAGCCCTCCCCACCCCCCCAAATAAGAAAGTAGCAGAAAAGGAAACGTCCTGGCAGGAAAGGAACTTAGTATTATGCCTATGTTCAACTCTGACTTTTCTGATGTACTCTTTGGACCTTAAGACTTTATTAATTAATAAAGCCCTAGATAAACAAAAATAGGATTATTTCTAGGATTATGTTCAGCATATGAAGTATATGTTATAGGGATTATATTTTCCAAACCAAAATCTAGGGTAAATTATTTGTTCAAGTAGTTTTATCTTTAAAATATTAAAACTTGGGCCCAGAGAGATAGCACAGCGGCGTTTGCCTTGCAAGCAGCTGATTCAGGACCAAAGGTGGTTGGTTTGAATCCCGGTGTCCCATATGGTTTCCCGTGCCTGCCAGGAACTATTTCTGAGCAGACAGCCAGGAGTAACCCCTGAGCACCGCCGGGTGTGGCCCAAAAAAAAAAAATTAAAACTTAGGGGCCAAAGAGAGTAAATCACATGATCACTGGCATCCCAATGGTCATGTTAACCCTGGAGTTATTTCTGAGTACAGAGCAAGGAGTAAGGCCTGAGCACCACCAGGTGTGGCAAAACAACATAAATATTAAAAACCTACAGGTAAAATTTTGGAAGCAGAGAAATTGACAATATTGAATCTATATTTAACATATAACGGGGGGGCAGGAGAGATAGTACAGAGGTAGGGAGTTTGTCTTGTAAGTGGCTAACCCAGGACCAACATTTGTTTGAATTCCCGGCATCCCATATGGTCCCCCAAGCCTGCCCAGAGCGACTTCTGAGCACCGCCACATGTGACCCAAAAACATACCAAAAAAAAAAAAAGTGCCCTTTTAAAAAAAAATAATAATAATAACAATCCTAGGTCTGAAAAGATAGTCCAACAGTTAAGGCACTTGCTTTGCATGAAGTTGTTGTAGGTTTCATGCAGGTTCCTTCCAAGTCCTACCTATGGTCCTCAAATAGTGCCAGAAGTGACCACTATGGAAAAAGTACCTCCCAGCATTACCTGCTGTGACCAGTTCGCTCCCCCACCCTAAATTAAGCAAACAAAAAACCTAAAAGAATAATAACCTTTATATTTGTTTGTTGTTTGTTTGGAGGCCACATCTGGTGGTACCCAGGAGTTATTCCTGGCTCTTTATTCAGGAATTACACCTGGCAGGCTTCAGGGACCATCTGGGATGCCAGGGATCAAACCCAAGTAGGCCACATGCAGGACAAATGCCCCTACTCACTGTATTATCCCTCCAAATTCTATGTTTGTCAAGGATTTTTCTATATGACAATATAGACAATATATACTTTATCATTTATAAAGTATTTTTAGAAAGAAAACATTTAATGATAGTAGCAACTTTTGCTTGTGATCTAAAGTTCAGCTTTGACAGACTTCCATTTATATGTATAAAACAGCTAAGAACTGGTAGAATATTAGAAATACTTCATACATGCAAATAAAATCTGTTTTTGTTTTGTTCTGAGCGGGGCTGTACCGCTCTGTGCAGGCCCACAGAAATCAGAGTCGGAGAGAAGGAATGTCTCTGCAGCAAGATCCAGGGGCGTTGTATGACTTTAATTTAGATGAGGAGTTGGAAATCGATCTTGATGATGAAGCCATGGAAGCCATGTTTGGACAAGACCTGGCCAATGACAATGATATTCTGGGAATGTGGATCCCAGAGGTACTGGATTGGCCTACCTGGGTGTGTGTGAGGGCAGCGGGGGCTGCTCTGACTTACTTTCCTGCTTTCCTTCTAGCTTTGCCTAATATTATTACTGTCTGAAAAACCATACACCTCATCTTCATCTTTCAGGCTCTAATGCTTGAGATTATGTTGCTACCTATAACTACAACTCAACTAAACTCTAACTAAATTGAATTTATTAGCAAAGTCTCTTATTGTTACTCTGTGTGGTTGTGTTACTTCTCTCCCCATCCTCCTTACATGAGACTTATGTTGTGATATTGATCCTAATAGCAAAGGTTATAAATAGGTATCAGCTTCCAGTAAACATAAGGGTTTACAACATGGCTCTGTGCTCACCTGGCATCTGAATGCTTGCTTTTCCTCTCAGGTTCTGTTTCATCACTCTAATGCTTTATTGTAGGAACAAGTTCTCTCCTTGCTCTTGTAAGAGTAGCTTTCTTTAGGGTGTCTGGTGTGTTTCTGTGTTTGCATTGCTTAGCATTATGCTTTTTAAACCAGAGACAGACAAGTTCATAGGTTTAAGTTCAGCAGAGAAGTTAGTGAGATAACTAAATCCTAATGTCATCATACAAATTCAGTCTATAGACCTGGATGTTATGACCAAGAGCAAAATAATTTCATTGGAGGGATTGAAAGAAAAATATTTAAGATGAGGTGTATTGTTAAGTAAACTCTTTTCTTGCTCAGTTTCTGTCATTGTAATTTAGAGCACTGTTTCTCAATCTTTCTGATCTTCGACCCTTCCAACCTTTTTTCCTTCCTATGGCCCCCTTATTCTACCAGTTGGCTCCTGGTCTTGTGTTGTATTGCCTTATTGACATGATTTTCAACTGTGGCCTCCTTGTAATATCCTGGGGGCCAATAGGGGGGCTAGGGGGCATATAGTCCCCAGTTGAAAAATGCTAATTTAAATTAGGGACAGGCAAAGAAGGCTTCAAATTGGATTACTAAGTTCTGATTTGAAATAAATTTGTTGTGTAATATTAATAAATACCTTCAACTAGTCCAAATTTGTAAATAAAATAGTTAATTTAATTATCCTAGTCTTGATTGCCTGGTCTTAATTTTATGTGAAATTGATCATGTATTATGAAATCATTCTTTGCAGCATGTTTGTGAGTCTGAAGACAGGGAAGAAGTGGTGGTGTGTGAACTGTGTGAATGCAGTGTCATCAGCTTCAACCAACACATGAAGAGAAATCACCCAGGCTGTGGGCGCAGTGCCAACCGGCAGGGCTATCGCAGCAATGGCTCCTATGTGGATGGCTGGTTTGGTGGGGAATGTGGCAGTGGAAATCCTTACTATCTACTCTGTGGCAGCTGCAGGGAAAAATACTTAGCACTGAAGACCAAATCTAAGACATCAAGTTCAGAAAGGTATCTTGAAATTACAATCCCTCTGAATGAAGAGTACAAAAATACCCCATTTTCACAAGGGCCTGGGTGGCTTTTAACTTTCCAGGGTCAGGAAGGATGGAGGAGGTGGAGGGTTTCATGTGCTTGCTAGAGCAGGGAACATAGAATATAGGAATAGCCATTGGCAGTCCTATTTCACTTGACTCCATTTATCTTTGGCTTCAGGAAGCCAAATGGAATTTTTTTCACTTATTATCTCACCAAATTTTGACAATTTAATTAAGATTTTTTTTCTGAATGTTCTTTAAAAACAGACTTATTTTAATTTTACTTAAGATCTTTTTCTTAACTTTCTTTAAAAAATAGACTTTATTTTTTAAATGATACCTTTAAACACCATAATTAAAACATGTTTGTCTTATTTTATTATAAAAAATAGATTAAATGAGGCTGCAGAAATAGTTCAGTGGGTAGGGGGCTCACCTTTCACACAGTTGACCTGAACTCAATTCGAAGCACCCAATAGGATTCCCTAGGCCCTGTCAAGAGTGATACCTGAGTGTAGAAATAAGAGTAAGGCTTGAGTACCACCAAAGGTGGCATACAAAACAAAAATATCTTCCATTAATATATCTTACATCCTTAAATTGCAATCACTCTCTAGTGTAAACGATTTTGGTTCTTACTGTTAACTACTAAAATTTTAAGGCAGGATGCTATTTAGGTCCTATACCTGAATCTGTGTACTCTGGGTTGGATTCTTTTACATGAAATAAATGCCCTTTACCCATTAAAAAAAAAAAAGTCAAGGGCCCAGAGAGATAGCACAGCGGTATTTGCCTTGCAAGCAGCTGATCCAGGACCAAAGGTGGTTGGTTCGAATCCCCGTTTCCCATATGGTCCCCGTGCCTGCCAGGAGCTATTTCTGAGCAGACAGCCAGGAGTAACCCCTGAGCACTGCCGGATGTGGCCCAAAAACCAAAAAAAAAAAAAAAAAAAAAAAAAAATCAAGATATTTTGGAATATAAGCAATTATAGGTGACCTGGCAATGTGCCCAGTAATTAGGAAAATAGCTATTGATTTTATTAAGCATATCTATATAACCTACATACCTTTTTATTACATTAGGTTATAATATAAAACAGTTTTTAATTTTATGTTGCTTTATTAATGAATTTTAAAACATTCTAATGATTTAATTTGCTTCTTGAGCACTAATTTTCATATAAAAACACAATGTTCTTCATGTTTGGTGCAGGTACAAGGGACAAGCTCCAGATCTAATTGGCAAGCAGGACAGTGTGTATGAAGGTAGATGTTTTGAGAGCTACTTTGTTTTGTTTGTATTTTTGTATACACTGCTTAATATCTGCTACTAAAATTCAGCTTTATGTGTGTCAATATTTATGTATATATTAAACTTTCCTTTAAAAGTCTAAGGAAAGCTGGATAACCATAGCGCGAGTTTTAAAAATCAGTTGAAAAGTGGGCTGGAGTGGTAGTGCAGCAGTAGGGCATTTGCCTTGTGCATAGCTGACCTAGGATGGACCTCAGTTCGATCCCTAGTGTCTCATATGGTCCCCCAAGCCAAGAGCAATTTCTGAGTGTATAGTCAGGAGTAACCCCTGAGCATCACTGGGTGTGGCCCAAAAGCCAAAAAGAAAAAAACAAAAGAAAAAAAATCAGTGAAAAGGATCCTGATTGTAAGCTCTAGATTTATCACACACACACACACACACACACACACACACACACACACACACAATTTTTTTGTAAGTAGAAGGAAAATGTAGTATATTTTAAGCTTATGTCTTAACTGGAAGAAGTAAAAAGTAAAAAACAATTGAGTCATTTTATCTGGAGCATTTAGTTTCTCGAAAAAAATCATTCCCTAATAATTATGAACATAGTTAAAAACTCCTTGTTGGGGGCTAAGAGATAGTAGAGCAGTAGGGCATTTCTCTTGCACGCAGCTGATGTGGTACAGACCTATGGTCCCGAGCCTGTCAGGAGCAATTTCTGAGCACAGAGCTAGAAGTAAACCCTGAGCAGTGCCAAATGTGGCCCAAAAACAAACAAACAAGCAGAACCCTCCTTGTTGGCTCCCTGATGGTATTGTTTACCAGCTGAAGTTTCCATCACCAGTTACAACATTTATGTTCCTTTATGGTCTTGCCGCACTTGTTCTCTTTTGATAACTCAGGAGTGCAGTTTGGCTAGGTCACCAGGAGATGGCGGTGGTGTCCATTTTTTAGGGCTTCTAGTCATTTTGTTTCCTAGCCATACATCTCTGTTATAACTAGTTATGCCATATTTATATTCATGGACTATATGTTTATTTACATTTCAGAGGATTGGGACATGTTGGATGTTGATGAAGATGAAAAGCTAACAGGTGAAGAAGAATTTGAATTACTTGCTGGACCACTTGGTTTAAATGATCGACGCATTGTGCCAGAACCAGTTCAGTTCCCGGACAGTGATCCATTAGGAGCCTCAGTGGCAATGGTGACAGCCACCAACAGTATGGAAGAAACTCTGATGCAAATAGGTAAACTCAAATGCTGATCTGCATTGATTTTAACAAGCCTATTTCTCAGGTACATAATTAAGCATCTGACATTACCCTCGCCCTATCGAGTATTTGCAGGCACTGTGTCATCATGCTTTGATTGTTGTTATTTTTATGACATAAAGTGATTTTTGGAACTGAGAAAAATCTCAAAGGGCTAGATCACATGCCTGTCATGGTCAAGGATCAGAGAGGCCCTGAGTTTGACCTCCACTATCAGACCACCTACTCCTATACCCTGCCAGATGTACCTCTGGTAGCTTCCACCTCCCCAAAATATTTCTTCTCAGGAATTTTCTGGATGTCAAAGTCATAGAGAAGTAAAACATATGGCTGAAACACAATCTGAATTTTAATCTTGAATTTTCTTTAAGCTGAATCCTGGATAAAATGGAAAAAATAGTTCTAATTGTCTAGACTTTTTTTTTCTTACCTGAGATTTAAACAAAACCTTCCATGTTCCAGGGTGCCACGGCTCTGTTGAAAAGAGTTCCTCTGGAAGAATCACATTAGGTGAGCAGGCAGCTGCTTTGGCAAACCCTCATGACCGAGTGGTGGCTCTGAGAAGACTGACTGCTGCTGCCCAGGTCCTTCTGGCCAGAACAATGGTCATGAGAGCACTGTCCCTCCTGTCAGTCAGGTGAGTGGCCCTTGGTCTGAATAAAACTCAGTTATGACTAGCATATACTAAGAACTTGGTATTATTTGGGAGGCAGAGATGGAATTTTACAAATTTGCAAATTTCTCATTTTACAAATGAGAAAGTTAAACATACTCATCATCACTCATTCATTTAATACTTGGCTTTTTAAGGTAGAAGACAGTGCCATTATTATAACTGAGTAAATAATAATAATTCTAACTTTACATTTTATTTTTTTATTCTTTTAACATTAATTCACCAAGTTCATAATACAGTTGTCAGGCATTACATGTTCCAACACTATTTTCACCATCACTCTGACCTTTTCCTCCATCATGTCCCCACTTTCCCACCTACCACCTCAGCCTTATTCGAAGTAGGTACAAATTGTATCGTGAAACATAAAGGTAGTTGAATCATCTGAACTTAGATCAGTAAAAATCAATTTGTGATGATTATATCTTTCCATGGTGTTCCTAAAGTCAGTGAGGATTTACCGTGCTGGTTGGTGCTAGTTGAGTCTTCTGTACAACTTTCTTATTGGATTTGCTATGATCCTGTTGGGCTTATCGTAGTAAAACCTGTAGGTGTCACATGGACAGATGTGGTTCAAGAGCAATCAAGCTGGAACAATTTGGTGGCATGGCAATTTGTTGAGATTCAGTTGTGGGATTGGGCCATATGTATGTCAGAGGGTGACAGGTGTGTTTGTGGACCACTGTGCCTTCAGGCAGAAAAGGGGATCTACCCACCCATATTCTGAGAAGCCCCCATATTTGTCATATTGGATATGATATGGGAATATTTAGCAGCATGATGTTATTTTTTGTGATAGTTGTAGATCTGGATATTTTCTCTGCCAGCAAGATGGATAAGACAAGATTTTTTATTTTTTTTACCCAGAATAGGAAAGGAAGATTCCTGGTCCATTTAATACAATGTTAAATTAAAGGTTGTATGAGTTTTTCTGCAGAGTTCACCAAGTTTTCATAACTGACAGTTCTTACCATGTTCTTACTGTGGATTTTAATGTGAAAGAAAGAAAAGAAGCAAGGGGGTCTCTCTATGTCTCAAGATCAGAGTATATGGTATGCTTATATCGGGTCCTAGACTTGATTCCTGACACTAAAATAAATAAATGAAAATTAAAAAAGAAAATGAGCCAAGAATACTTAAAAGTCATTCATCTGAAAAATAATTACACCTGGTTATTTAATAGCTAATTAGGAAATCCAGAGGATCCTGAAAGAAAAACTTAAAATAAATTTAGGTAAAAGTGTATGCTTCAGGGACCAGAGTGATAGTGGTAGGGCGTTTGCCTTGCACACGGCTGATTCAGGACAGACCTTGGTTTGATCCCCGGTGTTACATATGGTCCCCCAAGCCAGGAGCAATTTCTGAGTGCATAGTCAGTAGTAACCTCTGAGCGTCACCAGGTATGGCCCAACCCCTCTCAAAGTGTGTGGTTCAAAAATTTTCCAAAATATATAAATATGCATTTCATTTATAGCAGAATTATGACAATAGATTATATTGAAGAGAAGTGAAAGAAAAGTTAAACTTTCAGGGGCTGGAGTAATAGCACAGTGGTAGGGCATTTGCCTTGCACGTGGCAGACCCGGGACTGACCTGGGTTCGATTCTCAGCATTGCATGATCCTCTGAGCCTGCCAGGAAAGATTTCTGAGCACAGAGCCAGGAGTAACTCCTGAGTACTGCCAGGTGTGGCCACAAATAAAGAAAATAAAAAAGCTAATCTTTCAGTCATTTGGACAAGGTCAGGTGCTTTACTCACATAATAAAAAAGTTGAGTCTTCTCTCAACTCTTCGCACTGTACAAAACAATTATTTCCAAGTAGTTGAAAGATAAATCAATAGTTTCTATAAAGTAATAAGAGGAATTTATTCTTTTTTGAAGGGAGGACTGTTTCCGGCCACACATGGCAGTGCTCAGGTCTTAATTTTAGGCTCTTTGCTCAGAGTTCACTCTTGGTGGACTCAGAGTGCGAGGAATTGAGCCTTTATCAGACACACTATATTATCTCTCTGGCCAGTAATTAATTCTTGATTCTGAAGCTTGTACAAATTTCTTATTATTTTTAATTATTTTTCTTTTTTCTTTGTGTGTGTGCTTTCTTTTTGCAATTTCATTTCTTTTTTGTAGAAAAAAAATTCTTTTTTGAATTTTGGGCCACACCCAGTGATGCTCAGGAGTTATTCCTGGCGATGTGCTCAGAAATCTCCCCTGGCTTGGAGGAACATATGGGATGCCAGGGGATCGAACCATGGCCCATCCTAGGTCAGCCACGTGCAAGGGAAACACCTTACTGCTGCGCCACCGCTCTGGCCCCTGTAGAAATTTCTTAAGTAAATCACAAAAGGGGGCTGGAGATATAGGACTGTGGGTAGGATGCTTATCTTGCACATGACTGACCTGGGTTTGATCCCCACAACTCTATAGTAACCTTCAAATATGCCAGGAACTGACCATGTTTGCAGAGCAAGATTAAGCCCAGAAAACCAGCAGGTGTGGCCCCAAAAGCAACAACAGCACCAAAAAAATAAGTAAGAAAATAACAAAAGACAGTTATTATGAAAGAAAAGATTATGAATAACAGAAGACAGTTATTATGAAAGAAAAGACTTAGTTACATTTTATAAACTTTTTCCAGTATGACATTTTTACGAAAATTTAAAAACCAAAATTAAAAAAAATAAGTAAATAGGATTGCATGGGAGAAAATAAGAAAAAATATAACCAAGCATACAACTAATTTCTGTAACTTGATTAAAAAATATGGACATCCTGGGGCCGGAGAGATAGCATGGAGGTAAGACATTTGCTTTGCACGCACAAGGATGGTGGTTTGAATCCCAGCATCCCATATGGTCCCCCGAGCCTGCCAGGAGTTATTTCTGAGCATAGAGCCAGGAGTAGCCCCTGAGTGCTGCCGGGTGTGACACAAAATCAAAAAAAAAAAAAAAAAAATCCTTTTTGGACTGAGCAAAGCACAAATAATGCCCCAAAATGTAAGCTCCAAGTAGGGCTTAAACATGAAAATAAAAGTATTCAACCTCCTTATTCTTCAGAGGCATGGAAATGACAGTCAACTGAAATTCTACTATGCACCTGTTAAAAGGGCTAAGATTAAAAACACTTGAAGGGTAAGGAAAGCACATGGTGAGAAATACTGAAATACCGAGAGCACTGTGAAGATATAGTGCCTCACTAATAACAGACTCTTAAGTACTTAGTATTTAGTTTTGTTGCAGTGTATGGCAATATTAATTCAAACAAAAATAATTCCAGTAAGTTTTCCAATTATATTATTTTTTGGCCTCTCTTAGGATATGTGTTACTAATGATATTCAGTTTGTCTTTTATTCTGGTTATTGATACTACAAATGATATTATTTGGTGCTTCAAATTAAGAAATGGATTCTTAAACATCTGAACTTTTCCAACAGTGGTTCCAGTTGTAGCCTTGCTGCTGGTCTTGAATCTCTGGGCCTCACAGATATTCGGACACTAGTTAGATTAATGTGCTTGGCTGCAGCAGGGAGAGCTGGCCTCTCCACCAGCCCCTCAGCCACAGCAAATACCTCAGAGCGCTCTCGCGGCGGGCACAGCAAGGCCAGCAAGCCCATTTCTTGCCTGGCCTACCTGAGCACAGCAGTGGGCTGTCTGGCCTCCAACACCCCCAGTGCAGCCAAGCTCCTGGTGCAGCTGTGTACACAGGTGAGTTGGTTCTAATGCTTGTCTCACAGATAGCTGATTTTCAGCTCATTCTCTGAGAAACTCTTGAAATGATATCTTTTTGTTTGAAAATAATAGGGCAAAACTGGTGCTGGAGTAATAGCGTAGCGGTAGGGTTTTTGCCTTGCACATGGCTCACCCAGGACCTTGGTTTGATTCCCGGTGTCACATATGGTCCCCCAAGCCAGGAGTGATTTCTGAGTGCATATCCAGGAGTAATCCCTGAGCATCACGGGGTGTGGCACAAAAACAAAAAGAAAAAAGAAAGAAAGAAAATAATATGGCAAAATTAAATATTTTTGTCCAACTTATCTCTTCAGAATTTGATTTCTGCTGCAACGGGTGTAAACCTAACTACTGTTGATGATCCAATTCAGCGCAAGTTTCTACCCAGCTTTCTCCGAGGAATTGCTGAGGAAAATAAGCTTGTAACTTCCCCAAACTTCGTTGTCACTCAGGCACTTGTAGCTTTACTAGCAGACAAAGGGGCCAAATTGAGACCTAACTATGATAAGTCAGAAGTTGAAAAGAAAGGTAAGCTTCATATCACTTAAATATTGTCTTCTAGTCAGTTTGATTTAAGTTTTTAAATGTATTTTGCATTGTTTTATGTGATGAATTATATAGCAATACAAATAAGATGACTTGCATAATATCTTTAAGTTTATTCCATTATAAAAGAAGTGCATGGATTCTTTTTCTTTTTTTCTTTTTTCTTTTTTTTGCCAAAAATAGTTGTTAGATAGTATAACAAATTTGGTTTGGTTATTTTATTAGAGTTGAGTCATCATAGAGGTTGTCATAACTGTAGTAGGTTTTCTTGGTAAACTTTAGATAAAGGATGGGGCCGGAGAGATAGCATGGAGGTAAGGCGTTTGCCTTGCATGCAGAAGGATGGTGGTTTGAATCCCAGCATCCCATATGGTCCCCCAAGGCTGCCAGGAGTGATTTCTGAGCATAGAGCCAGGAGTAAGCCCTGAGCACTGCCGGGTGTAACCTCCACTCCCACCCCCCAAAAAAAGACTTTAGATAAAGGTAAGGCTGTTTCCCTCTTTGCTTAATACAATCACATTTTGAAGGTCTCCGTCACTGTGTCTAAGACTATTTGACTAAGAGAAAGGAGATAAACATTTAGATTTTTCAGCTCATTCATTTTGACTCGGTATTGAGATCACTCTTAAACATCAAAAGTAAAAACTCTTATTCTTTAGGGCAAGTATAGGGGAACCTTTTCTTGCCAAGGGCCATTTGAAAATTTATAGCAACATTTTCTGGCCCTATATTGAAAGCATATGGGCAGTAATTAGCCAAAAGAAGCACATGGGTCTGTTCCACAGGTACTCCCAGGACCAGCAACATGTTAAAGTATTTTGGACCAGAGGCCAAAATAGTACAACAGATAGAGCTGTGTAGGCACACAACTAAGGTTTAATAATCCCCAACATCCTATATAGTTCCTTAAGCAATGCCAGGAGTAATTCCTGAGTGCAGAGCCAGGAATAATACCTAAGCATCACTGGATGTGGCCCAGAAAGGCCAAATAAGGTTTTTCAGACCTTCTGTCTCACTGGCCGGAAGTTCCCCACTCTAAGGGATACTCTGCTCTGACCTCAAAATTAGTTCTGCAGCAAGCTCAGTCATTTAGAGGAAGGCTTAAATGTTTATAAAGAGAGCTTAAACATTATATATGCATATGTGCATATATATATTTATAAAAACATATAACTCACAATCCCCTTTCTGCCTGAAAAATGCAGCTTTGGGTGAATGCTACCAGATATACCTTAGATACATGATACTGTTGAATTTGAATCAATTTTGATCATTGCTCATTAGAAACCCTTTCACTGTTGCAAGTTTATTTGCAACCCCCACATTCATTTACACAATTATGTGACCTAATTTGGGGGTTTGGCCTACTTTTTAAGAAACTAGTATTTAGAGTAGTTAGAGAGAATACAGCAGGTAGGGCATTTGCCCTGCACACAGCCTACCTGGGTTCAATCCCTGGTATCCCATACAGTCCTCCAAGCATGGCCAGGGTGATCCCTAGGTGCAGAGCCAGAGTAAGCTCTAAGCATAGCCAGGTGTAACCAAAAAAAAAAGAAAGAAAGAAAGAACAACTGCAACTGATAGGTGTATATAAATATACAGTCAGCACTGAATTCAGATTTGTTACAGAAATTGATGTGAATTAAATACTTTATACCTTATATGCATATTTTAGTTAAAAGAAATGCTTGCTAAAGTGCTAAGTCTTAGAAAATATGGGTTAGCCCATGTTTGTTTGTTCATCATTGATTCTCACCCAGGCATCATTTCATTGTTTTGTCTAAGCAGGTTTAGTTGCCCAATTGTTTGCCCATCCTTCCTATGATCCTTCTGCTGTAGGCCCTCTGGAGCTGGCCAATGCCCTGGCAGCTTGCTGCCTTTCCTCCAGGCTGTCTTCACAGCACAGGCAATGGGCTGCTCAGCAACTTGTGCGCACTCTTGCTGCACATGATCGAGACAACCAAGCAGCTCCACAGACGCTCGCTGATATGGGAGGAGACCTCAGAAAATGCTCCTTTATCAAATTGGAGGCACATCAGAACCGAGTATGTATTTTGAGCTCCAAATTGTGTTGCTTACCTTATGTAAGAACTAAGTGACTTTGCTCTTCTCGAAAAGCTTAAAATTTATCTAGACGTCTCTCATTCCCTCATCTCTGTCTCTGTCTCTGTCTCTGTATCTCTCTCTCTCTCTCTAATTCAGGTATACACACAGCTTTTCAATATTTATTCATTAACTACAACCCTATTCTCTGCATTGGGAGGATGTAGTGAACAGAGTGAGTATAGGGCTCTGGGCTGTCCACAGGTCCCAAGTTCTTTGATATTTTCAAGACTGAAAAGATGCTTAGACTTAGAGTCAAAAAGAAAGAAATGTTTATTGGAAAACAGAAAAGAAACTTCCCAACTGAGGAGGAACTAAGTTAAAGTATGGCTCAGTTTTCTAGGAAAGTCTTTGTGCATCTTATCAAGTGATTGGGCCTCCTGAAATTTCCCATAGATGTTTTGTTAACTGAGACCTTTTCCTTTGTTAAAATAATCCCAAAATTCCCATAGTCTCACTCACACCAGCTGTCACCTCTCTTAGACTGTTTGGCTCTTAAAGGCACCTTTGCCTCTTGGTTCCTGGACAGCCTTTTGCTACAATCAGCCCTCCCTTTGAGGCAGCCCAAGGCCAGGGGCATGATTGAACCCACTCTTCTCGATATCTGGCATTGGTGAACTACAGACTCCATTTCAGAGAGAAGCTGGGATACTGTAGGGATGTTCAGAATATAGAATGAGGACAGCTGAAATGTAGCCTTTTGATAGCTGCCAGGGAGAAAAACTGAGATTTCCTCTATTAGTATGAGAAAAACAAAGGAATAGCCTCATGAAAGATGACATCTCCATGCTAGAGCAAAAATAATTAGCCTCATTATTTTCACCCAATCCTCTGGATTCCTGAGCAGAAGGGCATTTAGGAAATGAAAACTGACCTTTAATCTTCAAGTAACTTATTTGTCATTTATTTTAGAGCATATTTAAATATGTTGATGTACTTATTCTCAATGAATTAAACAAAAATTTTAACTTAATAAATATGTTGTATAAAGATTCTAACAGATCCCAAATAAATGAATTTGAATGATGTATGTTCAAGTTCTACTTCAAGGTCAGAGAGACTGTACAAAGGCTAAGGCACTTGCTTCTCATGCTGTTGTTGCCATGACCCTGGTTTGCTTCCCACTTATGCATATGGTGCCCAGTATGGCCAGGTGTGTCTCCTGAGCACAACCAGTTGTGACCCAAAAAATGAAAATAAAGCTACTAAATATATATTTATAAGCCACTTAGAGAACAGTGAGACCATACAAGTGAGTCATATCCTGGATACTTCCATTTTTTTTTAATTGAAGTAGCAGTGTTATGTATCTTTGGGGGTACAATTTTATTCCTCTTCAAATGTGGATTACTAGGCCAAAGCCAGGTGGTACTACATTGGGCTAAAATGGATGCTTTGATACATTCCTAGATACATTCAGATCTGTAGAACTTCATAGTCCTTCTAACAAACCCCTCCCAGAGCCACTCTGAACTGACCTGAGAGTAACCCCTGAGCACAACTGAAAATAACTTCTTAGTTATTTGGACCACTGGAAATGGTCCCAAACATAGCAACATCAAACAAACAAATAAATATTACCTTAAAACACATAGATGAGTGAGACTATTCTGTGTCTATCTCTCTTCCTCTGACTTATTTCACTCAGAATAATGGTTTTTCATGTTCATCCATGTATAGGAAAATTTCGTGACTTCATCTCTTTTAACAGCTGTATGATATTCCATTGTGTATATGTACCACAGTTTCTTTAGCCATTCATCTGTTGCAGGGCATCTTGATTGTTTTCAGATTCTGGCTATTGTAAATAGTGCTGCGATTAATATAGATGTGAGGAGGGCATTTTTGAATTATATTTTTGTGTTCCTAGGGCATATCCCTAGAAATGGTATAGCTGGATCATATGGGAGCTAAATATCCTGCTTTTTGAGGAATATCCATATTGTTTTCTATAAAGGCTGGACTAGCTGACATTCCCACCAGCAGTGAATGAGAGTTCCTTTCTCTCCACATCCTTGCCAGCACTGATTGTTCTTGTTCTTTGTGATGTGTGCCACTTTCTGTGGCGTGAGATGGTACTTCATTGTTGTTTTGATTTGCATCTCCCTGATGACTAATGATGTGGAGCATTTCATTATGTACCTTTTGGCCATTTGTATTTCTTCTTTGAGGAATTGTGTCTTCATTTCTTCTTTCCAATTTTTGATGGGGTTAGATTTTTTTTCTTTTTAAGTTCTGTCAGTACCTGGTAGATCTTCAATATTAGTCCCTTATCTGATGGGTATTGGGGGAATAGTTTCTCCCATTCTGTGGGTGGCTTTTGTATTCTAGGCATTATTTCCTTTGAGATGCAGAAGCTTCTCAGCTTAATATAGTCAAGTGCTTCTCAATTATTTTCTCTCATGACCCCTAGGAAGAAGAAAACATTTTTGTGCCCCCCCCCCGCATGACTGTAAATAGTATCTTTATTTAAAAAAACTTTAACCTGCAAAACAAAAATATATAAAATAATTTGAGCTTTTTAATCAGAGATGATGTCTGGATTAATGGCTACAATGAGCATGTTTTGCAATGCATAGCTTTTCGAAGCGGGGTTGGAAGCAAGACACAGCGACTCTCAGCTCCAGAGACATACAGAGGCATGAACACAGGGCTTAGCTTGTTATGACAGTGTTTGCCGAGGTCAAACATGCCCCCCCCCCCGCTTTATGGAGCCTCACGCACCCCCCTGGGGGGCACCCCACTATTTGAGAACCACTGATATAGTCTCATATATTTATCTCTGCTTTCATTTGCTTGGACAATGCTGTTTCCTCCTTGAAGATGCTTTTAGTCTCAATGTCATGGACTGTTTTACCTATGTACTATATACCTTATGATTTCAGGCCTGATATCGAAGTCTTTAATCCATTTGTATTTGACGTTTGTGCATGGTGTTAGATGGAGGTCTGAGTTCCTTTTTTGCAAGTGGCTGACCAGTTGTGCCAAAACCACTTGTTGAAGAGGCTTTTCTCGCTCCATTTTGCATTTCTTGCCCCTTTATCAATGAATATTATATGTCTGGGAAACGTTCTCTGAATACTCAAGTCTATTCCACTGATCTGAGGGTCTGTCTGCATTCAAATGCCAGGCTATTTTAATGACTATAGCTTTGTAATACAACTTAAAGTTGGGGAAAGTGATGCCTCCCATTTTCCTTTTTCCAAGGGTTTCTTTAGCTACTTGCAGGTGTTTATTGTTCCAAATGAATTTCAAGAGTGTTTGATCCACTTCTTTGAAGAAGTGGAAAATTGATAGGATTAACATAATTAAAATGGCAATATTCCCCAAAGCATTGTACAGATTTAATGTAGTACCTCTAAAGATACCCAGGACATTCTTTAAAGAAGTGGATCAAACACTCCTGAAATTTATTTAAAGATTTAATAACATTGTTTTAAATGATTTGATCAAATCCTACTGGTGAACTTTTTTCTTTACCTTTTCTAGGTTATGACTTGTGTTTGGTGTAATAAGAAAGGTCTCTTGGCTACAAGTGGCAACGATGGCACCATCCGGGTGTGGAGTGTTACTAAAAAGCAATATTCACTGCAGCAGACCTGCGTATTCAACCGATTGTGAGTGCTATCATTAGCTCCTGTATGGAGAGAAATTTATTAAATACAGTCTTTAATTCTCAGTGTTTGTATGAAGAATTGAATCAAGATAAATATTCAATTCTATAAAAAAAAAAAGCAGGTGAATTTTTTGTAGTTTTACAAGAAGTTAAAATAATGAAGGGCAGAGAGATAGCACTGTGGTAGAGCATTTGCCTTGCATATGGCCAACCCAGGATGAACCCAGTTCAATTCCAGACATCTCATATGGTCCCCCAAGCTTGCCAGGAGCAGTTTCTGAGCACAGAGCCAGGAGTACCCCCTGAGCGTTGCCAAGTGTGGCCCCAAAAGCAATAAATAAATAAATAAATAAAAAAGTAATGATGTCTTCAGTGATTGAATGTACTGTTTTTATAATTTTATAACTTGGATGTTTTTTCTAGCATTTTCTTTCTTCCTTCCTTTCTTTTCTTTATTTCCTTCTCTTTATTCTTTCTTTTTCTATTTTTTTTTTTTTTTGGTTTTTTTTTGGGCCACACCCGGTGACGCTCAGGGGTTACTCCTGGGTATGCGCTCAGAAGTCGCTCCTGGCTTGGGGGACCATATGGGACGCCGGGGGATCGAACCGCGGTCCGTCCTAGGCTAGCGCAGGCAAGGCAGACACCTTACCTCTAGCGCCACCACCCGGCCCCTATTCTTTCTTTTTCATGGTGCCAGGGATCAAAGCCAGGTCTCATGTATGCATGGCAAGTGATGATTTCTGAGCCACATTCCCTGGCTAAAGTTATATTTTTCCTAATAATCTCTAAAGATGTTGCAAATAAGAATCACTGTGTTCTGAGTAATGACCATTGTGTACTATATTAAGTAATGAAGAAATGAAGCGTCCTTAATTCTTATAATGTTATAATTTTTTACATCATAACAAGTAACCAGCATAAATATTATTGTTAAATACTGTTGGTCAAGCTTTTAAAATGTAAGAATATGGTTTGTATTCTAGTATGTATGAAACCTTGATTTGAGGATATGTGTTTTAATGTGACTGTAATTCAGACATACATGTCATGTTCTAGGGAAGGGGACATTGAAGAAAGCCTGGGGTCACCCAGCGATCCAAGTTTCTCACCAGTTTCCTGGAGTATCAGTGGCAAATACCTGGCTGGAGCTTTGGAAAAGATGGTGAATATCTGGCAAGTTAATGGTAAGAGCCATGTAAATATTAATAAACTATTGCAGCCATCCTCTTGGCTTTCTGTCTCTCAGTCTGCTTGACCTGTGTGAACTGTATATTCAGGGGTCCTCAAACTTTTTAAACAGGGGGCCAGTTCACTGTTCCTCAGACCATTGGAGGGTCTGACTATAGTAAAAACAAAACTTATGAACGAATTCTTATGCACACTGCATATATCTTATTTTGCAATGAAGAAACAAAACAGATACAAATACAATATGTGGCCCGCGGGCCATAGTTTGAGGACCACTGGTAGTATGTTTATTTTCTTCATCATCATCATCATCATCATCATCATCATCATCATCATCATCATCATTATTATTATTATTTAGTAGTGCTAGGAGTACCCCTGGCTCTGTTCTCTGGGTTCTCCCTCAATCTTGCAGTGCGGTGATCAAACAACCTAGATGTAAGTATGTGCTTAGCTTAGGGATCTACCTCTTCAGCCCTGAAGCATATTTTAAATTAAAGGAAAAATGTTCTTTTTATTGTTGTTATTTTTGGTTTGGGGACCATACCCAGTGGTGCTCAAGATTAACTCCTGGCTCTGCATTCAGGAATTGCTCCTGATAGTGCTCAGAGGATCATATGGGATACCAGGGATTGAACCCAGGGCGGCCATATCTAAGGCAAACCCTCTGTCACTCTTGCTCACAAGTGTTCATGTTTTAATTTTTCTTTATAGGAGCTTCAGCTAATCTGGTAATTGTAAATTCAAAATTCTGTTCCTATACCACTGGTGTTCATGATATGCCTTGAGTAGAGGTAGCAACTCAATTATATATTATGAATTTTAATTTCTGTATTTTTATGAATCACTTGAAGTTACTTTTGTTTGTTTTACAGGTTGGGTAATCTTTTTAATTTCTTGCATATTTGAAAAACTACCATTATATTTCATATATCTGAAGGAGCTTGTAGGGTAAACTAAATTTTTCATTTATTTTGTTTGGGGGCCACAATTGGTAATGTTGAAGAGCTTATTTCTGGCTTTGTGCTCAGGAGTGATGATCCCTTGCTTTGCATGGGTACTGTATGTGGTATCAATGATTTGAACTAGGACAAGCTCCTGAATATGCAAGACTCCTTACCTCCTATATGTTGGAAAAATGTTTTCATTTTTCTTTCCTTTTTTTGGTTTTTGGGTCACACCCGGCAGTGCTCAGGGGGTTAATCCTGTCTCTACGCTCAGAAATTGCTCTTGGCAGGCTCGGGGGACCATATGGGATGCTGGGATTCGAACCACCATCCTTCTGCATAAAAGGCAAACACCCTACCTTCATGCTATCTCTCTGGCCCTCTTTCTTTCTTTTATTTTGTTTTTGTTTTTGTTTTTGGGCCACACCTGGTGATGCACAGGTTTACTCCTGGCTATAAGCTCACAAATAAATCCTGACTTGGGGAACTATTTATAGGATGCTGGGGATCAAACCAAGGTCTGTCTTGGGTCAGCCGCAGGTAAAGCAAATGCCCTACCTCTGCACTAGTACTCTGGCCCTGATTTCATTTTTCCACTGGAAATTTCTCATTGGAAAAATGTTTTCAACATACAGAATATTTTATGTTAATTTGGTTTTTGATTATTATGAGGAGAAAATGTGTCAGACATTTGTCTACTGAGTATTTTTTTTTCATTCTTTCCTTTTAAGGATGCTCTAGAACTCTTTATATTTGATCATCTTATCTGGTTTATAAGTAAAAGGTATGGTCTTGCCGTCCTACTCACTAGTAGGTTATTAAAACATTAGAAATGGCCTTGAGTACACTTTAAAACTAAGTAACATTTATTTTATTATTTTTTAAAGAGTTAAGTAACAACTAGTTAACTTTTTTCCCCCTACAGGAGGAAAAGGATTAGTAGATATTCAGCCTCATTGGGTTTCTGCCCTGGCTTGGCCAGAAGAGGGTCCAGCTCTAGCTTGGTCAGGAGAGTCTCCAGAGTTACTATTGGTAGGACGGATGGATGGATCCCTAGGATTGATTGAAGTGGTTGATGTATCCACCATGCACCGCAGGGAACTAGAGCACTGCTACCGAAAGGATGGTATGTAACTGGAGTTACAAAGTATTTCTTCCCATCAGATATGTTTAGCTATTGGAGCACTTGCTATTTTAAATCTTGAGAGAACGTGGCTTTTGCTTTTGCTTTCTCAGTTCTTCAATTTTATTCTAATTAGTAACCAAGTTGAAAGTTTTTCTCCTCACCCCTGTCATACATCTCTGCCAGGAAATCTCTGTATATAAAGCATTGGTGATTCATCTTCATTGTAACTGAATACCAAGAGCAGATTCAAAGTTAGGAATGTCTCAAGATAAAAAAAGAGTAGTCTTGGGGCCGGAGAGATAGCATGGAGGTAAGGCGTTTGCCTTTCATGCAGGAGGTCATCGGTTCGAATCCCGGTGTCCCATATGGTCCCCCGTGCCTGCCAGGAGCAATTTCTGAGCCTGGAGGCAGGAATAACCCCTGAGCACTGCCAGGTGTGACCCAAAAACCACAAAAAAAAAAAAAAAAAGAGTAGTCTTTGGTAGAGATGAAATTATTAAATAAAAAAATGGAGGCAATAAGAGAAGTTAAGAATTCCTTGATCTGACAAGGAATAATGCAAAATCTGTTCTCTTATATTTTTCACTTTTCTTTGGCTAGGTAAGTATTTTGCCATAGTTTTTGTTACTTTTGGAGAGTGGGCTATTTCAGAGATTACAGTCTCAGCTTACTTAGTTCTCTATCAAAAGACTAGATTTTTTAATTGCTTACTTTTGAATGGGTTCCATAATTTTAAAGATTTAAAGTATACAATGTCTGGATTGTGCTCAGTAGTAGAGCACATTTTTATATATAATAATAATTAATATAGGAATATGATTATGAGAATTATCTGATGGTGGTGATAATAGAAATAAGATGGACTAGGAAGATAGCTCTACAGGCTGAACTTAGTATTTTTCATACAGATTCAATACCTGGAAATCCTGTGTGGTTTCCAGAGTACTGCCAACAAACATATAGTCACATCTAGGTGGAAGTGTATGTATATGTATAGAGCAAACCTTTCTTCCATCTGCTTATTTCCCATGTCCCCAACTGCCACAGACAAATATTTCTTTTTTACTTCTTTTGTAACCGTCCAATTTTATATATACTCAAAGAAGCAAATACAATTGTATATTGTTAAAATGGACATTTTTGTTAGAATATAGTGATACACTAAGTAGGGATATTAAACAAAAGTAAAAGTTAACATTTTTGCTATGAGTTAATTTGTTTTGCTTTTTTTCCCCCCAGTTTTATTATAGCTTCTGGGCCAAAAGAAAAGAAAGAGGTCCGAGTTCACTGACTTTAAAACTGTTAATGAAGCCAAGGAGATGACTTAGGACTGGAGCATATGTTTTACCAGTCCTTAAACACTGCCTAAAGCAGCTCCTGGTAGCTGTGGTATAGCCCTCCCCATCCCTGCGAAATTTCCAGAAGGCAGTGAGGGATTATTTCTGTATCTCTTTTTTCACTATTGCCAGAAAAAGAATGAATGACTAAAAATAAGGTAGTTCTTGTCACTTCTTGAAAAAATAGTTTATGAGGTCAGAGGTGTAATACAAAAATTAAGGCTCTTGCCTTGTCTGTGGCCAACCCTGCTTCTCTCCCCCACTACTGTCTATGGTCTCTCTAGCAGTGCCAGTAGTGATTTCTGAACACAGAACAAAGTGGCAGCCCTGAGTTCAACCAAGTGTGACCCCAAAACAATATAGCATTAGCAAAAGAAAAAACAGTCTTTAAATTAGATCATATGGAATCCCTTTATTTGTTCAGGCTGCATTTTTACTAGATACACTAATCAGATGGTTAGAAACTTATTACCATTGTTGGCAGTTCTCTGTCTTTTATGATGGATAATTACATATAAATATGTTTTACTTAATCTAAACATTTAAATTTTATTTCTAACATGCTAGTGTCTGTAACCTGCATTGCTTGGTTCAGTGAAGAAAAACCATTTGCAGTGGGATATTTTGATGGGAAACTGTTACTGGGAACAAAGGAAGCACTTGATAAAGGAGGCATGGTTCTCATTGATGCACATAAGGTAACAACTGTGAAAGGCTGCTTTCTCTTCCTTTTCTCCATCTCTTTCTTTTCTCTGTAGTATTACTTGCTAATAGTTTCTGTAATAGTTTTTGTTTTTATAACAGTCAATTTGTTGTTAGTCTTTGGCCAGGAAGAAGTCTGAAAGCCACCTGTGGCCAGAGCTAATAGCCCAAATGATAGAGTACATGGAAGGCCTTGAGTGTGATACCTCACTGCTTGGTATATCACTTTTTTTTTTAAGTTGGAAAAAGAAGAAAAAAGAGAGAAGAAAGCCATCAAGTCAAGAAAATAGAACCATCACAGTAAACATTAATACTTTTGAAACAATCCATATCACAGTAATTCCCACAAATGTCCAAAGTTTCATCTTTGAAAAAGATTCTTTCAATTTAAGTAGAGGTTCCAAGTTTAGGTGCTTATAGGATTATTTGGGCAAATATCATAAAAACATCAATCTAGGAGCTGGAGAATATAAAAGAAAGCTTAAAAAGCAAGAATACAATGATGATAACAATGTAAACACAAAGTATAAACAAACCAAATTCTTATAAACTCTTTTTTGGTATAAGGAAAACTTCATAGTTTCTTTCCATATTTTAATCATTGCCATTCATTGACAGTAACTGTAAAAATACTTAGAAAGGGGGCTGGAGGTAGGACGTTTGCCTTGCATGCGGCTGACCCAAGACAGACCTCGGTTCGATCCCTGGCATCCCATATGGTTCCCCAAGCCAGGAGTGATTTCTGAATATGTAGTCAGGAGTAACCTCTAAGCATCACTGGGTATGGCCCCTCAAAAAAAATTTAATTAAAAGAAATACTAAGAAAGGGGACCAGGTTGTAGAGCACTTGTCTTGTACACAGCACTGAGAATTTCATCCTCAACTTCCCATATTGTCACCCAAGCCAGAAGTAATTCCTTAGTACAGAGCCAGGTTGACCCTTGAGTATCACTGAATGTGACCCAAAAACAAAACAAAAATACTAAACAAGGGAGTCAGAAAACCACTGTGTTGTCAATGGCACATGCCTTCAGTGCACAGAAACAGAGTTCTTTCCTCATAGCCGCTTGTTCCTTGTCACTCAAATGACTCAAGGCCCAAAACACCACTGGAGTGGGTCTGATGTCCCGACCACTGCCAGCCCATGCATTGAACCTTCAAGCCTGGTTAACTGAGTATTGCTGGGCACTACTAAGAAAATTCCCTACCTCCATGCCAAAAAAAAAAGAATGGAAGATAATATTCACTGAATTAGGACTTTATAATTCATATATTTTAACTTCATTGCAGTGGATACATACATATATAATGTAAACTAATAAAGGATAAAATATTCTTTGGGGTGACTATAATAATTGGAAGTATAATGACAGTATTTTTGACTTACATGATAAGTTGATTTTAAAATAACTGATCAAGAGAAAGATAAGTTGAATTTAAAGTGTTGATGAAGGAAGCATTACTCTGATCTTTTATCTCCTCTTCCATTTTAAGGATACCCTTGTTAGTATGAAATGGGACCCAATGGGTCATCTTCTTATGACTTGTGCCAAAGAAGAAAATGTGAAAATCTGGGGACCTGTTTCAGGATGCTGGCGCTGTCTCCATGCACTCTGTCATCCATCTATTGTCAATGGCATTGCTTGGTGCAGCCTCTCAGGAAAAGGAGCTGAACTGAATTTACTCATGGCTACGTATGTTGTAAATTTGTGTCTGTTTTTATTTTTAATAGTTTAAACTGTTATTTGCATTAAGTATAACATTTCAGCAATCTTAAACTGTCAGTTGGTATTCTAAGGATACCTTAGAGGTGCTGGAGAAAAAGCATAGTGGGATAGTGGGGTGTGGCACTTGAATTGCATACAGCTGACCCAGGTTCAATTTCTGACCACCTCTAGAAGTGATCCCTGAGCACAAAGCCAGAAGTAAGCCAAGAGCACAGTGGTCTATAACCACTCACCCAACCATCACCCCACCCCCCAAAATAATAATCAGCATCTTAGAAAATTAAAGTGCCATTTTCAAATGTGAAGCCTGATATATAATCTCCTTAGCTATATCACTTCTAGTTATAGTTTTTATAAAATATTATAGCAGGGACAGAGAGATGGCTCAGGTGGCTGGCTAGTGCACATTTTGCATTAAGAGATCTCGGCTTGATCCCCAGTAACTTATGATCCTCCTGCACCATCAGGAGAGACCCATGAGCATTGAGCTGAGTGTAACTCACCACCACCTGGTGAGGCCCAACCCCCTCTTCAAATAAAAAATTATACAGATAAATTTTAAAAATAATATTTCGTCATGTTCTCAGTCCTTAATAAATATTATTAAGTATTTTTACTTCTGCATGTTGATATTTTGGTTTCTGTAATCGATTTTGTTTTCAAGTGGTTGTCAAAGTGGTTTAGTGTGTGTTTGGCGTATTCCACAAGATACAACACAAACCAGTATGATTGGTTCAGAAGGATGGTGGGAACCAGAACCAAATGGCCAGGTAAATATTTCGGCATTTTGGAAGAGCTTATTTATTTATTTATTTATTTATTTATTTATTTATTTATTTAATATCTTTATTTAAGCACCATGATTACAAACATATTTGCAGTTGGGTTTCAGTTATTAAAAAAGGAACACCCCTCCCCTTCACCAGTGCAACCTTCACAAATGACCCCATCTCTCTTCTCTTTCACCCTTTGCTTATATTCAATACAGGCATTCTACTTCTCTCACTCAATACCATTGTCGTGATAATTGTTAGTCTAGATATTTCTCTAACTGCACTCACCATTCTTTGTGGTAAGCTTCATGTCGTGGGCCAGTCCTTCTAGCCCTCATCTTTATTGTCTCTGGGTATTATTAACATGCTGTCTTTTATTTTTCTTAAATCCCATAGATGAGTGAAACTATTCTGTCTATCTCCCTCTGACTTATTTCACTAAGAATAATCGTTTCCATGTCCATCAATGTATAGGAAAATTTCATGACTTTATTATTTGATGGCTTCATAATATTCCATTGTGTATATGTACCAGTTTCTTTAGCCAGTTGTCTGTTGTTGAGCATCTGGGTTGTTTCCAGATTCTGGAACTTCATGGTCCTTCTAACAAACCCCTCCCAGAGCCACTCTGAACTGAACTTTCAATTGTCTCTGAGCACAACTGGAAATAACTTCTTTATTATTTGGACTACTGGAAATGGTCCCAAATGTAATAACAACAAACAAGCAAATAGATACTACCTTTATGCCCCCTCTAGTCTTTTTCAGTTTCATAGTATATTTTTAAAGATTAATTTTTTCTTTTCCTTTTTTTATCTTTCTTTATGTACCTTGATTACAAACATAATTATAGTTGAGTTTCAGACACAAAAGAATACCCCTCTTCACCAGTGCAACATTCCCATCACCAATGTTCCCAATCCCCCTCCCTTACAACCTCTTGTATTTGAGACAAGCATCCTATTTCTCTCACTCATTGACATTGTCATCATAGTTGTCAGTGTAGTTATTTCTCTAACTGCACTCACCACTCTTTGTGGTGAGCTTCATATCATGAGCTGGTCCTTCCAGCCCTCATCTCTATTGTCTCTGGGCATTATTACAATGTCTTTTATTTTTCTTAAAACACATAGATAAGTGAGACTATTCTGTGTCTATCTCTCTCCCTCTGACTTATTTCACTCAGCATAATGGTTTTTATCATATATAGGAAAATTTCATGACTTCATCTCTCCTAACGGCTGCATAATATTCCATTGTGTATATGTACCAGAGTTTCTTTACCCATTCATCTGCTGAAGGGCATCTTGGTTGTTTCCAGATTCTGGCTATTGTAAATAGCGCTGCAATGAATATAGGTGTGAAGAAGGCATTTTTATATAATGTTTTGTGTTCCTAGGGTACATCCCTAGGAGTGGTATAGCTGGATCATATGGGATTGGAAGAACTTATTTAAAATCACAAATTGTTGGGGCCGGGCGGTGGTGCTAAAGGTAAGGTGTGCCTGCCTTGCCTGCGCTAGCCTTGGACGGACCGCGGTTCGATCCCCCGGTGTCCCATATGGTCCCCCAAGCCAGGAGCAACTTCTGAGCGCATAGCCAGGAGTAACCCCTGAGCATTACTGGGTGTGGCCCAAAAAAACAAAAAAAAAAATCACAAATTGTTTAAGTTTTCAAAGTAATTCTTTCTTGATTACCAGATCTCAAAAGGCTAGATCAATTGAAAAATGTGGGAGCCAGTGAGGTGGTGCTAGAGGTAAGGCGTCTGCCTTGCAAGCGCTAGCCAAGGAAGGATCACGGTTCAATCCCCTGGCGTCCCATATGGTCCCCTCAAGCCAGGGGAAATTTCTGAGCACTTAGCCAGGAGTAACCCCTGAGCATCAAATGGGTGTGGCCGGAAAAAAAAAAAAGAAAAATGTGATTATCATCTTTTTTAGCCCTGCCCCTCTTTTTTTATCATCTTTTTTATGCTCTCAAAAAAAGCTTAAGTTGGAGCTTTTATAATTCCTTGCTAAGAAAAGATAAGTATTGAGTAGTGGTTATGTGTGTAATGGATATAATAGACCCTAGAGAACAGTCCTAAGTGTAGTCTGTGCTGCAGTGACATAGAACCACCAGAGAACCCTAGCCAAAATTGCCTCCCATTGACCCAGAGCCTCACCTTTGAAGAATGATTCTTCTACCATAAATAGAGGTCACAAGTTTAGATATCATACTTATTAGGCCATCTGAGCAAGTATTGTAAAATCATGAAGTTGGGCATTAGGAAGTGTGGAGAGAAACAGAAACCAAAATCTAGCGCCTTGTGTAAAATCTTCCACTATTCAGGATTCACATCCAATTTAAAAGTTTGTTAGATATTGAGCTACGAATCCAATCACATTCCTTACCTATGAGCTTGCAGCTTTTGTTCCTGATATAAATTCCTTTGGAAGGGTGCTCAATTGGGCAGCACATATATTAGAACTTAACGGTACAGAAATCACCATGTCCCTTGTGCATGTGAGTGATTCATGGCTCATTGTGGAACAGTAATGAGACTTTCCATCATAGGAGGGGAAAATGTCCATATCATCTTGGGTAAATGAGTCCCACCGATACTGTATACTGGAATAATGAAAAGGAAGATGGAGCTTCAAGGCAGGAGAAAGGAGGGCAATAGAAGGGGTAGATAGTTTTATAATAAGGAGAAATTTCACAGAAGTAGAGGTAGGAACATTACAAGTCAATTGAGTTTGCTCTTTATGCTAGAGAGTAGCACTTTTTACAGGTCTTTTATTAATATCACTTCACTTCAAAAGCCTGCAAAACATGGGAGAGAGAGATAAGACAGGATTAATATTGTACCTTGCTTGCAGCCAGCTCCATGTACCACATGTTCTTCTGAACTTTGCTGGGCACATTTTTTTGAGCCCCCCTGGAGTACTGCCAACGTCATCCTGGCAAACACAGAGCACAGGAAATAGGCCCTTGTGTTGAATTGCTGGCCTGGCTGGTCAAGGATCATCAGGAAGGACCCTGGGGTATTTGCCTTGCACATGGCTAACGTGGGTTTGAATCCTAGTTCCCTATATCATCCCTGAGCATTGCCAGGCATAATTCCTGAATGCAGTTCCAGGAGTAAACTGAGCACTGCCTGATGTGGCCTGAAAAAACAGACAATAATAAAAGAAAAGTAAAACCTACCTAGCAGAACTTTAAGCTAGACACCAAAGATCCTTGGCATGTATAAATCAGAATGTTTGAGGACTAAAATGAAAAATTTAAACTTAAATTTTAAAATTGAGGCACATTCAAATAAAAGTAGGATTTTCCTAACTTGTACTTTATGAGGAACAGAAGAAAAAATTAGAGATTTAGTAATTTCTGCCAGCTTGAAGAGTAGGAAAATACAAAATAAGACTTACCTCCTGTAAAAGAGAACCTGATAAATATTTTATTATTCTCTCAATCAGGCTACTAACTCTTACAAGTTGTTTTTCTTTTCCTCAGTTTTGTACTAAATATAAAATTGCTAAGAATAAAATGTTAATTTTGAGTCATAAGGTATTTAAATATTAATTTGTTAAAAATGTAAATGAATTGCAGGATAGATATCGAAAATCAGCTGGAGCCAAGTGTGTTTATCAACTTAGGGGTCATATCACCCCTGTCCGGACAGTTGCCTTTAGTTCTGACGGGCTGGCCCTGGTATCCGGTGGATTGGGTGGACTTATGAACATCTGGTCTCTAAGGGTAAGACTGAGGTTATTGCTTTTGTCTTTAAAAATACTTGCTTTTATTTTAAGACATATTTTAGCATATATGATAAATTAATGTAACCAATCCTAGAAATAGGACACAATAACAGTAGTAGTCATAATGCTGTCTTTAATACCAAAGAAATAATATTTGGAATCCTGTTATTAATATATACTTAAAGTAAGTTAGAAAAGTGATCTACCTCACATTTTGTAGAAGGTATGAGATTGGGTAAAGTATAGACTTTAGAGTATGCTCCTGTCAGTTTGAATTCTAAATTTTTAGTTTAAGAAATTGCTAAGGTTAAGTAGAGTATTTTAATAAACTTATTTCTTTTTAGGATGGTTCAGTGTTACAAACTGTTGTCATAGGCTCAGGAGCTATTCAGACCACAGTATGGATTCCAGATGTCGGAGTAGCTGCTTGCTCCAATAGATCAAAGGTACAATGCAGTTTTATCAAATCAGAGATATAAATCTGCAAGATACTTCAAAATCATCTTGTTCTATGTATTACTTGCCTGTGACAATATAACAATTCAGTGACAGAGGGAAAACTTCTGGCAGAACCCAGATTTATAATCTAGCACTTTACTTGTATTGAAAATACTTATTTGCAACAACCAAAATTTCCATTTAAAAGTTATTTTTTATTTTCTGCCGTGATTTTTTTTTTTTGATTTTTTGAATAGCACTATACTGTCTCAAAGGAATTTTCCTTGAAAATAAGGATCATTCAAGACATTTAACTCACACATGCAAACTATATTTTGGATTTTAGTTATATTTCTTAGTGAAAAATACTAGTCCCCAACTGTGAAATGGTTTTATGGTGTAACCTCATTATGTTGCATTTTATACTGCTTTGGGTTTGGTTTAGTTTGGCTTTTCTTGTTGTTTTGGGTAACACCCAGCAGGGCTCAGAACTTACTCCTGGCTCTGTGATATATGACTCAGGGATCATTTCTGGCAGGCTCAGGGAACCATAAGGAATACTGGAAATTAAACCGGGTTGGCTAAGTAAAAGGCAAGTGTCCTACACCACTGTACTATTGCTTTAACTTTTGTGTTGCTTTATGTCTCTGTGATTAAAACATTAAAGTTGGAGTACGGGGAAGGGGTAGCTTAGATAGGATATCTACTTTGCATGTGTTAGGCCAAGAGTTCAATCCCTAGCATCACCCTACATCATTAAGTGTGAAGCCCAGTAAATGCTGGCATGATTCCAGCACCATGACTAGTGCAAACCCTGGTGTAATGCAGCCAACTGTGCAATTCCTGGACATTACAACAATAAAGAGAAGGAAAGAGTCATTGAGGTGAGGGACGTGTA
This sequence comes from Suncus etruscus, assembly GCF_024139225.1. Taxonomy (NCBI): domain Eukaryota; kingdom Metazoa; phylum Chordata; class Mammalia; order Eulipotyphla; family Soricidae; genus Suncus; species Suncus etruscus. The sequence continues at coordinate 22,004,745 of NC_064848.1, read as the reverse complement.
TAAAGCTTTAAAAAAATTAATTAATGGTCCAGAGAGATAGTGTAGTGGGTATGTTGTTTGCCTTACACACATTTGACCCAGTTTTAATTGCTGATACTACCTATGGTCCCCAAAACCCATCAGGAGAGATCCCTGGGTACAGAAGTCAAGAGTAAGCTCTGAGTACTGCTGGGAGAAAGAGAGCGAGAGAGAGAGCAAGAGAGAGGAGAGAGAGAGGAGAGAGAGAAGAGAGAGGGAGGGAGGGAGAGAGATAAGGGGGAAGAGAAGGAAAAAAAGAAACATTAACATAGAGCTGACAACCTTCATGATTAGTCCTACTCAAAATAGAATTAATACCAAAACACAAGGCACTAGTGACCTTTGTAGAATAAGCTGTACTGTATTGTCACTGTAGAGCAGTGTTACTCCTTTTGCAGCTGTATCTCAGCAGAATAAACTTATGGTATCCTTCTGGCCATATCAGACTTTTAAAATAGACCACTTTTCCTTACTTATTTTATACTTTAGTCTTTTATTATATAACAAACTTTTTTTTTTTCATTTTTATTGTGGTCAAAGTGAATTATGGAGGAGGGGCATTCCCACCACTAGTGTTGTCTTCCCTCCACCCCTGTTCCCAGCATGCATCCATATCTCCCTCCTTTACCCCCCATAATGCTAGTGTAACTGTCCCTCACTTGCACAGCTTTATAACACTATTGATAGTGTCTCCTTAACAATGAACAAATATTAGGGCTAGAGCAATAGCACAGCAGTAAGGCATTTGCCTTGCACTGAGTCAACACAGGACAGACCCGGTTTGAATTCTGGCATCCCATATGGTCCCCTCAAGCCTGCCAGAAGCGATTTCTAAGTGCAGAGCAAGGAATAACCCCAGTGCTGCCGAGTGTGACCCAAAACAAACAAACCAACAAAAATGAACAAATCTGGGAAGAAACTAACAAATTTGAGGGAAGCCGACACTCCAGTGGAAGGTGTCCTGTAGGAATTCTCATTACATGAAGCCCTATTATTATCAATAGTGGTAGGAAGGGTTCTGCCTTGCATGTGGCCAACCCAGGTTCAATCCCAGCATTCTACATGATCCCCTGAGAACCACTAGGAGTGATTGTTGAGCATTGCCAGCCTCTAAACAAATCAGCTAATCCAAGATAACTAACACATTTTATGTTTTGGAGGGGTTTTGGTTTTGCTTTGTTTTGCAATGACACCTGGCAGTACTTCTGGCTCTGCACTCAGCAATCACTCCTGATGGTGGTCATGGGAGCATATGGGATTCTGAGATGCCAGGTTATCTCTGGCCATATCTATGTAAGTGAGGAACGTATATAAAGCTTAAAAAAATTAATTAATGGTCCAGAGAGATAGTATTTTCTTGTTGTTACTTAGATAACATTATTTATCTTAGATAGCATTAAGGGGGGGGTACAGGAGGGAGACATGTGATGCATGCTGGGAAAAGGGTGGAGGGAAGACAGCACTAGTGGTGAGAATGCCCCTCCTTCATTGTCACTATGTGCCTTAAATATTTCTGTGAAATAATTGTAATTCACCAATTCACTTTGACCACAATAAAAATGAAAAAAAAAAGTTATAATAAAAGACTAAAGTATAAAATAAGTAAGAAAAAGTGGTCCATTTGCAAGGCAAATTCCCTTCCTGCTTCTGTCTTTCTGGCCCCACATTTTATGATTGTTTTTTATTTTCTTGTTACTTAGATAAAATTTAGGATATTTTAAAGTTCATAAGCTTAATGTACAACATAAAATGTCCAAAAATAAAAGTATTTAAATGTAATCATTGAAAGGAACTTTATAGAAATTATTAGTGAAACAATTATCTTTATATAAACAAACATGTCACCTAGCATGATTTACTTTTTATCAGGATGTTTTGGTTGTGAATTGTACATCAGAATGGGCAGCAGCCAATCATGTTTTAGCAACCTGTAGGACAGCATTGAAACAACAGGGTGTTCTTGGATTAAATATGGCCCCCTGCATGAGAGCCTTTTTGGAGCGACTACCCATGATGCTTCAGGAGCAATATGCCTATGAAAAGGTAACACTTACTCTCACCCCTGCAAAAATGAAGGTTCCTGATATTTTGATATTTTGAATTTTGGATCTAAATTTATCTGATAAGAGTTTGACATCTAACAGAAATACATGGGGGTAATTTTGGAATTAATAAAAATAAGTCAGGCCTGTAGTAATTATTCTGTTATTGTAAACTTCTTAACTTTATTTAGTGAGAGTAAAATTTTTAAATAACCTGAGATTTGTATAGTGTTTGTATCATTCTTTTTATATTATTTTCTCTTACATGTCTTAAAATATCCATGGCATATCTTTTCATTTTCATTTATCCGTTTCCATATCTTCAATGCTAATCAGTCTTCTTCCCTTTTCTCTCAGCCCCATGTGGTTTGTGGGGACCAGCTCGTTCACAGCCCTTACATGCAGTGTCTCGCTTCTCTGGCTGTGGGACTTCATCTGGACCAATTACTGTGTAACCCTCCAGTGCCTCCACACCACCGGAAATGCCTCCCTGATCCCGCTTCTTGGAATCCAAACGAATGGTCGTGGTTAGAGTGCTTCTCAACAACTATCAAAGCTGCTGAAGCACTAACCAATGGAGCACAGTTCCCAGAATCTTTCACGGTTCCTGATCTGGAGCCTGTTCCAGAGGATGAACTTACATTCCTAATGGTCAGTATAACACATGCTCCAAGATTATATCATGAATGTCAATTAGAAACTCTCAAGAAAGATTTATGATCTTGAATGCCTTTGAAATATACACCACAGAACTCTAAAATATTTTCCTTTCATTAGTCACTTGCAACATGATAGTAGGTGTCTGTGATGACAAAAATTGTGTGGGAACTGTGGAACTATTGTCAATTTATTGGTTGTCAGTGATATACATAGTTCTGTTCTTTTCCCCACATTTTTTTTTACCATAACTGCCTTGTTTGCATATATGTTAATATCTTTCCAATCATCTTGTGACATTTGTTCCACATACAGTTTTTTAGTAAATTGATGCTTTATTTATATTTTAATCAGTATAAAATAGAGATGGTATAAAGAGATGTAAAGAATAAGAGTATTTTAGTTGCTTAGTTACTTAAGATCTGTATGCCACGACCAAGAAAGTGGAGCAACAATAAATAAATGAGACTACATTAAATTAAGAAGCTTTGGCACTTCAAAGGAAATGATGACCAGGATACAAAGAACACCTGTGGAATGGTAGAAATTATTTACCTAATACTCATTGGATAAGGGTTTAATAGCTAAAATATAGAAGGCACTGCTAGAGCTTACCAAAAAATAGGTCCAACCCTATCAAAAACTGGGGAGCAAAGATGAACAGAAACTTTCTCAAAGAAGATATACAGATGACCAAAGGACATAGAAAAATGTAATCAACAATGCAATATCACCTTCACCACAAGACTGACACACATCAAGAAGAACAAGAAGAACTAGTGCTGGCATTGATGCAGGAAGATGATGTTGGAAATGTCAACTGGTCCAGCCTTTTTGGAAAACAATATGGACATTCCTCAAAACACTAGAAATTGAGCTTTACTTTGACCTTGTAGTGTCTGTCTGGGGAATATATCTTAAGGGCCTGAAAACACAATTGCACAAAAGGCATCTTTAACTCCTATATTCTCTGCAGCACTATTCGCAATAGCCAGAAGCTGGAAATGCCCAAGAACAGATGAATGGATACAGACACTGTGGTGCATCTATATAGTGGAATATTCCATAGCAGTTAGGAAAAATGAAGTCATGAAATTGGCTTATACATGGAAAGATAGAGTATTAATAAAATAAGTCAAGAGAGAAAGGGATGGACATAGAATGATTGTACTCATCTATGGGATAGTAAAAAATGTAGTATGAGAATAACACCCAAAGTCAATAAAAATGTTTTTTTCTGGGTGCTGGAAAGAGCATTTAAGACCTAGAAAGAAGCAATATGACAATAATATATGTAAATTGTCACTCTGGAAAAAAAACTGGGAATTGAAAGGAAGTAAAGTGATATGCATGATGATTCTTTGGTATTGTAAACCATAGCACCTGAAAAGATAAAAAAGAAAAGGGAGAAAAGAAAAGTGTCTGCCATAGGTGAAGGCCAGAGTTAGAATGATGGAGGGTTAACTGGGGAAATTTGTCATAGGAAATGAACACTAGATAAGGAATGGGTGTTAGAACATTCTATGATCCAAATTCAACCATCAACAACTTTTTAGCTCTATCTCATGGTAATTTAATCTTTTTAAAGATTCATAAATGTGAATGCAATATAAAATGAATTAAAGTATATTATTTAAATATAAAATATTTTAGTTTAGAAAGTATTATTTTGTGCCCATTTGCTTCAAAGTTGTCATTTTGATGATGAGCACAGTGAAACTCAAGAAGACAAAGTGACCTGCTAAAAGCTCTGCAGCTAGTTCATGGAGGTGGGGAGGGACTGCTCCATGTGACTCTGTGTACTTGTGGGTACCAGGATGTGAATGGTTGGTTTTGATCCACCAAGAGTGGATAGTGTGAAAGTGTAGATAGCCAAGGGAAATGTAAATGATGCAAAAATTATATGTGGAGTGATTATAAAATTGTTCTTCATTTTTGAGATTATTAATCCGCTCTTGTTTAAGACTTGCAATCGTTTAAACTAGTCAGTTTTGATAATGCTAGATTGATCTTGATGGTCTTCCCTGTCTTGCAGGATAATAGTAAATGGATAAATGGAATGGATGAACAAATTATGTCTTGGGCAACTTCCAGACCTGAGGTCAGTAAAGATAAAGACAACCTTATGTTGGTTTTCAGTCAGTATTCTGGTTCTAGATACTCTCTGGGTCTCCTTAGAGGCCAGCACACCTTGAGGAACCAGCACATTATTGTATGAGGAGACAGTAGATCCAATTCTGAGATGATTGTGCTTTTTTAGGACTGGCACCTGGGAGGTAAATGCGATGTCTACTTGTGGGGTGCTGGCAGGCATGGACAACTGGCAGAAGCAGGAAGAAATGTGATGGTTCCAGCAGCTGCTCCATCATTCTCACAGGCCCAACAAGTAAGTCTAGGGAAAAGTAATGAAGTACTGCCAGTGCTCTTTTTCTAGCTATCAATAGCATAAAAAAAAGCATAGAATAGATTTTTCCGGGGCCCGGAGAGATAGCACAGCGGTGTTTGCCTTGCAAGCAGCCAATTCAGAACCTAAGGTGGTTGGTTCGAATCCCGGTGTCCCATATGGTCCCCTGTGCCTGCCAGGAGCTATTTCTAAGCAGACAGCCAGGAGTAACCCCTGAGCACCGCCAGGTGTGACCCAAAAACCAAAAAAAAAAAAAAAAAAAAAAAAAAAAAGAATAGATTTTTCCACTTTATAGTCTATTTATTTTAAAGAATCACTAAAGTAAGTAATGATGTATAAGCTTCTAAATAAATTTTCTCATTTTTTTAAAATCAGGCTTACATTTGGTTAGCATGTTTCTAAATATTTTCTTGCTTTTTGTTTTATTTTATTTTCATTCATTTTTATTTGGGGCCAAGCCCAGCAGTACTCAGGACTTCTTCTCATTCTGCATTCACAATTCACTGGTGAGCTGCGTAACCCAATGGAGTGCCTGGGTTTGAGTTTAGGTTGGCCATGTAAAGACAGGTTGTTTTTACCTGTTGTCCTATTGCCTTGGCCCCTATTTTCTTGCTTTTAACTACTGATGTTAATCATTATAGTTAAAAGATCTAGTCACTATATTTTTTGAAATAAAAAATAAAAATATGTAAATTTTAGAGGTTAATATATTCCTAATTGGGGGCCAACCTGGTCCAATCCTAGGCATCATGGGAACTCTATCAGAGGTCAGTCCAGAGCCAGGAATATTCCCTGAGCACCACGAGGTGTGACTCATACATCTACTATCCCTATTCCCCCATTCAAGAAAAGATACTCCTAAGGCTAGATGCATGCTTTTTGTATGTGAAAGTCCTGGGTATAGTTCCCAGCACTCTATGACCCCCAAGTACCAAGTTAGATGTAGATTCTCTTTCCCCCCCCAAAAAAGATGTTTCTGTTTATTGATTCTTTAAGGCCATATATCATTAGCCAGATTTCATTGATGCTCTTTCCCTCCTCATATTTGTGGCACTGTACTTCAAAATTAATCTTTTTGTGTGGGGAAATGGACACTCTCTGAAATGCTCAGGGGGTTACTTCTGACTCTCCACTCAGGAATTACTCCCTGTATGTGTGGGGGAGGGGTGAACAGGTGCAGTATATAGGATGCCAGGAATTGAACCCTGGTTGGTTACTTGCAAGGCAAATATCCTACCACTGTACTACTCCAGACCTTCCATGTAATTCTTGAGGCTAGTCCTTTCTCATTGAGCACTTGTTTATTTTTAATTGGCTTTATTTTGTTGCCGCTGTTGTTTGGTTTTATTTGACAGTTCAGGGAGAAAGCCAGGACCTCACACATGTGAGGCATATGCTGGAGCAGTATAGCAACTATGCTAGCTACTATATGCTCTACTACACTACCCTGTGTAGCCTCCATTTTTCTGCTCCTTGTTAACCTTTAGCCACCTTTATATTCCACCGAACCTTTCTTCTTCTTTCATCTGATTTGTTAACGTTGTTAAATTCTGTGTACTGGAATCTCTGTAGTATTATGGTTCTAAAACATAGTTTAAGGTCAGACATGCCTCATCTCTCTTGTCTACTGTTTTACAATAATCAAGGACATAGGAATTTTATATTTTTTCAGTCCTTTTCCTTCAGTGAAAGAATAAAGGAATTAATAAATGTATCTTATATAAATATATTGATAATTATAAGTTAATGTTAAACTTACATTATAAAGGGTAATGTCTGTATTTCTATGTTAGGTCATATGTGGCCAGAATTGCACCTTTGTCATCCAGGCCAATGGCACAGTATTGGCTTGTGGGGAAGGAAGTTATGGAAGATTAGGACAAGGAAATTCAGATGATCTTCATGTGCTAACAGTTATTTCAGCCTTACAAGGTAAAATTATCTTCAATTGAAGGTGATCAGAAACTGTAACCTGACTGTAGAAATGTTTGCTTATGTTGAAACTCAGATTAAACTTTGAAAAATACATTTCACTTATATTTAATACTTATTTAGGCATGTGAAGTTTTCGTTTCCATAATTTAAGCAAAATTATTTTGCAGTTCATTTTCCATGGCAGTGTTATATGCCATAAATAACTTTGAAACCATAGAAGATAGCTAACAATTTCATAAAAATTGTAAAATTCACAGTAAATGGTATTAATGGTGTCATAAATATATTTCATTAGAATACATTCATGGATGAAGAGAGAGCTCTATGATCTGAGTCATAGTTTGCATGCAGGCAGGTTCTAGCCTCATATAGGCCCCTGATCAGCTCTGGAAGCACCCCGAGGACACAGAGCTGGGAGTAGCTCCTGAGCCCCACCAGGTAGGGCTCCAAAACAAAACAATTCATATGAAACATCAAACAAACTGAAGCCTCTGAAGCATGTCCCGTCAGAGTTCTCATTGGTTAGAAGAAAAATTCCTGCAGAAGTTGCTGGTATGTTCCCTAAGTTAAATTTGCTGGTCCTGAAAACAAATCAAAGAGGATTTATAGTATAGCAGGAACACTAAGTGCAGGTACAATTCCTCAGCAGCTCTCAGTCCTTTCTTTCTTTCTTTCTTTCTTTTTTTTTTTTTTGCGGAGTGAAGGGCACACTCAGCAGTGCTTAGGGGCTACTCTCCTGGCTCAGAAATTACTCCTGGCAGGTTTGGGGAACTATAATGGGATGCTGGGGATCAAACCTGAGTTGGCTGTGTAAAAGGCAAATGCCCTTCCCATCATGCTATCTCTCTGGCCCCATCAGTATTCTTTCTTATGTTCTGAATATAAAGGTACAGTTTGCAGGTTGGAAGATGAGCTTACTAACCAGCTTCCCTGTATCCTGTCTCTGGAACTTAACAATAACTCTAACCATTTGTGACTTAGTTTCCTTAATTTGTTTTGTTTCATTTTGTTTTGTATTGTTTGGGGCACACACTGGCAGTGCTCAGGGGTTACTTCTGGCATGCTGGGGGACCATATGGGATGCCAAGAATCAAACCCAGGTCCATCCTAGGTTTGCTATCTGCAAGGCAAATGCCCTACCACAGTGCTATTGCTCCGGCCTCAGTTTCCTTGATTTTAAAAAACTTCCTTTACACATTCTTGTTTATGGATCCTTGTAGGATCTGTAAAACTTGATCTTAGATGATTCACATTTACTAGAACATGGTCCTTAATGACTGACTTTCGTCACCCTCCACTTTCTCCTCCTGATTACTATTTAACTGTCTTCAATTTACTAGGTTATGAATATTGATTTGGTATAAAATGGAAACTTGTTTTTATTTTGAGGATATTCTATAGCAGCTGCAACTAGAGAGGTGAATTTCAACATTCAGTGACTCTTGTTGGATTTCTGCTTTGTTCTAGGCTTTGTGGTGACCCAACTGGTGACTTCCTGTGGCTCTGATGGGCACTCAATGGCCCTGACTGAAAGTGGTGAGGTCTTTAGCTGGGGAGATGGTGATTATGGCAAACTAGGCCATGGCAACAGTGACAGGCAGCGACGGCCCAGGCAGATTGAGGCCTTACAAGGAGAAGAAGTGGTGCAGGTCAGCCTTTCCTTTATAAACACATTTGGTGAACTTTGAATGGACTTTGATGTTAGAATCAATTTCTTTTTGCTGAACCAGTAAATTGTTTTAGGACCTAGGCAGAAATACTCTATACTTTAGTTCCTACCACATTTATTATTCTTTTATGTGTATTGTGTGTGCGTGTGTGTGTGTGTGTGTGTGTGTGTGTGTGTGTGTGTGTGTGTGTGTTTACCTCATGCCTAGTGTGACTCACAGAGCCAGATTACTCCTGGCTCTGTGCCGGGGGTTCTCTGGGCAAGAGGGACCATGTGTGGTGCTAGGAACTGAACCTGGGTCAGCTGTGTGCAAAGTAGCCAAACCCATTGTGTTCTCTCCAGCCCCACCTCTTGATACACTGGTAAGTATAAAACGCTTTGCTTTAACTTATCATTATTGTTATCAAAGCTGAATTCTTATACATTTACTAGAAAACCATAATATAAAATCACCCGTACCTGTGTGTTTATCAAGAAATTTTCCACTCATTTTTGTTGTTGTTGTTGTTGTTTTTAGTTTTTGGGTTTCACCCAGCATAACTCAGGGGTTACTCTTGGCTCTACGCTCAGAAATCGTTCCTGGCAGGCTCAGGGGACCATATGGGATGCCGGGATTTGAACCAATGTCCTTCCGCATGCAAGGCAAATGCCTTATCTCCATGCTATCTCTCTGGCCCCCACCATTTTCTTATGTTATCTAGATCAGAATTTCTTTGCTGGGTACAGTATGGCCCCATGCACCCCCTCAAGATAATCCACAGAAGCTACAGGAGAAACTCATGTCAATGGAAGTCAAGACACAAGACGAGGAGACCAACCTCTAGGGGGTGGGGGGTGCCACAGAGGAAAACAATGATTAGTCATGGTCTCAGAAAAGCTGAGAAACGTGCTATAGATCCTCAATACAGATCTGAAGGCAGCTTCAGTTCTTCCAGGGTCTATTTCTCTTCCTCTCTTCCTCTTCCTGGGATAAGGATGAGGGACAGATCTGAGGGTGCAGGAAAGCCACTTTAGCAGATAGAGGGCATGTACTGATCAGAGGATACTGAATAATTTAGGATTCTTTCAAAACATTTTACCATGTTGGTAGCAAGAATTGTTGTCTTTCTTTTTGAGTGTTCCCTCCTCTGAAAACATATCTTTCTCCTTGACTTTATGTAGATGTCCTGTGGATTCAAGCACTCAGCAGTGGTGACTTCAGATGGCAAACTCTTCACCTTTGGGAATGGGGACTATGGTCGTCTGGGTCTTGGAAATACCTCAAACAAAAAGCTCCCAGAAAGAGTGACGGCACTGGAGGGTTATCAGATCGGACAGGCAAGTAATAGACAAGACTCATAGTCTCATTTTCTCTGTATACACAAATTTTTTAGGAGTACCAGTCATCAGTTATACTTAACCTCTCATTTATTTTGTTTACAGTCTTAATTTTTCATGATTTTCTCCTAATGGGAAAATTTATCACTGAAATCAACTTAAATTTTTCTATCATATTTGCCCAAAGTACAGAATGTGAAAGTTCTAGTATGACTTGGCTACTAACATAACAGTATAACTTTTACATAATAAAGACTTCTGAAATGGAGATAGCTGAACTACAGAGAGTCAGATTTCACCTCTCATTCTGTGTTCAATGGAACTATTTCAGCAGGAAAAGAGCAATGAATTATTAACCTTTTTCTGTAGCATTCCTAAGAGTGCCTTGTGTGAAATACCAGGTTTTTTTTTTTTTTATTTTTATGTCCATTTGTGCACTCAGAGTTAGAAGGTTGTTGATTTTGGACACTAGAAATCATTTCTTGTTGACACATTTTTGTTAACATGTCTAGAAGGCCACAAAGCCAATAAAAACTTGGAGACATGGCCAAGTTTTTCACTGAAGCAGAAAAAAAGACATGTGTTTAGAATGTGATTTGTCATATAATGCCTGTTCTTTCTACAGGTAGCCTGTGGCTTAAACCACACGTTGGCAGTATCAGCAGATGGCTCCATGGTATGGGCTTTTGGAGATGGCGATTATGGGAAACTGGGCTTAGGAAATTCTACTGCCAAGTCTTCACCTCAGGTCAGTGTTGTCAACTGTAAGTTTGGTTTGGAGGCTACAAACTTTGATATTCAGGGTTACCCCATGACTCAGTGCTCAGCTTTGTTCTTTGCAGTTCTTCGGGGACCATTTAGTACTGGGAATCAGTCAGACTGCCCTCATGCTTGGAGCTCTCTCTCCAGCCCCATATTGTCTTTACTCTTTGGTTTCAGACAGCACAGTTTTTATTCTCTTTAATGGAAAATAATCAAAATCTTATTTTTTAAAATTATTTATAATGAGGCTTGACAACTTCTGAGGACAGGGAAATGACTCAAGTGGTAGAACACAGCCCTTGTATATGCAAGGCCCTGGCTTTGATCCCCATCACACTATGGAAAGTAGATTCTCTCACCTCACCTATAAAAGGCTTCTGTGTTATTAAGTGACATTTAGTTTAATAGCTAAACTAAATGTAAATATTCTAAAAGGATACGCAGAACATTATAATGTACAGGATATCTAATGAGCAAACATGGGTAACCTTTTGTGTTCAACTTGCAGCTGCCATTTCATCTAATTTTTATCAATGAGTTAGAGAGATATATATCTCCTTTTATAAAATAATAGGAAATCCAAATGCATAATTAAAGCTTTCTTGTCTCTGAAGACCTATGCAATTCACTTGAGGCTTCCTAACATATTTAACAAAGCAGTATGATTGACAAAAACTAAACTTAAATTTAGCTTCAGATTCACCAGTATATGCAGAATCATGTTGTAGCTAAGCTGGTGAAAACTCAGCTAGAGATGCCAGAAGCCAGGATGCCCTCTCTGGGGAACATACAAAGCAGTTATAGTTACTTCCTCAAGCAGAAATCATTACGACTGAGAGCAGTATATGGGTTTTCTCACAGTCTTGTAGTTTCTTTAAGAGGACAGAGAACTCTGTTACATGTGAGATCCTGAAAATGCACCTGCCCCTGTGTAGTTCGTAGCTTAGATAAGAAGCATGGTAAGAAAACACCAAATAGGAATGTGTATTATATGAAACAGGTAAATATCTCAGTATTTCCATTAGAAGAATCCCTACATAATACTGGCCTATAAAAGTACATTCAAGAAATTTTTTTAAGAGTGAGAGAGAGAGCTCATTAGTGAAGGTTGTTGTACATCGTATAACTGTAATTTGATCATGAACATCTTTACCTGTGGAAAATAACTGTAGATGAACAATCTTGTAAGAATGGTGTTTACATTTAAAAAATGTTTTACTTTAATAAAAGAGTTTTTTTCATTTTTAAAGTATATGCCTTATATTTTTATTTTGTAGAAAGTTGATGTGCTCTGTGGAATTGGAATTAAAAAAGTTGCTTGTGGAACTCAGTTCTCTGTTGCCTTGACTAAAGATGGTCATGTGTATACCTTTGGGCAAGGTAAGGTAATTTCCAAGCACTTGTTTATTACTTGTTTCATGTATACTTATATTTTACTTTCTAGACAGTCATCTTATTTTTCTAGTGATGAGTGAACAATATGACCTTCATTGCTTAGCTGTGTGTTTCTGCTTCTCTCATAACTTTTTTTCATTAGGGCACTTTTTTCTCCTATAAGGCCCCCCTTTGCCAGAGCCTTCATCACTCTTACTAAAGGAGTTTCTAATAAAGCTCTTCCTTCTTCCCCTCTGCAGCTGCCTCTGTGGTCCTACAGACATTCCTTAGCTAGTCTTAGCTAGTCCTCTGAGTTTTCCCTCACTTCCAGACCCCAGAGACTCAGGAATATATAGATATGTAGGGTTTATATCTTGAGTGGGTTCATGCCTCTTGACATGTAATAGTAACTAAGGTGTGGCTAAAGCTAATGTGAAGGAAAGAAAGAAGCAAGCTCTGACTTAAGTTGTAGTTTCTAGCCTTAAAAGAACATTGATGACACTGACTGATGATAATTGTTGGCTTGCGGAGACAAGTTAGAAGCATAGTTTCAGTTGTTTTCAATTGAATTCACATATTTCAAATACATATCTGAAGTTACCGAGATCTGAATATGTAACTTCAGAGTCAGTTATATAGAGGTACACATTTGTACAGGCTCGTAAAGTCAGACTCTTGGCTATTTGAGGAGAGAGTATAAACTGAAAGGAGGAGAGGAGGATCAAATTCAGGGTGGTGGGGGGATGCTGGTGAGCATATGTATGGAAGAACTGGCTGAGAGGAACAGGAAAGAAGAAGTCTTATAGATGAAGATGCTGAAGAGTCTGAAGCCAGAAAGCTTAGCCATGTCATCAGAAGGTCCCATGAGCTCTTTAGAGAGTGGGGGGAAATTAAGCTGCAGAAGACAGTTGAGCCAAACAGGAGGCAGAGACCAATGGGAGCAAAAGTCAGAGTCAGGGGAGAGGTTAACTGGAAATGTGATGTCAAGATGGACTGAAGGATGTTTGTTCTTAGACCTGAAGAACTTCAGAATGAAAAAAATTTTTTTCAGAATGCTAGAGGTCACTCTTGATTTGAAATAAGCTATAATTTTAGGTTCAATCTTATTTACTTTTGTGAATAAGGAGACTGAGATTTTGAAAAAAAAAATTTTTTCCCATGGAGCCAGAGTGTTAGTGGGTAGGGCATTTGCCTTGCATGTGGCTGACCCAGGTTAGATGAGGGTTTGATCCCCAGCATCCCATATGGTCCCCCGAGCCTGCTAGGAGCGATTTCTGACCCAGGAAATAGACCCAGGAGTAATCCCTGAGTGCCACCAAGTGTTGCCGAAAACCACAACAAAAATTTTTCCAAATCTTGGTTTACTTGCTCCGACTCTAGTATGTCACTCAGTGTCTTATGCATGCTATTTTCATTCTATCATGGAAGTGAAGGTACTATCGAAAAATATCACAGAGCTGTATACTACCCATCTATCTCCTGCCATTTTTCCAGATCGTTTGATAGGCTTGCCAGAGGGACGAGCTCGCAATCACAATCGTCCCCAACAAATCCCTGTCTTATCTGGAGTGATCATTGAAGATGTGGCTGTTGGAGCTGAACACACACTTGCTTTATCATCAAATGGAGATGTATATGCCTGGGGGAGCAATTCAGAAGGGCAGGTAAATATTTACCCTTTTGCTGCTAAAATCAGCACTCCTCATTTGGGAAAAGGTTAAGTGTAAAATCACCCCATGTGCAGTATCTCCAACCCCAGGTTAATGAGTCTGAGACAGGGTCATGCATGAAATAATCCAAATCAGGTGGGTGTGAAACATGTTTAGTTTGGCAGTCTTCTGCCTTGTATCTTCACTCAGCTGCCTGCCAGAACTGCTGTTTTTTAGTATTAGAGACCACCCTTGGGTGGGGCAGTAAGAACAGGCTATCCTGAGCCAGTCCTACCCAGGTTTACAAGGAAGACAATCTCTGTTTTGGGGTAAATCCAAGTTTTAAACAAACATACAAAGGAACCAGGGATGATCTCTGTTTAGGTAAAATAAGGTGTAACCTAACAGTTAAACTAGGAGGCTCAGACTCTATCACAAAGCCTCATCACTTGGCCTTTGGAATAATGGTTTTTCATCTCCCACTTGAAGATGACCAAATAAGTCTTATATTGTGCTTTTAAGAAGCACTTCTTACTGATAACAAATCAGTGATTACCAAAGAAAAAGAGTGTTGAGGTGGATAAAATGAGTAAAGGGATGAATTGTACGGTTGGAAATCTTAGAAACTAGAGATGGCATAGTTTAAGTCATCTGGTAGATTTAAATGACTTTGTTGCAAAAATATTTAGGAGACATTTGAAATATGAGGGCCTTCTTAGGAGAAAATTAGAAGTAGTCTCATTACTTTTGTAATTTTTATGTAGATATTATCTTATCTACCACCATCTAAGGCAGATTTCATCTCTGGTCTTCTCACTTCTCTCTAATTGAATCTGTTCATTTGTCATTTGTATTCAGCTTGGCCTGGGCCACACCAACCATGTTCGAGAACCAACCCTGATAACAGTCCTACAAGGGAAAAACATTCGTCAGATCTCAGCTGGCCGCTGCCACAGCGCTGCCTGGACTGCACCACCCGTGCCACCCCGAACCCCAGGTGAGTGATGAAGTCATGCTCCTGCAGTATCTCCCACAGCCTGAAGTCTAGTCGGAAATAAACAGTACCTTTTGCACCCCCAAAAGAAGAATATACTTGCAAAAAAGTAACTGTTTTAATGTACTAGCAACAGTACATTGTGCAGCCAACTCAGTTTAATCCCTAACACCCCATATAATCCCCTGATCTGCTCCAGGAGTAAGTCCTGAGAACCATTGTACAGGACCCATTACTAAGTCCCCCCCTCCCCATTTTATTCTTCAAGAATTTTAAAGTGATGAAAGCTGGGGCCAGAGCAGTGACGCAAGCGGTAGGGCGTTTGCCTTGCATGCACTAAGCTAGGACAGACCACAATTCGATCCCCTGGCATCCCATATGATCCCCCAAGCCAAGAGTGATTTCTGAGCGCATAGCCAGGAGTAACCCCTGGATGTCACCAGGTGTGACCCAAAAACAAAACAAACAAATAAAAACAAATAAAGTGATGAAAGCTTTATTTGGGGGTAGGGAGGGATCCACTCAGCTGTGCTTAGATTTTATTCCTGGCTCTGAACTCAGGAATCACTCCTGGCAGTGCTGGGGCACCATATGGGATACTGGAGACTGAACCAGGGTCGACAATGTACAAGGCAAAGCACCTTACCCACTATACAATCTTTCCAGCCCTCACTGATGGGAACTCTCTAATCGTTCAGATATTACATTTTCCATTTTTAACTTCTAGAGGAGTGTTACCAGAAATGCTGGGAGTTAACAGTATCACATTCAGTGGTTCAGGGCTGAAACTCACAATACTAGACCTATGTTCTACCAAATGAACTCTCTCTCCAACCCTCTTTTGTAGTTTTCTAGTGCCTTATGTTGGGAATAAAGAAAAATAAAAATCTCAGATATAAATTCTCAACTCCAGTTAACAGTTTGTAAAATGATGTGTGTGTTGGCATACTCTCTCTCTCTCTCTCTCTCTCTCTCTCTCTCTCTCTCTCTCTCTCTCTCTCTCTCTCTCTTTAACAGTTTGTAAAATGATGTGTGTGTTGGCATACTCTCTCTCTCTCTCTCTCTCTCTCTCTCTCTCTCTCTCTCTCTCTCTCTCTCGCCAGCTAGAATAATGCTGGTTCCTTTCTACCTTTTTGTTTGCTTTTTATTGGTGGTAAAAGTCTTATACATCTACAAAAATATTTAAAAGAAAATGCTTATTTATAAACCATAGACTTAACTGTACTCGATTGGATCTGTCTCTGTGCCTCACAAATGCATCCATTGCTTTAGGTGTGGCATTGAACATTCTTATGCCTTTTTGCCTAGTTGGTTTGTTCATTGCCAGGCACTAAGCTCTTTCTTTTCTTTTCTTTTTTTTTTTTTTTTTTTTTTTTTCCGTTTTTGGGGGTTACTCCTGGCTGTCTGCTCAGAAATAGCTCCTGGCAGGCACGGGGGACCATATGGGACACCGGGATTCGAACCAACCACCTTTGGTCCTGGATCGGCTGCTTGCAAGGCAAACACCGCTGTGCTATCTCTCTGGGCCCGGCACTAAGCTCTTTCATTGTACCATTCTCCCAGGTTTCTATGGCACTGGGTTTTCTTTTTTTTTTTTTTTTCTTTTTTAAATCTTTATTTAAGAACCATGATTACAAGCATGATTATAGTTGGATTTCAGTCATAAACAGAATACCCCCTTTCACCAGTGCAACATTCCCATCACCAATGCCCCCTCCTCCTCCCTCACCTCTACCTGTATTCGAGGCAGGCATTCTATTTCTCTCTTTAATTTTTCTTAAAACCCATAGAAGATGGGGCTGGCGAGGTGGCACTAGAGGTAAGGTGTCTGCCTTGCAAGCGCTAGCCAAGGAAGGGCCACGGTTCGATCCCCCCCCGGCATCCCATATGGTCCCCCCAAGCCAGGGGCAATTTCTGAGCACTTAGCCAGGAGTAACCCCTGAGCATCAAATGGTTGTGGCCCGAAAAACAAAAAACAAACAAACAAAAAAAACCCCATAGATGAGTGAGATACTAGGTTTTTTTTTTTTTTAAGGAAACCTTATATCTGAAAGCTCACCATTCTCTCCCCCGTTTGCTCACTCTTCACTTCCTAGACACAGATCCTTGGATAAGGCACCCTATGGAGTTTTGGGAGTTGAGAATAGGAGAGTGGCTGACGGGTCACATCCAGTGAAGCTTAGGGTTCAATCTTACCTCTACACTTTACTCCTGGCCAGACTCAGCACTATATAAAGAGTCAGAGATGAAACCCAGGTCAGCCACATGCAAGTCAAACATCCTATCCAATGTACTATTTCTCTACCTACTATGGAGATATAATTTGTCTTATACAGATAATACTAAAAAAGCAATAGATTTCAAACAAGCAGAAAATGGTTTTGGTTACCAGACTCCAGAATAGGACTAGGATTTAAAGCACAGATCATGAATGTGACTGACCTGGTTCTATCCTGGGCCCTGTATGTTAGTGCCCCCAACTCTCACTCAACACTGCTAAGTGTGGTCCCCAAATTTTATTATATCTCTGTAGATATAATATGTTCTGTTGACTAAGAATCTCTGGGTGAGCTTTCAGTGCCTCCTACACTGGCATGAAAACCAGTCCTATCATTTTAGATAGAATACTAGAACCCAGAATGATCAATGCTGCCCACATATAAACTCCGCTGTTTAAAGGAATTATACTTCCTCTTAAGAACAGTATAAGGATCAAGGCTTCTACTTTGAACTGCTTTGCCTGGCTCTTCTGCATGATGAGCTCAGTATCTTAGTGGTCAGTGTACTTTTTCTTTTAAAACAAGGATAGTAATACTGCCTGGGTAAGGAGCTGTATGAATAAATGAACCAATTCCTATGAAGCCCTTGGAATAGTGCCAATACATAAAAATCTCTATAAAAGTTGACTTTTTTGTGTATTCATAGTGCAAAATACCTCTGAGAATTAATGTGTATTTTAAGGAACTCCATACTCAAGTTTACACTCCTGGCTCTGTACTCAGGAATCACTGCAGTGCTCAGGGGGACCATATGGGATGTTGGGAATCAAATCCCAGTCTGCCGTATATAAAGCAAACATATTATTCGCTGTACTATGACTCTGGCCCCACCTTTGTATATTTTTATAAGAGGGTAACCATGGTTTATCTTCCTTTCTCTCACAGAGTTTTTATTCTTATTCTTGCAATAATTTTTTTCACTGTCACTGTCATTTTCTGTCAGATATCTAGTGACTAAAATAGTTGCTCTGCTTAACTATGCATTTCCATTTTCCTGAAGTGCCTACATGTCTTCAACCCACATACCTTGTCATCTTCCTATGAAGATGACAGTTTTTTAATATGAAAGAAAGAATTGAGGGGTTGGAGTTGGATAGAGTACTCAAGTTGTAGATCATCTTGTTATCATGTGGGAAGCTCTGTATTTGATCCTCAGCACTTTATGGTTTGTAGTACCATAGGACTGGGTCTGAAACCCAAACCTTCAGACCTGCAAATCTGGACTGAGTAACACCAGGTAAACGTTTTGCACACCCATCTCCCACAGCATCAGTGAAAGTAGTTCCTATTAAAAAAAAAAAAAAAAAAAGAATTTGGGGCCAGAGAGATGCACAGTAGTGAAGGCACTTGCCTTGTATAGAGCCAAGCTTTGCTTGATTCTCTCCACCTCATATTTTCCCTGAAGCACATGGGTCTTTCCCAAGAGTAAGAGTAAGAACGGGCCCGGAGAGATAGCACAGCGGCATTTGCCTTGCAAGCAGCCGATACAGGACCAAAGGTGCTTGGTTGGAATCCCAGTGTCCCATATGGTCCCCCGTGCCTGCCAGGAGCTATTTCTGAGCAGACAGCCAGGAGTAACCACTGAGCACCGCCGGGTGTGGCCCAAAAACCAAAAAAAAAAAAAGAGTAAGAAATAGCTCCTGAGGGTCTGGGTATAGATCACCCAAAGGAAAATTAGAAGAAGAATTTAATTCTTTTTGTCTTTGGTAAAGAACTTCTTAGATCTCATAATTAAATGGAAGACTAAAGGAAGAAGTTTTCCATATGAGTTATAAAAAATATTTAAAATTCATAACAGGTGCACCAGAAAATTAAGGTGAATCCATAAGATAAATCCAGCTACAGAAATTGATAAATATGTGATAAAGTTTTTGCTGCTAGATGTTGGTTTTAGAATATAGGGTTGCACCATCAGTTCATTTG
Organism: Suncus etruscus; assembly: GCF_024139225.1. NCBI lineage: Eukaryota > Metazoa > Chordata > Mammalia > Eulipotyphla > Soricidae > Suncus > Suncus etruscus. The sequence continues at coordinate 21,985,722 of NC_064848.1, read as the reverse complement.
ATCTGCATTATAAATTTTCTGATCTTTGAGTAAAACCAACTGTATAGTGCATCTTCCCTGAAAGGGTCTTTTCTCTGTGCACAGGTGTGTCGGTGCCCCTGCAGCTGGGCCTGCCTGACGCCGTACCCCCACAGTATGGAGCACTGCGGGAGGTGAGCATCCACACAGCAAGGGCCCGCCTCCGCCTGCTCTACCACTTCTCTGACCTCATGTACTCATCCTGGCGCCTCCTGAATCTCAGCCCCAATAACCAGGTACATAAGAGCAGTGCCTGCTGGGCTTTCTCTCAGCCATCGGAAAACTCTGCTATAAAAACAATAATGGAGCCAGAAGGGGGGTCTTAGTTGTAGTTGACCTGGATTCGATCTCTGGCATTCATCCTTTGAGTCTTCCAGAAGTGATTCCTTAGGACAGCCAGGAGTAAGTTCTCAGCATTGCCGAGTGTGGCCCAAAATCCAAAAAAAGAAGAAAAAACAGCAATTCTGTTTCCATTTTTAAGTCTAGGCGGGGATAGTGTTAGTTTTGGTAGTCATGTTGCTGGACATGATGAGGCCTTAACAGCTGTGTTTTGATTTGTTCAAAGCATAAGAAAGCAGGAGTGGGTAAGTATGTGTTTTATATATGATTTAAAATTTTAAGTACACAAAACAGTTATAATTACAAAGTTATTATATGAGTTTGAGACTTAGGAAACTTCCTTTACTTACAAATGAACATATTATTTTTTTAATTTTTTATTTTTAATTATGAGAACAAAGATACAAAGAAAGAGGACAAGGTAAAGTTACAGTGGAAGGACAAGCACCCATAATGAACATATTCTTATTCCCTCCTCTGGAGAGACAGGCAGGGAAGACAATCAAATCTGAGTGACTTAAGTATCTTTATTGAACAATATTATCAGCAGGAAGCAAACTGATAATCCCTGTATAGGGGTGTGTGCCAGATGCCATCAATCAGTCTGGAAAGTGTTAGTCAGCAAGTCCTGCAGATAACCAGCCGTGGGCATTTACAGGTCTGACCAACCACTGTTAGAGAGAACCTGCTTAGTAGCAGAGTACTGTGTAGCACTGAACAAAGTTTCAGTAAACTGTGTATAACTAGTAGAAGAAATAGAGATGACAGAGGTAAATGAGAAAAACATTGGAAGAGTTCAGTGTTGTCCCAGTAATAGAAAAATGAATGGCTTTACATTCAGAGGAAATGGAAAGGCCTGTGAGATTATGGACAATTTTCATTTCTTTGTTCATGTGTGTTGTTTTCTATATTTTTCAAATTTAAAAAAGTTATTAACAGAAGAAATTCATAATAGTTACTAATAACCAGGTCTTAACTTTTACAAACTGCATTTCCAAAATAAACAAATAAATAAATAAATAAAAAAGAAAAATTTGGTTTTCCATTGAGTCCTTACATGAAACCACTTCTAATAAACTTACTCTCTGTCACAGAATAGTACATCTCATTATAATGCTGGAACATGGGGTATTGTTCAGGGCCAACTCCGGCCCTTGCTTGCTCCAAGAGTCTACACTCTCCCCATGGTGCGCTCCATAGGAAAGACCATGGTTCAAGGCAAAAACTACGGACCTCAGATTACTGTGAAGAGGATCTCAACCAGGTTAGCAGATAATTTTTTTTACATTACAACTCATTTGTACATTTTTTGAGCCAAACCTAGTGTTGTTCAGGGCTTACTTCTGGTCCTGTGCTCAGGGATCACTCCTGGTAGGACTCTAGGACCATTCATGGGCCTGAGGATTAAGCCAGGATTGGCATCATGCAAGACAAGCGCCCTGCCCTCTGTACTATCTCTCACTGCCACTGCCAATTTTTAGATGATTGTTGTCACTGGCTAATCTCTTCAATCCTCAGGTTCTTCATTATATCCTAGTGTAAAGTAAGGTAGGAATAGTTCTTACACTGGACCTGGCATTGTTTGGCCTCTTCATTCACTGATAGGATATCTTCAAAGGACCTTTGTGTGAATTCGGAAAAGGGAATGTCAGTCATATTTCATCTGCTTTCCCTTTCTCTTAAAGGGGACGTAAGTGTAAGCCCATCTTTGTCCAGATAGCAAGACAAGTTGTTAAACTGAATGCTTCAGATCTTCGTCTGCCTTCCCGAGCGTGGAAGGTTAAGCTGGTTGGAGAAGGAGCCGATGATGCCGGAGGAGTATTTGATGACACTATCACAGAGATGTGCCAGGTATGTTCATGCAGTGTTTTCTCCAGAGCTTGGTGGTCATTTCCCTGTTGGCAGGGCCTCTTCTGACGGGCATGTATCCAAGTCACAGTGTGGGCTTGTGAGTGATTTAGGTAGGGGCTTATGAAATACTAGTGAAGATACCTTACTGACAAAATGTCGGTGCTGGCCAGCCTACCACTGACTCGCCATCTGTTGTGCTATAATTTGACAGAGAAAACAATGATCTGTTGTGCTATAATTTGACAGAGAAAACAATGACGTATTTACATTCATGTAACAGATAAACAGGCCCACCCACATGCACCAATTTATTTTGGTGCTTGTCAAACAAAGCAGAGCTGCTAATTTCCAGGGAAATGAGAACAAGTCTCAAGAGTCTAAACCAATTTTTGGGGGGGATTTTGGGCCACACCCAGTGGTGCTCAGGGGTTACTCCTGCTCTGCACTCAGAAATCACTCCTTTCTGGCTCGGGGGACCATATGGGATGCCCAGGTTCAAACCTGAGTTGGCTGCGTGCAAGGCAAACAGCTCTCCCCACTGTGCTATCACTCACTCTGGCCCTTAAACCAATACTTTTTTCTTTTTCTTTTGTTTGTTTATTTATTTATTTATTTGATTTTTGGTCCACACCCAGTGACACTTAGGGGTTATTCTGGCTATGTGATCAGAAATCACTCCTGGCTTGGGGGACCATCTGGGACGCTGTGGGATGGAACCACGGTCTATCCTAGGCTAGCGCGGGCAAGGCAGACATTTTACCATTTGCACCGTCGCTCCAGCCCGTAAACCAATTCTTATTTTAAGCTCAAGAGAGAACTCTCTCTGCTTCAAGATCAAATCTGACCTTCTGGTTTTGCCTCATATCAGAATTTTTCTCAGAAATCCTGTGACTAATCTAGTTCTAGGCTCTCATTTATTGGTTCTATTTGGGTATATCTATACTATGTTCACACTCACTCCAGTTTCTTGCTGAAGCTAACTCTTTTAATCTCCATTATTTTTTCTGAAAAGTATTTTCTGAATAGGGAAGCTACAAGTTTTATTTTATATCAAACCTATAAATTCCTCAAAATATTTTCTTTTCAATGTGATTTTGTCTTATCTTCTTTATGCATTTGATTATCATCGCTAAAAATATTATTTTTGCTCTACAGGAACTTGAAACTGGTGTTGTTGACCTTCTTATACCATCTCCCAATGCCACTGCAGAAGTGGGTTACAATAGGGACAGGTAAGGCAGCCCATTGATAATGACAAAGGCCATGATGGCAAGTTTTCTGAGTGCTTACTCCACCCAGGCAGTTTTCTCTATGTTTGACATGTGTTAGACCATAGAATCCTTATTCTAACACCAAGGAATTGTATTTTATCCCCTTTCATAAGATAAAGAAACTTGGGCACTTTTTTTTCTGTCTTTTGTTGTTGTTGTTGTTGTTTTTTTTTTTTTTTTTTTTTGGACCACACCCAGTTGTGCTCAAGACTTAATCCTGGCTCTGTATTCAGGGATCTCTCTAGCTTCTCCTGGAACCTATATGGGGTGTTAGAGATCAAACTTAAGTCAAGAAGACGAACTCCCTACCCCACTGTATTCTAGCCCCTTTTCAAGATTTGATATTTACAGTGAACCAACTCAGAGTTATAATTGAGAAGTCTAGGAAACTCATGATTAATCATGAATCCTGACCTCTTTTGTGCTTCTTAGGACCCCAGGTGGCCGTCCCTCATATCATATGGTCATTAAAATCATATCAGAGTTTGTTGTCAAGTCATAGCACTTAGTATCTTCAGTTATGATTGATCCCATATTTTTTGGAAATTTTAATTTATGTCATGAACTTCATTTAACTTATGTCATGATCTCTTGAAGAATAATTCTTGAGAGTAGAGCCAATAGTAACCCCTGAGCATCACCAAGTGTTGCCCAAAAGCAAAAAGAAAAAAAAAAAGAAAAGAAAAGCATGTCCTTTATGAAACAAAGCATCCTGAATCAAGTAGCTTAAGAAATAAAAGAACGGGGCTGGAGAGATAGCATGGAGGTAAGGCGTTTGCCTTTCATGCAAGAGGTCATTGGTTCGAATCCCAGCGTCCCATATGGTCCCCCGTGCCTGCCAGGAGCAATTTCTGAGCATGGAGCCAGGAGTAACCCCTGAGCACTGCCGGGTGTGACCCAAAAACCACAAAAAAAAAAAAAAAAAAAAAATTAAAAAAAAAAAAAAAAAAAAAAAAAAAAAAAAAGAAATAAAAGAACATTCCTTGGCTCTTTTATAGTTCTTTTCAGAAAAAATTCGGTTATACCTGTGCTGTTTAAAACACTAGGCAAAGCCCATTGGTGGACTGCTGTTCATTTGAGCTGTGGTTTGAAAAGCTGATACTCTTAACTTTTTATGTTACTAAACTGATTTAAATCAATGTCAAAAGCAGGACTATCCTACCCATAAAGTGAGACTTACTGGTGTTGTACCAATAAGAACTTGCTCATTCCATGGGAGGCTTTCATCTTTGCAGGTGTGTGTAGCCTTTGCACTGATGGGTGCTCTGTTCAGAGACATTTTAGTATCTGGGACAATTAGGCTTGTAATATGGGAATTTCCAGCTCACTGGCACTTTGTAGAGGCAGCAATATCTTTGGCAGGAATCGTCTCTTCTGTCTCTTAGCCAAGAGGGCCTCCTCTAGATCTTGAATCCATGTTCATATCCTTCCCTGTAGTCATCTGTGACTAGTGACTATCATATTGGGCAATGCAGGTTTGGACTCATGTAGTTGTTTCTGATAGAGATGAGACCATTTTCTTTCAAACAGTTCCTTTAATTCTGCAGGTTCCTTTTTAACCCCTCTGCCTGCCTCGATGAGCACTTAATGCAGTTTAAGTTCTTGGGAATTTTAATGGGGGTTGCTATTCGCACCAAGAAGCCTCTGGACCTTCACTTGGCCCCACTGGTATGGAAGCAGCTGTGCTGTGTCCCGCTCACTCTGGAAGACCTGGAGGAGGTGGACCTGCTGTATGTGCAGACCCTCAACAGCATTCTTCACATTGAAGACAGTGGCATCACTGAGGAGAATTTCCATGAGGTAAGTACTGCTGGTACCACGTGTCTCTGGTGTTGAGTAGAACTTTTCTGGGGAAAAAAAAAACAAAACCTGAAATATCAGCCAATACCTTCCATCTGGCTGGATGGCTCAGGCTGTATTCCATCTCTTGTTTTTTACTGCTCAGTTCCAGCAGCTCAAAGTGCTGCAGAGATAGTGTCAACTCTGACACCTAGCTTCCACTCTCTCCCCTGGAATTTAGTTCTACCCCACTAGCGTTACCAAAGTGGAGAGGGAGTCCTAGGATCAGCAGTGCTCATCAGCGCAGGCTTGTGCTGGAGAGACTTAACATCAGTCTAACCACAGTCACGTGGGACAGCATGTTCCTGGGCTTTAGCACTAGTGTCATCCCACACAGTTAACAAGAAGTTAGGATCCTAATGATTGGCTATATTTGTATGTAATGTGGTTCCTTTTTTTTTTTTTTCTATTTTAGATGATTCCTCTTGATTCTTTTGTTGGCCAGAGTGCTGATGGCAAAATGGTTCCCATAATCCCTGGTGGAAATAGCATCCCACTCACATTTTCCAACAGGAAGGAGTATGTGGAGAGAGCCATCGAATATCGGCTTCACGAGATGGACCGACAGGTGAGAGGGAATGCCCCGTGCATGTAAAGGCTTGTATGCACTTCTAAACAAGAGCCAATTGCATACTGCCAGATTTACTGCAATGATTCATTGATTATCTACATTTCAGACCCTCTGAGGTGACTTTCCAGGTACATCTCTGGGTCGCCTGTTTCCCTAGTCAAGGCCTTAGGTATTTATGAATTGGTCAGAGGTTCGGCTGAGACCCAGCTCTCAGCTTTTGATTCCTGCCTTCTCATTCCTCAGTACCAGCTTTCTTCCATCTTCCATCATCCATTGTCCCCGGCCTCTGTAAATCAGCTCCTAAAGACTGCTCTTGTATTCACACCAGAGCCCTCTTTGCCCCTTTGCATAATCTTTCAGGTCCAGTTGAGAAAAGTCTCTGCATATCCACTGTGGTCCAACTTATTTTGTCACTAAGAAATTCTTCAGGATATCATGTACTTATATGGTGAAAATTACGCTATAGAATTTTGATCTTGTGGCTTCAGTCAATTTGTAAAACAATTAGTAAATGCCTTTCCTTTTACTTACTTATCCTTATCCTTACCCTTATTCAGTAAATTTACTAAACACTTTAGTAAATGATGAATGTATGAGTGACCATCGAAGCAGATTCAAACATGAATTTTCCTCCATAGTCCTTGGTGTTCTATAATGCCTTATTTGCAGGATACTGCGTGGTCTTCTCAAGATTTGTTTTTGGGCTCTGAAGCTCTTTGGTAATTTAAAGCTTATAAATTTGGCACTCTCATTCCTAGTTTTTCTAACTTTGACTTTGTACTTCATCTTGTCAGAAAGCTGTATCCCTTGTCCGAGATAAGTTCTGGCAACAGTACTCATTATCTAGCCAAGACCTAGATTAAGTCAACACTTCCAGAATGTTTAATCCTCCATTAGCAGCTTGTTAGAAGTAGAAATATACTGATTGCTCCTGTGAACCAAGTTCAGCACTGGCACCCTCCTGTGCTGCCTCCACTGTTATTCTCTGTGGGGAGGAGTACGGCCACGCATCAGATGAAAGCTCTGTCTGAGGGAAATGAAGTGGTTGCCTCAGGTGGAGTCACACACCATAGCAAGCATCTCCCCAGGGCCTGGGCTCTGTAGGAAGCAAACCAACCCCTCCACCTACTGCAGGCGCCAGCTGTTGTACTGCCTCTTTACTCTTTCTCTTCTACCTAGTCTTTAGAACCCACATTTCTTCTCATTATTGTCCCATTGGTCTCCCACACTACAGTAGCTTTTATTTTTTTATTCTATCCAGTGTGGTACTATTTTGTTAGCAGTTTGTGATTCTGATCTTCTCTTTGATGTCAGTGAAAACTGTCCCCACTGCCAGTCCCACTTCTGAGCCCCTGGGCAGAACCACCACTGTGTGCTCATCACAGCCCCCACTTAGGACTCCTGTCAAATCTTTAGGTTTATTTGGTTTTCCATCAAAGAAGAACTATTTCTGAAGTAAATACTGAACAGTGATCAGTCTGTGTGGGGTCTGCACAGCTGTACATTTCTAAATGTACATTTAGGGATATTTTGTTCTATTTTTAAAAAATTGATTGAAATTCTGTGGTTTATACTATTATTATTGGTTTCTATGCACATAATTCTAGTACCACCCACATCACTAATATACTCACCTCCTTCCCCCAAAGTTCCTCCCTTTCAGCCATCCCTCGACAACTTAATTCAGTGGATCAGTTCTCTTGTTGACCAGTTCATCTTTGACCCTTGTTTCTCCCTTACTGTCTATCTTAAAAATTCCATGTAAGAGAGATCATTCTGTATCAGTCCCTTTCTTTCTACTGATTCATTGGACATGGTATCATCTAGTTTCATCCATGTTGTATTCAATTGCTTGATTTTGTTCTTTCTTAGAGTTGTATAGTCTTCTATTGTGTATATCTATTTATCTGTAGAAATGCATGCCATTACTTCCTGATCTATTCATCTGAAATTGGACTTTTGAATTGTTTCCATATCTACATTTTGGAACATTTGGAACGTTTTCTTAAATGGTGGTCTGCAAATTTTTGCAGCTCCCACTGTGGCTCCCCACCCTGGCCCATTCTTAGCTCTTTGCTAAGATAGCAAGAGCTGAGCAACTGCTTGTCATGTGTGCCTTCACATGGTTACAGATGTCAGAATAGATACCCCATAATCCTGTAATGAGAAGATTTTAGTGTTGAGGGTCACAGCAGGCATGACATTTGTCTGGCCTGTAGCTGACCCAAATTCAATCCCTGGCATCCCATATGGTCTTCTAGGCCTGCCAGGAGTCATCCCTGAGTGTATAATCAGAAATAAGCCCATGCCACACTGTGATCTAAAATCAAACAAAAAGAAAGCTTTCTGAGCATACCACCTCAGTGACGGAGAGAGGAAAAGGGGGTGTTGGCACTGGGCACTCTGCTGACTTGACTGGGAGCTGGGAGAGGCTGTGCTAGAGCTGAAAGCTAGGAGGATGGCCTTGTTCAAGGCACACATGTCCAGAGGTACAGTAGTGATGCTAGCCCTGTGTATGGCTCCTGGAGTGACTTCCTCTGCCTGGAGCAGGTCGCTGCAGTCCGAGAAGGGATGTCATGGATTGTCCCTGTGCCACTGCTGTCCTTGCTGACCGCCAAACAGCTGGAGCAGATGGTGTGCGGGATGCCCGAGATCTCTGTGGAGGTCCTGAAGAAAGTAGTGCGGTACCGGGAGGTGGATGAACAACATCAGCTGGTCCAGTGGTTCTGGCAAACCTTGGAGGAGTTTTCCAATGAGGAGCGTGTGCTTTTCATGAGGTTTGTGTCTGGAAGATCTCGATTGCCAGCCAACACTGCTGATATTTCTCAGAGATTTCAGATCATGAAGGTTGATCGGGTAAGTAAGCTCTTGATTCTCTCTTGGTAATCACAATCTAATTGTGCTCAATGTTTCCTTGTTGTTTGCTTGTTAGGAAAAAAAAACTGTCACTGCTACATCAGCTTGTCAGTGCTTCCTTAAAGCTAGAAATTCTAGAAATATTTGTTTTGTTTTGGTGTCATACCTGGCAGTGCACAGGGGACCATATGGTGTGCCAGGGATAAAACCCAGGTTGGCGGCAGCAAAAGTGTGCCCTGTACACTTTTTTTTAAATCTCTTCAGCCCAAGTTTCCAGATTGAAAAAAATATCTAGCAGAAAACTTGTTCCAAAACTTCAGGTCCCATCAGTGGAGATAAACCAGATGTGGCTGTTGGAAGCTGTCCAGGGCCGAAGGCCCTTTATCCCTGAGTGAAGGTGAGATGAGTGCAGGGCTCCCTGTATGGTTGGCTCTGACCTTCTCTCTTTTCTGCCTTTTCTTCATGAGATAGTCTTGTTCAGACCAGAGAGTAACTCAATGGGCTGAACTCATACAAAGGGAACCTGGCAGGTTCTATCTCTAACCACATAGTTTCCTGAGCACTGCCAGGAGCGGTCCCCAAGAACAGAGCTGGGAGAAGTCCCTGAGAGTAGTTACCAGATATGACCCAAAACCCATCGAGGTGTAGGGAATCTAAACACAAACTGTTAGTGCATCTGCTTAAGAGAGGCTTGGAAAACAAGGAAGCAGCTCTGTTGCTGGTAGGGGAGCAGCACTGAGCAGAACCCAGGAGTGGGGTGCCTGCACAACTAGTACAACTGTTAGTTGACACTGGCACTAGAGCAAGGCTCACATTCCCTCAAGGCTTTTAATGGATAAATGCCTCTGGCCTGAGCACCCCAGACGCAGCCTGCCTGTCACCCCACATCCTGGTGACTCTAATATATTCAAGATAATGTCTCCAGAGAGAACACACTCTTTCAGTCCTTTGTCTTTGGTTCAACAATTCCCTCTGCTTTCATAACATCCTGGACAACCTTCTTCACCTATGTCTGGCAGGCACCCATCCTTGGTCTGCCATTCGTGTCTTCTCCTCAAGGAAGACCTACTACTTTCCTGGTCCCCTAACAGTTCATTCGGGCACCTTCAGGCCTGTCCCCAGCCATATCCTAGGTGCTTGGACCTAGGTCTACTCCTTGGACCCAACTTCAAGGCTTTGTGTTTCCTGCATCCCAGACAAGCCCTAGTTCATCTCTGTGTGGTATTTATTTGGGAATCAGCACAGATCTCTTCAAACAAGCTCTTCCTGCCTGGTTTGGCTTTCCTGAGGTTTCTGTGGTGGCTGCTCTTGGAGGTGGTTGTGGCAGAACTGTCTCTCTGTACCACCTCCTGGACTACTGCCTGGTCTCAGCTTGGAGAAGCTGAGCACAGGGCAGGCTCTGAAAAGACTGTCCACTAAGTCTCAGTATGACTTCCTAGAAACAGTCAGAAATCTGTTGTGTTCCTTTAGAGAGTGGTGGAGAGGAGAAAGGATGGGCCTCTGTTCCCTGAAAAATATCCTTCTCTCTATCCAGGCTATCCTTCCCTCCTAGGAGTGAACACCAGTAATTCCCTGCCAGGAAGTATCCAGCCTCTGTGCTCTCCAGGGTAACTTTCAGACTCCTTCCCAAACCAGAGCCAAGTTGTCTAAGCTGACATCCACTTAAACAACCTTTTGACTGGTTTAGATTCTGCTTTTGAAGTTTTCACTGGCCTTCCACAATTAGGCTCTTGGGCCCTATCTCTAAATAGAATGGAGCTGAGCAAACAAAGGCAGACTCTTCTTAATCTATTTGTATTTATCTATAAAAAAACAAAAACCAATATATCAGTAGTACTATTGCTCTAAATTATTTAAGGATGTGCACAGAGGGAGATACTAAAATTTCCATGATTCAGGGCCTGAGTGATAGCATAGCGGATTAGGCATTTGCCTTGCATGCAACCAAGCCAGGTTCTCTCCCAATATCCCATATGGTCCCCTGAGCCTGCCAGGAATAACTCCTCAGCATTGCTGGGTAAGGCCCAAGAACAAAAATCCAAAACTAACAACAACAAGAAACCGGAGAAATTGAGCTCCCATATGACCCAGTAACACCACTCCTAGGAATTTATCCTAAAGACCCAAAAACACAATGTAGAAAAGACCTCTGCACTCCTATGTTCATTGTATTGCATATCACAATAGTCAGATTCTGGAAACAAGTGCCTGAAAACTGTTAAGTGGATAAACTGTAGTGTATCTACACACTGGAATACTATGCAGCTATTAGGAAAAATGAAGTCATGAAATTTGCTTATACATGAATGGATATGAAGAGATTTATGCTAAGCTTAAAATTAGTCAGGATAGGGGCCAGAGTGGTGGCACAGTGGTAGGGCATTTGCCTTGCATGCGGCTGACCTAGGATGGACCACAGTTTGATTCCCCAGCATCTCATATGGTCCCCCAAGCCAGGAGCAATTTCTGAGCGCAGAGCCAGGAGTAGCCCCTGAGTATGATCAGGGGTGGCCCAAAAACCAAAAACCAAAATAGAAAAAAAAAAAAAGAGTCAGGATATTTTTATTTTTATTTTAGTTTTTGGGCCACACCCGGTAACGCTCAGGGGTTACTCCTGGCTATGCGCTCAGAAGTTGCTCCTGGCTTGGGGGACCATATGGGACACCGGGGGGGATCGAACGGCTGTCCGTCCTAGGCTAGCACTGGCAAGGCAGGCACCTTACCTCTAGCGCCACCATGCTAGCCCCAAGAGTCAGGATAAAGATAGACATAGAATGAGTGCATTCATTTGTGGGATGCTGAATGGGCATAACATGATATGCAAGTAACAATATTGCAAACCACAGTAAAAAGAAAAAAGGTCTGGGAGAGAATGTTTACCATAGAGGAAAGCAGGGAGAGGGCAGTAGGGAAACTGGGGACATTGGTGGTGGGAAATGTACACTGCTAAAGGGATGGTGTTTGAACATTTCATTACTGAAACTCAATCATGAACTACTTGGTGACTGTCTATCTCATGGTGATTCAATTAAAACAGATTTATTAAAAACAAAGAGAATCACCCAAGTCAGAAGCATGTGATAACCCCTCACTGCTGTCCTATCTCCTGGTCCCTGTTTTTTTTTTTTTTTTCCAATACATTTCCCTGTTATATATGAAAACATTTCCATAAGATTATCATCTCTGCCTGATGTCCCACCTACTACCTTCCAGGTGAGGGCGCTGTTGAGAGCCTAATAAATAGTTTAGGAGCGAGGTGCTAGGGATCTTTTGGAGCAGTTTACTTACTAGTTGGCTGGAGCTTTTTTGGAGCTGGTGGTAGACTGACAAAGGACTTGACATCCGACCTTCTTACCCTTTTACCCTCCTGTCTGTGTGAGTTATTTGCCGCAGATAAATATTACCAAGATCTCTTCCCCCTCCAAGGGGATAGGGGAATGGGAATCAATTTTTCATTCTGGGAGCTCTTTGAGGATCCATCAATCACCAGTCAAGGAGTAAACAGGAGCCAACATTTCCCCATTAAATTTCAAATATACATCTAACATAAAATCAAAGGGTGAGACAGCACAGAGATCAGGAACACATGCTGTGTGCCCAGGCTCTCGTTCAAGGGTAGTATTGCATGGCCCCTGACCATCCCAGAGCTCTCCAAGCACTTTAACAGATGTGGCCCCATTGAACCCTACCACCAAGGGAGTCAAATTCATTATGCATCCTCAGGCCCTAGCACCAAACTATTCAGCATCTGTGGTCAGTATCACAAGTACCCTGGAGCACCTGAGCATTGCTTTGGAGATGCTCTTCAAATTAACTCAAGGAGAAAGGATGTGACTCAAGTGGTAGAGAACACAACTTGCATGTGTCCGGCTCTGGAATGAATCCCTCATTCAAATCATGCTAGGTTTGAACCTGGTAGCCCCAGAACCACAATAAAATTAAAGCAGGAGGTACACCCTACTAATGAAAATAAAGGTAAGGACTGAAACAGTACAGTGCATTACAGTGCATAGAGCACTTGCCTTGCCCAAGTTGCCAAGTTCAATCCCTGTCATCTCATGGAGTCCCCTGAACTCCACTAGAAGTAACCCCTAAGCACACTGGGTGTGGCCCCCAAACTAAACATATACAGAAAATAATGGTAAAATATAATAACCAGAAATAATTAAACTGTTCAATTTTTGTGTGTGTGTGGTTTTTGGGTCACACCCAGTAGTGCTCAGGGGTTACTCCTGGCTCCATGCTCAGAAATTGCTCCTGGCAGGCACGGGGGACCATATGGGACGCCGGGATTCGAACCAATGACCTTCTGCATGAAAGGCAAACGCCTTACCTCTATGCTATCTCTCAGGCCCCATAAACTGTTCAATTTATTTTAAGAAAAAGGTTCCAGGGCCAGAGTGATGGCACAGTGGGAAGGGCATTTGCCTTGCATGCAGCCAAACCTGGGCTCTATCCCTGACATTCCATATGGTCCCCTGAGACATAATCACTCCCCAGGAGTGATTTCTGAATGCAGAGCCAGGAGTAACCCCTGAGCACCGCTGGTGTGGCCCAAAAACAAAACAAAATAACAAAAAAGAACTTCTGTGATCCTCTCTCCTGGTACTTTCCCCCTGCAGCTCTATTTTGGTTTCAGGCATGCATATGTCTCCATGAAGTATCTAGTGTTTATTTTCCATTTTTTCTCTAGACACTTTGCTGTTTGCTACTGGTCACCATAATTGTCCTTTTTAGTTTTGGCTTTGGGGACACGGCTGATGATACTTAGATCCTCTTCCGGCTCTCTTGTGTACAGTGCCTGCATCCAACCATCGGCACTATCACCCAATCTGTAATTCTCTTTAGAAATGATTACAGTACTGTGGCCTGGCCTGAGGTGTAGCTGCCATTTTGGGGGGAGTAAAAGATAGACACATACTAGGATACAAGGGAGGATCCTTGCAATTCCCACACCATTGTTTCTTCCCTTTCCCCAATACAGGAGATTGGGGTGAATATGAAGGTGGGAGGTGGGGAGTGACATTGCAGGATCCCCCTGCCTGCAGAGCGAGTGCTCATCTTTCCGGGGACAGTGGGAAGAAGAGGAAGAGGCCTCATGGCCACAGGACAGGGCACATATACCAATCTCTCAAAGCTCTTTCTGCCCTGCCTGGTGCAGTGACACTCTCTCACTCTCTCCACACAGCCTTACGACAGTCTGCCTACCTCACAGACTTGCTTCTTCCAGCTGCGGCTGCCCCCCTACTCCAGCCAGCTGGTCATGGCTGAGCGCCTGCGCTACGCCATCAACAACTGCCGCTCCATTGACATGGATAATTATATGCTCTCGAGAAACGTGGACAACACTGAGGGCTCTGACACCGACTACTGACCCTCCAACAGCGTTCACTTCCAGTTTCATGTTGACACACGTAACTACATAGATGTTTTAGGGCATAAACCAATATTATAAACAGTGGCCACATTTAGTTACTCTAAATGTAACAAAGACAGTAGATGTTTTTATTTTTCTGTGATTGTACAAAATAATTGCTCTCAGTCAGGTGTATTCTTCCATATTTTTGGTCACTTTTGATAAGTTTGCATGGAGCCATTTTGGTGTATTTTTAGTTGGGAATGGTACATTTTTGTAAACCCACTCAGTGAACATGGAATTGTACATTGTGTATAATTGTTCATTAGAAAGGACAGTTTTACATGAATATTCATATATTTATTTTTGGTTTAATTTGAATTGCCTGTGCAGGGTTCCTTATGCAGAGAAATAAAGCCAATTCAGGAATCCATGCTTGCACTGCTTTTTATCGCCTTCTGTGAGCTCTGACAGCTTCCAGGCCAACCTTGCTCTTGGCTTTTTGACCCATTCACAGATCTGCTCTCAAGGAAGAGTGAGCTTTGCTTGGAAATGACAAAGCAGAAGACCCAAGGGCACCACACCCCCTGGTGTAGAAAGTCCACAGTTTCATTTGTTCTGTAGTTGGCTGGTGTGATGCAGTTCCTAAAGTCTTTTCACAGTGGCCAGTTCAGGGCAGCTTGGCAAAAAGCATGATGGGTCTACAAAGCTAGACAGGCTGTGCAGGTGATGACACACCACTAGAACTGAGGCAGCATCACAGTCTTGAAGAATGGAAGGATGGCATCAAATGGGGCTGGGAACAGGGCATAAGAGGACGTGTGTGATGCTGGATGAAAGAGCTGTGTGGAAGCATCTGTAGAGACGGAAGCTGCCAACTCAAGAGAGATGCCCACTCAAGAGAGAGCCATGTGAGCAGTTGTCACACGAGAAAAGTGAAGGTGTGTTTTCCAAAGAGAAATTGAAAAGAAAATAGGCTTTTGTTGACTAAGATAATGTGACCCTCAGATCTTCCCAAATTGAGAATGTGTAATACTGTGTAGAACAATGACATCTTAGTTTCATCAAAAGAAACTCAGTGGTGGCATGCATAATTCACATGTATGATACTCTGGGTTAAATCCCTAAAACTGTAACACACACAAACAGGATTTAATTAAAATAGGGCTTCAGGGACCAGAGCAATAGTACAGAGGGTAGGGTGCTTGCCTTGCTCATGGCTGACCCAGGTTGGATGTCCAGGATCCCAGATGGTCTCCAACCAGGAGTGGTATCTGAAAGCAGAGCCAAGTGTAAGACCTAACACATCCAGGAGTATCTCCAAATCTTAATAAAGTGAGTATACTTGTAGTATATGAAAAAGTTTCCATAAGATTATTCTTGGAATTGTTGTATATAAAAGTATTTCCTTAGGATTGTTCTGTGACTATTGCCCCACCTAGCCCTTCCAGGTGGGGTGCTGTGGAGTTGGCAATAAATAGCTTGATGGACAGGGGAGAGGGGTCCTTTTGCGAAAGCTGCCGGCTGCAGGAGAATTCTCTCGCTCTCTTTGCCCAATCTTTTACACCCTATCCTTCTTGTCTGTGTGGATTATTATTTGCTGCGGATAAATATTACCAAGGTCTCCCCCCAAAAGGGGACAAGGGGATGGGAAGTAATTTCTCATTCTGGGGACTGTTCTTGGATGCACAAATACCCAACAAAGGATTTAACAGCGAAGATAACTTACATATACTCTTGTTTCTCTTCAGATCACATAAGTCTTTTGCCTTTAACTAAAGATTTTCATGGAGAGGAACAATTCTGAATTTTGAACAAATTTTTTGAAGACTTGTTCTTGCAAGGGGATGGATGGATGGATGGATGGATGGATGGATGGATGGATGGATGGATGGATGGATGGATGGATGGGTGGGTGGGTGGGTGGGTGGGTGAGTGGATGGGTGGGTGGATTGATGGATGATGGTAGGTAAAGTGGTGTCCCAGAGGTCAGCCCAACTCTGCAGAACCTCATGAGTTCTGATCAAAGACCAGCTTAGTGTAAGAGTCCATGAGAGAAAGGCGAAGAGCTCTGGGCTCCAAACAATGGACTGGGGGTGCCAGTGTTATCCTGAGCAATACCCAAAAAGAGTAACACAGTACAATTATTGAGGTTCTGAGGGGCTGACACAAAGAGCATGACCCAGGATCAGGATGTCCCCAGACTAATCGTGGCTCTGGACATAGGTAAAGAGGGAGCATGTCCACTGACCTGGGTTCACCAAGGCCAGTCTCAGGGCTTTATGCAGTGGAAAGCAGGCAGGGAGGCTGCTAGTAGCCTAGACATTCCCACCTCAAGTGTCCCTGATGGACCCCATGACCTCCCTTTGTCTCATTTTCAGATTTGCCTCTGCTCTGCTAGCTGTTTGCTAACACTCCAGTCCTGTCTACCTGCAGCTCCTGGTATCAGGGTTTTTGCAGGGGACCTGTTCCCAGCCCTGCTAGCTCCCAGTGCGCATTTCACAGTGCCCTTCTCAGGTACAGGGATCCAATGACCCTTTCCAATGTTACCCCACCTTCCAGGTATCCCCTCATCCCCGCACCCGAGCCCTCACCTCTGCCCCAAAAGCTTGATCTTCACTCAAACCCTTTCGCCCCAATGGAAATAACAATCGCTCCTGCTGCCTTTTCCCTCACTGGGCTCTGCTTTGTGGAACCTGCTGCAGCCTGAAGTCCTAGGAAAAGACTGCCGATAGCTGAGTGGGGTACGGTGGGGGCAGAGAGGGATGACCAGTAGGTCTAAAAGCAACTGAGTGGGTGCAGGACCCTGAAACTAGCATGGCAGGGGCCCACAGGCAAATACCCCGATTTCCACTCCCTCCCCCTCCCCCGGCCTCTCTGGCGCTTTAGCAATAACGAGGCCTCGAGTTTCATTTTTGCACTTTATTTCGGGGTTCTGTGGGGTTCATTTCCTTTTCTGGAAATTTGGGGAGCCAGGCTAACTGCAGCCAGTGACAGGTACAGTTGCAAATTCTCTACAAGCCCCCGAGGGGGAAACAGGTTCAAAGGTCACATGGAGTTGCCCTCCCCCGGGGCGGTCCCGGGACGCAGGGCCCCGCGGGGGGCCGGTCGGGGATGAGGGCGGCGCTGTGGTCCGCGCGCAGGCGCAGATGCGGACACGCGTGGCGCAGGCGCCCGAGGCCGGCGGCGCTGACGTTGCGGCAGAAGTCCACGTGCAGCGTGAGCAACGCGGCCCCGCGCGCCGCCGCCGCCGCCGCCTCCAGCGTGCGATTGGTCACGCGCGCGCAATTGTGCAGGTGCAGAGCGCGCAGGCGCGGGCAGCGGCTCAGCAGCCGGCTGAGACAGTCGTCGGTGACGTGGCCGCATCCGGACAGCGTGACGGACGCCAGGTGGGGACACCTGCGGGGACAAGACAAGGCGAGCGAGCGCTGGGCCGCAGCGGCAGCAGTAGCAGCAGCAGCATGTGGTGTCGGTGCAGGGGACACTCCAGCTCATCTCCCCATCCCCTCCCCGCCTGGGTTCCAGAATGCTTGGACCAAGAAGGGAAGGACCCCGTGGTTGCCCCAGTGATGAACCCATTTACGACCCTAAGCGGTGCAAGAACCATCCACCCACCCACCCAAGTTCTGGCCCCAGTTCTATACCGACTAATAGGGGTGGCGCGGGGGACTCCCAGCCTGGAATATGGTCAGAGGCCTAGAGAGAGCTGAATGAACTCTGCGGGAGATGGGGGCACACAGGGACATAAGTAGTATGTGCACATCGGGGTGCAATATGGGGTGTGCCCGGGCCAGCCACCTGCAAAGCAAGCGAGCAGCCTACCCGCTGTACTGTCTGTCACTCAGTCCCATGCTGTGGGAAATTATTTGAGCAACCTTAGAATCAGTTGCTTTGGGGGCAGGGGTCCTCAAACTTTTTAAACAGGGGGCCAGTTCACTGTCCCTCAGACCATTGGAGGGTCTGACTATAGTAAAAACAAAACTTATAAACGGATTCTTAGGCACACTGCATATATCTTATTTTGCAATGAAGAAACAAAACAGATACAAATACAATATGTGGCCCGCAGGCCATAGTTTGAGGACCACTGCTTGGGGGCTGGAGAAATAGGAGGCACAGCGGTAGGGCATTTGCCTTGCATGTGGCCAATCCCCCGGGGACAGACCCAGATTTGATTCTTTTTTTTTTTTTCATTTTTTTTTATTTTTAATTATGAGAACAAGGGTGCAAAGAAAGAGGACAAGGTAAAGTTACAGTGGAAGGACAATCACCCATAACATAATTCTCAGAAGTCCCCTCGCTGATATCTTAACTTTGAAATTTCAGCCAAAGAACATTAAGATAAATAAGACAGAATCCATGTACAATTGCTTTGTCCCTCAAGTCCCCAGATTGTAACACATTATAATATTTCTTAACAGTACACAAAGCAATGTAAAGCCATAAAACTTACGTAACTCCTTAAACATTACAGGCATAGTATTTTCTTACATTTCCATATACATGCATATTAGCTTACGTTAACCTCAAATTTTAAGTGAGTTCTTTTTAAGGATTAGAGTCAAAGGAGCACAGTAAAAATGGTGTTAGAGTGGCAATTGTTGTTTGCATAGGCCCACCAAAATATGAGGGACATGGAAAGAAATAACCTTGGCCTAAGTACAAAGAGACCCGACCCCTGAAGTTTCCTGGCACAAGACCAAGTCTAGGCTTCAGGCAAGCTAGATCATCCAATCCAATACATTGTCTGTAGTGCCAACACACTTTTATTTTTCACACTGTCTCTGTTGTTGGTATCATGTTTCTGTATTAAAGATCCTGGAATCTGCATATCTTACATTGAAGTCAGGATGTGGAGCATCCTCTCCTTTCACCTCACAATCAGAGGGCAATGCAGGGAGCCCTGTCCTGTAAGCAGGTCATTGTCATTGTTAAGTCTTCTCAATGTTAAGGGAAGTCTCTTTTGAGCAGGTCAAAGTCTGAGCAGTGTAGGTCTTCCGTGGTAGAGGATTGCTTCCAGGTGATGTTATAGACCAGCCTGGATGTTTCGTGGATGGCTTCCCTGGTTCAGGGGAGAATGGATTATGCCCTTTCTTCTGAGGTCTGTGCCAGGTCGTTATGTCAATGTTCAGGGTGTAAGGTCTCTCTGCACTACAAGATTTGTGTGTTCCAATTTCTATTAAATAGGATCTTATTTGTATGTATAGTATTTTCCCATTTTAATGTGCCTATGCAAATACAAAAGCAATGCCACGTGGTGTTATTGGCGCATATGGGGGCCATAAGAACAATTCCAATGATTCCGATGACATGGTTCAATCATAAGCATTAAACTGGGGGACTCTTCCACCAAAATTCCTTGTTAAACAGCTCAAAAAGAGAAGATAAAAAGTGGTTAGAATCATCACTGTATAAGACAAAATTTAGTAAGAATTATAGCTGTCCGAAAAAAACCACAAAATATTCTAAAGAAATACGTGTCCATTTTATGTATCTTGAAATAGTTTGGGGTTGTCACACACAATGGACAGCTTTGGACTGTGATTAGGATTGTACACTACTGAAGTTAAAAAGAGTAATGTAGGTTAGTGATGTTTAGAGAGGGGGTTAGAGAGTTAAGGAGTAAAAAAGAGTTTTGTATGGGTGTGGGAAAGGGTAGAATACAAAGTGAACATTCTATATATGCAAAACATAACATAAGAATAAGAAATATTCTGAAAACATGAAGTATATGAAGTACGCGCGGGGGCATATGCCCCCGCGCGGTTCTGAAGTTTTTGGATGCCTAGGGAGGAATTTCTACCCCCCTCCCCCCAGGGCCCAATTAACCAGGTGTGGCCTTGAAGACCCACCAGGATTGGGGGGACCTTGGTCCCCTGGACTAGGTGTTCAGCCCAGGGGGCCTGTGGCTAGCTGTCCTGCCCAGAGCCCCCAACATACCAGGCAAAGACACCCAGAAATCCTGGCATGCGGAGTACTCTGAGCCCAGCCGAGCCTCTGTAGTTTTTGGATGCCTAGGGAGGAAGTACTCCGCATGCCAGGATTTCTGGGTGTCTTTGCCTGGTATGTTGGGGGCTCTGGGCAGGACAGCTAGCCACAGGCCCCCTGGGCTGAACACCTAGTCCAGGGGACCAAGGTCCCCCCAATCCTGGTGGGTCTTCAAGGCCACACCTGGTTAATTGGGCCCTGGGGGGAGGGGGGCAGAAATTCCTCCCTAGGCATCCAAAAACTACAGAGGCTCGGCTGGGCCCAGATTTGATTCTTGGCATCCCATATGATCCCCCGAGTTTGCCAGAAGCGATTTCTAAGCAGAGCTAGGAGTAACCCCCCACCCCCTGAGCATCACCGGGTGTGGCCCAAAAGCCAATCAGTCAATAAATTGCCTTTTCAAAAAGAATCAGTTGCTTTGATCACGTTGCCTAGTAAGTCTCAGGGGGCATTCCAGGGCCAGCTAGTTGCAGGTGGTTATGAACATTTGATCTTTGCACTATTAGCAACTTCCACGTAAGCTCTGTGATCCACATTTCCGGGCAGCATGTGCTACCTGAATGGACTCGGAGGACTGGCCCCTTTTAGTCGCTATGCCAACAACCTCACAGCTAGCTCTGCTAAGGAATGGATGAGGGTAAGGGCCAAGAACCCACTAATCCTTCCAGATTCATCAAACTGCAGCCACCTGTCAGTTCTCTGCACCACCCCCTTTTTTTTAAGAACACAGACCCAGAAAGCCATAGGCACTTGCCTGCGAGCCTCCATATTTCCCACCTTGCATGAGACATAACGATGTAAACTTAGGGGCACCTGTACTGTGTAGTGTTGCAATGATAAAGTGGCTTGGCCCATTTTACAGAATAAATTTTTGGGTCACAATGGTCACACACGTCTCCGAGCAAGCTCCTTTTATGGACACTAAGGCCCCTTGCCACACAGCTGCTGGAGGTGGGGGCCACATCTTGGGATTTAGTGGATCACAACTGGCTCACTTTTTTTGTTTTGTTTTGTTCTGGGTCCACATCCAGCAGCTCTTTGGGGTTACTCTTGGCTTTTGTGCTCAGAAATCACTCCTGACAGGCTCGGGACCATATGGGATACCAGGAATCAATCCCAAGTCTGTCCCAGGTCAGCCACATGCAAGGCAAATGCCCTACCACTTGCTGTCTGGCCCACAACTGGTTCGCTTTCAAGAACACAACAGCTTATGGGTGGGCTTTTCCATGCCATACACATCACCCTCCACTATGGTTTCTGGACCTGATTAAACTTAAAAGGTTTCTTATCCTACTGCCTTTAAAAAAAAATAAGCCAGTGGGGGGGGGGGGTCGTCTTAAGCCATTTTCATTTGGCTTTTCATTTCATTTTCATATTAAATCTCACAGCAAACTGGTTTAACCCAGTTCAAAATCAAGGGGTGTGTATGGACTGGTGGGCAGACTGCTCACAATAACCACGTGGAAGCTGTGACAGTGGCCAGTCTGGGCTCAGCTTCATGTCCATGGTGAGGTAAACAGCCACTGCAGATCATTTGGGGGACAAGCTTATGCCAAAAAGTTAACCCATTAGATGAAACTCAGAGTTAGTTGAGTGACTAGAATTTATTTATAAACTGAAATATGGCAGTCCAAGACTGGGCAGGTAACATGATCTCTGAAAGCTTAGTTTATTGTGCTAAACTTCCAATCAGGTAGAGAAAACAGTGAGTTCGGGTGCATGCAACCCAGGCCTACCCTGGTACTGCAGCGTATACTTCTATACCTGCCCCCTCCCCGACACAAAAGTTAACCTGCAGCTTAAGGTAGAGTGGAGAGGTAAGTGAGAAAGGGAGTTGAGGTGACTTGCTGGGAACAAAGGGAAAGAGAGGACTGCTGAATGGAGGAATTTAGACATCCAACAGGCCACCTCCAGGTAAGGGCTGCTAAGGAGGGCGAATACTAATAGGATAGCTACAACTAAAGCCCAGGCTTCCTTCTGATACCAGCTGCAGCCCTGGGCCTGCTTCCCTGGGCTGTCTGGTGGACAGACCCGGAGGCTGCCTTGGACTTCAGCCGAAGCTTGAGGGCTGCTTTCTCCACCTCCTGTGAAGCCAGGCAGGTGGCCTACCTGTCTGCCACCTGGAGGAGGAAGTCGCTGACCAGGTTCTCATGACGACTGCAGATGCTCCTCTGCAGGGTGCTCTTGAGCCAGTCTTCAATGTTGCACACACGCACGAGGCTTGAATGCCAGCAGATGGAGAGGCTGCGCAGCGCAGGGCTCAGGAGGAAGTTGTCCTTCTGGAGTTCAGTGAGTGAACTGAAGTGTAAGTGGGGCCAGAGCATGGGGTCCTGAAACACTCTTTGGAGCTTAGAGCAGGTCCTGGCCATATTCTTCCTGCTGTCCTTGTCCAGGAAGGAGAAGAGGTGCAGTAGGCACTCATGATTGAGCTGAGTGAGATGCATGGTGTGCACGGCATCGGCCACCCAAGTGAAACTGTAGCCGAGCCGGCTGACCTGATGCCTGCTCTCCTCCCAACCCTGGACATATATGGTTGAGGAATGGCGTCTATTTTTGGCTAACTGGTGCTGGATCTCTGAGAAGGGGGAAAGCCAAGCCCCTGACATACATGCAGCAGACTGATTAGGCCACAGAAGACCTGGAAATCCTGGTAGAAAAGCTTGAGGTTAGTTTCCTTAGAAGGGATTTATTTTCCTTTTTTTCTGAGTGGCGCTCAGCTGAGTGCTTTGCTGCCCCCCCCCCCCCCCCCCCAGTGACTGACCCCTTCAGGTATGGCAGAAACTCCCCAGTAAATCGTGTTTATTTTTGCACTGGTCATCAGTCTCACTCACTCACTCGTTTTAGGAAGAAGCCAGCTGTCCAGAAGGGTAAAGGGCTTATTACCATTTGTGATTAGACCTCTTGGGAATGCTGTTTTGTGCTGTTATTTTTGCTCAATCATGATGTTTTCCCGGCTTGACTGAAATATTCCATTGCCCTTCACTCGACAGAGGGACTTCCTGGCCTTCTGCCTCTATTTTTACTCTCAGTTGTTTCATAAGATCTAGCTCAAGTGGCTTATGTTTCTGGGGGGGGGGGGAGGGGGTTGTGTGTGAGTGGGGGGGGGTGTTTAAACTTACGGCTTGGTTTTTACTTTTCCCTTATGTGCTGCCTCTGTATCTACAAGTTTAATTATCGTCTACACTGCCCTTTAAGCCACCTCCCCATGAGCACTTTTAATTAAGTCAGGTGTCCATAATTACGTATTAAATTCTCTTCTATTCAGAAAATGTTCTTTTGACTTTTAAAACTGCTTAAGCCTGGGGCTAGCGCAGTGGCGCTAGAGGTAAGGTGCCTGCCTTGCCAGCGCTAGCCTAGAACAGACTGCGGTTCGTTCCCACGGAGTCCCATATGGTCCCCCAAGCCAGGAGCAACCCCTGAGCGTTACCGGGTGTGGCCCAAAAACCAAAACCAAAACCAAACAAAACACCTGCTTAAACCCCAGTTCCATCCAGCAGCTATGCCTGGATGTATTGGTTTGCTGGCTGCAAGCTGAGACTTCACTGTATCTCTGCAGTAGATAAAATGTGGAAGGAGGATTGATTTTTCTTCTAGACCACCACCCTACTGGTTACTTTCATTCCTTTTTCTATTTAATTAGAATGTGAAGGCAGGAGGAGGAGGGGAGAAAAAGCAAAGAATGTGAAGGCAGAAGAGTGTTTACTAGATGTGAGAGAAATGCAAACTGCTGGACTTTTCTTTGAAACTGACTTGGTGTAGCATGGTATAGCTTTGTCTTTTAAAGCAGAATATAAATAGCTTAAATTTAGTGGCATTTCTCAAGAAAAGGATAACTAGCTGGTGCTATTTCAAAATACTTGTTATACTTGAAAGCAACACCAGATTACAGCCAAAAGGACTGGGGCATAGCTCAGAGAGCTGGAGAATGCTTTGCATGCAGACACCTTGGACTCAGTCCCTGAAGCACCAAGCCAAGAGCAGCTCTTGAGCACTGCTGGATGTGGCCAACACCACCACAAAATTACAGCTGATAGCCAAAGCCTCTGGACTCTTAGCTGTACTACTCTGCTCAAAAGTACATTAAGCACCCCATATAGGTCTAACAGAATGTCTCATTTTCTCCACTTTTTCAACTCCCTTTCAAACTGGTATTCTGCAAACTAGGTAGAACCATCAGCTTCTTGAAAGGCAGAGCAGGGCCTAATGAGCTCAATAGACTGATTTTGCATGTAGGAGACCTTAGTTCCATCTGTAGCACTGCAGTCCCCCAGCAGTGCTGGAACCAACCACTGAACAATGGAGGGAGAGCACTGGCCACTTGAAGTCATTTCAGTTGATGGTGATGTCTAGCACCATTAGAGCCTGACCCCCTTAGCTGCGTCTCCAAATGGGTTGCAGAAGTGTCCTAGAATACAGGGTGGGTCCACGTGGTGGACAGGCAACAAGGATGGGTCTGACTCAAGGCCAGAGGAGTAGCGGCACCTAACTTCTCCCAACCAACTGGCCTACAGCCAGCTGCAGTCCTCTAACCTAAACAGTTGCTAAAAGGGAATGTTCTGTGGTACCTGAAGGCTCAGTCATTTGTATAGCAGATTCCTATGTCTTCAGTTCTGTACTGACAGGAACAGGTGGGTAACACTAAAGGACAGGGTGAGGCCACAGGCTGATTCTCATTTTTTCTGCTTACAGAATACATGGAAGCAAACTATGAGGCTCAGTGTGAAACAATACTTAACACGGCACTTACTGACCTGGCTCAGAGCCCCCAAACTGTTCCTTGGGGTGCAGCTGACTGCAGAAAGCAAGCCAAGTTTTCCTAAGCTCCATCATCACAAGAAGGTAGAAGTTTCACTCAGTGCTGGGGAGCTTCCCCAGACATCTCTGCCACTGCTACCTGCCCATTAGTCCTTATGCGGGACAGACCCAGATGGCAAGACTTTGGGAAGAACCTACTACTTGTTAAGTGATAGGACCCAGGGTTTCACTTGGCAACCATGGAAGGTTCTGAGAAATAATAGTCAAAGGGAAAGAGAGACCAGAGCTTTAATGACAGGTTTACAGAACAACGAAGCAGAAAAAGTTGTGGTAATACGTGTAATGGGTCAAATGCTGGCATTACAGCATAGCCAGCTTTGGAGGAAGACCATAGGAGTCCAGCTTTCTCAGACATGAGGATCTGCCCAGTCACTGGAGTAAATCATGACAGCAACACATGCTCACTTTTTCTTGCGGGGGCAATGGTGGGGCAGAGGGAGGGGTCTTTTCCTATGTCTATGTTCTACTATCAGGACCCATGCTCAAGCTTCAGAAAAAGACTGCTTATAAGCTTTCCAGGGCTCAAGTGAAGAAACCATGATACCAGTGTAGGACACATGAGCGTCTAGGGGCTAAGGGGGACAAATATATCTAGATCAGCAGGTACACTAGACCACTGAAGGAAAGGCTTGGCTTTGATAAATAAATGTCCCCACCCCCAGAAACTAAGCTGCTGAGTGAGTTAAACAGGGGAGACATGCTACACATAGCCAGGGCCAAGCTACCTCAATTTTGTTCCATTTGCCATCACTCTATATGGAGAACAGAGTGGCTAAGCAAAGGTTTCTATACCACGGAGACAGAATTGTGTTGCCACAGGCAGTTTCTCATGCACTGTGTAGAGGGCTTCGGAGAAAGTTTTTTTTGTTCCAAGGAATCCAAGTCACTCAAAGCAAGCCTAAGTTTTCTGAGCAAGAAGTCACATACTAGAGACATCATGATATGAGAAATTCCAGAAAAACACAAAAGAACCAGCTTTTAAAATAAGTATAATAAGGCTACACAGTTAAAATTTTCAAATACAAACAGGCACATTTACATCACTGGTGTGCAAGTGCACAGTTCAAACAACAGGTCCAATGACTTTTCTAAAAGAGACTTTATGATATTATTGGGATGTTGGTTTACATAAAGTTGAGCAATAAAGTACTACAACAAAAAGAGAGGTGTTCGTCTCTTACATCAAGTTTTGACTATCTGAAGATCATTTTCCCCAGCAAAGTTGTCTAGTCTGTATTGATTTCCATTTGGTATAGTGACAGCTTTTCTTCAACAACACTGCCCCAAGACTCAGTCATAACAGCTGCCTACTCTGAGGCTAATGACCTGAGAGCAAATGTTAGAAATTAATGGTGGTGTATTTTTGAAGCAAAGGAGCCTTAATTCTTCCTCATTGGAGATACTTAGCAAGATCAAAGGAGATGCAGTTTCCAGTTCAATTAGTTGTGCTACATATTAGGGCAAATGATATGAAATTCATTTTTATAGATTAGAACATAATCACCATTTCGTATGTCTCAATCAACTATAATTTAGCATTATAAATTTAAAATGTTTTCTTTTAGACCAGTTTCCAAACTTACTAGGTGTACTTGTCAGAAAAATTAAAATCACTCAGCACCCCTCCACTCCCAGAAACTCCACCTTTAAGTGAACAGAAAGCATACCCCATCATACCCACTCCCACTCCCACCACTGTTCCAGTGCCCCTGCCCCCAGAGGCAGCAATGCTCAGCTTGGAAAGCACTGGTCTACATTCATCTCAGACCTAAACATGATGGCAAAGATTTTCTTTAGACTAAAAATTGAGGCCTGCACTGTCCAAGAGAATTCTACATTCCAATAGAAACCCTAAAGCTGCAGCTGGGCCATTACTGCTGAGCCTTGAATATGGTCAGTGTGACTAAAGAACTGAGTTTTAAAGTGAGTTTAATTAAAATGTAACCACATTTGGCTAGTGGCAACTGTACTGGGATAGAACATGTTTATACATAATTGCTGTTTGGACCTAGTCATATTAACGTGTTTATCTGATGTGTTCTGTTCTAAGAAAATAAGGTTTTTAGCCAACTAATACTAAAGAGGAAATGGAACCATATCTGCTCCTGCAACTCCAAACAGCCAACCTAGGGAAAGATCCAGCAGATTTTGCTTTATATTCATACTTTAAAATCTTAACCATTTTGGGGCTGGAGAGACAGCATGGAGGTAAGACGTTTGACTTTCATGCAGAAGGTTGGTGGTTCAAATTCTGGCATCCTATATGGTCCCCTGAGCTTGCCAGGAGCAATTTTTGAGCATAGAGCCAGGAGTTAACCCTGAGTGCTGCTGGGTGTGACCCAAAAACAAAACAAAAACAAAACAAAAAAAAAAAACTTAACCATTTTTTTCCTTTAATAGAAAAAAATAAAAGTAGCAAACTCTTATTGACTAGTTTAACATGAAATACATTCTGCCTCGGGCCCGGAGAGATAGCACAGCGGCGTTTGCCTTGCAAGCAGCCGATCCAGGACCAAAGGCATCCCGGTGTTCCATATGGTCCCCCGTGCCTGCCAGGAGCTATTTCTGAGCAGACAGCCAGGAGTAACCCCTGAGCATCGGCTGGGTGTGGCCCAAAAACCAAAAAAAAAAAAAAAAAAAAGTAAAGAAAAAGAAATACATTCTGCCTCTTTTAACAACTTCTAGAGAATTGAGAAGGAAGGAAAATGATTGGGACAAGACAATAACATGAAAACTTTATGGGATTCTATGCCTACTAGCTTTTAGAGCTTTCTGCTTCAAATAACCTTCAAGGAATGCCACCACTAGCCCCAAAATCAACAGAGTAGCTTGGAACATTGGCAGAAATCACAAACATCTTCATAGAGGATTCTGATTCCAAATTTCAACATGAGTTAAAATAGGTTTTTCCCACATCTTAATTTTGAAATGAAGATTTGTAAACGCCAGAACAAAACTACAAATACAATGAAAGTACTTTCACCTTGCTCTTCTGTAGGGCCTGGCTTATTAAAAACCCGAAATAGCAAGGAACTTCTTAGAAACCAGTACCTTTACCTAATGCATAAACTAGGCATGAATTTACTGCCAGTGCTACAACTAGTGGGGGCTGAGATGCTGGTTTAAAAAAAAAACAAAAAACAAGCCATGGTTTCCTTTCATTGGATTAACACATACACAATGTAGTAGAATCAAAAACTTTAGACACAATGTATTTGGTCTTATTTGGGCTTTTCTATACTATCTTCCTGTGAACCAATGAACATGAACACTCTTCTCTCTCTCTCTCTCTCTCTCTCTCTCTCTCTCTCTCTCTCTCTCTCTCTCTCTCTCTCTCTCTCTCTCTCTCTCTCTCTCTCTCCCCCACCCTCTCTCTACACACACACACACACACACACACACACACACACACACACACGCCAGACAAAATCAATAGAATAATTCTTCAATCTGCAGTACAGTTACAACTGAGCCAACAAATTTAGTTCTGATAAACAGCTCTGACAGACGCCAAGAGTGGCAAGTGCCCGGTCTACCTAAGGATGTCCTCTCAGTTATCTTCCATAAGAAAAGAACAATTGCTAAGCATCACTGAAGCTTGTGGGCCCCGAGTTCCATGCATGCGTGAGCTTTGATTCAGAATCAACCTGATTTCCATTACAGCTGGGGAAAGGCAGCAGGCAGGGAGCTTGTTCTTCATGATCCAGATCACTTGAGTTCAGCATGTGACAAAACATTGATGCAAATGTGCCTCCAAGTGAGAACTGAACACATTAATATAAAAAGGGTCAATAGAACGAAATTCTTGAAACTACATATAAAACAATTATTACAGCTAAAGCAGCAAATCAAAATATTTGCTGAGGTTTTCTGGTAGAACTAAAAACAAAAATTAGTCGGTGCCCATGTTCAATAAGTCACTACCACTGATGAAACTAAACCCAAAATAGGAAATTGAAAAGTGCATAATGAAATTAAATCTTGGATCAAGTATTTATGGAAAATTGGAAATGTTTGTCGGTATAGTTGACAAATATTGATTGAGAAGAGGTATTAGAGTTTGTCTGATCCGGCTTTGGCCTGGCGCTCCACATAAAAAAGGATGTATGCCTTTGCCTTCACAACGGTGTCTTCATCAGTCTGTGTTACAGTACTGTCATTGAAATGGAACCAGCGGCCTTCATGGGTGGCATATGCTGTATAATGTCCAGAGCCAACCCTGTAAGGAAAAGTCAAATATTAGACTAAGAAGTCACATAAAGATCTATGAAATCATATAATTAATTTGTTAAACATAGATAATCTTATCAGATATCCTAATAAATCCTGAACCATAGTGAAATTACAAGGGATATACTCACACTAATAAACAAGGGGAAAGTGTCACAAACTGAGAAAGTTCTTGCTATATACCAATACTTTTTAAATTCTGGATAAACAACCCCAAATCAAACTAATGGAAGGGAAAAGCATGAAAGAGAAATATCAGTGAGGAGTCAGGGAAGGTAATCAACAGTAAACAATGAAGAATACAAAAAATTGAAGAAAAGTTTAAGATTTTTTAATTAATAGTAAAATGTCAAAGACTAAAATCACAAAAACAAGTAAGGCAATCATGTCTCTTCAGAGAGTTGAAATCATTTAGTTAAAAGGAATGGAAAATAACACATGAAATCTATAATACATTTATGTGGGATGCAACAAACTGACATTTCCATGAGTTGAGAACATAAAACTAAAGGTCTGACTAGGAATATATCAGATATAATTTCTTAAGTCCATAGAAAGAGGATCCTACTGCATTTCAAAAAGAAAAAAATGGGTTGTTTATAAGAAAGTAAAAAAAAAAAAATCAGGGGGAGAGTTGGAAAAAAAAAATTAAACCTGGGGACCAGAGATAGTACAGCAGGTGGTGTTTGCAGGTAACCTGGATGCCATCATTGTTACCTCATATTGACCCTCAAGCACTACCAGGAGTATTCTTCAGTACAGAGCCAGGGGTAACCCATAAGACCACTTGGTGTGGCGCAAAAAATAATAAAATCAGACCTGATGTGATCTTGTATAACTAACTCTCTAAATGGTAAATCTACAATATTCTGAAGAGAATGTTTAAAGTGAACAGTGATTTACTGAGTGAATATATATAGAAGTTCAAATTTAAAGAAAAACAACCATTCTCAGATCAGAAATCAAAAGGTATAATACCACTAATACAAGTTTTTCGAAAAAAAATAAAATTAAGATTGATCTTTAAGCATATAACAGATAAGTCATTACATATAATTTCCCATTTATTTAAATATCAGTTGGCAAAGGAAATAAACACTTTGGAGTAAATTACTCAGGACTTTCTGGGCAAAAAAAAAGACTATTCTGTCTGAATGCTGGGTCAAAAGAACCATTCTCCATTTCACGTTTCCTTTATTCAGTCTTTACAACATTGTCTCAGGGAAATTCATGCACATCAAGATTGAAGGACAGTTCTATTTTACTTATAATTTTAACATCTCTAAACTCACTGTTTAAGATAGGTCAGAAAGAAAGATAATACAGTGAATAAGGTTCTTGGGCTCTAGCCTCACATACAGCTGATCAGGGTTGGATCCCCAGAATCCCACATAGTCTCGCAAGTCCTCTAGGAATAATCCTAGACTGCAGAGCTAGAAATAACTCCAGAGCACTGCAGAGTGTACTCACAAGCAAAAAAAAAAAGATTGTATGTCTTCTCTGTGCCACTCCCAACACTGCAAACCCCAACAAACTTACCCTGAACCATGGTGCACCACAACAGCTGCAAGGTCATACAGGCAGTTTTCTGGGTCACTGTTCTCAGGCTATAGAACAAGAGAGAAACGTCCCAGGGCTGAGTTAGGAAGAGTGATCTGCAGTGCAGCATCTCTTACCTAAGTGACTTCACCTTCTCAATGGAGATTTACTTTGACTGAAGAAACATCTTACCTCTAATAAGTAGCATTTCATGTCTAGGCCTCTCAGTGGAAATTCTACATATGTATCAACTTTGTTTCTTAAATATGCTGTCCAATGAAATCTTTTCAAATGTAAGCATAGCACCTGGATGGAGGTAAGGAGAGAATGTAAATAAACATCTGATTTGCCTTTCAATCAGTAGTAAGGTACTAGTAGAAGTATCTTACAGGTAATAGTGTTCTGTTGTGCTGCTTTTTTCCATAAAAAAGTCATTGTGATTTTGTAGCTTATAATAAGAACTTGTAATATTCTTCTGTGTCTGGTACAGAGCTCCTAATCTTTGTCAGTCACTAAGAGATGTGACTTTTGCGGGTATCCTTTTTATTTTAGTGAGGTGACTTCCTGAATGCACTTATGGAGCTGGTGGCAAGGAGAAGCAACCAAGTGATTAAGAGGATGGAACTTTCAGTGTGATTGTGAGGAAGAGAGGAGTTGAATACCAGACAATTGCCAGTGGCCTGTTACTGAAACTATCATACCAAAGCAACAAAAAAGACATTTCCCATAAAAACCCAAAGACAGGGGCCGGAGAGATAGCATGAAGGTAAGGCATTTGCCTTTCATGCAGAAGGTCATTGGTTCAAATTCCAGCATCCCATATGGTCCCCTGAGCCTGCCAGGAGTGATTTCTGAACACAGAGCCAGGAGTAACCCCTGAGCACTGCCGGGTGTGACCCAAAAACCAAAAACCAAACAAACAAAAAACCCAAAGAAAACCAAAAAACCCAAAAAACATAGTTTGGAAGTTTCCAGGATGAAGAACCACAGTTTCAGTGGTCACCATGGCAGACCTCATACTCCATGTGGAAATTGGCTCCTTTGCAGGGAACCATTCTACTGGCAGGTATACTTTAATGTTCTTTGCAATCAGTTATCTAGTGCAGTGATTTTTGACCAGCACTGCTCGATGGTTTTCTTTAGAACTGCTGGTCCAGAGCACAGCAGTAAGGCATTTGCCTTGCATGCAGCTGATCCAGGATGGGCCTTAGTTAGATCCCGTGTCCCATAATGTCCCCCAAGCCAGGTGCAATTTCTGAGCGCAGAGGCAGGAGTAACCCCTGAGCATTACCAGGTGTGGCCCAAAAACAAAAAAGAAAAAACTGCTGGTCCATGACTTGCATGCAGGATAGGTGCTGGCCCGCAAGAGTAGAAATACTGAAAACACTGACCTGTGAGAAAGCAGAGAAAACTGCTTTTGCCACCCAACCAAACCTGGGAACCTCCAGACAATAGGTTGATTGGAAGCTTAACAACCATCTGTCCTTGAGATTGATGTGTAATGGGGAGAGGAAACTTGTAGGGATAGACCCTTAATCTTAGAGTGTGACCATGGAAGAAGTGGTAGAATTGTTTGTGGTAGCATTGGAGACTTGCAGAACTACCTGTTGTCAGATTGCTTGCTCATGGATCCCTGTGCTTTGCTCTCAAACTGGAAATTATGGACAGGAAAATTATGCATTCTCAAAGAGGTTACTTAGCAGTTACTGAAAACCTCTGACAAATACATAGCAGATTAGACACTAAAACTTAAAGAACAATCATTAGTATTAAATTATAACTCAAAATCAATACTTACCTTGGGTAGTTTCTGAATCCAAAACTTTTTGGTGGACTTTTGCTTCTTTTTGCATTTGTGGCACATATATAACTCTGTTTCATCAAGTTCTTCCAAATCGGTAAAACTGCGAAGACAGTCTAAAGCCAAACAGATTAGGGCAGCATTAAAACAAGGAATCCTTTACAGGGGTAGTATGTTTAGAAAAATAGCTTAACTCTAAGACTGAACACAACTAGGTTCAAATCTGTTTTCTTACCTATATGACCTTAAAAATGTTTGCCTTTAAAACTGCAAAATAGAGACACCTATGCCTGTTCTGCTTAGCAGCGGACTCATCCTGGGCCAGCATTGCGTATGTGTAGAATGTGTGTTGCTTTCTCCCACTCCCTTCAGTCTCTTAAGACTCCTCCCTCTCAGTTTTGGGGCAGGGGTCCACAAACTAGGGTCTGCAGGTCATTATTTTCAAAGTTGACTTTTGTTTTTAACTACAACAGTCCTCCAACAGTCTGAGGGACAATGAACTGGTCCCGTTTAAAAAGTTTGAGGATCATTGGTAAGGGGTCACTTCCCAGAGTGTGCCAGGAATCCATAAGGTGTCAGAGAAAGAGCCCGTATGGTGCAAATGTGAAACTCTATTCTCTCTAGCCCAAAACTTAATTTTTATGGTTATCAGCAGTGAAAAATATGCACAAGTAGCAAATGCCAATATTCTCACCTTCCTACTGTATCACCAAGGTCCTGAGTTGCAGGCCCTATTTTCAATATTCTTTTCTTTTTTTTTTTTGTTTTTTGTTTTTTGTTTTTTGTTTTTGGGCCACACCCGGCGGTGCTCAGGGGTTACTCCTGGCTGTCTGCTTAGAAATAGCTCCTGGCAGGCACGGGGGACCATATGGGACACCGGGATTCAAACCAACCACCTTTGGTCCTGGATCGGCTGCTTGCAAGGCAAACGCCGCTGTGCTATCTCTCTGGGCCCCAATATTCTTTTCTTTTAAAGCAATAGTCTTCCTTTAAATATTTAATTGCACTGGGATTAGAGAGATAACAGTGCATTGTACATGGCCAACCTAACCCAGGTTCCAGCTCAGGTATCACATATTCTCCTGAACACTGCCAGGAAGTGATCCCTGGGCACACTGCCCAAAGTAAGCCCTGAGCAACAACTGGGTGTTTTTACTTTTCTTTATAAGCCCTGGAGCCAAATCTAGCAACCTGATACAATAAATAAAGTTTGGGGAAACTAGGGCCGGAGCAATAGTACAGTGGGTAGGGTGTTTGCCTTGCACATGACTGACCCAAGTTCAATCTCTGGCATCCCACATGGCCCCAAGAGCCTGCCAAGAGTGATTCCTGAGCAGAGCCAGGTATGGCTCAAAAACAGTAGCAAAAGATGTTGGGGAACATTTTTTATATTACCTGGCTCTGTTTTTATAGCACAATGGCACTGACTAATGAGGACACAAACCTGCTGTGAAGAGGAAATACTACTACCTGATCTTCATAGAAAAGGATTGCTGGCTCCTGGTCAGCAACTAGTTCCAGAGTGGCTGAACCACATCTGTAGGTCTCAACAGCACATGGGTTCCCCACCCACACTCTGAGATAAGAACCTTTCAAAAAGGTCTAAGCCAAGGTGACACTTCATTTTGGTTTTGATTTTTACTTTCCTGATTTACTGTGCATCTTCTCTTAAACTTAAGTCCCTTTTCTTTAAGACCTTAAAACACATTGCGGTGACTAATGTCAAAGGAGCTTACAATGAAATATAAGTTTTCAAATATTACAGTATATAATTATACTTGATTATAACATATTGTCTTTAATCCATTTCTCATATACTCTTAAACCTGCCTTTGTATAGCTTTGTTTTTGTATACATTTTAGTTTTTCTATGAACAAAAAGTCAAATTATCCCTGAAAGGTTATTACTGCTGCTCTTCACCATCATTCCACTGTCATGAGGAGTCCTGTCCTGTTGGGAAAGACTAATCTATGTGCTGCCTACAAGGATGTACTTTAGATGTAGAAACAGTATTGAATGCGAAGGCAGAGAGGGTAGAAATACTTAAGGCAAATGGAATCCGGAAATCACGATCCTTACATACTCGGGCATGTCTGTAGGCATACCTGTATTCAGCCAGACTATATTTTGATTGCAGAGTTTAGTCCATTTGCATGTATGGTAACTGGCAGACATGTAACTCATGCTATTTTGTTCGTTGTTTCTTACTACATGTAGTTTGGCCTATTTCTTTCCTTTCTTTCTTCTTTGTGGTTTGATGACTTTCTTTAGAAAAGGTCTCCTTAGAGTCCTTTCTCATTATATTTTGTGTACTTGGCATATTTTTGCTCTTTCAGTATCCTCTTTCAGTTATCAAGTTTCAGCTTTTACTTGTACATATTTAAAATTGATAACATGTTAAACTTGAGTATAATTGGGAAACTTTTTTTGAGGGGGGACACATCAAGCCATAAACAAGTCCTGCTTCTAGCTCTGTCTCAGCAATCACTCCTAGCAGCTGGGGGGTGGGGGGTGGGCAGACAACATAGGGTACTAAAGATATCCCAGAGAGCAGTAGCAGTGTTCATGGCAAATGTCATGTCTGCTATACTATCGCTTTGACACCAGCTTGAATACACTCTTGCATCTGATTATACTTTTCACTTTTTGTCTTTTAATCTCCATACTAACTCTGTAAGTGATTAATAATCCACTTCTTTCACTGTTTACACCCTTACCAATAAGAATTATTTACATTTTCTCATTACTAATTATCGCCATTTCTTTTAACATGTGTTGGGAGAATGAAATACCAGGGCAATTATGGGGATGGAATTAGGGTTGGTCACATGCAAGGCAGGTGCCTTAAGACATGTGCTGTCTCTATAGTCACCCTCAAGAATTCTTGTAAGGTTAAATGGCAAAATAAGAATTTAGTGGCAATGAGTTCCTTTAATCATGGCATGTCTGAAACACTGTTTCCTTCCATTATCATTGATTTCAGCTATGTAGTATATTCTTGGACCTAAGGGTTGTATGTTCTTCACATCCCTTAATGCCCCCAGCACTTTAAAGAGATCGTGCTGGAAAACCTTAGTCTTGTGGCAGTTCCCCACAAGTAGTTTTCTTGAAGCATCTAAGATTACATCCTTGTCTTTTGATGTTAGTATCATGGTTACACTGTATCTCAGAGAGCGCTCTTTAGATCCCTCTTAACATTTGGAATTCTCTGCCTTCCTGGATCTAGATATTATGACCTTTCCGGGTTAGTCAAGTTTTCAATCATTACTTTTCAATTAAGTTTTTCCTTTCTCACACTCTTTTTCTAGGGCCCCTAAAGTATCAGTATTAGTTCACTTAGCCATAAGTCCCTTAAGCAGTAACTTTCTTGGTTTTGGATTTTTCAGGGGGAGGACATTTGGACCTTAGCAATTGCTCTGGACAGTTCTCAGGGGCCTGGGGTACCTGGGATTGAACCTCGATTGTCCATGTGAAAGAAAAGCATCTTACCCACCAGACCATTTCTCTGGCCCAAGCTATTCAGTTAGGTATATTCAGCAGACTCTACCCTCAAGGATGTTTTTTGAACATTCTTGTGTATTTTTTAGTTTTATTATTGTACTCAGGTCTGTGAACTATATTTGGTACTTTTCCATCTCTTTGGTGAAATTGTCAGTGTGCCCATCCATTCGTCTCTGGACATCAGTAAGCATCTTTACACCCATATTTTGAGCACTTCATTAAATAAATTACTTCTTGGTATTCATTAAGGTGTTTGCCTGAAGTTCTTACCTTGCATTTTTTTGATATACATTCTCTGTCTCTTCATTTTGTTTATATAATTTCTCTAAGTCTATATACAAAACCAGTCACTTCAGCCAGTCTCAAGTATCAACCCTGTCCTAGTTCTTGGCTGTCTTTCAAACCTTTGTGTTTATTCCCAGTAGTTTATTATTTTTTCTTATGGGGCTACACCTGGCTATGCTCAGGGCTTATTCCTGACTTTACATTCAGGGATCACT
Organism: Suncus etruscus; assembly: GCF_024139225.1. Lineage (NCBI taxonomy): Eukaryota > Metazoa > Chordata > Mammalia > Eulipotyphla > Soricidae > Suncus > Suncus etruscus. Next base: position 21,949,246 of record NC_064848.1, on the reverse strand, counting down.
CCTAAAGGGTTTGGGGGACAACATGGGTTGAACCAATTGGCCATATGCAATGCAAGAACTTTAGCCTGTGCCCCCTCATTTATTTTAATTAATATTTCTAGTTTGGGGGCTACACTCATCAATGCTGGAGGGTTACTCACAGTACTGCTCAAAGAACCATATGGTGCCATTTTGTGCTCCATCCTTTTCAGCTATTTTCCAGACCTTGTGTTTATCTTTTATTACCTGCCAGTAGCTGAGGGTATGTGCAGACTAATCAGTGTCCCCAAAACAGAGCTTAGTCTGCACCTAAAATCATACTAACTAGAAGCCAAACCCTTAGATGCTAACTTTTAAAGTCTACAAATGCATTTACAGTTTTGTGGCAATGAAAACATGCAAACAGGAGCTAGCTTCCAGAGCCAGATGGCTTGGCAATCTAAAAAGTCAGAGCTTCTTTTCAGCTAGTTACTCACTAGGTGAGCAAAGGCATCCAATAGGCTGCTGGATATAAGCCAAACCTGAAGCCTGTCCCTCTGGCATGAGCTCCAGAGCATGCCAGCGTGCCTCTTTCATAGAAACACTGAAGATATTTTTAAGTTCACTGTTTGTGTAATCAGTCTGCAACTGCTAGAGAGTCCCTCGAGATTCAGAACACAAACCTCCCTTGCCACCACAGCCGTGCAATCATAGGGCCACCTTCAGGCCTCAGATGTTAGCCCTCTCCTGTGGCAGAAATGATGGTTCTACATACAGCACAGCAGAGGGTGAGTGTAGAGTATAAAGAAAGGCCAAAGACTTACAGTTCAAAACACTATTAGATGGCACAAGCCAGGGAGAAGGAGAGCATGAGGAAGGTAACTAGCAGCCTTCCTGAACACCTATCAAAAGCCTTTGGAAAAGTCCTTCCAATTAAATCAGCAAGTGCCTCACTGCATATGATCTGGATGCTTCTCCAACCCAGCTTTGAGGTGATGCTCAGGGAAGTCAGTCTATTTAGACTGAAATCCCTGATGAGTCATTTCTCGATCTCAGGGTCCTGTGAAGATGAGCCCAACTGATTTTCTAATCTAGTTATTTTGTGGAATACCCTTTTAAGGACAGGTCTTAAAGTTAGGGTGCTTGATACAGAACACAAACACTGCTTTTCAGGAAAAAGCTTTGGGTTTTGAGTTCCCTCCAGATCATGGGAGCTGCTCTAGCATGGGATTTAGTTGAACCTCAGCCTCTCTGACCCACTCTAATGTCATTTCCTTTCGGTTTGTCTAAAGTGAAAGAGTGGCTACTTTGGTCCCCCTTTTCCTGGAAAATAATTCCTTTATTCTTTGTGTTTGTGGGGGAAAGTTAAGTTCAGGATTATTCTTCCTTGCCATCTTAAACCCCCCCCAAGGCATTTTGAATAATAGGCCTTTGTTCCTTGATCTAAGTACAGTAAACATAAAATTCCCCACTCAGTGTCCTTCATTCTCACTTCTCTTTTATGAGCCCTTCTCAAACAGTAGTGAAAAGTGACTCTTTTCTCTTTCACTGAATCCTAAGAAATCTCACAAATATAACATTGCCAGTTCGCTATTTTATGCCAATGATAAGTCCCAGAAATGGATAGTCTATTGTTTTAGCTTATTTCCAATATAAAAGTGATATTGTCCCTCAGGGACCTCCCAAATTGCATATCTCCAACTCTGAAGAGCACTAATTACCTAGAGAGTGGCTACTATAAATCCCTCTGGCCTGATCACTAGGGTGTTTATAAAAATCCTGAAGATGAAATCATGGACATTCAGAATGTATTTGCTGCATAGTTTAAAAAGGTGTAGTTTTGAATGAGCATATGGGATTAGATACAGGAAAGAAAAATACATTTTAAAATTTATATATTTATATATTTATATATTTTCATATGTAAAGTTACTTACAGATCACACACAGATCTGACTTTTGTTAAGTTATAGTACAAATTCACTAAAGTAATTAACAACAAAACATAAAAAAAGGCTTACAAATCTATTCAGCAATGTAGGCAGAAAAATAATTCAAAAATATTGAAGTATATTACCTCGTAAGGAACAAACTGGTCCATTTTCTTGATTCTTAGAACGCTTATTTCTGAATTGACTTGGAATATCTAATGAAAGGTCTTGGAGAAGAAAAAGAGAAACTGAGTGCTATTAAAGGCATTTAACAATATTTCTAATCAAATCTCAAAACTTGCCATACTTTTATAAATTATCTCTTTAGTGTATTCATATTAGTTTCATAAACACTTTTTTTTTTTTTTTGGTCACACCCGGCAGTGCTCAGGGGTTACTCCTGGCTCTATGCTCAGAAGTCGCTCCTGGCAGGCTCGGGGACCATATGGGATGCCAGGATTTGAACCACCATCCATCCTGGATCGCTGCATGCAAGGCAAATGCCCTACCACTATGCTATCTCTCCAGCTCCTGAAATTATTATTTTTTATATATTTTATTTAAACACCTTGATTACATACATGATTGTGTTTGGGTTTCAGTCATGTAAAGAACACCACCCATCACCAGTGCAACATTCCCATCATCAGTGTCCCAAATCTCCCTCCTCCCCACCCCAACCCCGCCTGTACTCTAGACAGGCTATTTCCCTCAGACATTCTCATTATTAAGATAGTTCAAAATGTAGTTATTTCTCTAACTAAACTCATCCCTGTTTGTGGTGAGCTTCATGAGGTGAGCTGTAACTTCCAGCACTTTTCTCTTTTGTGTCTAAAAATTATTATTGCAAGAATGTCTTTCATTTTTCTTAAAACCCATAGATGAGACCATTTTGCATTTTTTTTCTCTCTCTCTGACTTATTTCACTCAGCATAATAGATTCCATGTACATCCATGTATAGGAAATTTTCATGACTTCATCTCTCCTGACAGCTGCATAATATTCCATTGTGTATATATGTACCACAGTTTCTTTAGCCATTCATCTGCTGAAGGGCATCTTGGTTGTTTCCAGAGTCTTGCTATAGTAAATAGTGCTGCAATGAATATAAGTGTAAGGAAAGGGTTTTTGTATTGTATTTTTGTGTTCCTAGGGTATATTCCTAGGAGTGGTATGGCTAGATCGTATGGGATCTTGATTTCCAGTTTTTGGAGGAATCTCCATATCGCTTTCCATAAAGGTTGAACTAGACGGCATTCCCACCAGCAGTGGATAAATTTCCTTTCTCTCCACATCCCCGCCAACACTGTTTATTCTCATTCTTTGTGATGTGTGCCAATCTCTGTGGTGTGAAGTGGTACCTCATAGTTGTTTTGATTTGCATCTCCCTGATGATTAGTGATGTGGAGCATTTTTTTCATGTGTCTCTTGGCCATTTGTATTTCTTCTTTGTCAAAATGTCTGTCCATTTCTTCTCCCCATTTTTTGATGGGATTAGATGTTTTTTTCTTGTAAAGTTCTGTCAGTGCCTTGTATATTTTGGAGATTAGCCCCTTATCTGATGGATATTGGGTGAATAGTTTCCCACTCAGTGGGTGGCGCTATTTCCTTTGAGGTGCAGAAGCTTCTCAACTTAATATATTCCCATCTGTTAATCTCTGCTTTCACTTGCTTGGAGAGTGCAGTTTCCTCCTTGAATATGCCTGTAGTCTCAATGTCCTGGAGTGTTTTACCTACGTGTTGTTCTATATATCTTATGGTTTGGGGTCTGATATTGAGGTCTTTCATCCATTTGGATTTAACCTTCATACATGATGTTAGCTGGGGGTCTAAGTTCAATTTTTTGCAAGTGACTAGCCAGTTGTGCCAACACCACTTGTTGAAAAGGCTTTCTTTGCTCTATTTAGGATTTCTTGCTCCTTTATCAAAAATTAGGTGATTGTATGTCTGGGGAACATTCTCCGAGTACTCAAGCCTTTTCCACTGATTTGAGGGCCTGTCTTTATTCCAATAATATGCTGTTTTGCAGTAAAGTTTAAAGTTGGGGAAAGTAATTCCTCCCATATTCTTTTTCCCAATGATTGCTTTAGCTATTCTAGGGTGTTTATTGTTCCAAATGAATTTCAAAAGTGTCTGATCCACTTCTTTTTTTTTATCCCACCCCCCTGATTCACTTCTTTGAAGAAAGTCACGAGTATCTTTAGAGGGATCGCATTGTGGATTATTGCCATTTTGATAATGTTAATCCTGCCAACCCATGAGCAGGGTATGTGTTTCCATTTCTGTGTGTCCTCTCTTATTTCTTGGAGCAGAGTTTTATAGTTTTCTTTGTATAGGTCCTTCACATTTTTTTGATTCCAAGATCTTTGAGTTTGTGTGGCACTATTGTGAACGGGGTTGTTTTCTTTTCTTTTTTTTTTTTTTTTTTTTGGTTTTTGGTTTTTGGGCCACACCCAGTAACACTCAGGGGTTACTCCTGGCTATGTGCTCAGAAGTTGCTCCTGGCTTGGGGGACCATATGGGACACCGGGGGATCGAACCGCGGTCCGTCCAAGGCTAGCTCAGGCAAGGCAGGCACCTTACCTTTAGCGCCACCGCCCGGCCCCGTTGTTTTCTTTTCTTTTCTTTCTTTTGTTTTTTTGTTTTGTTTTGTTTTATTTTTTGGGCCACACCCAGCGTTGCTCAGGGGTTACTCCTGGCTGTCTGCTCAGAAATAACTCCTGGTAGGCACGGGGGACCATATGGGACACCAGGATTCGAACCAACCACCTTTGGTCCTGGATCTGTTGCTTGCAAAGCAAACGCCGCTGTGCTATCTCTCCAGGCCCAGGGGTTATTTTCTTAATGTCCATTTCTTCCTTATTACTATTGGTGTATAGAAAGGCCATTGATTTTTGTGTGTTAATTTTGTAGCCTGCCACCTTGCTATATGAATCTATTGTTTCTAGAAGCTTTTTGGTAGAGTATTTAGGATTTTCTAAGTAGAGTATCATGTCATCTGCAAACAGCGAGAGCTTGACTTCTTCTTTTCCTATCTGGATGCCCTTGATATCTTTTTCTTGCCTAATTGCTATAGCGAGTACTTCCAGTGCTATGTTGAATAGGAGTGGTGAGAGAGGACAGCCTTGTCTTGTGCCAGAACTTAGAGGGAAGGCTTTTAGTTTTTCTCCATTGAGGACAATATTTGCCACTGGCTTGTGGTAGATGGCCTTAACTATATTGAGAAAGGTTCCTTTCATTCCCATCTTGCTGAGTGTTTTGATCAAGAATGGGTGTTGGACCTTATCAAATGCTTTCTCTGCATCTATTGATATGATCATGTGATTTTTATTTTTCTTGTTGTTGATGTTGTGTATTATGTTGATACATTTACGGATGTTAAGCCATCCTTGCATTCCTGGGATGAAACCTACTTGATCGTAGTGGATGATCTTATTAATGTGCTATCTCTCCAGCCCCTGAAATTATTATTATTTTTAAAGTATCATATTCCACATGTGAAATATATCTTACCTAGGAACGGGTCAAATTTTCTAGATTCTGTCCCGCATATGAGGCAGTTAACCTCATTTTGGAGAATGCCTCCAAATATGGTCGTGACAACTGTAGATGCTCCATTTCTAAAGAAAACACAGAACACGTAAAATAATAATGTGTCACGGTTCCCTCAGAAAAGTACGTATACAAAATACTACTAAAGTATCCAATTTTTAGTACATATTCAGGTATGTACTAAATAGCAAATCAACCCTTATTACTTCCAATCCCTCTATATTCTCCAAAAGTAGCATTACTGGAGATTTATCATTACTAACTAATGGGTCATGTATATTCCTTATACTCTTGGCAAGAAATCTTCTATATCCCTGATGAGGAAATTGCCTAATACTTAAATCTTTGCAAGGTTTCTGATACTAAAGGGATCTCTCTCAATTACTCTTTTTGTTTTGTTTTGTTTTGGTCACAACCATTGATGATGCTCAGGGGTTACTCATGGCTATGGGCTCAGAAATCACTCTGGCTTAGGGGACCATATGGGACTTGGGGGGGAGGGGGGAATCAAACCTAGGTCCGTTCTAGGCTAGGGCGCCCAAGGCAGGGCACCACCGCTTTGGCCCCCTCTCTCAATTATTCTATTTAAACAACCTCATTTAGAGTTTTTTTTTTCTTTTTTCTGAGGGCTGGAAATGGATATGAATGTGGGGTTGAGGCTTGGGAGGGGGAGGGAGGGTGGTGGGGGGGAGAGAGAGAGAGAGAGAGAGAGAGAGAGAGAGAGAGAGAGAGAGAGAGAGAGAGAGAGAGAGAGAGAGAGAGAGAGATGGAGAAAGAGAGAGATGGAGAAAGAGAGAGATGGAGAAAGAGAGAGATGGAGAAAGAGAGAGATGGAGAAAGAGAGAGATGGAGAAAGAGAGAGAGATAGAGAAAGAGAGAGAGATGGAGAGAGAGATGGAGAGTGGAGAGAGGAGAGAGAAGAGAGAAAGGAGAGGAGAAAGAAAGAGCAAGGAGAAAGGAGAGGAGAGAGGAGAGAGGAGAGAGAGAGAGGAGAGAGAAGAGAGGAGAGAGAAGAGAGAGGGAGGGAGAGAGTGAGAAGAGAGAAGAGAGGGAGGAAGCAAGAGAGAGAGAGAGGTGTCAAGTTTTCATTTAGAGTTTTTAGATGGTCATTTTTCAGACTAGGAAACAAAGCAGTAAAAAATTTAACACATAATAGGTAATTATTGCTAGAGGGTATGATTTCATAACTTAAGTGCTGGATATTTAGTTTGATGAGTCTTTTTAAAAATTCAGTTAAAAATAGGTGTCAGAAAGTACAGGGGTTAAGGTATATGCACGTAACTGGTTCCAGTTCAATCCTCAGCACTACTTATGGTCTCCTGAGCATGAAGTAAGGAGCCAGTCCCTGAGCTGAACTCAGTGTGACCCCCCTACCCCTCTAAAAATTATCAAAAATGGGGCCGGCAAGGTGGCACTAGAGGTAAGGTGTCTGCCTTGCTAGCACTAGCTAAGGAAAGATTGTGACCGGGGTTCGATCCTCAGGCGTCCCATATAATCCCCCCAAGCCAGGGGCAATTTCTGAATGCTTAGTCAGAAGTAACCTCTGAGCATCAAATGGGTGTAGCCCGAAAAACAAAAAAAATAAACAAACAAAATAAAATAAAAATTATCAAAATTGTAGATCTAGAGATAGGCCAAAGGATTTGTTTGCAACGTTCTATATGTTAGAAGCCAGTTTGGGGCCTGGAGAGATAGCACAGCGGCATTTGCCTTGCAAGCAGCCGATCCAAGACCAAAGGTGGTTGGTTCAAATCCCGGTGTCCCATAAGGTCCCCCGTGCCTGCCAGGAGCTATTTCTGAGCAGACAGCCAGGAGTAACCCCTGAGCACTGCCGGGTGTGACCCAAAAACCAAAAACCAAAAAAAAAAAAGAAGCCAGTTTGATCTCCAGCACTGCATGGGCTCTGTGCACTAAGCTAGGCAGAATGAAGTAGCACTATGATTAAGTTTCAAAAACAAACAAAATTTTCTTCTGAAAATCTAGCATGTAGCACCTCAGAATATCAAAAATGTTACCCTTTTATGCTCCAATCTCATCAAATATAAAACAGAAACATTTTCTCTACCTCATAGCCCTGGTGTGAAGATGAAATAGAGTGCCTATGTATGTTTTTTGAGAATGTTTACTGAAAGAAAAGCTCTTCAGTGCTTTACAGCATTTTTATTAGGATCATGCTAAAATTTTCCGTTCTTTTATTTTTTTATTCTTTTCTGGGTCATACCTGACGGTGCTCAGGGCTTACTCCTGGCTCTGTACTCAGGGAACCACTGCTGGTGGGGCTCGGAGGACCATATCAGATGTCAGGGATCAAATCCAAGTGAGCTGTGTGCAAGGCAAGTGCCCTAACTGCTATATTATCTCCCTGGCCCCAAATTTTTCTTTTGTTGAAGGTGTTAAACTTCAATATGTACCTTATTCTTCGATTATGATATAACTATGTGTATGCCATAGGATGAACATCCCAGCAAATCACAGAAAAAAATAATGGAGAAACTGTACTCAAGAGAATATGCATAAAAGCACCTACAAACTACTTATTAAACCATGCCAAGTACCATTCTAAGTATCTTCCACCTGTTAAAGTCAGCTAATCCCCAGAACAACTCTAGGAAGTAGACATAATTTATCTGCATTGCACACACTGAAATCTGAGTGCAATCTGAGGTGCAAAGATTTAGGTATACAGGCTGGTCTGGCCTAAGCAGCTGTTCTTTACACTACATTCCCTTAAGTTAACCAATATAGTATTAGTGGATACTAAGACTATTTTAATTATTTGCTATCATAAATAGAACTACAATAAACATGTTAACCTTTATGTATATACAAAGTTCCTGAACTAATAAATACTTTTTTTATGCTAAAAGCAATCTGAAGGTTTTGGTTCCTACACTCAATAATATTCCTTGCTACTATTAAATATACTGTTTGTGGGGCTGGAGAGAAAGCACAGCAGTAGGGCATTTGCCTTAGACTCGGAAGGCTGGTGATTCAAATCCTGGCATCCCATATGGTTCCCCAAGCCTGCCAGGAGTGATTTCTGAGCTTAGAGCCAGGAGTAACCCCTGAGCCCTACAGGGTGTGACCCAAAAACCGACACGTTTGTTATTTTTAGGGGTGGACCCCACACCTAATGGTGCTCAGGAGTAATTTTGGCTCTGTACTCAGAAATTATCCATGGCAGTCTCGGGGGACAATATGGGATACCAGGGGTCAAACCCGGATCAGCCACATGTAAGGCAAATTCTATTGCTCCAGCCCAAAGTATATTTTCTTGCTCAGAAGCTAATCCTGACTCGGTGCTCAGAAGTAACTTCTCATAGAACTTGGGGACCAATACGTGGTATGAAAAGAAATGGGCTCAGCCACATGCATGTACATGTTTTGTTCTGTCCAGTACTTAAACTATAAGCTGCTCAAAATTAAACCAACTATGATAAGACTGGAAAAATAATTGTAGTGACTCTACTCATTTAAAAGTTTGCTTCCTTTTCTACAAAAGGGCTTCCTTCCTTTCTGACTTGCAAAAAATATATACTGCAGCTTTGTTTTTTGTGTTTTTTTTTAAATTCCTAAGAAGTGAGATTTTTGTTTGAAAATTAAACAAAAGTGAGAGATACAATGGGAAACTGGATAATGCCTATTTCAGGTTTTAAAACCTAAAAGGACTTGCCCTAAAAAATGTCTTGATAATAAAGGGATAAGACTGATCCTTTAGGGGGCCGGGCGGTGGCGCTAGCGGTAAGGTGCCTGCCTTGCCTGCGCTATCCTAGGACGGACCTCGGTTCGATCCCCGGCGTCCCATATGGTCCCCCAAGCCAGGAGCGACTTCTGAGCGCATAGCCAGGAGTAACACCTGAGCGTCACCGGGTGTGGCCCAAAAAATCAAAAAAAAAAAAAAAAAAAAAAAAAAAAAGACTGATCCTTTAAGATTGAAGTTCAGACAATGTTGGCTTTAATTGAAAATTCAAGTTTTTATTATAAATTCCTTTAAACTCAATCTAGTTCTTCCTATAACTTCTTTGAGAAAGTATATTAAACCGTGACCACCTAATATCTATATCCTATACCATGTATCTAGGTATAATATGACTTAAATTGACTGCCCACCAAGGGCATTAAAATATTGGTTACTTAGATAGGCTCTTAGACTCCTAAGTGTACAAATGAGTTTCTATGTTCTAACAAAGAAAACATTTAACATTTATTCCTCCCATACCTCTATCATTACCTTCAGATAGGATTCAATGTTTGAATATATAAACATAATGGTACCTATATTTTAGATGTTATTAAATATATTATAATATGTTATTAAATATATATTATGAAGTACATCTTTCAATAAAGAAATTTATTGAAATTTTCAATAAAGAAAAGAACCCTGAACTCTGAATATCAAATCTTTTCATGTTCTTAACTCAACTAACAGAATTTGTAATTGATGAGCTTTTTAAATCATTAAAGGATTTGGAATAATACTGAATATTCATTCATTAGTAACTGAAAGAACATCCTCTATTACACACTATAACTGATGTTGCCCTGGGCATCACTAATAGAACACAGATCAATATTCTTATGAATACATATGCTGTTATAATATGAAATTATGAACAGTCTGACCTGTCATAGGCCCCTCCTTTTCTTTACTGCATTCCTACCTGGAATAACAGCCACATGACCTGGACAGCCTGACTTATATTCTGTGCAGCATACCATTCATTTGTTACCCTTCCACTGTTCCAACCAGATTAGTTATAAGACTCGTTATCCTTAAAAAATTCTTATTATCTTACTAAATCAGGCTTAGAAATTCCAGGCTGTATGTAATACAGATTCCTTGGCATATTATTATTTTTTGTTTTGGTTTTGGTTTTTGGGCCACACCCAGTGACACTCAAGGATTACTCCTGGCTCAGAAATTTCCTCTAGCTTGGGGGACCATATGGGATATACCAGGGGATCGAACCATGGTCCATCTTTTGTTAGTGCATGCAAGGCAGATGCCTACCACTTGAGCCACCGCTTCGGCCCAATTATTATTATTTTATTTTGGGGAGTTTGTCTTTTAGTTCCCTTTCTTTCTTTTTTTGGGCCACACCCGTTTGACGCTCAGGGGTTACTCCTGGCTATGTGCTCAGAAATCACCCCTGGCTTGGGAGGACCATATGGGACACCGGGGGATCGAACCGCGGTCCATCCGCTTGCAAGGCAGACACCTAACCTGTAGCGCCACCTTCCCGGGCCCTGTTCCCTTTCTTTCTTGCACATATCAATACATTTCCCAACCAAAACAAACAAAAAAAATTAACCAAAATCCAAGCTGAAATAACAGTAACAACAGAAATAAAAAGCCTTTCTCAAGAAAAATAACACTGGGGCTGGAGTGGTGGTGCAGGGCATAAGGTGTCTGCCTTACATGCGCTAGCCTAAGGACAGACCACGATTCGATCCCTAGGCAACCCATAAGGTCCCCCACGCCAGGAGCGATTTCTGAGTGCTTAGCCAAACAAACAAAAAGAGAAAAATAACACTCTAATCTTAATGTATATTTGGGGCAGTAGTACTCCAGAAAGCAACTGAAAAAATTTTGTTAAAATTTAGAGGTACAGAAAAATGCTGGGAATTTAAAAATGCCTTTAGATAATTAAAGAGCAGATATATATTTAAAATAATTCTAGTTTAAATTATCTGTTAGGAGAATTTATATTCAAGATGCTTTTTAGTGAATAATAATTATTTTACTAAACAAAAATTCAGTCTTCATATATTCTTCAATTTATTTGAAGGGAAAATAAATTGGGAAGGTGTGGGGGTGGGCCATATTCATCGGTGCTCAGGGCTAACACCTGGCAGCCTTTGGAGACTGTGGGATGCCCAAGACTAAAGCCAGGTTGACTGCATGCAAGGCAAGTGCCCTACACTGTACTATCTTTGAAGTACACTTCTCCTTTTAAAGAATAAAGTTTAAGGGAAAAATTGTACAAATATTTTCTATTGAATTTTCCAACCATTTATACGAAGTAACAATCCAAACTACACCAAGGTGTAAATACAAGCGGCTTCCAGTTGAGGAGGAGGAGGCTAATGTCCATATGGTGACACAATTCAGGTACATGAAGTTTTAGCAACAGCATAGAAAATCTCTCCCCTCCATTATTAACCCGAATAAATAATAAAAATCTTACATGCAGCATTTGTTACTTGCAGACAGAGTTGAGTTCTCCTGAAGGATCGCTGAGCGGGAAACACCATTGAAACCACCTTGGAGCTCCAAGTGCAGGTGATCCAAAAGGTAGCGCATGAATTCATGGGCATCCTGCTGCTGGTAGCCCCTGGAAATGAACAAACTATTTGTCACAAAAAGGAAGAGCATGAGAGGGGTTTCAGCTCTGAGTTCAGGGTTCCCTGAGGCTTCCTGACCTCTTCAATCTCTCTTACCACACTATCTCTTTTTGCTTGTTTTGGGATGGGGGGGGGGCACATCCAGCAGTGTTCAGGGGTAAAGTTACTCCTGGCTCCTAAATTGCTCCTGGCAGGCTTGGGGGACCATATGGGATGCTGGGGGTCAACCCCAGGTTAGTTCTTGATCAGCTACATGTAAGGTAAATGCCCTACCCACTGTGCTATAACCTCAGTCACACATCTTATACATAAGTTCTCTTCAAGAAAGAATTCTACTAATGAAAGAGTAAATAAAAAAATAAGTTCTATCAGAGCTAACTAAAATTGTAAGGACCTCAATTTAGGGATGAAGAAAATGGACAATGAAGGGAGACTTGCCTACAATCCCTAAACTTGAGCATCTACAACAGTATTTTCTAGTGCTAGTTCTTACACTGCTGTTAGAAAATCATTGGCAATTCTTTTATTTATGCAGAACAATGACAAGTGAACAATGATCAAGATGACAGAAAATACAACTAGCATAGTTGGAAAGTACAGTTTATGTAGCTAAAAGCAACCAAGTGTGACAGGAAGAATGCAGTAAGCTAGAGTACATGTTTTGCATGTTCATGGCATCTAAGCACAGTTGGGGCTTTCTTGGTAGCCCCTCACCACCTCTGAACCCAAGCAGCACTCACAGTAATAAGTACAGCATTCAATCCCCATGTCCAGTTGGTTAAGTATGCCAAAAGAGGCCTCAGCTCTGCTTGAGAAGCCAAAGTAAAATAAAGGAATAATATATCAAGTATTTTCATAATTATGGCCAGAAGACACTTTGGCCTGCATTTTGCTGCAAAGAAAGTTAACTTTAAATCTATTCCCTAGCAACAAAGGATCCTGAGAGCTGATCCACAAAACTGAGTTGGGATATAGGAGGTCATTGAAGGGGAAAGTAGGGGAGAAAGGCAGATTACCTGGGTGTGGTGTTGGAATTACTTAAATTAAAACAACATTAACAGTACTATAACTCATATTTCAAGCAATAAACATTTAAAAGATTAATTAAGGGTTTTGGGGGTCTGCTTTTAAGTCAAAATTGATAGTGCTATTCTGAGAAGTAGCTTCTAACCATTCTTCCTCCTCTCTCCCCCTATTCCCTCTATATATGTATTTTTAACTTACTTGAAGCGCTGTGTTTTACAATAATGCTAATGATAAGGTTTCATGCATTTAGTATTTCAACTCTGCACACTTAAAACCACTTTGACCATCTCCCTCCACTATTGTCTCACTGTGCCCCTAAATATGTATTTTCTATTTTTCAGAAATTTTCCCAGAAAATCATAAATTATACAATTTAATCAGTATTAAGTCAGAGATTATTTTAGATTTCTTTATAACTTTTTCTAAACTATGTTTAAAAACTAAGTATGTTCAAATATTCTAAGACTCATGAATAAAAATGTTAATATTCACAGTCAAAATTATTTCAAAGTTGGTAGTTTTTCTGTATCTAAGGAGGTGCTTTAACTTCATCAAAAGACATACATTGGCTTGCTCTTCAAGCCCATGTTCTCCCTTGAACACATATCTCAGTTGCTTGTTTCCATCTCTTTGCTTGCTTGTTTCCACTTATGTTCATTCTTGAACACATGCTTCTCCCTTTCTCTCCCCCTCACATCTTTCTATATAAGTTTCAATAAAAACTTTCTTGCTTCAACTTCAAACACAGAAAATCACACATTCTGTGTTGGATAAGACAGTGGGTAAGGCACTTGCCTTTCATGTGGCTAACCCAGTATCAATTCTATGTATGGGCCCCCTGATCTCCTGAGCACAAAGCACAAGCCAGAGTAAGCCATGAGCAATGCCAAAAGTGACCTCCCCCACCATCAAAATATACTTTGTTCCCATAATTCAAAGACAAGACCTGTATTTTACATCTAAAATGTCACATATAGGTAGTGAGTGAAAAAACAGAATGCCTGTTTCTAAGACAGGCAGGGGATGGGGGAGGAGGGAGATGAGAGGCATTGGTGGGTGGGAATACTGCACTGGTGAAGGGGGTGTACTTCTTTATACGAAACTGAACTACAAACATGTTTGAAATCATAGTGCTTAAATAAATATATTAACTTTTGTTTTTGTTTTATTTGTTGTTTTTAGGCCACACCTGGTAACTAACGCTCAGGGCTTACTCCTGGCTATGTGCTCAGAAATCGCTCCTGGCTTAGGGAACCATATGGGACACAGGAAGTTTGAACCTCAGTCCCTCTTAGGATAGCGCACACAAGGTAGAGACGCGTTATGGCCTGCGCCACTGCTCCAGCCCCATAAATATATTAATTTTTAAAATGTCACCTATAAAAACTCATTCACCAAAATCAATTAATTAGTACCACTTAGTACTAATTTTCATTCTCATCATCATTCTCAATGAACATATCATCATTTATTCTTTTTTTTTTTTTTTTTGGTTTTTGGGCCACACCCGGCGGTGCTCAGGGGTTACTCCTGGCTGTCTGCTCAGAAATAGCTCCTGGCAGGCACGGGGGACCATATGGGACACCGGGATTCGAACCAACCACCTTCGGTCCTGGATCGGCTGCTTGCAAGGCAAACACCGCTGTGCTATCTCTCCGGGCCCGATATCATCATTTATTAAATATTTTTATTTATTTCTTTTGGTTTGGGGGCCATACCTGGCAGTGGTCAGGTATTACTCCTGAATGCACTCAGGAATCACTCCTGGCAGGTTCAGGGGGCCAAATAGGATGCTGAAGATCAAATCAGGGTTGGCAGTGTGTAAGGCAAGCACCCTACCCGCTGTGCTATAGCTCCGGACACCATCATATCTTTTAAAAATCTGTCAAAAGCGCTGTGTCCAACCACACCATGATTCTCACTTCTACCAAAGTATATTATTTTCCAGGGCTTTATTGCCACTAAATAGTTTTAAAGTCATTTGAGATCACAGAATATTGTTTTGTTGTAAAGGTAAGTTCTTGGATTTTGCTTCCAATTTGTGATCCTTACCAGATACAAATATTCTAAGACTTATTATGAAGAATTTTTTCTGGTACTAACTAAAGAGAACTTTGACAGCTACATGTTTTAAAAATAAAATAAAATAAACTTTATTGAGTTATCTGAAAGTTTTAAATCACTAAGAAATATTCAGAGCTAAGTAATAGTACAGCACATAGGGAGATTGACCTGCATATCATCATCCAAGATTTAGACCTGGCTCTCCATATGGTCCCCTGAGCACAGCCAAGAATAAACCCTGAGCACCACTGGGTATGGCCCCAAACCCAAAATATGTATATGTATAAAACTCAGTCTGGGGGCCGGAGTGGTAGCGGTGGTGCAAGTATAAGGCGTCTGCTTTGTGTTCGCAAGCCTAGGATGGATCACAGTTCGATCCTCTGGCTTCCCATATTCCCCCAAGCCAGGGGCGATTTCTGATCACATAGCCAGGAGTAACCCCTGAGAGTCACCAGGTGTGGCCCAACCCCCCCCCAAAAAAAAACACCTCAGTCTGGCAGAATACTTCAATTATTTTCCAGTTTATATAATGGTTTCAGATTTCTGAGTCAATCATATTTCTGTTAATCGCTTTAAGGAAATATTCCTGGTACATGGGTGAAGCTTCTGTTTTATTTACAAAACACTTAAAACATTTTAGTCATTGTGAGTTACAAAGTTATTCATAATTTGGTTTACAAGCACACAATGTTCCAACAATAGTACCTTCACTAATGTCTACTATCCTTTGTCAATGGTGCCCCTTTTACCTTCCATCTCCCAGTGTGCCTCTATGAGAGGCACTTTTTTTATAAGTGTTTACACTGTGATTTAGAGCACTGTTACTGATGGAGTTCCATGCATAACACTTGCCACCTTTCTTCTTCCCCACTTCATTCCCCAGTTGAACATTTTCCTATATGACTGTTGTAGCCCTTTCCCTGTCCTATGCCATTTCACCCCAAATGTCTATACTGTCCATACTATTTCCCATCAGTGAATGAGGATCCGTTTTTTTCCCCCACATAAAAGACAACAGAGGTTGTTGTTTTTCATGAGTGCCAGTCTCGTCTCACTTATGTGAGGTGATATCTCATCTGATTTTAACTTGCATTTCCCTGATGGTTAGTGTTATAAAGTAGTATTTCATATGCATTTTGGTGACTTGTATTTTGGAAGTTCCTGTTCATCTCTTTTCCCCATTTTTTGATAGAAGTGGGTTTACCCTTGTAAATTTCTACCAGCACTATTTTTTTCTTTTGGATTTTGGGCCACACCCAGTAATGTTCAGAAGTTACTCCTGGCTTGGGGGACCACATAGAACATCGGGGGATCAAACCGCGGTCCATCCTAAGCTAGTGCAGGCAAGGCAAACGTCTTACCATTTACCACTTGCGCCAGCGCCCCGGGGCCCCTCTACCAGTACTTTCTATATCTGATATACCAATCCTTTACTGGATGAGTAGTGGGCAAATAATTTTTCTCCAACCCAGTCTGTGACTGTCTATATTCTGATCATCATTTCCTTTGAGGTACACAAGCTTCAATCTAATGTAAACCCATTAATTTATCTTTGTTCTTCCTGCCAAGTCAGTACTGTTGACTCCTTAAAGATGCCTCTACCTTCACTGTCATGCATAAAGAGTTCTTCCAATATATATATATATATATATATATATATATATATATATGTCTTATGGATTCATTTCTAATACCAAGGACTTCAATCCATTTTGATTTGACATTTGTACATAGCATTAGAGAGAAGTCTGAGTTCATTTTCTTGCATGTGGTTGACTACTACTTGTTAAAGTGCCTTTATTAGTAGCACCATTCATATTTTTTTGCTCTTTTATAGAAAATAACAATAACTAGCTATAACTAGCCATATATCTTAGGATTAGATATTCAACTCGATTCCACTGATCTGAGGGTGTTTTCATTCCAGTACCATACTATTTTAATTGCTATTACTTTCTAGGACAGTTTGAAGTTGGAGAAAGTGATGCCTCCTATCTTCTTTTTTCCAAGGCTTGCTTTGTCTATAGAGGGATGAGTTTGTTCCTTTCATGTTGATTACAATTAGATCATGTAGTTTTCCTATATTTAAAGTGAAAGTTATGGCTTGCTCTTCAAACCCAATTTTCTCCAGTAAATATGTATCTCTTTCACTTGTTTGTGTTTCTGTTTGCTTTTTACACTCTGGAGAAGCCCATGTTCTCTCTTGGACAAGTATTCCTCTCTTTTATTCCTCCCACCTCTTTCCAAATGAGTTTCATTCTTTAAAAACTACCTTGCTTCACAAAAAAAAAAAAAAAAAAATTTTAAGTGAAAGTCATCCCCACTTCTACATATGAGTTTAAATTTTTAAATTCTCAAATTTCACTCCATGAGGTCAAATTCCTTAAACAATGTCATGTTAATCAAGGTTAAATAAAAAAAATTTGGGTTTTCTAGGCATTAAGAAAAAAGCATGGAGGGCCAGAGAGATAGCATGGAGGGAAGGCATTTGCCTTGCGTGCAGGACGCTGGTTTGAATCCTGACATCCCATATGGTTCCCGGAGCCTGCCAGGAGCAATTTCTGAGTGTAAAACCAGGAGCAACCCGAGTGCTGCCGGGTATGATCCAAAAACAAAAACAAAAACAAAAAGAAAAGAAAAAAGCATGTTGTAATATAAATGCAATCAGTGTGCCTCACACATGAAAACTATAAAAAAGCGACCTCACACACTAGGAGCAGGAGCTCAAGGAGAAAGCTTCACTTACCTGATTCATACCTGGGCTGTACAGTTCTAGCTCTAACCAAGGAAAAATTCTGTTCTGATTACAGGTAAATATCAATTAGTAGTGATCAGAGAACGCCCTGCCAGAATCTCAAAGACAGGAATCAAAGTGATAATACAGTGGACAGGGTAGTTCCCTTGCACATGGTCAACCTGGATTCTATCCATGGCATCCCATATGGTCCCTTGAGCACCACTAGGAATAATTCCTGACAGCAGAGCCAGAGTAATCCTGAGAATGGCCAGGAATACTCCACCAAAAAAATAAAAGATCTCAAAGATATGCTATGTTTGCATCACTCATTAAAGAAATCTAAGAGTATAGGTATCATAGGAATCACCCTGGAAAACTCAATAGCCAAACTCTACTGAAAAACTGCCCAAAACAGATCAGATATAAAATACCTAAAATACTTGACATTACAAGCATTCAATAAATGTTATTACTATCAAATAAAAAAATACTGTTCCTTTCAAGAATCTGGATTACATTAGAAACTTTATACTAAGTCCAAACCTAATTAGTGGTAACTTATTATTAGTGATAACTTAGTTATCTTTTCTTTCCAACAAAGGAGTTAATAAATTCTAAAATGTTACAAAAATCAGGCTCTCCTGTTTTATTTGTTTTTGGTTGGGGCCATACCTGATGGTACTCAAGAGCTGCTCCTGGCAGAGCTCAGGGGACCATGTGATGCCAGGGATCAAACCTAGGCCACCTGCATGGAAACCATGTGCTCAGTCCATTGAGCTTTTTCACTAGGCTCTCCTGCCTTAAATGACATTATAAAAGAAGATTCCTTCAAAACAAAGATCAGGAATAACAAAATGTACATCAAATCTTCAAAGCTGTATTTGTCAAGCAAAGCAACAAACAAGCTCAGTCCTCTGAAGTTGTTACCCTTTAAACATTTTTCTGTTCTACCACACATCCAAACCACTAGACAAAAGAATAAGATATATTGCTAAATATAATACAGGATGCTGTCTTTAAAGAATGGGATGCATTTCAGGTGCCGAAATAATGATCAAGGAAAAGCTATGTTCGGACACTAAGCAATCCTCCAGACACTAATGAACTGAGAGAGGGTACTCTCCTCAACTACAGGGAGGTGAGGGAGAGCAGGGAGATGAGTGCTTCTTCAGTCTCATTAATTGCTTTCTAGAAAGTGAAGCTCACTGAACTTTAAAACCCAGACCATAGCAGTGAATATAAGACTAAGAATTTCTACTGATTACATTTTTAATTTTGTTCAGTTCAAATAAATTGCTAAAGATAGTTCTAATATATATTATTTAAGCAAACATGTTTAATTCTAATATAGCCAATATTTTTTTCTCTTCTCTCTTGAAAAGAAAAATATGACTTAGAATACCACTTTCTTGGAAATCCTTTCAGGAACATCGTAAAAATTACTATTTTCTTTTTTTGTTTTTGTTTTTGTTTTTGGGCCACACCCATTTGACACTCAGGGGTTACTCCTGGCTATGTGCTCAGAAATCGCCCCTGGCTTGGGGGGACCATATGGGACGCCGGGGGATTGAACCGAGGTCCTTCCTTGGCTAGCGCTTGCAAGGCAGACACCTTACCTCCAGCGCCACCTACCAGGCCCCAAAATTACTATTTTCTTAAAATGCCCTTCATTAAGTGGCACTTACCTAAAATTTGGCATAATCTTCCAAATAACATAGAACAAGGACTCTGGGCTAAATGCAGTCTGGCTACCTTGCCATAAAGCACAGAGCGTCTTCCTAAACTCTTCCACCAAAGATCTGAAACAGAAGAAATGAGAGGCTATTTTAATGCACAACATCCAAATGTACAGAATTCATACAGAAAAATGAATGCTTCAAAGATATTTTAAATGTATCACCTCTGGAAGTAAATATGAACATTTCAGAAACTCACACATTAAAATAAGCCACATTAAACATGATCAACAAGTTCTTAGAATTTAAAACCTTAAGAGATTACATAATGATGGGGCCGGGCGGTGGCGCTAAAGGTAAGGTGCCTGCCTTGCCTGCGCTAGCCTTGGACGGACCGCGGTTCGATCCCCTGGTGTCCCATATGGTCCCCCAAGCCAGGAGCAACTTCTGAGCACATAGCCAGGAGTAACCCCTGAGCGTTATCGGGTGTGGCCCAAAAACCAAAAAAAAAAAAAAAAGAGAGATTACATAATGAAATACATTGGATAACATTTCATTATTGGCTGGGATTTTTCTTTTTTCATCAAAGTTTTTTTTTTTGTTTCTTTTGTTTTGTTTTGATTTTGTTTTTGGGTCACACCCGGCAGCACTTAAGGGTTCCTCCTGGCTCTATGTTCAGAAATCACCCCTGGCAGGCACAGGTGACCATATGGGATGCCAGGATTCGAATCACCGTCCTTTTGCATGAAAGGCAAACACCTTACTGCTGTGCTATTTCTCCGGCCCCTCATCAAAGTTTTTAAGAAAAAACTGAATAGGGCCGGAGTGAAAGCACAGTGGGGTAAGGCATTTGCCTTAAAAGTGGTTGACCAGGGATGGACCAGGGTTCAGTTCCCGGTCTCCCATTTGGTCCCCTGAGCCTGCCAGTAGCAACTTCTGAGCGCAGAGACAAGAATAACCTCTGAGCGCCGCCAAGTGTGAGGGGGAAAAAAAAAGACCAAAGGATAAACTGTACTAGTTTTTTTAACTATATGGTGAACTTTGAGTATGCTAATAAAGCCCTTATAAATAAAATGACAAGTCAAAAGCCAAACTAATGAACAAACATACATCAAGAATAAACATCTTTTTTTTGTTTGTTTGTTTTGGGGTCATACCCAGTGATGTTCAGGGATTACTCCTGACTCTGCATTCAGGAACTGGTCCTGGCTGTGCTCAGGGGACCACATAAACAGCAGGAATCAAACTCAGGTTGGTGGCATGCAAGGTAAATGCCCCTCCCACTGCACTATTGCTTTAACCTCTCATTTAAAAAAAAAAAAAAAAAAAAACAAACCTTAAACTGGGTGGGAGATAGTACATATGGCCTACCAGGGTTCAATCCCTAGGATCCTATAGGGTACCATGAGCCTGCCAGGAGTAATCCTTGAGCGCAGAGCCAAAAGTAAGCCTTGAGTTCTGCTGGTTGAGCCCCAAATCCAGAAGAACAAATATCGAAACATAGAATTTCTTTCTTAATCTCCTGTACAGAAAGGTAGAGAAACAGAATCCATTTCTCTATCTTCCTTGCTCTTACTAGAAGCATTTCCTAGACTTCAGTCATAGCCATGTTCTCACTTCTGCCCAGGGAGTCTGGAATTACAATGCAACACAAAGTTGCAATAAAGGCTCTCAAAGTTGTGATAAAGGCCAGATTTCCTCCTGGCCACTTTCCTGCATTTGTCTCTAGTTTCCAAAAGAAATTTCTGCCTGGATGTTTTCTGACACTTCAAACTTAGTGTGTTCTAAATGTAACCACTGCTATTTTTAGTTGCCTACTGTCCCCCAACATCAATTTGCTCTTCTCTCACAGAAATGACACATGCAAAAGAACTTTGTAACAAAATCTTCGTTTCCAACTTCCAGGAAATGTCCTTACACAGAAAGAACAGCACTATTTCCAACCCTTTTCGCTTCCTTCCAGCTGAATATAGACACAATGGAGGCCTTCCAGCACCATCTCAGATAATGTAGATGAGAGAAAGCCAACACGTGTCTAATGATAGTTGTAAAAGAACCAAAAATACCGTAAAACATTCACATGAGAAGATAAACCATGGCTGGTTAAGTGATTATTAATTTTAGTTCAAAAATTAGTCTGATAAGACTTCCCAAACTTGAGCTCAACTGAAGTACTTGATACCTCAAATTTTTCACTATCTTCTTTTTCATACTATGGTACCCAATAGGTTCTGACATATAAATCCTATTTTGACTTCACAGTACCTGAATCCTCCCTCCCTCATGTGTGACAGTTTCCCTAACTTAAGTCTGATGGTGAGAGTTTATTTAGTTGGAAAACTAACAGAGAAACTAGTTCAATATTCAGATTTTTTAGGCCCCATGGCAGCCAGGACTAGCTCTTGGCTTCTGGCTACAGAAATTAGAATTCTTGACACAGAGAATTTGAGGTCATGCCAAAGACTTTCTGGGAGCCAAGAGGAATGCTGAAATGTAACATTAATAGCAGTATTCACCCAGGACCAGTAATGCTGGGAGCTCTGCCATGGAACTAAGCAAGGATTATGTCATATTGGGGTGTGTATGGGTGTTCACACTTAAGACTATAGATTTCATTTCCTTTTCATCAATTTATTAGCTCACCAAAAGATATTTCACAAATTCCTTTTCTGCCTCAAATAGCAAGGAGCAATTTCTGTCATTTAGTTTTTTTTCTAAAAGGTTATTCTCTTTTTGCTGATAGTAATTATTTCTATAAGTAAATTAAGATTACTATTGCTGTCTTTTTGGTACTTTTTAAAATTGATATTAAAGCACCACAAGTAACAAAGTTATTCATATTTGTATCTTAGACCTACTATGTTCCAGCATTAATTCCACCATAAGTATCTTCTTGCCTTACACTCATATTCCCATCCATAGCCTGTCACCCTTACAAGCACATTTTTTTGGCCACACCTAACAGTGCTCAGGTATTAATACTGACTCTTTGTTCAGAAATAGCTCTTGGCTCGGGGGACCATATGGGATGCCGGGGATAGAACCCACATCCATTCTGGGTCAGCCATGTGCAAAGCAAACGCCCTACCACTGTGCTACCACTCTGAACTCACAAGCACTTTTTAATTTTGATTGTTGATCTCCATATGGGATGCCGGGGATAGAACCCACATCCATTCTGGGTCAGCCATGTGCAAAGCAAACGCCCTACCACTGTGCTACCACTCTGAACTCACAAGCACTTTTTAATTTTGATTGTTGATCTCTTTTTTTTAGTGTTGTTAACCCTGTGGTAATTTCTACAATTAAGAACTAAGTCCTGGGGCCGGAACAGTGGTGCAAGTGATAGGGTATTTGCCTTGCACATGCTAACCTAGGAGGGACCGAAGTTTGATCCCCCCACCCCACCCCCGCATGAGCGTCCCATATGGTCCCCCAAGCCAGGAGCAATTTCTGAGTGCATAGGTAGGAACCCGAGTTTCACATGGCCCAAAAACCAAAAAATAAAATAAATAAAATAAACAAATAAATTAATAAAAAAAACGAAAGTCCTAAATAAGGTCAATGCATGTGATAATTTTAGTAATGTATATTTTTCTTCTTTATTTCACTGCTATTCAATTCCAATTTAATTACCATTAAGCTTAAAGTCTTGAATACAGGCATTGCCCAACTCAAATAAATTTTTTGTTTATTTTTAGACAACATACAAAGTGCTCAGGACTTAATCCCAGCTCTGCATTCAGGGATCACTCCTGGAGACCATATAGGGTTCCAGATATTGAACCCAAGTTGGCCACCCACAAGGCAAACACCCTACCTGCTGTTCTATCTTCTTGCCCCCTACCCCTACTTTAAGTACATACTTTTTTTGTTTTCAGATCACACCTAATCATGTGTGTACATGCATGCATGTGTGTGTGTGTGTGTTTTCCAAGACGTGCAGGCAGTCTGGGAATCATAAGAAATGCTGTGAATCACTATACCACTCCTAGGGATATACTCTAGGAACACAAAAATATAACTCAAAAATTTCTTCCTCACACCTTTATTCCTTGCAGCACTATTTACAATAGCCAGACTTTGGAAACAACAAACATCAACAGATAAACGGCTAAAGAAATTGTGGTACAAATACACAATGAAATATTATACAGCTGACAGGAGAGATGAAGTCATAAAATTTTCCTATACATGGAAACTATAATGTTGAGTGAAATAAGTCATAGGGAGAGAGAGATAGACACAGAATAGTGTCACTTATCTATGGATTTTAAGAAAAAGTAAAGACATTATTGTAATAAGGGCCAGAGACAATAGAGTTAAGGGCTGAAAGGGCTGGAAGGACAAGCTCACAATTTGAAACTCACCACAAAGAGTGGTGAACGCTGTTAGGGAAATAACTACACTAACAACTAGCATGACAATGTTAAAGAATGAGAGAAGTAGAATGACTGTCTGGAATATGGGCAGGGGTGGGGGAGGAGGGACAGGAGGCATTGGTGGTAGGAATATTACACTGGTGAAGGGGTGTTCTTCTTAGAACTGAAACCCAATTACAAACATGCTTGTAATCATGATGCTTAAAATTTTTTGTTTTGTTACTCCTAGCTCTATGCTCAGAAATCACTCCTGGCAGGCTTGGGGGATCATATGGGATGCTGGGATTCAAACCACCAACCTTCTGTATGCAAGGCAGACACCTTACCTCCATGCTGTCTCTCCGGCCCCAGTACCTAAATATTTTATAAAAAATAATTTAAGTGTGCAGGGGTAAAATAAAGAGACTTATGAGAATAGGACCACCAATTCAGGACTAGTGATTACTCATGGTAGGGTAAATGGAGAGAATGGGATCAAAAAAAGAAAGGTTTGCAGAGGGTCTTGTTTAGATAATTTAAAATTAACACACATCACTGCTGCTAATAATCCACCAGTCATGTCTGATCACACTGAAGTATGGCTACTAGTGTTCATCTGTACAGAAGGGAGGAAATGCAGGTGAAAAGCTCTCAAGTTGTATATAGATCATGAATCCATTTGGAGTATGTTTGAATGTACTATGTTGCAATGTCAGTGTCTTGGGTATTTTTTTCCTGGTCTTTAACTTAGAGATAATAATAAAATTAGCCACAGTGTTGTGAGGATTAAATGGGTCGTTGTAAAAAAAAAAAAAAAAAAAGGAATATTATGCAGCTGTCAGGAGAGATGAAGTCATGAAATTTTCCTATACATGGATATACACGGAATCTATTATGCTGAGTGAAATAAGTCAGAGAGAGAGAGAGAAAAACGCAGAATGGTCTCACTCATCTATGGGTTTTAAGAAAAATGAAAGACATTCTTGCAATAATAATTTTCAGACACAAAAAAGAAAAGAGCTGGAAGTTCCAGCTCACCTCAGGAAGCTCACCACAAATAGTGATGAGTTTAGTTAGAGAAATAACTACATTTTGAACTGTCCTAATAATGAGAATGTATGAGGGAAATGGAGAGCCTGTTTAGAGTACAGGCGGGGGTGGGGGGGGGTTGGAGGGAAACTTGGGACATTGGTGATGGGAATGTTGCACTGGTGATGGGTGGTGTTCTTTACATGACTGAAACCCAAACACAATCATGTATGTAATCAAGGTGTTCAAATAAAAATAAATAAATAAATAAATAAATAAATAAATAAATAAATAAATAAAAAAGAAGAAGAAATGCTATGGAACAAAACCGATCTGCTGCATGAAAGGCCAGTGCCCTAAATGCTCTGCTCTGGCCCTTAAGAACTTAATAACCTTAAGAACTGAATAAGATTTTTTTTTTTTTTTTTTTTTTTTTTTGGTTTTTGGGTCACACCCGGCAGTGCTCAGGTTACTCTTGGCTCCAGCTCAGGGGACCATATGGGATGCCGGGATTTGAACCACAGTCCTTATGGATGCAAGGCAAATGCCTTACCTCCATGCTATCTCTCCAGCACCCCTGAATAAGATTCTTAAAACACAACTTCTAATGCTGTTGATTTTCTCACTCCTCCAATACTTGGCTTTAAATTGTCCCCATATTTTGGCTAAACATGTAAGAATACAGTGCAGCATATATTATCTCCATTTTTCCAGTTACAAAAACTGTCCAGTTTTATACTGGTTTATCAAAATATTAAGAGATGAGCTATCTGGCCGTAGGGTAAGCAGAAAATAATAAAGTATACAGACTAATTCAGAGCCCTATTTCAGTAATATTAAGCTACAAAAAAATGTGTACCGTATAACTGAAATTATATAATAGATACTCAAAAGCACAGAAAAGCTGGCAACATGGTATTTGAATATATCTTGGTTCTGAACAATTACGCATCAAATTTCCCCTTTTCAAGCCAGAGAGATAGCACAGCAGTAGGGCATTTGCCTTACACACAACCGATCCAGGATGTATGGTGTTTTGAACCCGGCATCCCATATGGTCCCCTGTGCCTGCCATGAGTGATTTCTGAGCACAGAGCCAGGAGTAATCCCTGAGCGCCACCAGGTGTGGCTCCCCCACAAAAATAACCCACCAAATATCCCCCCTTTTCATTTCAGTTAAAAATTGGCTATGTTGGGGCCAAAGAGATAGTATGAAGATAGGGTATTTGCCTTGCATGCAGAAAGATGTAGTTCGAATCCCGGCATCCCATATGGTCCCCAAGCATGCCAGGAGCGATTTCTGAGCGTAGAGCCAGGAGTAATCCCTGAACGCTGCTGGGTGTGACCCAAAACAACAACAACAACAACAAAAATTGGCTATGTTGCTCTATAATTAATTTTTATCTATAAATTTTATTCAAGGAAAACTTATTTAACATTATCATATAAATCAACTTATAGAGAACAATGATAATCACTCTTAGCTACAACACTAGAACTGTTTTTTTGGTTTTTAGGCCACACCCGGTGATGGTCTAAGAAGGGGTGGAGAACACAGGTGTGGAGAACAAGTTCGACACAACACAAAGAGCTAAAATTTTAAACTGTGAGAGTCAGAGAGCCACAACACGTAGTGACCTGCCAAAACAGACAAACACTCACACAAAAGCATATAATTTTAACAATAATAAACACATATTGCATTTTGCCATTTTGAGTGAGGGTAAAAATCCTGTTCGCCACCCCTTCTCTAAGGGGTTACTCCTAACTATGCTCTCAGAAATTGCGCCTGGCTCAGGACTACATGGAACACCACGGATTAAACCCAAGTCTGTCCTGAGTCAGGCACCTGCAAGGCAAACGCCGCACTGCTTTACTATCATTCTGGCATCCTACAACTAGAACTTTAATTCAAATTGATGTTAATTTAAAATGCCCAAATCCATAAAGATTCCATAATTAGAATTCTAATTTAAAATTACCTAATAAGATGGATAAATCCTAAATTTAAACAGAATTAAAGAATTACAACAACTAAAATAAACAAGCTATCCATTTAAAAACGTTGATGTTGCTTGAGCCAGAGCAATAGCACAGTGGTAGGGCATTTGCTTTGCACGCAGCTGATCCAAGATGGACCTCGGTTCTATTCCAGGCATCCCATATGGTCCCCCAAGCCAGGAGCGATTTCTGAGCACATAGCCAAGAGTAACCCCTGATCATCAATGGGTGTGGCCCAAAAACCAAAAAAAAAAAAAAAAAAAGTTGATGCTGGTATGAACCACCAGTGGCTCACACTTAGACATAGCTTATACAAATTATAGCGCCAGTATCAATGTACTAAAAACAATTTCTGGAAGAAATTTCTTTAAAATTATATAGAGCTACTAATTCACATAATACAATAGCAATAGTAGTAGAAGCCATTTTCTTAGGATGGAGAGAAGACAAAACACCTTGCACCCGGGTTCTATCCTCTACACTTGATATGATCCCCTGAGCCCCACCAGGTAAAAGCATTTGTTTGGTAGCACAAGAAAAGGTGTATTTACACAACTCACACATTATTATCCCCTTGACTCCTGGTGTGGTATGTTCTCCTTCCAGCCGTTTTTCCATTTCTTAACTCCACAGCAGGCAGTTCTTTGAAATAACAGCAAAACTGTTCAATGTTACTAATTTGGAGAAAAGGAAGAAAATGATTAACAAAAATAGATACATAAAAGAAACAAAAAACAACTGCAAAGAAAGCTCTATGAATCAATATATGAATAGTGAAAATATGATCATTCAATTCCTCATTTGAATTAGACTTAGTGCAGTTTCTGAAACTGAGTTTCTAATTTAAGTGTCCTTGTTTATCCTGATAAAACAGTATAAAGACACAACTTCGTACACTGTGTTTAAAAATAAGCCTAAAGAAAACTCAATTCCTTATCACACACAGATTTCAAGGGTTCTTTTTTCTAGATCATTCAGTAATTTTTTAACCATAAATAAACCATGAGATCTGTCATATAGTTTAAATAGATACAATTATACAGCATCATAAGACTTCAAAAAGTAGAATATGAGATTAGATATTTGTATTCAGATATTCAGAGGCAGTAGCTTAAAAGAGATATCAAATATGGCTTCTTCTCCTTATTAATTAATTAGCAAGGAAGCCTTGAGAAAACTTATTCTGGTCTTTGATACCACATTAAAATCTTAAAAGTTCAGGAGCTGCAGTGATAATACAGCAGGTAGGACTCTTGCCTTGAGCACAGTCAAGCCCCATTTGATCTCCAGTACAACATATAATCCTCAGACTAGAAACGTTGTCTAAATGCACAGCCAGGAGTAAACCCTGAGCACAAGATGTTGCCCCTTCTTCCAGAAATTAAATTCTTCTATATAACATAACCTTACTGACTTCAGGGAGGGGGATGGGCTACATCCACAGCACTTAGGGGTTACTCCTGGTTCTGTGCTTAAGAAATTTCTTGGCAGGTTCGGGGAACCATGTGGGATGCCAGGATCGAACCCAGGTTCATCCTGGGTCAGCTGCTTACAAGGCGAACACCCTGTCGCTGTGTTATCACTCAAGCCCCTGACTTTTTACAATTTATTTTATACTTTAAAGACCTTCTAGAGGGCTGAATCATAATTAAAAGATATAAAGGGGGCCCAGAAAGTCGGGCCCGGAGAGATAGCACAGCGGCGTTTGCCTTGCAAGCAGCCGATCCAGGACCAAAGGTGGTTGGT
Source organism: Suncus etruscus (assembly GCF_024139225.1). Taxonomy (NCBI): domain Eukaryota; kingdom Metazoa; phylum Chordata; class Mammalia; order Eulipotyphla; family Soricidae; genus Suncus; species Suncus etruscus. The sequence goes on along the minus strand of NC_064848.1, from coordinate 21,920,816 downwards.
TCGAATCCCGGTGTCCCATATGGTCCCCCGTGCCTGCCAAGAGCTATTTCTGAGCAGACAGCCAGGAGTAACCCCTGAGCACCGCTGGGTGTGGCCCAAAAACCAAAAAGTAAAAAAAATAAAAAATAAATAAAAATAAAGGGGGCCCGGAGAGATAGCACAGCGGCATTTGCCTTGCAAGCAGCCGATCCAGGACCAAAGGTGCTAGGTTCGAATCCCGGTGTCCCATATGGTCCCCCGTGCCTGCTAGGAGCTATTTCTGAGCAGACAGCCAGGATTAACCCCTGAGCATCGGCCGGGTGTGGCCCAAAAACCAAAAAAAAAAAAAAAAAAGGTATAAAGGGTTTGCCTTGCATGCAGCCGAACCAGGTTCAATCTCCAGCATACACCATATTGTCCCCCAAGCCTACCAGGAAATGATACCTGAGTGCAATCAAGAATAAACCCTGAACACAGCTAGATGTGGCCCCTAAACATCATTATCATCATCAACAACAACAAAATAGAAGACCTTCTAAAATATTCAATCTTCTAACCATACTAAGTCTCAATCAAGTAAAGTTCCTGAGCAAGGTTCTCTTGGAGTCCAGTGTTCTATGGCAAACAGGCTAAATCTGAGCCTGGACATGTAAGCTTTTACACATTTAAAGAAATAGTTACTTTTTAAAGGGTAATAGTAGTGGGAAGAAGGAAAATATGAGAGAAAAAATTTTTGCTGTCATTGGTGTAAATGAGGTTTATTCCCAGCAGAACTAAGGAGATCAGCTAATCAGTAGTAGAGATTAAACCCAGGCTTTCTACTTGCAAAGCATGTTCTCAGCTTGCTGAGCTATTTTCTCAGCCCGTAAGAGAAAAAATTTATATACTATGAAAAGGTGAAAATATTTTCTCTCCATTCTTGGACAGAAAAAAGTCTAATAACCTCTGCTCCAGAATTTTCTTCCCTCTTTTTCAGTCAGTAAAAGGTTTACTCTTGACCAGCTAGGCAACCATATGAGATTCTAGGGACTGAACACAGGTCAGCCGTGTGCAAGGCAAATGCCCTACCAAGTATGCTATTGCTCCAGCCCCAGCTCTATACTTTTCAAAAAGTAAGTAGTATTTAGCAAACAGCTAAAATTTATTTACTGCTAAGTACTTTCTGAGCCCTTCATAATGAATTATTAAGAGATTATGGGGCCGGCATGGTGGCGCTAGAGGTAAGGTGTCTGCCTTGCCAGCACTAGCCTAGGACGGACCGCAGTTCCATCCCCTGACGTCCCAAATGGTCCCACAAGCCAGGAGTTACCCCTGAGCATTACCAGGTGTGGCCCAAAAACAAAACAAAACAAAAAAAAAGATATTTAATTTTCCCAACTACCCTATATGAAAACATTTCTATTTTAAGATGAAAGTAAGGCAGCACTAGTAAGTAATAAGGTAACTTGCTCTCAGTCAAATGTCTAGAGTTAGTGAGAGAAAATAAATGTGCATGAGTCTTTACTCCTAAAACATTTTGACAGAAATTAATGAAGCAGGCAGGCAGCTGGGGCCCTACAGATCTTACATGAACTAAAGTAGCTGCCATTACCAACCCTAACATAGCTCACAGGCTTTGGAGATGCAGAAACTGAGTTTTGCCCAAGACCTTAACTTAAGCCTGAGAAAAGAAAATCAAGAAGACAAAAGGCTGTGATAAAAACCTGAGAGGGGCTGGAGAAAGAGCACAGCGGGTAGGGTGTTTTCCTTGCACATGGCCAACATGGTTCAATCCCCGGCATTCCATATGGCCCCACAAGACTACCAGGAATGATTTCTGAGCACAGAGCCAGGAGTAATCCTTGTGCATCGGGTGTGGCAAAAAAAAAAAAAAAAAAAATCTTGAGAGAGGACAACCAAAATACCAAGTTGTTCTTCTTCCCCTTGATAACACCATAGTCAAAACTTTTATCTATAAAGAAAATCCCAAATGGAAGCAATTTGAGGTTAAAAAAAATCCCCATTCTGAGATTGCCTGCTTCTCACCTTGGGAGAACTTTATTTTAGTATCTTCTTCCTTCCTTCCTTCCTTCCTTCCTTCCTTCCTTCCTTCCTTCCTTCCTTCCTTCCTTCCTTCCTTCCTTCCTTCCTTCCTCCCTACCTCCCTCCCTCCCTCCCTCCCTTCCTCCCTCCCTCCCTCCCTCCCTCCCTCCCTCCCTCCCTCCCTCCCTCCCTCCCTCCCTTCCTTCCTTCCTTCCTTCCTTCCTTCCTTCCTTCCTTCCTTCCTCCTCCCTCCCTCCTTCCTTTCTTTTTATTTTTCTCTTTCCCTTCCTTCCTTCCTTCCTTCCTTCCTTCCTTCCTTCCTTCCTTCCTTCCTTCCTTCCTTCCTTCCTTCCTTCCTTCCTTCCTTCCTTCCTTCCTTCCTTCCTCCCTCTCTCCCTCCCTCCTTCCTTCTTTCTTCCTTCTCCCTTTTCTTTTTCTTCATTCTCTTTTTTTTCTCCCACCCCCTGCATATTCTTCCTCCATGACTAGGAGGCCCTATTGACAATCAGACTAGTTACCTGCTACACATTCCTGTTTGTGACCTTTTCCATGTCCTGGCAAAAATAAGCAGGGCTCCTGCTAAAATGTCATATAAATACCCAGGTAGATTGAACTTCTTAATCTTCCTGGGATTTGGCCCAGTGTGCCATTCCATTTGAAGTTGAAACTGGAGAAACCCAGGTGGTCAAGTAGGAGGAGGGGATGTCAAGTAGAGGTGGTACTCTCTACTTAGGTCACTATTTCCATGGCTGCCCACTCCTCCCACTGACACCACTAACATCTCATTCTTAAGCTCTCGGTAAACACTTACCTGAGTGACTGAAGAATGGCATTCATGAAACATGTATTCCCCAAATTCCGAAGGCCTGTGGCACAAATGGCAGTGGTACTTCCCTACAGAATAGGGCAATAAGAAGGGCAACTGTGAAAGGTGAAATCAAAGGCTTGCGTGCAAAACTCTGCAACAAGTCATTTAGGAACTGACCCATTTCTGTCCAATAATTTTTTTTCCTTTCCTCCCTCATTTCAGAACCAAGGATTGCTCTAAATGAAAATGTCTTCTTGAAATCAGGGTAGAAATATGCGTCATGAGACTCCTATCAGAACTGGGCCCTCTCCAAAGAAGAAAAAGGATGACAGAGAAGCAATCTTCTGCGACCCCAATAAAATGTCTGAGAAAAAGCTGAATTCAGGGGGGCAGAGATCTGAAGGCTTGATAGAGGTTGGCCTTAAAAAAGACATTTACATCCCCTCTTTAAAGGGTGCTTCTCCCTTGAGAGGACATCCAGGTAAACAAAATGTCCATACATCTCATTTAAATGAAGAGAGTTTGGGCCAGAGCAGTGGCGCAAGCAGGAAGGTGTTTGCCTTGGCCTCGGTAGTCTAGGATGGACCTTGGTTCGATCCCCAGGCATCCTATATGGTCCCCCCAAGCCAGGAGTGATTTCTGAGCACATAGCCAGGAGTAACCTGAGCATCACTGTCTGGGGGGAAGGGGAAAGAGAGGGGAGACAGGGGGGTAGACCAGGGGGGGGGTGGGAGGGAGGGAGAGAGAGAGAGAGAGAGACAGAGACAGAGACAGAGAGAGAGAGAGAGAGAGAGAGAGAGAGAGAGAGAGAGAGAGACAGAGAGAGAGAGACAGAGAGAGAGACAGAGACAGAGACAGAGAAAGACAGAGAGAGACAGAGAGAGAGAGAACCCTAGAAGTGTTAACATGCGGCAGGAGGTACGAGTCATAGATTGTGTTCGGGGGCTGCTTTCACCAGTGCTGGGGAGAGGGTGACACTCAAACAGTTCATAAATAGAACTGGTGCTCAGTTCAGTGGCAGCCAAGTACATGAGTCACTCAGTCTTGCTGGATCTCTCCCATATATTCAGGAGGTATATATGGTATTATTAAGCCTTTTGTCTTCTTCTAAGAAAAAATAAGGGCCACTCCACTGTAGTACCCCTTTGCAGCTTCTCTACTCTTTCTTTTCCCAAAACCACAGTCACACAACCAGCAAGTTTATAATGTTCTTTATTTACAAGAACTCTCTGGGTAGCTAATAAATTATTGCCACACTCTTTCTCATAGAATCCTGGGGTCATTTTTGTCTAGTAATGTTTGATCCTTCTTCCCTATTTCTAACAGAAGTCCTCTGGTTGCAAGTAGGACAATGATAGTCACCAAGTACACTAGAAAGTACAAAAGGCAGACACCCATCTTCCCATATAGTAGCGGATACTATTTATTTCCCATCCACTGTATTTCCTATGAAAGTTTCATGTCCTCTTGCTTCTGTGAAAAGAGCTAAGTTCATGTCAGGTCACACACACACACACACACAAAAAGACAACCTCTAAATTTGCATCAGCATTTTCTTCCATACAACTCTAACACTTCAATCAAGTGGGTTTTATTGTTTGTTTTTTGGTTTTTTTGAGTTACACCCGGCAGCACTCAGGGGTTACTCTGGCTCTATGCTCAGAAATCACTCCTGGCAGGCTCGGGGGGACCATATGGGATGCTAGGATTAGAACAACCATCCTTCTGCATACAAGGCAAACACCCTACCTCCATGCTATCTCTTCGGCCCCATACTCCAATCAAGTGTATATCTACACATGACTAACATGATAGCAAACAGTAGGATAATTGGCAGATTTTAAAATCTGTAGAGGGGCTGGAGCAATAGCACAGTGATAGGGTGTTTGCCTTGCATGTGGCCAACCTGGGACAGACCCCACTTCAGTTCCCGGAATTCCGCATGTTCCTCCAGCCTACAAAAATCAATTTATGAACACAGATCCATGAGTAACACTTGAGCACCGCCAGGTGTGACCCAACAACCCCCCCCCCCCAAATTTAGTATTCTTTACATCCTGTTAGCCTCTTAACAGCTATCCAGGTGGCTTACCAAAATAAAGAAAACAGCATTTTATGATGAAAACTACAAATGAAGTCCTAAACATTAAAATTTACAGAAGGAAAATACCAACAGATGGGCTCACTGGGGTTATTTAGTCACATCAGGAATCAGTACAAATGGAAAATATTTTGTAAAACATACTAAATCTAAGACATACATTCATAAATGGTTATAAAGAGAAACATTAATAACAGAATTCTAATAAACCAGCAACTAGTTTTAATTACATATATTTGAAAATACATTACTTACATTTACTTTTAACAATTTGCTGTTTAGTGATGAATTTTCCAAAAGTTTTCTCTTTCTATGTCTGTCAGCTGTGAAAGCAGAGCTATTGAAACAAACAGATAATCAAAAAGAATACAGTCTTCTTTTCTAGGTTACACAATAACAAAAAATAAACTCAGTTATTCTCAGACTAGGTAATGGTCTGCTTAGTCAAGGCAGATCAGGCCCACTGTGGTCATTAAGTGTCTAAAGTCAAAAATTCCACTTCCTGTGGAAATCCACACTGCTCCTACAGCAGCAGGTGGGACCAGAAAGGGCCACCACCAGGGACTTCCCAAATATCCAGGCTAGATAGATGCAATGGAGGTAATCCTACTCTATTCCCACTTCATCTGCATATGGTAATCAAGTAAGGCTTTTGCAAACTATACTTATTACTAATTACAAAAGCAAAGGTGATATCTGACATGATTGTTCTGAGATTTAATATTATCAAGTACTATACTACATTTTTTGATAAATGAATTATGTTTCACATATTTCTCATAATAGATTACAATATAAATTTACAAAATAACAAATGCGGGCATTATACAGTCATTCAATGTATCTATGCTTAAAGAATTCTAAAATAACTTCATCAGCATAAAAATTCTAAATTCAAATATTTCAAAATGATTCTTGACAAGCAAGCTATTTTGCTTAAAACTTACCAGAAAGCAATTGCTATACCCAAAGGATCCTTTAAAAATTATGTGTGGGTCCACAGATATGGTACAATGAGTAAGGCACTTGCCGTGCACAAGGCCAACCATGTCCATCCTTGGTATCCAATTTGGTCTCCAGAGCAGCACCAAGAGTAATTCCTGAGTGAAGAACCAGGAGTAACCCCTAACCAGGTATGGCCTCCTCAAAAAATTTATTATGTATGACTCAGTGGCAGAAAACATGCCTCACATATATGGAACCCTTGACTAGATGGATCCCAAAACTTAAAAAAAAATGCAGAGAAAAAAACTAAAGCAATTAAAAATTATTTTAAAGAAAAACTTTTTTCCCTTAAGGGGCCTTGGGACTATGTTTATCAGTGATTAGGAATGTTGGAGATGAAACCAGGATTAGCAAGTGCCTTTACCCCTATACTACCTCGTACTTCTTCCTTCCCATGTTCTAAAATTCAAGCTATTTCAAACACATAATTATTTTTCATTTCAGAACTTTCATCTAAACTAGTATCTTTGGATTATCAAATATAGTAATGTTGGGTTCAAATCTAAAAATACTCGGGGCCGGAGTGGTGGCACAAGTGGTAAGGTGTCTGCCTTGCCAGCGCTAGCCTAGGACTGACTGCGGTTCGATCCCCTGGTGTCCCATGTGGTCCCCCAAGCCAGGAGCAATTTCTGAGCGCATAGCTAGGAGTAATCACTGAGTGTCACTGAGTGTGCCCCCCCAAAAAATAAAAATACTCTTACAAAAATTTCTCCAGAATAGTTTGTGTATTCTTCCCAAGAATATCTATCACTGACTACAAAAAGTAAAACAATTCCATATATTCTGCTATTACATTAATCCTTAAAAATAGTAAGTGGGGTCAGACCAATAGTACAGCATCTTGCACATGGCTGACCTGGCTTCAATCCCTGGCATCCCATAATGTCCCCCAAGTTTGCCAGGAGAGATTCCTGAGCACAGAGCCAGGAGTTACCCCTGAGCATCGCCAAATGTGGCCCAAGAAACAAAATAATAGTAACAATAAAAACACTAAGTGAAGAATTTGATTCACAAGTACAGAATATGTACTACTTAGTAACAATATCTTATAGTTCTAGCCTATGTATATATAAAACATTTAGGTTTTTAGAATAAAAGTTATTAAATTTTACCCTCAGTTAAGTTGCAAATTCCAGATTTCTCTAGATCAATAGTTTTCTATGTTTTTATATCAGGTATATGTAGATAGGTTGGCACCAGTGAGCAGAGTGAAAAATTGAAAACTGCTGCTCTAAATTCATAGTATGAATTTATAATACAGTATCTACTCAGTAAACTTGTCTTGCAGAAGGACGGTGGTTCGAATCCCGGCATCCTATATGGTCCCCCGTGTCTGCCAGGGATGATTTCTGAGCATAGAACCAGGAGTAACCCCTGAGTGCTGCTGGGTGTGACCCAAAAAACAAAATAAAATAAAATAAAATAAATTTGTCTATATACATTTAAATTAAACTTAGATAAAATGTAAAATTTATTTTTTGCATTATCTACTTCTCAGGTACTCCGTAGTCACATATAGCAAATGGATACCACATGTATATGGCAGATTACAGACCATTTCCTTCACTTCAGAAAATTCTATGGCACAGTACTGCTATAGAAATAATGGAGAATTGGACCAAAGTGATAGCACAGCAGGTAAGATGACACAGGTTCAATCTCCAGCATTCTTTATGGTCCCTTGAGCCTAACAAGAGTGATTTCTGAGCAAATGGCCAGGAGTAACCCTTTGAATGTGACCCAAACACAAACAAAAAAAATAAATATTTAAAATAAAAATAAAAATGGAGAATACCCTGAAGTTAAGTAAAACACAAATAGAATCATAGTTTTAAAATAATATCTTCACTACAGTCTGAAAAAAATAAACTTAGACATTTCAAAGTAAATTTTTCAGTGTGACCAAGTGTGGATAAGATGGTCTCTAACATTTTTTTTATTTGATAAGTGGTCAACAGAAATGAAAAGTGTTATCTGCATAATAACATGCAGGTTAACAGGGATGGGGTATGGTCACACTCAGAGGTATTCAGGGCCTAATTCAGCTCAGTGCTTGGGAAGCTATCTATAGTGCTAAAAATAAAACGTGGTCATCTGCATGCAAAGCAAGCACTGAACCTATTAGGCCTTCTCTCCAGGTGATGCATGCAGATTCCTTAACGTTCTCCTTCGCCTCTGAGTTCATTCTGATTGATTTACTTAATATTGAAAAAGAAGGGCCCGGAGAGATAGCACAGCGGCATTTGCCTTGCAAGCAGCCGATCCAGGACCAAAGGTGGTTGGTTCGAATCCCGGTGTCCCATATGGTCCCCTGTGCCTGCCAGGAGCTATTTCTGAGCAGACAGCCACGAGTAACCCCTGAGCATCGCTGGGTGTGACCCAAAAACCAAAAAAAAAAAAAAAAAAAAAAAAAAAAAACCAGAAAAAAAAAAATATTGAAAAAGAAGTCTTTTGTTAAGAGGAAAAACTGGAAAGTGGCAGAAAGAAAAAAATAAAACATTTTTATAGTTATCTCATTTTTATAAAGAAATAAAGTAGTAACTCTGCTAGTTATTAAGAACCTAAAGAGTGATAAGATGTGAATTACCACAGGAATTCCCTACTTCACTGTTGTGAAAATTTTGTACAATATTAATAATTTGAATGATTGCATATATAAAGAGGCTTTCTGCACTATATATGAAAATTTTAAAAAAGGAAAAATCCTTTTACAATATAGAGGAACAAGGAATTGGAGAGATTGTCCAATGGAGTTTGCATGTAAAACTAAATACAGATGGGATTGGAGCAGTGACGCAGCCATAAGGCGTTTGCCTTGCATGCGTCTGAGCTAGGATGATCCCCCAGTGTCCCATATGGTCCCCCAAGCCAGGAGCGGTTTCTGAGCACACAGCCAGGAGTAACCCGAGTGTCAATGAGTGTGGCCCAAAAAAAAAAACCAAAAAAAAAAAACAAAAAAACAAAAAACAAAAAAAAAACTAAACAGCACCCCCAACATGGCCAGGTATGTTCCACACACCCCCAAAGGAGGGGTTAGATAAGTACTTAAAAAGAGCCTAAAGTAATTAAACTGCATAAAGTGTTTTAATTAACTTAATTTTATTGGGGGGGGGGGGTGTTTTCCCAGACAGTGCTAAGGAGATCTAGGGGGTTTCTCTGAGTAATTCTTCACCAATCAGACTAGCAGTTCAATGCAAAGATCTGAGAGTGTAATACTATTTGTCCCTGTGATGCTGGGGATTAGCAGGTCACCACCTGGTGGGGGTGATCCAAAGAACTGGGGATGCTCAAGAGATCCCTGTGATCCTTACAGATCAATGGGGGTTGGCTGCAAGCAGTGGGGAACAGTAAGTGCCTACACCCCTATAAATCTCTCTCTAGACTCAAATTAACTTTTAAAGGAATCATTTCTTCTCTTACTAGCTTTAGAACCAAAAATGAGACATGCATAAAGATTATATTAACAAAAACTATCGGTACTCATTAAACAAACTCAGTCTATTTCCTCTCAACATATGTGCACTTTAAAAATATCCCACTGATTTTCAAGTTTGCTATGGGTTTGTTCTCATGATACCTTTTCTTACCAACGGTCAAAACATTAGCTAGCACCTAACAATTTGGAAAGTCACTGCTTTTTGTTTTCAATTAACTTTAAATTTTGAACCAGTGATACTTATTCTAATAATCTTTTGTTACAGCAAATAGGAAAAAGGGCAAACGAAAAAAGCATTGCTCATAAAAGAACTTTAGTTTTTTTTTAATAACAAAGCACCTTACATCTTATTCCCAGTAATACTATCTAACCATTCAAAAAAAGGAAGAAAATAAATTACTACATTATGCTATCAAACAAACACAAAGTGAAAACACTTAACATTCAAGAAGTGTTTTCTAGTATGAAAGGTTAACTATGATGGTTTGATGTTGTTTTCCAACCTCTGCCTGAACCCTCAAATTTTGCCTGGCAACTAGGTTGAGTAGTTTATAAACTGGTGAGTAATAAGTAAAATACAGGCTCATAGACCTGTAGATAATAGTAATAACAAATATTAAATATTATTATAGTCATGAACATTATACAGGAACAGTTTTAGGAAACCAAATACAGCTGTTGTTTTTTTTTTTAAAGTAACATTTCAATGACACTAAATACATGAAATTGTAAACAACATTTCCAAATATTTTTAAAGGATCCCTCAATCACATTCCATCCCTTCCTTTCCCAAGACCTACTACTTACTTTTCCAAGTTCTGTAGATGTTCTCTGACTTTCTGTACCAGTCCCAGCTTGGTGTCATTAACCACAAAATCATCACAGCGATAACTGCAAGGAAAATATTAATCATATGTGCAAAAGCTTGAGGAAACCACAGTAATGAAATCACTAAAAGGCCTAGCTGTGCCAAAATGACCACATGGCTCTGTGGGCCATTACTATCAATGCTAAGTTTAGAGGATTTGGAATCCACAGGAAATGTTTTTGTAAAGAGCCTTTTTCAAAAGCCACCACCCACAATGAACACTAATTTCTTTTCACATCTTTATCCAAAAGCTTTTCAGTTTCTCCTTTGAGAATGAAAAGAATATATATATTTTAACATGTGTTACATTCTTTTTAGTATGTTTGGGAGATAAAATAAGAAGCACCATTAAGCCTGAAGCTTTAAGTCTTACAGGGGTCCTAAACTTTAAAACAGGGGGCCAGTTCACTGTCCTTCAGACTGTTGGAGGGCCAGATTATAGTAAAAACAAAAGTTATGAACAAATTTCTATGCACACTGCATATATCTTATTTAGAAGTGAAGAAACAAAATGGGAATAAATACAATATATGGCCCGCGGGCCGTAGTTTGAGGAACATTGCTTTAAGATGATACTTCCCAACTCAAATTAAGAGCAGTGTGAGGGAAGAAGGAAACATAAGTGTTTTTAAGAAAGATGTCAAAAAAAAAAAAAAGATGTCAAAGTAATCTTCATTGTCTCATAAGGTCCCAAGTTCCACCAGAAGTGATCCCTGAGTGCAGAGCCAGGAGTAAGTCCTGAGCAATGGAAAGTGACACACACACACATACTCCAAAAACTTAAATTGGTTTCCATATTATTACTGTAGCAAGCCAGTAAGATACAAATATAAGGAGTAATACATATGGCACTGGCGTGACAGTACAGTGGATAGGACATTTGCCTTGCATGGAGCCAACCTGGGTTAGATCCCCAGCATTCTGGATGGTCCACTGAGCTCCACTAGGAGTAATTCCTGAGCACAAAGGAGTAACCCAAGTATTACCAGGTGTGACCTCCAAACAAAATAACAACAAAAAAAGGAACACAATAAACTTTATCTTATTCATTTCAATTTATTTCCTGCAGTAAAAGCAGTTTGTAAAAAAAAAAAAAACCCACAAACATTTGTAACCAAGGGACTGGAGAGATAGCATGGAGGTAGGGCGTTTGGGTGTTTGCCTTGCATGTAGAAGGATGATGAGTCCCGGCACCTCATACGGTCCCCAGAGCCTGCCAGGAGCGATTTCTGAGTGTAGAGCCAGGAATAACCCCTGAGCGCTGCCGGGTGTAACCCAAAAACAAAAAAAAAAAACAAAAAAAAAATTTGTAACCAAAGAATAATGACAATAAAACTGTCATTCTGTGCAAACAAAATTCTGAATATAGAGCAATAAGTGTTAGGCAATCGAAGCTTTTCTTACATATCTGAAACCATGGGAAATAAGGGGGATAAAGAAAATAATATTAAATAACATACCATTTGTTTGTTTCATTTATAGGTGTCAAAGTTTTAAAAAGTGAATGATTTGGGGGTTTTTTTGGGAGTAGATGCCACAAAGTGGTCCTGCTAAGACAGATGAGAGCTATTTTTACTTTTCCAAGAAATCTCCTCCATATTGCTTTTCTTGAACCAGCCAATGTCCCTACCAACAATTAATGTGTGTTCCTTTCTCACTATATCCCCACAAATATTGGTTATTTCCAGACTTTTTTGGGAGGGGAGCCACACCCAGTGACGCTCAGGGACTACTCCTGGCTTTGCGCTCAGAACTCGCTCCTGGCTTGGGGACCATATGGGATGCCAGCGATCAAACTGACATCTATCTTGGATCAGCTGCGTGCAAGGAAAATGCCCTAGCACAGTGGTCGGCAACGTTTTTTTTTCAACTGAGCCAAATCTCGCCAAAACCACGATTGAAATTTATTTTGAGAGTCACACAGGGCGCGCACTGACAGAGGCTAGGAGCAGAGTCCTGACTCCTGGAACGGCCGCCCAGCACAAAGAAGAGCCAAATTAAAAGTGTAAAGAGCCACGTGTGGCTCTCGAGCCGCAGGTTGCCGACCACTGCCCTAGCACATCGCTATCATTCTGACCCCTATTTCCACACTTTTTTGATATATGTCATTCTTTTTTTTTTTTTTTTTTTTTGGTTTTTGGGCCACACCCGGTGACGCTCAGGGGTTACTCCTGGCTATGCGCTCAGAAGTCGCTCCTGGCTTGGGGGACCATATGGGACGCCGGGGGATCGAACCGCGGTCCGTCCTAGGCTAGCGCAGGTAAGGCAGGCACCTTACCTCCAGCGCCACCGCCCGGCCCCCGATATATGTCATTCTTACTGGAGTGAGACAACTCCAGTTATTGGTATTTGTATTCCTCTATTAAGCAACTCACAGCTATGTTCATTGCAGAGCTTGTACAACAGCAAAGATATACATGTCAACAGCCCCAAATGTCCAAGCATAGGTGAATGGATGGATAAAGAAACTGGAGTCTATTTATACAGGGGAACACTATGCAGCTGCAAAAAAAAATAAAATCATGCAATTTCTACTACATGGTTTGAACTAAAGGCTCTCAGTCAAATCAGTCAGAAAGAAAGGAATAAATACAAAACAATCTCTCCCATGTGTGAATAGAAAGATACGCAGTGGAAACATTTGTGGAGAGAAGTGGGCACTCTGGTTATGAATATTGTATTACAATCATTATGCATGAAAACAACAACAGTTCTATAAATGATATAGTCTCGAAAAAATGTAGCATGAAAGAAGAGTGAAAAAGTGAGTGACTTTGAAAACTAAAATGTACCGTAGATCTAATTATTAATCGCCCATTAAATGACTGCCTATCAAGATTGTCTAATATTATCCAAGTTCTGAGGAACAAGCCCTAACATTCCTACAAATAGAAAATCTAGTTTTAACACCCTAGATCCTTTGTCTATGACAAAAGTAGAAGCAATAGGAGGAAATTCAAACTGACTTTACAAAAAATACATAAGGGAATTAAATGAATAAAATCTCGTTTTTTGCTTTTACTAAACGTATGTCAAGAGATGGTCTGCTGTCTAAAATTTAAACTTCAAAACATAATTCTTCTATGAACCTTACACATTCACTGAAGACTAAAGCTGCATCAGTACTCCAAATATTATTTTCATATTTTTGTGTATATTTTAGATGAAACAAACAAGTATTTAAAACAAAATAACTCCAAGTGCTAGCTTTCATCTAAGAATTGAGGTCTAAGTAAATTTAAGTCTTTCATAGATTTTTAGGATGCCTAATAGGAAAGTGAATCCCTTAAACCTTTGCCAAAAAGAGTGCTTTGTTTGTCTCTAATAAAATAACTGATTATTTTTCTCTTTATTAATCATTGTGTTGTTTGGGGCCACACCCAGCATTGTTCAGGGCTCAGAAGACCATATGGAAAGCCAGGGATTATACCTGGTTTGTCTACACACAAGAACAGTGCCCTACTCACTGTACCATCACTCCAACCCTCCCAATGATTTCTTTATTAGTTCTTTCTCATATGACATAGATTCAGTTAGGAATACAAAATCACTTTACATATCTTAAATAATATTTTATACTAGAAAATAAATATATCTACCACCTTGCTCCATTCTAAAATAGTTTCGCTTAACTGCTCCTACTTACATTATCTCCTTGAATTTTCATCATTAAGGTAAATTATACCAGCTGTGTGTATGGGAGTAATACAACTGCAGAACTGATTTTCTTTTTTTGAGTTCTGATACATAATTCTACAGAAATATTTTTCATTTTATGGGAGCCAGTAAAAAATAGTTAAGTCTGAAGAAGTTCTGCATGCAGGAGGCTTTGGTTGAAGCCCTGAAATGTCAGTTGTGCAGGTTTACTGCTGGATGTGAAAACACACACACACACACACACACACACACACACACGCACCAAAACACACACACGTGCACGCACATGCATGCACCAAAACACAGCTTTATAGTTTGAATTAAGTTTAAAAAAAATGGTAATGGGTGATGCTCAGGGGCCATGTTATAGCAAGGACCAGGGATAAAATTCAGGTCAATAGCATGCATGATATGTACTTTGACCTTTGTGCTAAATCTTTGGGTCTTAAGTTACCTTGTTTATTAAACAAGAAGGGGAAAAAACACTTTGAAACAATAAGTTAGTTAGGGCACTTCTGTTTTCAAATTTTGAGGAAAACCAAGAAATTAGCACAAGTATTAAAGCACAAGCCTGGCATTAATAAGAAGGGCCCATGTCTGATCCGTAGCACAGCATGTGCCCACCTCATGTGCCCACTACCAAGTGGTCCCAAACATCACCAGGAGTGCTAACTCAGATGTTCTGGACACAATCTCTGTAAAATCAGGAAGTACAAAGGCTATTTTTTCAGAAAGGGAAAGTAGGGTTTTTATTTAGCAACATTATTTACAATACTATAAAATTTACCACACAGGGCTTCGTGGATACAAAACTCCAACACCACACACTCCACCAGTGTCTGCTTCCCTCTACGACTATTGTTCCAATTCCCAATTCCATCTTACACACACACACACACACACACACACACACACACACACACACACACACACACACATTTTACAGGCCATTTCAGATTCTGTTGCTCTGAGGTATTTATTTCCCTATTGTTCTATATATCCCACCTGAGTATTTTGCATCCATCCCTCTCCTTCTAGCAAACTTTACTCAACAAGATAGTCTCCAGATCATAATTTCATCTCTTCTTATAGTTGTAATGGTATAAGTACCATAGCTTCTTTATCCAATCATCTATTCTTGGGTACTTGGGTTGTTTCTAATATTTGGTTATTCTGAATAGTGCTACAATGAATATAAAGACATAACACCATTTCTGAATAATAAATTTTGGTTCCAGAGGTAAGAGGAATTAAGGCATTAAGGCATACTCTTGGGCATGGCTGAACCAAATTCAATTACCAACCCAATATATGATCCCTGAGTAAAGCCAACAGTGGCCACTGAACGCCAAACAAACAAAAAATGTGTGAAACACTTCAAACAAAAAAGTTTGAAGACCTTGGGGGTAGGTCTTCAAGAAGCAAAATTTCTGAGTCATATTATTTCTAGAAGCTAAATTCTTAGTTACTTTTGCTTTTAGTATTGGGCAAGCTATCTAAAAGATAAACAAATGTTTTCATCTGTTTGCAACATTAAAAATATTTTATCCCTGGGCCGGAGAGAGAGCAAAGCACAAGGTATTTGCCTTGCATGTGGACGACCCAGGAAGAATCTGGGTTAGATTAATGGCATCCTGAGTCTGCAAGAGTGATTTTTGAGCAAAGTGTCAGAAGTAGCTCCTAAGCGCTCCTGGGTGTTGCCCAAAAACAATTTACCCTTTTACCATCTCTTTTGCTAGATGGTAAATAAGGCAAAATACGGTAAAAAATAAAATAGGTAAAGTAACTCTTATCTTGCATGCAATGATCCCAGTATCCTGAGCTCACCAGAGTGATCCCTGAGCATAGCCAGGAATAAGCCCAAAGAACAAATGGGCATTTCTAAAAACTAAAAAAAAAAGTCTTAATTATATATATACATGCGTGTATATATAAAATGTCATTGGGCCAGGATAGGCTTAATGATAGAACACATGCCTTGCACATGTCATCTGTAACCCCAGTTGTTTGTCTGAAAGTCATGCAAAGGGACACCCAAGACTCTTGACCACTGCTTAGGAAGGTTGTCCACCTAGGTGTGTATATTTTACACACACACACACACACACACACACACAATATTGAAAAATGTGTATGCGTAATAATAGAAATTTTCAAACAGAAAATGGGACCTAACAAAGCAAGACAAGAGATTGGTGTCTTTCTTCTAAAACCTTGGCTGTCAGTAAATATTAGCCTACAAACCAAAATGGCTTTATTTTTAAATTACAGTTTAGGTAATAGTGTATTAACTGTTCAAGTTTCTAGTCTACTGCACATCAGCAGTGTCTGACCCCACCACAAAAATACGTAAGACCTTTCCCATTCTTTTTTTTTTTTTTTTTGGTTTTTGGATCACACCAGGGAGAACTCATGGGTTACTCCTGGTTCTACACTCAGAAATCGCTCCTGGCAGGCTCAGGGGACCATATGGGATGCTGGGATTCGAACCACGGTCCTGCATGAAAGGCAAACGCACTACCTCCATGCTATCTCTTTGGCCCACCTTTCCCATTCTTTTGTACACTCTAGTCTGAAGCTCCTTCCCTACCACCTCATTATTTGTTAATTGGCAGTTATAGGCAAAACCAATTTCTCCTTTGAGGGGGGTTGGACCACACCCAGTGACACTCAGGGGTTACTCCTGGCTATGTGCTCAGAAATCGCTCCTGGCTTGGGGGACCATATGGGACACCGAGAGATCGAACCGCAGTCCGTCCTAGGCTAGTGCTGGCAAGGCAGACACCTTACCACTCCATGCCAACACTCCGGCCCCCAAACCAATTTCTTGAGCCAAATATTATCTTAAAATAATTTTACTTTTATTCAGTGATTAGATTAAATGTACAGACTAATATTGTATGTATACTTTTTTTTTTTTTTTTGCTTTTTGGGCCACACCCAGTGACGCTCAGAGGTTACTCCTGGCTATGCGCTCAGAAATCGCTCCTGACTGGGGGGACCATATGGAATGCCGGGGGATTGAGCCACAGTCCATCCTAGGTTAGCACATGCATGGCAAATGCCCTGCCACTTGCCCCATGGCTCCAGCCCCATATGTATACTATTAGTAAGAGCAGAAGATTAAAAAAAAAAAAAGAGCAGAAGATCATTGATTTTAATAGCTATCTAGAACAGGTAAACTTTAATAAATATTTTTAATACAATTGTGTAACTAAAGAGGTTTAAGAAAACATTTTCTTTTAATAACTACGTAGGCTATATACAAATGGCTTAAAAAGCTATGCAGGGCCAGGTTCAAAGGCTGTGCCTGTAATTCCCATCAAGAGCATGGGCTCCATCAGCAGCACCTCATTTAACAGAAGTAACCCAAATAATAGCAGGTGTGGCCCCCAAACAAAAACACAACACACACACACACACATTACAGCTTATTTCTTAACCATGTACTTTAATACACAGAAAAATGAAACTGTCCAGTTTCTAATTTTTCTGTTACTGTCATGGGACCAATCCCAGTGATGTTCAGCATGACCAGGATCACTCCCACAGTATGTAAGAAGAAGAGCCATGCAATATGGGGACTCAAATGCAGCCATTTGAGCCATTCTCCAGCACCCTGTTCAGTATACATTTTTGGATTTTTGTTTACTTACTGCTATTCTCAGCATCCAACCAATCATAACCAATCCATTCTATTTTCCCTTCCATAATCTGCCCCCAAGGATATCTTTTCCCTCCATTTCAACTAACGTTCTATTCTAGAATTTTATTACTTTCCTTGGTGTGAAAATAATGCCCTTTCCACTTATTTAGTAACTTCCAAATTCACAGCTATCTGTATACCAATTAAGCTGTATTTGATGGTTCCCACAGTATTAAGTCTCTCTGAATTTTCTTCTCTGATATTTTCCTACCAATCTTTCTTTTCACTTCGCTATTAGTTGTTTTACTTTTAAATTAAACATTTGGGGCCTGTGTTATTGCACATAAGAGTATTTACCTTGCACGAGGCCAACCTGGGTTCGATTCCCGGCATCCTATTAAGTCCCCGAGACTGGCAGGGTCAATTTCTGACCACAGAGCCAGTAGTAACAGGTGAGCTGGCCCAAAAATCAAAACAAAAAAACTAAACTTTCATCTGTACCACCACTCATTACCATTCAGTATTCTCCATGAGCACTAGACAATAAAAATATTCTTCTTTTAGTTCCCCCATCTTTACTCTTTCCCCTACTCTCTAAAAATAAAACATGCATTATGTTCTAAACATTTTTGTCCTAATGTTTAATTTAATATTTTTTATTTCTTTTCCATTTTCCTATTTTTACCCTTTTCTCCTTTTTCTCTTAATTCTAAAAAAATAAAACACTAGTCTCAGAAGAAATCCTTAAATTATTTTACTATTTCTTATAAGGTTTATAAAGTGAACTACAAAACTAAGAATACCTAGTGCATGTTTGTATTAAAAATAATCTCTGCACTCTAGAATATCCCCAATAGTTACTGTGCCTATGCAGGGAGAAAAAGAAAAAAAAATAAGCACAAAATAATCATTTTTCCACATATATATTTATTGATTGATCAATTTTTATTGACATCTTTATTTTGGTGTAGATATTGAAGTTGATGTCTCCAATTTTATTTTATTTTATTTTATCTTTCTCTTTCTTTTTGTACTCCAGCATGGTTTGATTTTAGAACTGAGAACATTGTGTGGTGCTTGACTTTACTGCTGTAGTGCTCACTGGATATTTAATTTGATATTTCTTTCTGTATTGATGTGGTGTTTCAATTACCTTTTTCATGTCCTTGCTCAAACTGAGGTCGAAAGCCTCTAGAAGGACTCCGCCATTTTCAGCTTATTTGATTTATTTTTTTTCTTATTTTTTACTCCATTCTATTGCTTTTCTTTCCTTCAAATGAAACCACATAACTCGAATTATCGAGCTCCACCTCTCAAATTGAGGAGGAAACAAGGGAGGTTACCAAGACCAAACAGATATATGATCACTAATAGTAAGCTAGATAAAGAGGGGACCACCTACTCTAGCAGCCCGGGAGGCAATGGTAGGGGATATGGGTTGCAGGAAGGGAACGGGGATGGGGGGAGGACAAATTTGGTGATGGGTATTCCCCTGATTCAATGTTAATATGTACCTAAAATACTACTGTGAAAAATATGTAAGCCAATATGATCAAAATAAAAATTAAAAAAAATCTCAAAAAAAAAAGAAATCTCTGCAAGAGACTATAAACTATTAAGTGTTTGTTACAAAAATTAATATCTCAATACAATGATAAACTAAATTTGACACTAATGACAATAGATATAAATGTATACTTCATAAAGTCCTTTAAACTTTTTGTCCAATTATATTATGTTTTGTGTTATCAATATTATGACCTTGTAATGTTTTATTAAGTGGGTCAACATGACTTTTTCTTGTTTCCCAGTATTTGCTTTGCAATAATACTATTATAATCTGATAGAATATTTCTGTAAGTATTACTTTTAAGAGTATCCATTTGGTAAGGTTTGATTTGCTAAAATTAAATAAATTCATATAGCTAGGCCTACAATAGTTGTAATATGCTGCAAAACGCTAAAAGTGAACAATAGAGTACACACCCCACAAGAACTTGGCTGACCATAACGCATATCATACACAAGCCACAGGCAAAAACACTACCGATTTATTAAAGCTTTTCTTTAAACAGAAAGTTGTAATGAAAGTTCCAATGTAATGGAACCTAAGAGGTTTTTAGTAGGTTCTATGTTGTTGCTGTTCTTCAGTTTTTGGTGACACTCAGGGGTTACTCCTATGTGCTCAGAAATTGCTTCTGGCGCGGGGGGTCGGGGTGGGAGGGACAATATGGGATGCAGTAAACGCCCTACCACTGTGCTACCGCTCCAGCCCCTCTATGTTGTTTTTTTCAATGCTGAATGAACTCAGGATTCTAACAGGTGAGATTCCAATAAACAGAAGGTTGTCAGTAGATATTTATTGAATAAAAGTGGCATTTCCATGTCCATTATTCTTACTTTCTGAAAACTGTTCATACATTATGTTTGAGGATCCTGTACTACTCTCTCAAAAAAGTGTGGTACAAAGTTGTAGAAAGAAAACAATCTATGATACCGTTTTCTTCACATAAGATCTATAATATAATTATACAGTTGATAGTTTCTGTCATTAAGTTGAAAAGGTTCTGTTTCCTTGAACTTTTTTTTTGTTTTGCCAAGGCATTAATTAAAAGATTGATTTGTTTTTTGTTTGTTTGTTTGTTTGTTTTTGGGTCACACCCAGCAACACTCAGGGGTTACTCCAGGCTCTATGCTCAGAAATCACTCCTGGCAGACTCGGGGGACTATATGGGATGCCGGGATTCGAACCACCGACCTTCTGCATGAAAGGCAAACGCCTTACCTCCATGCTATCTCTTCGGCCCCAAAGATTGATTTTTGTATATTTATCACATTCACCATTAAAAATGTCATAAATATTCTAGTTAATTCCTATAAAAATCTCATTTTCTGGATATTCTATCATGTATTTATACTACTTTTTTTCTTTGCTAATTTTTGTATCAATTACTTATTATCTTATTACCGACTTAGCCAGAACTGCCAAAACAATATCTGGAAACAGTGGCAATCATGTAAATCATAGATAATTCTAAATTATTTGATATTTTATTTAAATGGCTTTAATTTCAAATTAAAATGGGATACTTTATTTTTTAGAGGTGTTTTCAAAGCTTCATTTCTATGCTAGTTGTATGGGAATAATTGCTGTTAGATTTTGTTTTGGGGACACGGACACATCCAGGAATATTTAGGAGTGACACCTAGCCCAGCACACGGGAATCACAACTGCCAGGCTCAGAAAAGCCAGGGATTGAAGCCAGGTCAGCTTCCTGAAAGACAAGTGCCCTACCTGATGTACTATCACTCCAGCACGAGTAGAGATTATTTTTGGTTTGGTTGGGGTTTTTTTTTGTTTTGTTTTGTTTTTTTGGTTTTGGTTTTGTTTTTTGGTTCATACCCGGCAGTGCTCAGGGGTTACTCCTGGCTCTACACTCAGAAATCGCTCCTGGCAGCTCGGGGGACCATAAGGGATACCAGGATTCGAACCACCATTCTTTCGCATGTAAGACAAATGCCCTACCTCCATGCTATCTCTCCGGCCCCAACAAGTAGTGTTTTTTTTTTAATCAGAAAAATAGAATGAAATTTTTATTGAAATATATATTTGACTTATAAATATGTTTTTTGCTCTTTCTAGTATCCTTCTAAGGTTGACTCAATACTTCAAGAGGCTAACACAGGAAGGTAAAGTAAATCTACATAAATCCCAACCTATAAATTCCTTTTCTAGGTCCTGTCTGGAAACAAAAAGGAAAAAAAAATTTTTTACCCCTAGTGATACAGTAATTCTTTTAATTATGAATATGTTGGCAGATTTCAAATATAATTAATGAACTGTAATGTTCAACTTATTTCCTTCTGCAGTTTGTACAAGATATTTTTATTAAGATTTGGAAAGTACTTTCATTGTTGTTATTTTTGTTTTGGCGTTGGCTTTAATTTTTCACACCTGGTGTCACTAGGGTTATTCCTGGCTCTAAGCTCATGTATTACTTCTGGTAGGCTCAGAGGATCATAAAGATGCCAGGAATCAAACCCAGGTTGACTGACTGTGTGCAAGGCAAACATGCTACCCACTGTGCTATGACTCTGGCCCCTTGGAAGTTTTTCTAACTAATATAACTCAAAGATATATAACTGTTAATCGTTACAGACTGTTTTGTCCAATATCTCTCACCTACACAATGCAACCGGTCTTACAACGTTTTAAATAAGATGCCTCGGTCCTAATAGTCACCTTTAATTATATATATCTATATATTTTTATATTATATTGTTTATTTATATTGCTTATAGTATACTGTTATGATATTTATTAAATTATGTTAATTATATATTATATTATATTTAGTTAGATTATACATCCAAATTAGAGAAAAACTTCCTCAATTATAAAATTCTGATGTTTTTCCTACTGAAATTTCCATTCCAATTCTTTAAGAAAATATTCTCAAATAAAACCATTTTCCGCCAATATGGAATGGGAAGAAATCATATTTACATGATTTTACTGTGACAATAAACTTTTTGTCTAACTACAGAGAAATGTTTATCAGAAAGCCACTTATAATATCAAGAACAATTTTATGCAAAAAATACTCCATCAAAAAGGCATCAAAAATGACCTCTGGTTTCATTAAATAGAAAAAAAAAGGAAAGTTAAAATCCAAAAGAATGTTTTTAAATAACAATCTTAATTTTTTTGACTGTAACTAATGTTAGATCACAATACTATAGGTTCTCATATACAGTTTCTTACCTCAGAAACTGTGTATATCACACATGAACATCCCTAATGTCCAATTACTGTTCACCATCAACCAACTGGCTTCCTTTACCTCTTCCAGTCTCCTAACTTCCCTTCAGGTAGTCACAATTCCATCGTCAGCATCTAAGAGCTGGTTGATTTTTGCTTTGATTACTAGAAACAAGGTTATTATTAAATTTTTTATTTTTATCAAATTCTGATGCATATTTTTTTGTTTGCCTGTTTTTGTTTTGGGGCCACACCTGGTGGTGCTGGCTTACTCCTGGCTCATTGCTCAGAAATTGTTCCTGACAGGTTCTGGGAACCATTTGGGATGGCAGGAATCAAACCCGGGTCCGTTCCGGGTGGGCTGCATGCAAGGCAAACGCCCTACTACTGTGCTATCACTCTAGCCCCTGGAGTACAACATTCAACTAAACCAATTTTGAAAAAATTAGAAGAAACCTCAAACAAAAAAACTGTATCCTTTGCCAAGAGCAGACAACTACCAACTTACTAAAAAGAGCCTTTGATGTTTTCTGCCCACCTCTCTTAAAATTTTTCTTTTTAACCTTTTTTTCTATTGTTTTTGCTGTTGTTGTTGTTTGTGGGTCACACCTAGCGGCACTCAGGGATTACTCCTGGCTCTGCGCTCAGAAATCGCTCCTGGCAGGCACAGAGAACCATGAGATGCCGGGATTCAAACCACCATCTGTCCTGGATAGGCTACATGCAAGGCAAACACCCTACCGCTGTGCTACCTTTATGGCTCCTTCTTTTTAACTTTCAAATATATTTGCTTTTAAACAAAATTTCTTCCTGTTCTCTAATCTTTACAATATTGAAAATGTATTCAACTAGTTAACAAGGATAATAAAGAAGACTACCCTTTAATTTTTAATAAACTGCTTTGAAAATTATTCGGTATTAACACCACAAATAAGAGGTGTTTTTATTTATTTTTTCATTAAAAATGCTATTTTTAAGGGCCCAAGTGGTTGCGCAAGCCGTAAGGCTTCTTTCTGCCTTGTGCACCCTAGCCTAGGACGGGCCTCGGTTCAATCCCCTGGCGTCCCATATGGTCCCACGAGCCAGGAACAATTTCTGAGTGCATAGCCAGGAGTAACCCGAGCATCACCGGTGTGCCCCCTCCCACAAAAAAGGAAAAAAATTCTATTTTGAAGCCAGAACAATAATATATACAGCAAATAGGGCTCTTTCCTTCTCCAGAACTGACCTGAGTTCAATCTCTGGCACTGCATCCCTTCAGGTCCCCTGGCTCTCTGAGTACAGAGCCATGAGTAAGCCCTAAGCACACCAACTGTGGCCTAAAATGAAAACTTAAAAAAATAAAGGCTGGGACCAGAGCGGTGGTGCAAATCCCCCAGGGTCCCATATGGTCCCCCAAGCTAGGAGCAATTTCTGAGCCAGGAGTAACCCTTGAGTGTCACTGGGTGTGGCCCAAAACCCACCCACCCCCCAAAAGAAGACCTGTGATAGGTCTTTAAATCTGAAACAAAAGTCAAACTAATTAACATCTCAAAGTGTTTATAATATTTTTCAGTGTTTAAGACATTATCTACCACAGGAAGAGAATATTTTTCTTGGCAATTTAGTTTTACCTAAAGTTCCTTTTATACATCTGCATTTCTTAAGAAACTATATTTTTAGTATTTTAAATATAGTAACTCCAACTGTCTATATAAAAAATCAAATAATGTTTCTAATTTTTATCTATTTCTTTCTGATAAATTTTACCTTTGTTTCTTTTTGATACTGACTGGCTGGGGAAAGAAGTTTAGGTGAAACAAAAGTATTACTTAACAAATTGAGCTTAAGTACCAGTGTGGAAAACTTGGGAAGATTTTCATTTTTACTAAAATCTTTACCTAATTCTAGCCCAATCAGACTGACTTATTTCCTAGCTTTGTAGGAAAATCTTTGTAACAAATCAAACTTAATACTTTTGGTGTTCTCTTGCCTCTTTAAATGTACCAGGTGCCAGTTATCTCTAAAATGAGATGAGCTGCTCTGTAAACTGTGTGGAAAGGAAATGACAATATATACAGCACAACCTAGGTCTTCAAGGAAAACACTATGTGACTGCAGTCCTTTTGAGGACACTGCATCACGGCACTGGTGCAACCTTTCCAATCTTCAGAAGAGAATTAAAAAATTAACAAGCGGGCCTGGAGAGATAGCACAGTGGCGTTTGCTTTGCAAGCAGCCGATCCAGGACCTAAGGTGGTTGGTTCAAATCCCGGTGTCCCATATGGTCCCCTGTGCCTGCCAGGAGCTATTTCTGAGCAGACAGACAGGAGTAACCCCTGAGCAACACCGGGTGTGGCCCAAAAACCAAAAAAAAAAAAAAAAAAAAAAAAAATTTAACAAGCACATATTGCCTGATCTGCACCAGACACTGAGTATGAGGAAGACATAAAAGATCTGACATAGGTTTTTGCAGTCCCCAAGGACATTAACAAATAGTTAATGTGCAGCAGAAAACTGCAAACACTATGAGTTTAGAAAATATTATATGTAGCTACAATAAAGCTGGAAGAAGGGGTGTGTGGTAAGAATTCTGTGATAACTTCACAAAAAACATGCAAAGATAAGATAGGCTTAGAAAGATTTCCGGAAAAGAAAAAATAAGGACAGAAACTGTGAACTTCCAGAACATGTTTCCACTTCTTTAGATCACAAGTATACATGAAAGAGTAAGAGCTGGAGTCAAAATAATTATACTCTAAGCATAATAATCACCAAATAAATTAAATATAATATACCACTAGTTTACTTATAAAAGCAAATTAAGGAGTTTATGTACAAGAAAAACTCACAAGATTACTTAGGATTATTAGAAAGTAACACAATACAATTCTGATACAGAAAGAAGACATCTTTTTCTGTTTCTTTTTTTTTTTTTTTTTTTTTGTTTTTGTTTTTTGGGCCACACCCGTTTGACGCTCAGGGATTACTCCTGGCTATGCGCTCAGAAATTGCCCCTGGCTTGGGGGGGACCATATGGGACACCGGGGGATCGAACCGCGGTCCGTCCTACGCTAGCACTTGCAAGGCAGATACTTTACCTTTAGCGCCACCTTCCCGGCCCCCTTTTTCTGTTTCTTAACGAAAAAATAATGTTATAGCTTCATCTTCTTGCTACAATTAGATTTCCTTTAGGCAATCAATAGAATGCTAAGGGGTGATTCCCTGGCATTTTGTTCTAAACACACACAAATGAGATGGCGTGACCAGCTGCAGTTCCTTTCCTGCATTTCAGAAGCTCTGAGTGTCCACACACTTGCAGCTCTGTATAACGTCACACAAAAGACTGGCAACAGGCCAGACACTGCTACCATGGTGCGTATTCCCCAAGGTTCCAGATCTGCCATTTAATTCCAATTTGCTCATAAAGCAACATGCACTTTAGCACATTGTTCAATATAAAGCAAGTTAAATTCCAATTCTAGTTAAGAAAGGTAACATACAAAACATTCTAATATATACTCTTTTTAAAGATCCCTATTAATGTAATTCCCAAATTTTCCTCAGTTTTCTACTTCCTCATAATCTCACCAACAAGAAAACCCATTGACTTGTTAGAACACACAATTTTATTGTATTTTCAAGCTTCCCCATTAAGCATTCCATGCACATTGCTAACTGAAAACCGAGAATGAATGTTTCAACATCTGGTACACATGACCTATGAAAATCTATGAAAAGGATTAGGAGATAGAGAGACCTTGAGAATGATCTTAAGTTTTTCCTGTTTAAAGAGATACTTAAGATCTTAAAGAAACACATGGCTGAATTACCATGTCATTCTAATTTATCAGATTCCTGAGGGAAAAAGGAAAAAAAAAAAACTAATGATAGATCACTTTAACAGCCTAGCTAATGCTTAATGTTCATACAAAGAAGTGTTTTATAAGAGCAAATAATAAAAGGCACCAGCAACATGTGAAAATCTTACAGATCTGGGTATTTTCCACACAAAGTATTGCTAAAATAGCGATATAAATAGCCAAACCTTAAGATGTATTATTCAATAGCCCTAGTTTAATAGTGATAAACCTATAGAAATTTTAGACTTGGAAAGCAAAGCCACTGACCTCTTTTCTTCCTTTGAATGGATACCTTTTTACAGTACATTAACAAAAGAAGATAAAGAAAGGGTTAATGCACAATTCATAAAGGAAGTATGAATCAAAAGTGGGGTATTTTAATTTAAAAAAATTTAAAAAGCCAGAACGATACAACAGTGGTAAGGCGTTTTGCCTTGCATGTGGCCAACACAGGACAAGCCCCAGCTCAATTGCTGGCATCACATATGGTACCCCAAGCCTGCCAGGAGCGATTTCTGAGCAGAGCCAGGAGTAACCCAACCACCACCAAGTGTGACCCAAACACCTCCCCCAATTTAAGATGGCTTTAAATCCCCAAACCTACCCAGTGTTACCTTCATGTAATACTCAAAAGTTGTATGGAGAGAAAACAAAAATACCTTTTAAAGGCAGCTTTTAAATGACTTAGTTGGTTTTAATTTTCCTTTAAGATCAAAAACCTTTAAAATTGAGAGTAAATTGATATAAACTAGCAATGTTTTCACCCTAATTTACTAATCAAGGTAAGAAAATAAGCTCACACTAAAATTAAAATGCAAGATACTGAGCATATTAAGCATATAAGGGTTTTTAAACACCATTAGTAATCTAAATAACCTAAATAAGCTAATAAAAATCTAAAAATATAATAATCTAATAAAATATTTTGTAACTTATATGAAAGATTTCATTGTAAAGAGAAAATAAAGGGGCCAGAGAGATAACATGTAGGTAAGGCGTTTGCCTTGCAGGCAGAAGGACGGTGGTTCGAACCCTGGCATCCCATATGAAGGACGGTGGTTCGAACCCTGGCATCC
Source organism: Suncus etruscus (assembly GCF_024139225.1). Classification (NCBI taxonomy): domain Eukaryota; kingdom Metazoa; phylum Chordata; class Mammalia; order Eulipotyphla; family Soricidae; genus Suncus; species Suncus etruscus. The sequence goes on along the minus strand of NC_064848.1, from coordinate 21,893,614 downwards.
CATATGGTCCCCCGAGCCTGCTGGGGGCGATTTCTGAGCATAGCGCCAGAGTAGTCCCTGAGCGCTGCCGGGAGTGACCCAAAAACCAAAAAATAAAATAAAATAAAGAAAAAGTAGGGTCTCTGGTCTCCTTTTAAAGAATGTGATACTTAAAAAATATAGTTGAGGGGCCAGAGCAGTGGCATGGAGCGTAAGGTGTGTGCCTTGCCAGCGCTAGCTTAAGACAAACCGTGGTTCGATCCCCAGGCATCCTATATGGTCCCTTAAGCCAAGAGTAGCCCCTGAGCGTCACCAGATGTGACCCAAAATTAAAAAACAAAACAAAACAAAAAACTATATATATATATATATATATAGTTTTTTGTGTTTTTTTTGTGTGTATATATATATATATATATATATATTTTTTTTTTTTAAAGTCTACACATTTCTCTGTAGAGAAAAACGGGATGAAACAGAACCGGAGTGACAGTAGTACACAGGGTAAGCCTTACACAAGGGTAACCCAGAATTCAATCCCCAGTACCTTGAGCTCAGAGCCAGGACTAAGCCATTAACACTAACAATAGTGGCACCCCCCCCCAAAAAAAAAAAGGAAAAGAAAAGAAAAAAAGCAAGGTGGGCTGGGCGGTGGCGCTGAAGGTAAGGTGCCTGCCTTGCCTGCGCTAGCCTTGGACGGACCACGGTTCGATCCCCCGTGTCCCATATGGTCCCCCAAGCCAGGAGCAACTTCTGAGCACATAGCCAGGAGTAACCTCTGAGCGTTACTGGGTGTGGCCCAAAAAACCAAAAAAAAAAAAAAAAAAAAAAAAAGAAAAAGAAAAAGAAAAAAAGCAAGGTGAAACTGTATAAAGAAACTTTCAAAATAATTTTAAAATAAGATAATATTTTTAAGACTATATAACAAAGTACTAGATAGTACAAATACTTTTTTGTTTTGAAAATGGGTTTTGACCATATTGCTCTTCACTTAGAAACAAAACATTACCCGGAGAGATAGCACAGTGGCGTTTGCCTTGCAAGCAGCCGATCCAGGACCAAAGGTGGTTGGTTCAAATCCCGATGTCCCATATGGTCCCCTGTGCCTGCCAGGAGCTATTTCTGAACAGACAGCCAGGAGTAACCCCCTGAGCACCGCCGGGTGTGGCCCCAAAACAAAAAACAAAAACAAAACAAAACAAAACATTGGAACAAAGAACATCAGAACTGTTATTTAGTAGGAAAGATGCCACTTGAAGGGGCTGAGAGATAGGACAGGGAGGGAGCAATGAATAGGGGAGAAATGTTGAAACATTATGTATAAAACCATTAACAGCAACAGTACTAGAAAACACAGTGCAAAAACTAAACAAAGAAAAAGGTGACTCTAAGTAGAAGCAGACTAGATGCAAATGGTGGGGAGGGAGCACTGGTAGAAGAAAGTGGACATTATTGAAAAATCAGTGTTGAAATACTATATGCTTGAAATTCAATCATAAAAAACTTTGTAATTTCATGGTGATTAAAAAAAAGTTATTGGGGCCGGAGAGATAGCATGGAGGTAAGGCGTTTGCCTTTCATGCAGAAGGTCATCGGTTCGAATCCTGGCGTCCCATATGGTCCCCCGTGCCTGCCAGGAGCAATTTCTGAGCATGGAGCCAGGAGTAACCCCTGAGCACTGCCGGGTGTGACCCAAAAACCACAAAAAAAAAAAAAAGTTATTGGGGGCCGGCGAGGTGGCGCTAGAGGTAAGGTGTCTGTCTGCCTTGCAAGCGCTAGCCAAGGAAGGACCACGGTTCGATTCCCTGGCGTCCCATATGGTCCCCCCCAAGCCAGGGGCAATTTCTGAGTGCTTAGCCAGGAGTAACCCCTGAGCATCAAACGGGTTGGCCTGGGAAAAAAAAAAAAAAGTTATTGGATTTTCATTAAGAGAAAAATTCTTGGGGCCGGAGAGATAGCATGGAGGTAAGGCATTTGCCTTTCATGTAAAAGGTCATTGGTTCGAATCCCGGCATCCCATATAGATTAGAGCCTGGAGTAACCCCTGAGCATGGGGGGGGGAGAGGGGGGAGAGGGGGGGGAGGGAGAGAGAGAGAGAGAGAGAGAGAGAGAGAGAGAGAGAGAGAGAGAGAGAGAGAGAGAGAAATATTCTTATAAAAAATTGGTCCTCTGAATCTCAACTTAGCATCTACAGAAGACCACATTTAGAAGTTATAAGAACAAAAAGCAGGTGTTTATACCACACAAGGATACCACCAGGGCTCTAAAATCATGAAAGTTGGGTCTAGGAGATAGCTCAGAGCACATACACAGTGTGCCCCTGCATGCAGGAGGTTCATATTCTATTCTTAACACCACAAAATCCCCTGACCAAGTCTGGAGAGCAATCATCAAGCACTGTGTTGGATGCAGCCTCTAATAGTGCCAGATGTGTAGTGCTAGATGTGGACCCTAAACCAAAAAAAAAATTTTAAGATATTTAACTACCAATTGTGAAGGCACAGAAGAACAGCCCTAAAGATGCTGAGAATTAGGCCTCTGACAAAGTCATGTTCAATGTGTTTCAGAGCAATGCCTCCAACTCTTGTGGCCAACACCTTCTGCTGCATTAAGGACTCTTAAGAATAAGGCAAAAGGAACATTCATGTCTTATTGACATCAACTGAAACCAATTTTTACTGACTCCTAGAATTTGCAGAAAAGCCAACACGTGGGCCTTGAGTCTCTGATGGGATCAGACTGCCTGAGCTAGAGACTAGCTTCTAACCACAGTAAAGTGAGTTAAGTTGGTTTATCCTAGGCATCTGCCCCAACTTTCTCAGTGTGGCAGCGATAGTATTTTTTGTGAATAATTTTGAATTATAGCAACAATGAAAAATTACTGTCCAGCTTTTCCCCTCCTGTGTAAGTAATTTGGTATGAAGGCTCCTGACCTCTTTTTCCCTTTTTCTGAACCTCAGATGTCTGCTTGTTTTCACACATATTTGGAAACTACTGTTTACCCATTTTCTGGTTTCTTGGGCATCACCTGACCCATTTTGAATATGATGGCTGTGGTGGAAAGAAAGGAAAAGAGAGGGCTGAAGAGATAGCATGGAGGTAAGGCGTTTGCCTTTCATGCAGAAAGACAGTGGTTCGAATCCCGGCATCCCATATGGTCCCCTGAGCCTGCCAAGGAGCGATTTCTGAGCGGGGAGGGAAAGTGGGGGAGGGAGGGGAGGGGGAGGGAGAGAGAGGGAGAGGGAGGGAGAAAGAGGGAGAAAGAGGGAGAGAGAGAGAGAGAGGGAGAGGGAGGGAGGGAGAGGGAGGGAGAGGGAGGGAGAAAGAGGGAGGGAGAAAGAGGGAGAGAGAGAGAGAGAGAGAGAGAGAGAGAGAGAGAGAGAGAGAGAGGGAGGGAGGGAGGGAGGGAGGGAGGGAGGGAGGGAGGGAGAGAGGGGGAGAGAGAGAGAGAGAGAGAGAGAGAGAGAGAGAGAGAGAGAGAGAGAGAGAGAGAGAGAGAGAGAGAGAGAGAGAGAGGTGTTCAGAGACAACTCCCAGCACTGTGCTTAAGAGTCAGTTCTGCAGTGTCAAGAGTTCTGAATCAAATCCAAAACTTTCTCTAGTCATGCATAAACTGCCAGCTTTTTTGAGCCCCCCAACCCAGACCAGGGCTTTCTGGTCAACTCACGGGCTGTCAGGTTCCTGCCCTTATCTCCTGGCTCCATCACCTTTCCTTCATCTCCAGTGTAGAAAAGTAAAGAAAAAGAAACTCCCCACATATTTCTGCCTTTTCCATCCCACAGTTGTTAGCCCTGCACAGATAACCACACACACTTTTTTTTTTAATTTTTTACAAACAACAATGAGCTCTGCTAAAGTTCCGTTTCTGGAAAATTAACTATTAACATTGTTGCCACCATTCTATCAAGTATATCTGAATTTCCTCTATCTCTCAGCACTCCCAGTCCTAAAGATAGAAACCAGTGAGACAAAGAGATGAAGGTTCCTGGATCAAGTCCAAGGGAATGCTGAGTAGAAGAACTTCTCTTTCCCTTTGTACACCATCTGCCTTGTTCAGGATTAGTACATAAAAATTTTTTGCCTCAAATTATATAATAAATATTGAAAACTACTAAAGTCTAAAGTTGGAAAGAACAATGCCAAATTAAACCCAAATGAATTTTGAGATTCCAGAAGAATTATGTATTTCAGATGTCTCTAATACTTGTGAACCTTAAAAAAAAAAAAAAAAAAGAAATCATGTGGTAGCAACAGGCTAAGGAGATTTGAAGGGAAGGGTGAGAATGAGGAAGATGAAAAAACACATACACACCTAAGAAGGTATGTGAATTCTAGAAAATAGTAACTTACCAGTATGTACTGTAGCTACTGCAATCCATACACACTGTGTGCTGAGCTTTTTCTTGCTTTTCTGTTTTCTTATGATTGTTTAAGGGTATTTGTGCATCTTCATAATGTTTTTTTGCATGGCCATTCACATACCTTTTAAAAAATAAGATTAAAATTTATTTTAACCTATTGTTTTGGAACTTAAAGCAGATGATAAAACTAAATGTTAATCAAATCAGAATAAGAATTCCTCCTTTATAAAAGCATTCAATCCTGCAAAGACAGTCACTTATTTAGTAAGCCAAGTACATTTTTAATCCTTCTTTGCAAGTAACTATGATAGGCAGCTTTTATTTTTTTTATTTTTTTATTTTTTTGGTTTTTGGGCCACACCCGGTAACGCTCAGGGGTTACTCCTGGCTATGTGCTCAGAAGTTGCTCCTGGTTTGGGGGACCATATGGGACACCGGGGGATCGAACCGAGGTCCGTCCAAGGCTAGCACAGGCAAGGCAGGCACCTTACCTTTAGCGCCACCGCCCGGCCCCGGCAGCTTTTATTAAACACAAAACTATCATCAAGCAAAGAAAGGAATTACCTATACAAATTAATTCCAAAATACATTGCGAATATCATCTATCAGTTCTTTTGCTGAACCTTATACTATATTTTAGGTTTTGTGTTTTAAAGATTTTCCAGGTTAAAAAAATAATAATAATTTTCCCACGTGTCAGGGTGTAATAAAAGACAAGCTTTGTAAACTAAATTATGCATTCACTTCCAACAGGGGTAGAGGTTCTGCTTGGGTTGCTACTTAACATAAAACTCTATAGAAACTGGATCATCTTTTCATCAACAGGACCTTAGATGTTCTATTTGAATAGCTAAATAATCATTCTTAACACATATGGAAATGTCTGTGTTTAGAAATACTCCAGACAAAATGTAAATTATTTTAAGCTTATAAAAACTGTTAGTTCTTTACATGGACAAGATATTTAAACAACTAAACTGATAAATTTTTTGTGGATACATTCCAATTCATGTTTAACAAATCATCATAGTAGGAACAACAAAATGAAATAAAAATAATGTTCCAATTAAATGAAGCACACAGATTTATTAACTCCTTCACCTATATACTACATAATGTTGTAGTTGACTATTCAAATGAATACTCATATAATACAAAACCTTCCTAATTCCTAGAAAGCAAGCTTCTGCCAGAAGGCAGGTCTACATTGGAAACGTAAGAACCTGGGAAACAAAAGACCCAGGTTCGATGCCCGGCATCCTATATAGTCCTCGGAGCACTACTCAAGAGTGATTTCTGAGTGAAGAGCTATGAGTAACCCCTGTACACTGTGGATTGTGGTCCCAAAACAAAAACTGGACACATAAATCAAGTGGTAATTAAATAGTACCAAAATACATATACTCAGAAAGTGAAAGTGGTATTTTTAACATGAGCCTTCACAAATGTACCAGGAGCAACACTTTCCTTGGGGAAAGAAAGATCATAGTGCTAAGTAGGGAAGATCAACTTCAAACCAGCTTCACAGCCCAGGTAAGATGAAGGCACTACCCATGACTCAAAATCTGATTATGTTCCATCCCCACATTTTTCACTACAGTGAACATCAAAAACATTGGCAAGTAAAAGGACCATCTGTTCACAAAAGTAAATTAAAATACTTTAAAATAAAATAATTAGGGGCTGGAGAGATAGCATGGAGGTAAGGCATTTGCGTTTCATGCAGAAGGTCATCAGTTCAAATCCCAGCATCCCATATGATCCCCCGTGCCTGCCAGGAGCAATTTCTGAGCCTGGAGCCAGGAATAACCCCTGAGCACTGCCAGTTGTGACCCAAAAATCACAAAAAAAAATAAAATAAATAAAATAAAATAAAATAATTAGGAGCATAGTTCAAAAACTAAACTGGGTTCAAAAGTAGGTTTTGTTGTAAGCTGGCTATGGGTGGTTGGATAAGTTACTAATACCTCTGTACAACTTCATCAAAAATGGAGATAGTTGGGGCCAGAGCAATAGCGCAGTAGTAGGACATTTGCCTTGCACGTGGCTGACCCAAGGACAATCCTGGGCTCTATCCCCAGCATCCTACACAGTCCCCTGGGTCAGGAGCGATTTCTGAGCACATAGCAAGGAGTAACCCCTGAGCATCACCAGGTGTGGCCCAAAAATCAAAAAAAAAAAAAAAAAAGAGGAGATAGTTGTTGGGAAATTCAAAATTCAATAATCCACGGCTCAGAATGTAAGAATGATTTAGTAATTATCTTATTTATATTTTCCTTTACATAATTTATTCAGGATACAATGTAATTATTTATATGGTTATTGTTTATAAGATGATCATATTAGCATGTATTTTAACATAGAGTAAGTAATAATACTTAATTTTAAAAAATTAAACCCCAAGACATCATCTCATCTAGTTTCATTATCTAATCCACTCAGTTCCCTAAAGTCTGTGTATTTCTTCTATGCCACGAAAAACACCATTATATTTATAAGGAATGCATTCAAAATCAGGAAAAGTAATACTAAGTAACAATAAGAAAACTATAGCTCATTTAGTCACCATGCTTTAGTCTTCAAATGTACCATTTTAAATGGTTACTATGAATGTAATACAATGTAATACAAGTAATACAAGTAATAACATTACTGACATTAAGATTAGCAAGATTTAGACTAATATTTTAAAACAGGTATCAGAGAGGCCAGAGTGATAGTACAAAGGGTATAGGACTCTTGCCTTGGTCAGTCCCTGGCAAGCCCACTAGAAATGATCCCTGAGCACAAAGCCAGGAGTAAACCCTGCATAGCAATGGAGTGTGACCAAAATACAAAAAAAGAAAAGAAATGAACAGTTTTGTATGAACTAGCTAACATAGAAATTACTTTTTGACATTTAGTTTTAAACTTTAACTGGACAGTTTAATCTAAAAAAATGGAAAGTGTGAATATACATGTCATGGGTTTCTAAAAACAGCAGCAAAAATTTCCAAGTTTTTGTTGTTTTGGAGTTTTTTGGGGGAGGGATGGGTTGTTTGTTTGTTTCTGGGCCAACCCAACAGCGCTAAGATGTTACTCCTGGCTCTGTGCTCAGAAATCACTCCTGGCAGGCTCAGAAGACCTTATTGGATGCCTGGGATCAAACCCAGGTCAGCCGTGTGCAAGGCAAACGCCCTACCCTGTTATCGCTTTGGCCCCTAAAGTTATCTTACATAGAAGACCAGAAAGCAGCTCAGAAATTGCTCTCAGTGATCCCAAATTCAACCCCTGGCACTGAATGGTCTCCAAAGCACACTGGAAGCAATTCCCAAAATAGGAAGATCTGGGAAGAAACCCCTGAGCATGAGAGTTGGCCCAAAAACAAAACTCTTTCATGTAAATGACATGGTGTCATGAAGATCTATGGAATATATATAACTCATGCATGCTAATAAATGATAAATTTGTTTGAAAGAATATTTCATTTAAAACTTCCCTGTATGGGGTCGGAAAGATAGCATGGAGGTAAGGTGCTTGCCTTGCATGCAGAAGGACGGTGGTTCAAATCCCGACATCCCATATGGTCCCCGAGCCTGCCAGGAGCAATTTCTGAGCATAGAGCCAGGAGTAAATCCTGAGTGCTGGCAGGTGTGACCCACCCAAAAAAAACAAAAAAACTTCCCTGCAAGTAAGAAATTGAAATAACTTAAAAAAATCATTAATTCTGACAATTTACAACCATGATTACATGATAAAGAAGAAAATTGACTTATCAGTTAGCAAAATGAAGACTCAGATGCATGCTACTCTCATTATCTGTTTATTTGCCAGTAATCATATTTGTCTGAAACTGTCCAATTTCTAATTTTAAGATTCGTGCAATTGTTTTTTGTTTTGTTTAGTTTTGTTTTGTTTTTGGGCCACACCCGGTGGTGCTCAGGGGTTACTCCTGGCTGTCTGCTCAGAAATAGCTCCTGGCAGGCACCGGGGACCATATGGGACACCGGGATTCGAACTAACCACCTTTGGTCCTGGATTGGGTGCTTGCAAGGCAAACACCACTGTGCTATCTCTCCGGGCCCAAGATTCGTGCAATTGGAAACAAACTGTATATCAAGTCTAGAAGTACTTTCATTTATATTTCTAAAAACTACTGAGAGAATTTTGACTGCCTGCTATTCAGAACAGTATTCTCTCCAACTTTTAATAATTTGTGGTCTTTCCATTAGCTACGCCCTTCGAAATTTAGATTGTAGAGCACTATATATAACTGGAGAACAGAACTATATTAATTTTATTGCATTATTATTCTCACCTCTCAAAATCTAGGAGAGGAATCTGTCTCTTCAAATGCAGCATTTTAAGTGCTTCTACTTTTCTTCTTTATTTAAAAAATGTTATCTGTACAAAGTACTTTCAGGTTCCCCAAATCCTAGAGATTTCAAAACCACAACAGCCACAAATTAAGATACAAAATTTAACATTTTCCTCAGAAACTCTAAAGTGGAAAAAATAATCAATTTTAGGACTCAAAATATGAAAAATCAAAATAATTGAACAAAGGTGTTCTCTTCATGCGGACCTTAATAGCATTGGAGGAAATAGCCCAAATAAATACAATATAGATTTTTAGCATATATAACAATTTGGTCTGCCATATCTTTGGGGATTAACTTTTCTAAAGTAAATTCAAAGTAGATTTCTTAAGCTAAAAAAATCAAGAGTAATATCAAGGTACAAGAATGAAAAGGCTTATCTTATTTGAGTTTCTATTAGAAGTAAAAAATTACTAAATTTATTTAAAAATCCTTTAAAGGCCAAGAACTTGGGTTTGAAGGTACGTGATGGCTTAAGTCCCTGGAAAGAAAAAGATCTTAACGAGCAAGGAAATACTAGGTGCAGAGCAATTAATAATCAACTCCACAGTGAGATCATTTTCAAGGGAATTCTTTCCTCTGTAAATATTTTTTACTTTGTTTTCAGCTAAATGATGTGGCATCTTGAATGTGATTCAAGTCAGCAATGGTGAGGTTGGGATAGTAAACAGAAGAGCCTAAGAATGTTGTGCTGGAGCTGGGTGATGACATTATGGGGTTCAATGATATACTCTACTTTTCTGTATACGTAAAACCAATGTCAACACCATTATAAACCCATTACCTTAACTATAGTACATTTGTGTGTTTGTGTGTGTGTGTGTGTGTGTGTGTGTTGGTTTGAGGGTCACACCTAGTGGTGCTCAGGGGTTACTCCTGGCTCTGTGCTCAGAAATCACTCTTGACGAGCTCAGGGGATCATATGGGATGCCAGGGATCAAACCCAGTCAGCAGAGTACAAGGCAAACACCTTCCCCACTGTGTGATGGCTCCGGCCCCATAAACTTTTAAAATAATAAAAAGAAAGTTGAAGAAATTCAAAACAAAAATCACCTAATTGGCCAGAGAGAGCTCAACAAGTTGCGTAAATGCTTTGCATCACTACGTTCAAGTTTAGTGTCCAACACTTACAAGCTCTCCAAAGACAGAGCCAGGAGTAATCATCCTCAAAGCACAGAGCCACTAAAACTGTCAGAATGGTTTTTTAAAAAAAAAAAGTAAGAAAAAAAAAAAAAAAAAAAAAGTAAGTGGAAAAAATCCAAGGATGGTTTCTGTCTCCTTGTTCTAAAGATGGGAGCCCATGTCTTCTTCAAACATATGCATGTGCTCCACACCTCTGAGCTACATCAGTGAGCCCCCACTTAGTAACACAACCATAAGGTAGACTTTTATTCCAAGCCTTCAAAGTTCATTTACTTCATCTTTTAGGTCAACAATTACTAGCAGATGTCTTGATTATAAAATTATTCTCCGTATCTCAGACTGTGGGGATTCTCCTGGGAGAGGGAAGACCAATTGAGAATCAGACACAATGCTAAACAGTGTGAAATAAATCAAAATAAATAAAACTTAAAGGTAGTTTAAACAAGCAAGCAGGGAAATCAAGTAGTAAGTCTGTCACCTACCTTCCACAGTGGACACTTGAACAAGTCAAACAGACCCAAGGGCTTTTGTTGGACCGGCACACTAATAAAAAGAAAAACACACAATGTACCAATTGTAACAGGTTATTTCCCAATTTTCCCCCTAATCTATAAAAACATATCCTATGATTGTTTTAAATTCCACAGCTGCTTAAGTGTACTGAAATAACCAATCATTGCCTTATGAATACATTTATACAAAATGGCTGCCTAATTTAAGTTACACAGAAAATGAGTGTACTGTTGCTTACTATAATTGTTAACTCATAAAAAAATAAGTTTAATCACAAATAAAATATATACACTTTTCTTCTCTATCACTGTCCTCTTTTCTAGCAAGTTAATGACAATTATTGTATTAAAAATATTTTTTAGGGCCCGGAGAGATAGCACAGCGGCGTTTGCCTTGCAAGCAGCCGATCCAGGACCAAAGGTGGTTGGTTCGAATCCCGGTGTCCCATATGGTCCCCCGTGCCTGCCAGGAGCTATTTCTGAGCAGACAGCCAGGAGTGATCCCTGAGCACCGCCGGGTGTGGCCCAAAAACCAAAAAAAATATATATATATATATTTTTTTAAAGGCTGGAGATAGCACAACAGGTTAGAACACATGTTGGCTGGCATCTGGGAACTCCTGATTCAAATCCAGCAGAACATGGCACCCCAGCACTGCCAGAAGTGAATCCTAAGCAATACTAGGGATAGCCCCAAATCAAAAGAGTGAGGAAATAAATTGGTACGGTCTTTTAATCTTAAGAGTTTGTCATGCAGATCAGACACAACCACTGTATAATAACTCTAGGTGACGTGAGTAAAATGTAACCACAATTAGGAATACTAAGTCCTCAACTTGCAGTTTTATCAACTGCAAGAAATAAAATTCTAAATAAAACAACTACATATAATCCCTTCTGAGACATAGTCATTTTGGTTATTATACGAATGTGTATAAACTTCTGTAATACTGATTACAATGTTTATTGCCAAAAACCAACTTTTTAAAAAGGGATATGAAATTTAAAATCATCTGGAAACTTTTTCCAACTTTTACATTATTTGGACAGATAAAACAAAATATGTTGAGGGGGCAGAAGAGATAGCATGGAGGTAAGGCGCTTGCCTTGCATGCAAAAGGACGGTGGTTCAAATCCCGGCATCCCATATGGTCCCCCGAGCCTGCCAGGAGCGATTTCTGAGCGTAGAGTCATGAATGACCCCTGAGCACTGCCGGGTGTGACCCAAAAAACAACACACAAAAAAATGAACAACAACAAAAAAAAAAAAAGAACAAAATGTGTTCATATGGGGGAAAGAAACATCCTCAGCAACTCCCTAGCACAACCTTTGGAAGCTATATACTAGTCAGCCTCCTGGGGGCAAAGCAAGTCTACACCCAACATCCTAACAGACCCACTGCTGAACACAGTAGGTGTATGATAAATACATGTGAAAAGAAAGTAAACTTGTTTAGGATAACACATTCTCCAATGTCATTATCACAATAGATTTTTCCCACTGTTTGGAAACAATATCTCCAGTGTCTTGTACACAGTATATTGGTTGGATTCCTGGAACCACATGTGATCCCCACACAACTGAGAGTCACTATTAAGTACAAAGACAGAAATAACCCTCAAGAACCTCGAGAACCCAAAAGGAAAAAAGTAGAAATATGATAAATTAAGTACTTACCTTGAAAATAAAAGTTTAATAGGACCTAACAAAAGTATTTAATTTAAACTATCATTGTTTGACTTGCTGTTCACAACTAACCGAGACACAAACCATTAAATTACAAGTAAACTTGTAGATTTTCATTATTTCTTTTGAGCATCCTCCAAATGTTATGATTTCACTACCCTGTGGGACATTAACCAACTCCATATCCAGTAGTTTATTTCCATTTTCTTTCTTTAATGTCTATGTATGCTCAAGTCCTCAATGCTCTTTGAGTCAGTTTCCCCACCCTGCTGGCTTCGTCATTAACAAGTTAAATAAGTCTCTGACTTGTTCAGTCAGTATTTGTAGAAAAGGGGAAGGAAGCCAGAAAATACTGGAAAACACAGTGATATACCTACCACCTAGTGACTCTATCTGCAAAGTCTGCACAGAGACTCGACTGTTTCTGAATACAAAGGCATTGAATGATAAAATCTCCTTTCAGTTCACTACCTTTCTTCTTCCTGAGTTTACACATTCATATTTACTACCAATACCCTTCCTGAAGGTATCTAAGCTTATTACTCTGTCAATATTGTCATATGCATGCCACATTAATAAATCAATTAGGGGCTGGAGAGATAGCACAACGGCGTTTGCTTTGCAAGCAACCAATCCAGGACAAAAGGTGGTTGGTTCGAATCCCGGCATCCCATATGGTCCCCTGTGCCTGCCAGGAGCTATTTCTGAGCAGATAGCCAGGAGTAACCCCTGAGCACCACCAGTTGTGGCCCAAAAAACAAACAAAAAAATAAATTAAGTAACTAATGTTATAATATATTGCTATATAAACCACATTACAGAAATATAGAGACACTAACAATCGCTAATAACAATTAACTTAAGAAGACACCTGGAAAGATCGCTAATAACAATTAACTTAAGAAGGCACCTGGAAAGAATAAAAGGCATTGTCTGGCTTTTATTTGTACAACAGCATGATGATATTTGACTCAAAGCAATGTTGTTGGGTGATAGGAGGGAGGCCCCGATAAATGTACTTTCGGGGATTAGTAAAACGTAAAAGATATTCCCCAGTCCTGAAATAGCTCACGGATACGAGGTCCACATCCCTCTGCAATATAAATCCAGAACTCTGTGCTCGCTTCAGCAGCACATTTACTAAAATTGGAACAGTACAGAGAAGATTAGCATGGCCCCCTGCTCAAGGATGACACACAATTATAAATCCAGAACTCTTTTAGAAGAAAATGAGGCACCACCCAGATGCAGAAACTCAAGGTCCAATCCAGAGAAGGGTGGACCCCTCCAGAAGCAGCAGCCACAGAAAAAATTGAGATTATAGATTATCAGCAGTGGAAGGTTTTCCCTGTGGCAACATCCAGATTAACTTGTATGTATGCAAAAGTCCAGAAAAAGCCATTTGAAAGAATTCCTAAAAACCTTTCTGGCCTTGCTTGAACACATACTGCACATGATCGTCAGCAATGTTTTTTTGCTTGCTTATTTTCACCCTGGAGAAGTCTCTATTCTTTCTTGAACATGTTTCCTTTCACATAGTTCTAAGCAAGCTCATTCAATAAAAACTTCCAAGCATCACTATTTTGCCTTCTCCTGAAATGTTGTCCTTAAGGGAAAGGCAATGGACCCAGAACTCTTGTGCTAAGATTAGGAATGATGTGATTCTATGCCAGGACATATTCCCAAGAAACTGTTGCCGAAGTGAGTAGAGCAGAGGAATATAAATATTTTTTCCTTTTTTTTTTTTCTTTGTTTTGTGCCACATCCAGTCATGCTCAGGACTTACTACTGGCTCTGCACTCAAGGATCACTTCTGCCCATGCTTGAGGGACTGTATAGAGGGCTGAGAATTTAACAGGTCAGCTATTTTAGGTAAATGCCCTACCCACTTGTCTCTCTGGCTCCAAAAGTCCAATTGTTTTTAGCCTACCTCTTTCACACCTCACTCTACCAAGGCAAAAGAATATGTATTTATAGGATTGGGGTAAAAAGCCATAAAAACTTTGTCTTTTAGGGGCCAGAGTGATAGCACAGTGGTAGGGCATTTGCCTTGCACACAGCCAATCCAGGACAACGGGGTTCAATCCTGGGTATCCCATATGATTCCTCTAGCCAGGAGTGATTTCTGAGCGCATAGCCAGGAGTAACTCCTGCGTGCCACCGGGTGTGGCCCCAAAACCAAAAGAGTGGGGGAGAAAATGTGCAAGGTACTTAAGGAACAAATACAAGAGGAATAATCTCTGAATTATAGAAATACCAGATGATGGGAGAGTTGGAAAGGGAAAGGAGAAAAACCAATAGATAACAGTTGACAAACCCACTCTCTGGAGGGAGGCAATTACACAAATTCAAGAGACCTAAAGCAATCTGAGTAAAGAAAAACCTTAAATATAAAGAACACACACATCACTACAGATCTCACATATGGTACAGGCAAAAGGAGTAAAATGACATTCACATTGGTAAATGAAAGAAGTTTACAACCAATAACCAGCAAAGTTGTCATTCAGATGAAAAGGAGGATTATAAACAACTCATACAAAAAACAGCTGGTGACATTTGGAATAACCAAACCAGCTCTGAATGAACTAACTATATAAACCAAATAACCAATTATGGAAGCAACAACACTGCACAATAAAATGCCAAGAGAGCCCTGTATAGAAGTGATATCCCTGAATGTCCATAAACTACATTCTTCCATCAAAAGGCAGAGCAGTGGGATGGATCAGGAAACAAAACCTATCCACTTACTGCTTACAGAAAATCCATCTAAAATCTCATGATAAACACAGGTACAGAGTAAAAAAGATGGAAAACAATTTTACAAGGCAATGAAAACGAAAAAAGCACTGGGACATCCATACTTTAATCAGTCCAAATTGCATTCAACCTAAAGAAAGTTTTTAGGCAAAGATGGACACTAATTACTACTGATCAATGGAACAATAGACCAAGTACTAACTCTAATCAACATGTACACACCAACTGGTGCATTAGCTAAGTGTGTAAAGCTTTTGCTCACAAACTTAAAGAGAAACACATGGATAGAAATTTGATGGTAGTGGGAGATATCAACATGCCACTCTCAAAACTCAATAGATCCATTAAACAGAACAACTATCAGTGAGGACAAAAGAGCCCTGAATGAGTAAATAGAAGAGCTGGGACTAATGGATTTATTAACAGGGCCTTTCATCCTCAAAAAGCTGAATACACATTCTTCTCTAGTACACACAAAACATTCTTCGGGATAGACCAATTTTATGACCTAAGACATAAGTCTACATGAATTCACAAATATAAGAATCATACCAATGATATACCAATATATACCAATATAAGAATCATCACAATGTCACAGATAAAAATTGACCATAAGAAGATGTGAAGAAACATCTACAGACTGAACAACATTCTGTGTATTTACAGCTGGATCAAAGACAAAATCAAGGAAGAAATAAAAAGACTCCTAGAGATTAATAATGAAGAAACAAGTTACCAAAAATCTATCAGACACAGCAAAAGCTGTTAAGGAAAGACTCACAGTGATACAGGCATATATAAGGAAAGAAGAAAAAGATAACCTCAATTAACCAACGGCACATCTTAAATATCTGAGAAGCATTAACACCAGTAGGAAAGAAGAAACAATAAAAACAAGAGCAGAAATCAACAATATAGAAACCAAGAAAGCAATACCAAAAAAAAAAAAAAAATCAATGAACCAGGAAATGATTCTGCAAAAGAATCAACAAGGTAAGACTCATGAGAAAAAAAGAAAAAGTGCTCAAATAAATCGAGTCAGAAATTAAAGGGGGGAAATTACAATGGAAACTTCAGAAATCTAAGATTTTATAAGAGCTTTCTATGAACATCATTCTATTAAGCGAGGAATGAACAAATTCTAGAAACATGAAAAATTCCCAAAAGTTAAATAGGAGGTAATAGATAGCCTAAATGACTGAATCACACGAAACACAACTAAAGCTCTAATAATATCCCCAAGAATAACTATCCAGGCCCTATGTTTTATCAAAGCTTCAGAGATTTACTATTGTGGATCCTTAAATATTGAAGAAACAGGAATGCTCCCTAACACCTTCTAGAAAACTCAATTAAAATGATACCCAAAGCTGACAGATACTACCCAAAAAATAAAATTTCAGACAATCTCTTCGATGAACAGTGATACAAAAATCCTCAACAAAATAGTAGCAAACTGAATCCCCCTGTGCCTGGAAGGAGCAATTTCTGAGCACAGAGCCAGGAGTAACTCTTTTTTTTTTTTTTTGATTTTTGGGCCACACCCGGTAAGGCTCAGGGGTTACTCCTGGCTATGCGCTCAGAAGTTGCCCCTGGCTTGGGGGACCATATGGGACACCGGGGGATCGAACCACGGTCCGTCCAAGGCTAGCACAGGCAAGGCAGGCACCTTACCTTTAGCGCCACCGCCCGGCCCCCAGGAGTAACTCTTAAACAAAACACCTAAAAATACAAACTTAATATAAAAAAATAAGCTGTTGGAATTTATTTTTATCTGTTTATAGGCAATCACATGAATGTAAGAATGCTAAAATATTATTAAAATAATTTTAGGAATATGCTTCAAAGGGGTAAATGACATACCTGGCATGTGCAAGACCCACAGTTTAATCCCTAGCACAGCATTCCCTGAGAAGTTCCTCTTGAAGCCCTGGTGGCCTCCAACAACCCTAGGGCTCAAGAAATAGTCCATCAATCCATACAGTCAAGCTGAGGGTGGTCTCAGGCAGTTGGTTCCTGAGACCATTGCACACAAGGATATAGCCCCTATAATAAAACCTTTTTATTTTAATCATGTTGCAGGAAATTATTAAACAGTATTGGGGCCGGAGAAATAGAGCAACAGTAGAGCGTTTGCCTTTCATGCAGCTGATCCAGGATGGACCTCGATTCGATCCCCGGCGTACTATATGGTCCCCCAAACCAGGGACAATTTCTGAGTGTGTAGCCAGGAGTAACCCGAGTGTCATTGGGTGTGGCCCAAAATCAAACAAAAAGCAGTATTAACTTACAGAGAGCTGTATTCCCAAAGTTTATAAACAGGACAGGCACATTTCCCACAGAAGCAGTATTTGAATGGTAGCCATTTTTTTATAAAACATTATATATTGGGCCCGGAGAGATAGCACAGCGGCGTTTGCCTTGCAAGCAGCCGATCCAGGACCAAAGGTGGTTGGTTCGAATCCCGGTGTCCCATATGGTCCCCCGTGCCTGCCAGGAGCTATTTCTGAGCAGCCAGGAGTAACCCCTGAGTACCGCCGGGTGTGGCCCAAAAAACAAAACAAAAAAAACTCTAAATAAAATATAGCTGAAATTCTACATGATTAATAAACAGTACATAAAGTATTTTTACATTATGGATACTCTATGCATCAGCAAAAAAAAATATTAAATTGAAAGAGGTTTTATTGGGTGGCCACACCCAGCGTACTCAGGGATTACTCCTGGCTGTGCGCTCAGAAAGCGAACCTGGCTGGCTCGGGGGACCATAAGGAATGCAGGGATTCGAACCATGGTCTGTCCTGTGTCGGCTGCGTGCAAGGCAAACGCCCTACTGCTGTGTTATTGCTCAGGCCCCTAAATTTAAAGTTTTTTGTTTCATTTTTGTGTTTTTTTTAATAAATAGAGCTTTTATGTTGTTGCTGTTGTTGTTGTTGTTGTTGTTGTTCACCTAGACCTACGACATCAATACATATAAATAAATTCTAGTGTTTTCTGTTTTTATTGGGAGGGATAGGAAGAAGATACATGGAGGGGGGGCTAGAAAAGGGGACTCATTTCCTGGTTCCCAGAAAGGAATTTTGGTTCGGGTCCATCTGAAGAGAGCCTGGGGTTATTGACACATACAGTACGGTCTAGTTGGTTCTCCATAAGCCAACCCTCTCCTGCTGGACTGAATGCACTTCAGGATGGGGGTGGAGGGACAACAACATGGAGAGAGCATACAGAAGGGACCTCAGAACAATGAGTGGGAGGACAAAGGGAAAAAAGCTGGTGAGAAGTGAGGCCCAGGGTGGACGATGAAGGGGGTATGGAAAGAAGAGGTGAAGCCTCTTTCCAGGACAACAGGAGGCCACGTTCTCTTGGACAAGGGACACTAGTGTCGCCCCCAGAAGGTCTGGCACTTAAGAAAGTTTAGGACCTGGGTGCCTCCCAAAAGTTTTTGTTTTAATCTTAACCACTGATGAGAGAAAAATGCTAATAAACATGAGAAATTCTAGAAATTCAAAGAGACATATCTCTTTAACTTATCAGGGCTCTTGTTATTATACTTCAAGGCTATGTCAAGAGAAGTACACCACTGATTTCCTGCCTCACAAAATTATACTTGACAACAGGGTCACCATAGCTCAGAACACTGTTTTCTTTGATTTTGATTACACAATGTCTTCAAAGCTACTGTCTCTGAACTCTCCTGTTTCCTTAGATTCTCTTTTTCTGGCACTCTCAGTCTAGAAAGCTGGGACTAACTAGGGTCTGTCTTTTCACTATCTGCTTGCCCTGGCCCTGGTTTCAAGTCAGCTGCAAACTGGCAGCAGAGCTCTTGTGGAAAAGGTGAAGAACGTTTCTTTGGGTGTGTGTGGGGGGGGGGGGGGGGGAGTGATGGACAAGTGGGGAGGAAGGACCTCACCTTGTAGTGCTGAGGGAATCAAATCTGCAATTCCCACATATAACGGGTATGCTCTAGCCCAGGGGTCTCAAACTCAATTTACCTGGGGGCCGCAGGAGGCAAAGTCCGGGTGATCCTTGAGTACAAAGTCAGTAGTAAGCCTTGAACATTGGGGAATGTGACTAAAACAAAAAACAAAAAAAGATTCCTCTAGGGCAGGGCCACAAAATGTTGTACGGAGGGCCGTGAGTTTGAGAACCCTGCTCTAACCCTTTGAGTCATCGATAAGCAAATAATCGCGAATACTTAGCGCCTAGCGCAGAGACGGCATTTATGCTGCTCATGACTGCTGTCCCTTGCATTATCGGAGGCCGAAGGGAGAGAAGTTTATTACAGAATTAGATTTTGTCATACCTTCATCATGACTTCATCAAAGCCTGCAGTGAAGAGAAAGACTGATGACGAGTACAGACAATTTCAGGAAAAGTGGAAGACGCAGTATTTCTTTTTTGAGCACAGAGGCATCCCACATGTCTTATTTGCTCAGAGAAAGTTGCAGTGCACAAGAAATACAACTTGAAACACCATTATTCAACTAAACATGCTGAAGAATGGGCAAAATATCAAGAAAATGAGAGAGCCAAGTGGGTTGCCAGTCTTAAAGCATGTCTAATGAGGCAACATGATTTCTTCAAGAAAGCAACCAAAGAGAATGTTGCATCAGTCAAAGCTAATTACATGGTTAGTGAGATGATTGCTAAGGCAGAGAAACCATTCACAGAAGGAGAGTTTGTTTAAAAAAAAATGCATGTCGGGGCCGGAGAGATAGCATGGAGGTAAGGCGTTTGCCTTTCATGCAGGAGGTCATCGGTTCGAATCCCGGCGCCCCATATGGTCCCCTGTGCCTGCCAGGAGCAATTTCTGAGCCTGGAGCCAGGAATAACCCCAGAGCACTGCCAGGTGTGACCCAAAAACCAAAAAAAAAAAAAAAAAAAAAAAAAATGCATGTTACAGGCTGCAAGTATTACCTGTCCAGAAAAGAAAGGTCAGTTTAGCAAAATCAGCCTTTCTGCCAATGCTGTGGCAGAGTGCATTTCTGACATGTCAAGTGACATCATCAACTGTGTGAGAAAGCCAAATGTTTTGATGCATACTCAGTTATTCTTGACGAGGGCACAGATATAACAGACACTGCACAGCTCACAATTTATGTCCATGGTGTTGATTGCAATTTTGAATTGACAGAGGAGCTGCTCACAATAATTCCAATGCATGGCTAGACCACCGCTAATGAGATATTTCGGCATCTGTGTGATGCCATTGAGAATGCAGGTTTGCCATGGTAGAGACTTGTTGGAATAATAACTGATGGAACGCCATTGATGACAGGGAGGAAAAATGGACTGGTGGCACTTGTTCAAAAAAAACTTGAAGAGGACGGTGTAGAGAAGGCCATTGCTCTTCACTGCATTATCCATCAGCAGGCCTTTTGCAGTAAATGCCTGCCATGTGACAATGTGATGCCTGTTGTTGTGAAATGCATCAAGCAAATCAGATCCAGGGGCTTAAAGCACAGGAGGTTCCGTGCTTTTTTAGAGGAAATGAAGTCAGAATATGAAGATGTGCTCTATTTCACTCAGGTACATTGGCTCAGCAGGGGAAATGTCCTGAAAAAAAAATTTTTTTTTTTTTTTGGTTTTTGGGCCACACCCGTTTGACGCTCAGGGGTTACTCCTGGCTATGTGCTCAGAAATCGCCCCTGGCTTGGGGGGACCATATGGGACGCCGGGGGATCGAACCGCGGTCCTTCCTTGGCTAGCGCTTGCAAGGCAGACACCTTACCTCCAGCACCACCTACCCGGCCCCTGAAAAGATTTTTTGAGTTGAGAGAAGTGAAAGCCTTCATGGAGAAGGATGGGAATGCTGTTTCTGAGTTGAGTGATCACAAATGGCTCATGGACTTAGCTTTTCTTGTTGACATCACACATAAGCTGAATGTACTAAACAAGATGTTACAAGGCCCGGGGCAGCTTATCAGTGCTGCCTACGACAACGTGACAGCATTCTCCACAAAACTTGTGTGATGGAAATCCCAGCTCTCTCAGACAAATCCTTGCCATTTCCCAGCATGCAAGGAACTTGTGGATGCAGGCATACCATTCAGTGGTGAGAAATATAATGATGCTATTTTTAAGCTAGAGAAGGAATTTGATCACAGATTTGCAGACTTCAAAAAGCACAGAGCTACTTTCCAAATTTTTGTGGACCCCTTTTCCTTTGATGTGCAAGATGCCCCTCCTGTGCTTCAAATGGAGCTCATTGACCTGCAATGCAACTCTGATCTCAAAGCCAAGTTCAGGGAGATTAATGGAAAAGCAGACATGCATGGGCAATTTTTGAGAGAATTGCCCCCCAGCTTCCTTGAGCTTTCCCGAATATTCAAGCACACCATGTGCCTTTTTGGGAGCACATATTTGTGTGAAAAGTTATTCTCCACATTGAACTTCAATAAGTCAAAGTAAAGGTCTAGACTTAATGATGATCATCTTCAAGCCATACTGAGAGTCTCAACTGCTTCCTCTCTAAAGCCAAATGTGGTTCAGATTTGTGAGAAGCACTGTCATGTCTCTGGCAGCAAGGAATAGGCAAAAGATGCCATGTTCAGAAGAACTGTTCATGATCTTCACTCAATGTTCTATTCATGTTCAGAAGAAATAATTAATAATGACGTTTGAGGACTTTTTTTTTTGTGAAATCCCTTATGCGGCCCAGCCTCACCCCAACTTTGCCTCCTGCGGCCCCCAGGTAAATTGAGTTTGAGACCCCTGGTTTAGGCTAATACTTCCAGCGCATTCTCTGAATGTGAGTAGGAGTCAGATTTCCCTTTTTGCGTGAACCACAGCAACCCAGCACATTCTATATCCACACCCCTTGACAATACGGCTCAGCTCTATGATGAAAAATAAAGTAAGCAGCTGAATCTTCTATGGTAAGACCAGACTACAGGGCTGAAAATACTATTTTCACAGTGGGATTAGGCCAAACTCCACACACATTGGAAAACCTAGCAGTCTTCTCCCACAGTCACCATCTTCTAGACAGAAAAATAGCCCAATTCTTCTACCAAGTTCCAAAAGAAAATAATGGCCACAGATACATCTGAGGTAAACTGGTCTAGGTTGATATCTCTATAACATTCTGAGAATGGGGGTTGGAGACAGATTTCCCTTTTGGCATTAACCACAATAGCCAAGGACCACACCCTACACATATGAAAGAAATAGCTCTACAATATGACATTATAGAACTGTCAAACTGCTAAATTTATTTCAAATCTATAAATCATGGACCACATAGCCACTTCAAAATTTTATAGAAGTGTCAGTCCATTAGTATTACAGAAAATCTGGTGGGAAAGTAGCATAGTAATCTACAAAGCTCAGTGAGCTGAACAGTAACACAGAAGGCTCAACCAGCTTAACAACCACAATCCTTAAGAAACTGACTTTATTAACATTGGTATAGAGATACAACAATTACGTCAAATTCTTATTGATCTAAGTTTTGATCATTCCATTTGCCTTCGTGTTATAGGAAACGTTATTTAGTAAATTTGTTTGTGCATGAAAGGAAGCAGGTTAGGATAGTGAGTGAAAATGGTTTACAGTGGTAAAGTGGGGTATGGGATTGGTGTTTAAACATTTTAATGCTTGAAATGACTGAAACATGAACACTTGGTAAATCTTAGTGTTATAATATAAAGAAATTTTAATTTAACAACCCTATTTTATAGCCATTCCAAATTTTGGGTAAAGATCCTTAATAAAGATTCACTGGAACTCACAGGAATTTCCTTTCTCCCCATTAAAATCTATAAAGCCTCATTCTTCATTCCTTTTGCTTTCAGATAATATTCTTTTAAACAATTCAGGGGATGGGGCCTGGAGTGATAGATAGCACTGTGGTGGGGCGTTTGCCTTGCACATGTCCAACTTGGGACAGACCCAGGTTCTATCATCGGCATCCCATATGGTCCTCAGAGCCTGCCAGGAGAGATCTCTGAGCCCAAGAGCCAGGAATAAACCTGAGTGCTTCCGGGTGTGCCCCCCCCAAAAAAAATTGAGGGGGAAATCTCATTGTTATGCATAAAGCTGAGTTTGAAATACTAAGAATATTAAGAGCTGAGAATATTTTTATTACATCTGCTTTCAATTCTCTCTCTTAACAGTTCTGAACTATTCCTCAGCTATGCTGACACCCAGAAATTTCTAATTTCTGGTCTTTGAAACCTCCTAACCATGACCCCAAAATTTCTTAGGGAAGAATTCACAACTTATCAATTTATTCCACAGCTAGTTAAAAAAGTAGACAAAGGGGGCACAACATAGTACTCTGCTCTATATCATTTTGACTGAACCAGACAGAGGCGTCGATTACGTGTCTTTGATCCCCAAAACTGCAGAAAATAAACTCCTTTAAAAAAAGGAGATAAAAGAAGTGTACATTAGGAGAAATAAAACTCTGAAAACTAATAGTCATTAGTTATAAAATGCCCCACACGCTGTACTTCAAACCCCAGGTGAGTGGGTCTCAAGCAGGGTCGACACACAAAATAAAATAATCTGGGATTATTACAATAATGTCTTATTTAAAAAAAAAACATAAATGAGTGAGACTATTCTGTGTCTATCTCTCTCCCTCGGACTTATTTCACACAGCATAATAGATTCCATGTACATCCATCTATAGGGTGAAACACATGTAGTCTGCCTATCTCCTATCCTGCTGTATGGAGAGTGATCACACACCACACACCCAAGGGATGAAATTACCCACAAAGGAATTTATCTGTTACTCTATATTCAAAACACATAAGGGAGTGGAACCAATAGTCTTTTATGCTCAGCTTTAATGTTCTTATTCTATAACCTTATACAGTTGGTCTCACAGGGGAAAAATAAGGTATTTAATAATCTAAGAATTAAGAAATATATATATATATCTGTGTGTATACATACACTAGAAGGAATAAAACTACTACTAGGGGTAAATTCTGGTGATTGCTACTATACAGTTAACAAATGTCTACATATAATAATTGTTAGATTACACCTTGTGGTTCCCCAAAACAAAGATCAACCTTGGTTCCTTTGTATCTGTCTGTTTACAACTTAGTTTTTCCCCAAAACAGAGTCGTCTTACATGCCAGAGCAATAGTGCAGCAGTAGGGCGTTTACCTTGCATGCAGCCGATCTAGGATGGACCACAGTTCGATCCCCGGCATCCCATATGGTCCTCTAAGCCAGGAGCGATTTCTGAGACACAGCCAGGAGTAAACCCCCTGAGCGTCACAGGTTGTGGGCCAAAGGCAAAAAATAAATAAAAGAATAACTAATGACTATAAAATTTTCAGTTTTATTTCTCCTAATGCACACTTCTTTCATCTCCTTTTTTCTGTACACTTTTTTTTTCTTTTGGCAGGAACAGCAGCATTATTTGGGAAATCAAGATACCACTCTGATGAGACTGTTTATAACACTCATTATTGATCAGAGGCCTATCATAGAAAACAGATATTTGAATCCATAGTTCTCTCCTATTTATGACTATCTTATCCAACTGCTATTCTATAATCCCAGGGGGCCACATCAAATCAATGGGATGGCACAATGGAACCTAATAGTAACTAAACTGAAAAAGAGAAATATTAGAAACAGCTGAGACTAAGTACTCAGATAATAAGACATCAGTGACAATACATACAAAAAGAACTTTACTGCTTAGTATAAACTGAGACCCAGAGTACAAGATCAGCTACTGAAAAAAAAAAATTGTGTTACTCCTGGCTACGTGCTCAGAAATTGCTCCTGGCTTGGGAGACCATATGGGACACCAGGGAATAGAATGGTGGTCAACACATGCAAGGCAGATGCCCTACCACTTGCGCCACTGCTCCGGCACCTACTGAAAATATTTTTAAGATCATTTTAAGTTTCCTAATTTCAAGGTTCCCTACATAGAAAAGTAATACAATCAAGAATCTCATTTCAACAACCTTGAACACATAGTTACAGGTAAATTATGAAACACTATCATGATGCTGTATACCTTGCCCAGAGCATTATAGAAATTCAATGCAATCCCTATAAAAATCACCATGACATTTCTTAAAGACATAGCTCACTCATCACATTCAAACAGAATAATAAACACCATAAACAGCCAAAGCAATTCAAGAAAAAAGTAAGAAGCTTTTTGCTTTTTTCCCCAACCTCAAACTATACTATCAAATTTATAATTATCAAAACAATGTGGTACTGGAATAAGGCCAGACCCTCATGTACAAAACTAAATACTTCAAAAAGTATTAAATGAAGTAGAAAAGCCCTCTTCAACAAGTGGTATTGAGATAATTGGCTGGATGCATACCAAAAAGTAAACACAAACCTCTATCTAACACCATGCACAAAAGTCAATTTAAAATGGATTAAGAATTTCTACATTAGACATAAATACATAAAACATATCAAGGAAAATACTCCATGACATTGAAGCAAGAATTATCTTCAATAACTCAACCCCAATGGCCATGCAAAACAAAGATAAACAAATGGAACATCAAACTAAAGTTTCTGATTGAAAAAGAAACGAACAGATAAAAATAGACCTCACAGAATGACAATATCTTTGATGATACCCCCAATAAAGATGTTTAAAGAACTCAATGAAAAGCTAACACGGTAGTTAGCAAAGCACAAGGAAGTATAAGTCAAAGTAAAGAAACTATTGCAAATAGAAATGACAGAAATAAAGAATAAGTTAGGTGATTTTTTTCTTAAATGCAATCAAAGCAGAGTAACAGCAGCTGAGCAAAAATCATGAAGCTCCAACATGTGCATGAAACTACTATAAAACAGGTGGAAAACAGTCTAAAAAAGAACAGAAGAGTATGGGATGAGTTCCAAGAAAAACAATGTTAGAGTAATTGGAGTCCCTGACAAACAGGAAGGCAAATCTGATAAAGAAACTAGGGTTAAAAAAAAATCTTCAATAAGTGTGTCTGCACTCGCATGCATTCATGCAAGAGAACACATGCGCGCGCACGCGCGCGCGCGCGTGTGTGTGTGTGTGTGTGTGTGTGTGTGTGTGTGTAGGGATGTATCTCATCTCTTTCAACTATTTCCTTGACCCTTAAAAATGGGGGCTGAAGACTGGTCTGATGGCAGTGGTTTATCAGAACTTAATAACGTTAGTATCACAAAAGTTGGTTATAACCAACCCACTGCTCAATTTGATTGGCTTTAAAAAAAAATGAGGGCTGGGGAGATGAGAAAGACCTTTAAAAATATTTGGGGCAGGAGAGATAGCATGGAGATAAGGTGTTTGCCTTGCATGCAGAAGGACGGTGGTTCGAATCGCGGCATCCCATATGGTCCCCTGAGCCTGCCAGGAGCAATTTCTGAATATAAAGCTAGGAGTAACCCCTGAGCACTGCTGGGTGTGACCCCCCCCCCAAAAAAAAACTAAAAAATATATATGTGTATATATATATATATACATATATATATAGATTTAATTTAGGGGCCGGAGCAATAGCACAGTGGCAAGGCATTTGCCTTGCATGCAGCCAACACAGGACAGATCCTGGTTCGAATCCTAGCATCCCATATGATCCCCCAAGCCTGCCAGGATCGACTTCTGAGTGCAGAGCCAGGAGTAACCCCTCAGTGCTGTAGGGTGTGATCAAACAAACAAACAAACAAAAACCAAAAAAATTTAATTATTATTTGGGATTACTTTTTAAATTATTTTAATACTATTTTTAATGTAAGCAAGACTAAGTTTCTTTACTACAAATGTCAAAATTGTAAACAAAAGCAGAGACCTACACTCACTCAAAATCCAAAGAACTGCTAGAAAAAAAATTTTAAGACAGACAAAAAATAGAATTTTTCAAATGTCAGCAGTACCTCCCACAAATAATCAAAACAAGTGGGAGTTATATAGGTATTTCATATAATCTTTAATGAAACAAAATGCTTAATATTCATATTACATAGTTCTCTTTTTTGCAGCTATATAATAAAGGCAAATACTGAACACAAAAATTAGCAACATATGCAATATTGTTGTGCCATAAAACCCTTTATTCCTTTCAAAATAATGGAAATATTATTTTAAAAAATGGAAAGAAAAGGTGTAAGCTGAGCACATACTTACACTGTTCAGTAATGCCAAATAAACACCTAATAATTGCTCTGGAAATATGCACCGGCAGACTCTTAAAGCGATTCTAAATACTTAATCAAAATTAAAGGATAGGAAATTTTTCTGTTTGGGGGAATCACCGAGCAGTGCTCAGGAATCACTCCTAGTGGAGCTCAGGGAAATGAACTAGCAGCATGCAAAGCAAATGTCTTAATCCCTGAACTAATTTAGATTTATAACCCCAAGAATTTATTTCTTTTTTACAGTCAGTTTATCCACAAAAAAATATTTTAACTAAAATGAAACTGAGAGTTAAATTCTCAGACTTCTAATGGCATAAACATTGAGCTCACACAACTTCCTACATACAAAGTGAATCTTAAGTACTTAGATACACAGAGCAATCTCTCCAAGCTATTAATATTATACATAACATTCAGAATAATTCAGATGGAAAGACAAGATAATCTCAATTAAGTCAAAGAACATTTTATTGTCTGACAATAAGATAACAATCAATAATATATCAACCTTAAATCTCTAAGTTATACAGAAGTTCTTTTTGTTGTTGTTGTATTTTTGTTTTGGGGACACATTTGATGGAGCTCTCAAGCTTATGGGTCTCACAACAGAAGTCAGGCCTCCATCCTGCAAAGCATGTTCACTCGGCTATATAAGCTATCTCTCTAATTCCAGCTATCTAGTCTCTTATCAAAAAAATGTCTAGGGTTGGACCCCAGAGTCTGCCAGCAGTCACCCCTGAGCACAGAGCCAGGAGTAACCCCTGAGCACCACAGGATATGGTACTCAAAAACCAAAAACAACAACAAAAGCCAAGGGTCGGAGATGAAGCTCACATTGCCTTGTATGTTTCAGATCATGGGTTTGATTTCTAACACTGTATAGAAAAAGAAGTTTTTAAAGTCATCCCCAAAATCAATAAACACGAATTTAAAATATCAGGGGCAAGATAGCGCAGAATTTAGGGTTTGATTGAACACTTTGGTCAATCCACAGCACTTATCTAAGCACCAGCAGGAGTGACCCCAGAGCACAGATCCAGGGCACACTCCCTGAACACTGCTGGATGTGTCCCCCAAACAAAACAAAAATAATACAAAACAAAATACTCAACTGTCACATCAGAATAGTCCTGTAATTGTTTTCAATTCTATCACAAAAAATTTTCCTAGAAATTTTAGGATCCTTATCTTTGATCAAAATATTACAACTACAATATTATGCAACAAATGTTTAAAAAAAAGGAATTGGACTATGGAAAATTTTAGGAAGCTAAAATTAAAAATATACTATCCTATTATCAGTTACATTAAACCTGCAAGAATATGATAGTTAACTAGAACAATCCATAACATTTCAAGTGCTCGGAATGATGGATCAAGATCTCCACAAGACTCTCTTTTTTTTTTGGGGGGGGGGGTTTCGGGCCACACCCGTTTGATGCTCAGGGGGGGAACCATATGGGACACGGGGGATTGAACCTCGGTCCTTCCTTGGCTAGCACTTGCAAGACACCTTACCTCTAGCGCCACCTCGCCGGCCCCACACAAAACTCTCTTAAACCCAGCAAGAGCAAAGAAAAAATGTCAGGACAAACATCTGACAATAGAAAATAGCCTATGACAGAACAAGTCAATTCAAAAACAGAGCAGTTTCCAGATAAGATCTAATTTGTTAGAATATATTTTCAATCAGATATAAACTGGTTCGTCTAAAATTAAACTCTCAATTTCCTCCTCAAAGGAGTCTTAGAAAATTTAATTAGCTAGAATTCATTAATCACAAGCCTTTATCTACTCCAAACACGAACTATAAACCTCATCTTCCACAGACCAAATTTAATTTCAACAAGCTTTCAAAATGTGTAACTGCCTAGTAAAGCTCATCTGTACTTTATACATATACTTAGTACTTTTCAGTGTGCTTAATGAGAGGAAATTCTGTGTTAAGCTCCACAATCTAATGACTTTTGTAGGGACTTGTAGGGACTCCTGATAACAGCTGACAAGGCATTTGCCTTACAAATGTTCTTTTAGGTTCAGTGTCAGCACCCCAAGAGGTCCCCAAGGCCCAGAGTCTTAGTCTTAGTCAGGAGTAAGCTCTGAGCACTATTGGGTGTGGTCATACAAACAAACAAAAATAGCAATAACTACAATAGGAAAATCTTAGAATAAAACTAAATGAAAACAACAAACTGAAAGTAAAGATTTGAATAACCTCTGAGCTACCTGAGGCAAAGCACAATTTCCTATTCCAGGAATTCTCTTCCTCTCCACCCCACAACAAACCTCCCAGAAGAACCTCCTTGATAGAAAAATAAAATAAATGGAAGGGGACAATAAGTACATTCAAAAAAAAAAAAAAAAAAAAAAAAAAAAAACAAGGTCGGAGAGGTGGTACAAGTGGTAAGGTATTTGCCTTGCTACGCGCTAACCTAGGACAGACCGCAGTTCAACACCCCCCCCCATCCCATATGGTCCCCCAAGCCAGGAGCGATTTCTGAGAGCATAGCCAGAAGTAACCTCTAAGTGTCACTGGGTGTGCCCCCACCCCCCCAAAAAAAACCAGGCCAGAGAGACAGTATGGCTAATAGGGCTCTTGCCTTAAAAACATGACTAATCCTCAGTGTCTCATGTGGTCCCTCTAGCCAGCCAGGAGTGATTCCTGGGCACAGAGCCAGGAGTAACCCCTGAACACCACTGGGCATGGCCCAACCACCCCTCCTTCAAAGAAAAAAAATAACTATTTTATCCAGTTACTTTGAGATTGATTTAATATATCTAGCTAATGTGAATTACAGCTAAAAATAATTAGATCTAAAGTGTAGCAAAGTTCATACATTCAAAAACTATTGTTTTCTTCCATTTGTATCACTAATCCTGTTCTAACTTGCCTCTACTTCAACCAATATACAGCAAAACTAAAAGTTAATCAAACATAGAATTTAATATATTTAATATAAACTAAGATATGGAATTTAAAATATATTTTCACATCAATATTTCAAATGAATTATTTAAAGTATATTTCCATACATTTTAAGTCTTAGAGTATCAGCATTAAAGTTAGTGGATGATAAAATAAAGCCATTTTTCAAAACCGAAGTCAAATACTGCCCTCTTCCCCTTCCCCACAACCATGTTAAGCAACTCTCTTAATCTTAGTCTCAGTTTCACAAACAGGAAAAACAACAAAATGGGTTTTTGATTAATTAGTCAGGATTAAAAGTTGGCAAGTCATTTTGAAGTTACTTTATACTGTTCTCAAGACTCCTCCTACTCAGTAAAGTTAACAAAAGTATCTGGAATTACTATGGACACTAATATCCAGACACTCAGCAGTGAAAAGATTATCTCGATTACAATTTTTTTGTTCGTTTCAGTTTTGGGTCACACCCGGCAGCGCTCAGGGGTTCCTCCTGGCTCTATGCTCAGAAATGCTCCTGGCAGGCTCGGGGGACCAAATGGGATGACGGGATTCGAACCACTGTCCTGCATGAAAGGCAAACGCCCTACCTCCAGGCTATCTCTCAGGCCCTGGATTACAATTTTTTAAGTCAATGTTCATTCAACGAACCCAAAAGATTTTAAAAGGTAACAGTGAACAATTTCTTTTGGTAAAATTCTCTGTGCATCTTGAGTCTTTGGCAAATAGCAGTTCTAGGCAAAATGAAAAAGTTACTACTGATGCTAATGTTATTCACAGCATTCTAAAATGTCAACCAGGGTCAGCCTCAAACACATACAAACCCCTTCTGAAAATGTATCCAAGAATTTCCTTCTAAGTACACTAATCCAAGAAGCCTGTAAGAAACACCTGGTAGAGGTTCATATGGTAGAGTACATGCCCACCCTGTTGCAGGCCCTGATGTCTATTTATCCCTTTATCTAAGTGTTCCCAGCCCCAACCCAGATCATACATCCTGGTCTTGACCCCTATTTAAAGAAAAAAACAAAATAGGAAAAAAAACAAACCTTAGAATGCTGTAGCTCTTATACCTAAAGAAACATTATATACATTTTATATAAAAACATAAAATACTGAAACTAATTAAAACTTATTTTTTCACTTCAAATCTTCGTTTTATTTTGTTTTGGGGCCACACAAAAAACTCAGAGGCTACTCCTGGCTTTGCACTCAGAAATCGCTCCTGGCAGGCTTGGGGGACCATATAGGATGCAGAGAACCGAACCCGGGTCTGTCCTGGGTCAGCAGTTTGCAATGTAAACGCCCTGCTGCTGTTCTACTGCTCCAGCCCCTCACTTCAAATCTTGATGAACTAGCCATATATCTTTCCAGAGTTGGGTTGAACATAAAATTCACTGGTAGGCAGTGAGTCATTTAGAAAATGTAGCTTAATAAAAGAAGTCTTTTTATTTAATTGAAGGAAAAATATATAAAATAGCTCAGGAAGATGAAAAAAAAAAAAGGCTCAAAAGAGAAAAAATAAAGGTTAGAGAGAAATGTTCATACCAATTACTATCTGATGGAAGTGGGACACCATTAAATTTAAACAGGAATTTACTCACTGAGCTACAAAAGAAATTACTCTCCTAAGTTTACTGAGTAACAAACATTATAAATATGCATTTCTAAATCATTTGAACAGCTCAAAATTAATCTCGTATATTCCAGTAAAGAAGAAAATTGCACAAATACCAATGAGTAAAAAGTGGGATGTTTTAAGAGCCTGGGGCTAAAGCTGTAAAAGCAAACAATGATGAAATGGAATTATGCTGAGAATAAATTTAAAATGGAAATTAAAACAAAGAGTTCAACCCCCCCAAACCCTATTCTTTCCTCTCTTAGGTTATGAAAAATATACTACTAAGAATACTATTTGGAAAATAATTTCTCATTAATGTGTCAAAACTTTTTCACAACAGCAATATTCTAGGCTCAATCCCTAGACTGCAGCCTCTTCACACAGATACAGTGAATTCTAATTTCCAGGTCTTTCACATCGATTACTATTTATTTAGGCTCTAGGGATATACCGATATTGTTTTAAGACTGAGGAGATGTGCTGGGGGAGAGAAGAACAGGGATTTATAGCTCAGCAGTGGAATATAAGTATCCTATGCATGAAGCCTTGGATTCCAATCCTTAGCTTCCCTCAAAATCCACCAAACCCCAAAAGTTTATGGTCATGAGAGACTGCACAAAGGTTGGAGCACATACACCTGGCAAGACGAGAACCCAAGTTTGACACCTAGTACCTTAAATTCCCAGGGTGGGTGGTAGTGTCCTCCT
This sequence comes from Suncus etruscus, assembly GCF_024139225.1. Classification (NCBI taxonomy): domain Eukaryota; kingdom Metazoa; phylum Chordata; class Mammalia; order Eulipotyphla; family Soricidae; genus Suncus; species Suncus etruscus. Next base: position 21,861,437 of record NC_064848.1, on the reverse strand, counting down.
CACCACTAGGCTGAGCAACTGAGCCATTCAACAGTCAGGTCAGGTATCACTAAGAGGGGCTTCCAGCCCCCCTTAACAATAGGAGCATCCCACCGCACAGAGTAAGGAGAGAACAGAAATGGGAGGACACTGACAAAAAGATGAGAACATTTGAATTATTTACAAATATTAACAAAACTTTGAAAATTCCTCTTGGGGGGATAAAATTCCTCTTTTGTTTGTGTTTGGACCATACCCAATAGTACTCTGTGCTTACTTCTGGCTCCAGGATTGGTGTAAATCTTGGGGGAACATATGCAGTACAGAGGACTGAGCTGCAGGCAGCAGCATCCAAGACTCTCTATGCCACCCCCCCAACTTTGATTCTTCATAAACATACATGAAAATCAAATGTTAATCTTTAGGATTAATGTAGGAGGGTTAATTGCCTGAATCCAGGGCCTCACAGTATTTATTATTTTTAACTTATTTTTAACAGCACCATTCCATCTACCTGCCCACTTATAAAAACAAAATGCCCAAAGAATACAAATTCAACCAGAATACAGAAAGGAGAAAACAGAGAAGAAAAGAAATCAAAGAGGGAAGGAAGGGGCCGGAGCGATAGCATAGTGGTAGGGCGATTGCTTTGCAGGCTGCTGACCCAGGATGGACGTGGGTTCAATCCCCAGAGTCCCATATGGTTCCCCAGCCAGGGGCGATTTCTGAGGGTATCGCCAGGAATAACCCCTGAGCATCAACGGGTGTGGCAAAAAAAAAAAAAAAAAAGTAGATGAGGAAGGAAAATAATGGGTTTCAGTTACACTGGTTATGTGGGAGAGTGCTACAGTTATATATTCAAACCACAGTCTCACACCACAGAATATATGTGCTATAAACCACATTCACTAAGCTTTGAAATCTACCTGTCAAGATGTAAGGCAAGGGAACAGGGATGGGAGGGATGAAATTGGGGACCGACCTCCCACCTTCACACTGTACCTAAGAAAACTGATGTAGGGAAGTTGACAGTGATGGTAGCAACAATTCTAAAAACAGTATGTCTAAAGCTCAGTAACTTTGTAAATCATAATTCTTCAAATAAAAAAAATTATTTAAAGAAAACAAACTGGGGCCAAAGCAGTGGCGCAGCAATAGGGTGCACGCTGTTAACCTCAGACGGACCACAGTTCAATCCCCCAGCGTCTCATATGGTCCCCCAAGCCAGGAGCAATTTCTGAGCACATAGCCAGGAGACAGCATCACTGGGTATGGCCCCAAAAAAAAAATTTATTCTGGTGACAACACAGTAAGGGAAGGTCACCTGATCAAAATCCAGTCAAAGCTTCTCTACAGAATAAAATATTGGGAATAAAGGACCAGTGAAAACGTGCAAATTGAGAATCTACTAAATTTACTTTTATTTTCAAGTTAAAAACCATTTGAGCGTGAACCTACTCAAAAAGACATCATTCATTTATACTAAGCAAAATTACCAAGTTTCTTGTTTGGTTTAGGGTTTAGTTGGTTGGTTGTTGGTTTGGTTTTTGTTTTTGAGCTGTTAACAGTGGTGCTCATGGGATATTCCCAGATTAGTGCGTGGGGGAACAGTTGGTGTCAAGAATGGAACCTGGGCCTCCTGCCATGCAAAACACACGCTACTACAGCCAGGCATTTGAACTACTTCACTGGTCATGTACTGAGATTCTTATTACACTCTAGGTACTTAACTATTACATAGTATTACTGAAAAGCAATGCATTTCATTTAACAGTGAACAGATGGCCGATCCTAAAGAAATGCTCTAGATTTAGTCTACAGCATTCAGAAATCTTGAAGTTATAACAGATGCACACAATGGAACACTACTCAGCTATAAGAAATAATCAATTCTTGCCTTCCACTCACTACAAGGGTCTGCAGAAGGGCTTGTGGCAGTGGCAGGAGAACAAATACCAGATCTCATTCATAGGTGGCACAGAGAAACAAAACAGAAGCAATAAAGCATCCAATGACAATTCCTCCTTGGACTCTAATTACAGAACTGAGTGGGCTGTGGTAGAGGAAGCAAAAGAGAGAACCAGAAGTGATAGCAGACCAAGGGGAGAGAGTTTCAGGAAAGATTCTTGGGTACTCTAGGATTGGTGGTGGGACAGTAATTTGGTGTACTAGAGGCAGGAACATAAATACTAATTTGACCATGTTATTTCAATTATGATTTTAAAATACCTTATAATCTCTCTGGGATGTTGGCTGTGTGAGAAATAATTCCTCACTCCATCCAGGGGATGTCTCATATTTATCTCCAATCTTATCACTTAGAAATCACTGACAAGGATATCACATCTTATGAAATTGATCAACAGTCTCAAAAAATGAAAGCGTATCTCCAATAACCACCGAAATTGTCAGAACATGTACCTGATCTACACTTAGTCTTCCTGGGTGGTGCACAATGTGGCAGCAAGTGTATGTGGCAAACTTGAAAGAAGCCTTTCTTTCCTCTTAATATTAAAAATTAATCATGGGGGCTGGAGAAATAGCATGGAAGTAAGGTGTTTGCCTTTCATGCAGAAGGATGGTGGTTCGAATCCCGGCATCCCATATGGTCCCCCGAGCCTGTCAGGAGTGATTTCTGAGCATAGAGCCAGGAGTAACCCCTGAGTATTGCCGGATGTGACCCCCCCCAAAAAAAATAAAAGAATCAGGGAGGGCCAGAGCTGTGGAACAAACAGTAGGGTGTTTGCCTTGCATGCACTAACCTAGGACGGACTGCAGTTAGATCCCCTGGCGCCCCATATGGTCCCCCAAGCCTGCCAGGAGCGATTTCTGAGCGCAGAGCCAGGAGAAACCCCTGAGCATCACCGGGTGTGGCCAAAAAAATAAATGAGCTAATCAGGGAAATTTGTTGTACCTGTACTATTTAAACATCCTGACTTTACCCCAACTATTTCACCAAACACCAAAAGTTCAAATTCCTGATTTTGGCTTTTCTGAAATAAAATAGTTGTGATAAAGATCTTTTAAAACAATTAACCCTTACCCATCCCACTCCAACCCTGTATTTTGCTACAGGGTCAACTCTTTTACCCACAAAAATAGAAATGTCCAAGCCTCTAGCTTCTGAAAATTACATCTTGTATGACATAACAAAAACCTGGAGGGAAGAATAGCTAGTTTTCATTTAAAACTAGAATGCCTTCTGCAAGGATTAGACATAAATCAGCTTTTTGCCTTATTAGGAGCTTGCTATTTTCAACATTTACCTTACGCCACATCATTGATTATATTCTAACTATAAACTGTAATTCTCACAAAGATATAAATGTTGCTAGGCTTAAAATGTAAAGGGTTTCTCTGATATGGTAATGCTTGTTTGCTAACACCAGGTGTTGTTACCAGTTCCTGTTGTTATATACTAGTGGGTTTTCAATGTGGTCCTGAACCCTAGTTCCAAAACCCTTTTGGAGACACATAAGGTCAAACCATTTTCTTCATAAATAATAGCAATATGTTACTTTCACTGCTTCTACATTCTCTAAAGATAGCATGCAGTTTTCCAGAGGCTTCACAATGTGTGATATTTCAAGAGACTAAATAAAAAAGTAACTATGAAAATTCAGCTGTCTTCTATTAAACAAGACAAAGAACTGCAGAGTGTGGAATAATGCTACTCCTCTCAATTTGTTTTGAAATATGTAGTTATTTTACATAAACTATTTATGGTTTTTATGTTTTGTATGTTTTGTTTTGGGGCCACACCCAATAGTGCTCAGATGTAATCCTGGCTCTGTGCTCAGAAATCACTCCTGGCAGGCTTGGGGGGCCATATGGGATGCCAGGATTGAATCTGGGTCCATTCCAGTCAGCCTTGTGCAAGACAAATGCCCTACTGCTGTGCTATCACTCCGACCCTAAACTATGTTAAAAGAAATATAATGTATGTTATTTCATAAACTGATTTTTGTTTAAACCTAGAATATAGAAATTACTAATAGTATATCATACAAATGGCTTTTCAGGATTCTTTTATTGGGGGGGAGAGAGGAAGAGAAATGCTGACAGTACTAAGGGCTTAGTCCTACAGTGTTCAGGAATTACCCAGAGAGGTAAACTCAACGGATCATGGTATTCATTTGAGTGTTCAAGGCCCCTGGGAATAAAACGAGGGCCAAAGCAGGTAGGGTGTTGGCCTTGCACACAGCCAAGAAAGATTAAATCTCTAGAATTACATATGGTTCCTGAGAGCACTGCCAGGTGTAATTCTTGAGCAAAGAGTCAGGAGTAACCCCTGAGTACTGTAGGGTGTGGAGAAAAAAAAAGCCACCTGGGAATAAAGCGTTTGAGAATTGTCTTAGTACACAATTATGCAACCTAATAACATATAGTGCCTTCCACAGATAGACATGTAAGTTAATTCTGAAGTACACATACATAATTTCCTAATCGTGAATTAATATATCTCCTTTTAAAGTATCGTTCAGAATAGTTAAGTCTGCCTTAGCCTCTTTGTAAGGGTCTTTAGCTATTTAAGGAATAGTCTTCATTATAAGATTGTGATCTATAATACCAACTAATGCTTGAGTCATGTAGTTTCTTTCAATATTTTTACCAAAATTGCCCCTGTAATCCTAGTAGCAACCATATAGCAATAATTTCTGAGGTAAATAAAACAAACTGATGATCAAAAAAAAGAAAAGAAAACCACTTTTCCAGGGATGCCTGCTAGCTAGTAATGCCTAGGATGATGGTTTTCTGCAATCTGATTGGCTGCCCCAGGTTGTGTGACTGTGGTGTAATTGCAAACTCAATAAAAAATAAACCACTGGTAGGATTTCTTCATACCAGTGCCCAAACAGGTATTTTTTCACTCCTTAATAAGAATGTTATCAGATTCACTACCCCAGTCACAGCATTCATTATTCAACACTCTTGGCTACCCTTTATTCTTGACCCCTGACCCCCAATAAATTTTAAATCCAAGTGTGCTGGAGAATACCAGAATACACAGCACTACAGGACTCCAAGATTATAAATTGTTGAAGAAGTAGCTGACTTACTCACTGAATCCCTGAAATGAGAGACAGGCAAGAACAAGATCCAGCACAATACAGTAACACTAGATTTTATCAACAAACAGATGCCAAGAGATTAACATGGGAAACCCTCAAGAAAAGGGCCGGAACAGTGGCGCTAGAGGTAAGGTGCCTGCCTGGCAAGCGCTAGTCTAGGACGGACCGCAGTTCGATCCCCCCATCCCCTGATGTCCCATATGGTCCCCCAAGCCAAAAGTGATTTCTGAGCGCATAGCCAGAAGTAACGAGCGTCAAAGGGTGTGGCCCCAAAAGAAAAGGGTTAAATTCACATAATGTGAACAGAAAGAAAAATAACCTACATAAAGTTGAGAAACTAGCTTTATTGGTTCTACAAACCCAAGCACATGAGTAGAGCCACCCTCAAACCAGCCTGACCAAGCAGCATTAGAGGCAAACTTTGCAGCAAGCTCAAATCAGCCATTCTAGTCTTGGGGAGGGAAGAAAACACAAACACACACGCATATACAACACACATGGGGAAGGGAAAAAACACAAACACACAATGCCTATAAGACAAACACTAGTCTCTCAGTGAGAATCCCTTTTAATCTAAGTCCTCAAGAGATGCACAGCTTTCTGCATCTCCTTCCCAAGGTTACCAGGCTAACCCAAATGAAAGGCTCAGGAAAGAACATCTGCCTCTTTCCTGAGGCAGGATATTCAAATTCAACATGATTTTACCTAGGAAAAAACACCCAAGTGCGCTGCTAACTGGCCACTGTGTGTCCTTGTAATTCACTACAGATGAGCAACAGAAAAATTTTATCCTTCCTCATAAGATGTGTTTTCTTTCCCGTGCTTACTAATTTTTTTTTTCTAATCAAATCTCTTGGGGACGGAAGGAAGCATAAACTAAAGTGATAGCAGCCCAGGTTTGATTGTTCAGGGGCAGCAACCAATATCCAAGAAAGCAATTAAATGCACCTCATTTTCTGGTTCCATCTTCAAACACTCTGCTAGCAAGATGGACTTGGGCAAGTTTTTTGCATGCAAACAAAAGAACTGCAGCCCCGCTCTATACAACCAATAAAAATTGGCTGATCTTTCAAAGGTTTCCGGAAGCAAAAGATAACTAGTGTTTTTGTTTTTTGTTATTTTTTTTTTTTACAAAGACCACCAAAGTAGCAGAGAAGGTCTACTGCTGTGCTGTGTGCTCCAGGCACCCTTAGGCTTTGCTTTTCGAGTCTCAAACCTACTAAAAAAAAGTTCGTGTGTGTGTGTGTGTGTGTGTGTGTGTGTGTGTGTGTGTGTGTGTGTGTGTGTGTGTGTGTGTGTGTGCATTCGTTCCTTCTCGCTATTCTTCTGTAGGAGAAGCTGAAAATCAACATCATTTCACTTGGAAGCTGTCATGGGTGCGCAGGCAGGAAGGCCTTCTCCAACCAAACTCTTCCTCCCAGCTCTGGGCTGGCTCAGGACGACAAATGTCATCGCAGGGCACTTGTACTTTCCTTTCCTTTTGCAAGGGGGGGGGCAGCTTCCCTCCAGGGCCAAATGACAAAAAAAAAAAAAAAATACCTGACTGGAAAAAGAATAATAATAATAATAATAAATCACCCCGCAACCCAACATCCCATCCATGCATCCATCCATGGCATCCTCAGGACTGAGGAACAAAAGACTTGAGGCGGGCAAGCAGGGCCCGAGCAGGAAGTCAGTCAGTGAGTCAAGTCAGTCTGTGTGTCTGTCTGTCTATTGCGCCAACGGGGCCGCCTGGGCGACCCTGCGTGGCCGCGCAGCGCACGCACGGGATAGGGACGGGGACGGGGAGACGAGCACGGGCGGCTGAGGCGACCCTGAGGGAGGAAGGGAGGCGCGCACGAGGCCGGGCGAGGCGGCGCGGCGGCGGGCACAAGGCGCGGGCCTTCGGTCGCATCTCCGGTCCAGCCGCAGCACAGCGCAGCGCAGCGCGGTCGCTCCGCAGTCAGGGAGCGAGTGACCCGGATGCTCCGGCCGCCGCAGCGCAGCTCAGCGCAGCCCCCCCCGGACTGGGCCGGTGGGCGCCGGTTCACGCCGGTTCACGCCGGCTCCACGCGCGTGGCTCGCGGCCGTCGGGCCACACGGGGGAACAAAGGAGGAGCCGCCGCCGCCGCCGCCGCCCCTCCCCTTCGACGGCTCAGCGAGGCGGCAGGCCAGGCCCGAGCCCAAGCCGGGGCCTCGGGTAGGGAAGTCCTCCGCCGCCACTCACCGCTGCAGCACCAGGACGACGGGGAGCCGTTGGGGAACTTGGCCGAGTCGGGCGCGATGCAGACGCTGGAGCTGAGGTGCGGACACTCCATGGCCGCGCCGAGGGGTGTGGGGGAGATCCCAGAGGTTCGGGGCGCGCGCTCTCTCTCTCCTCACAGGGGCGCCGGCGGCTTCGCTCTCGCTCTCTCGCTCGCTCTGCGTCCCACACAGCGACGAGGCTTCCGGGCTCCGGGTTTTCGCAGCCGCCCGCCCGGAGGCGGCTCCGTTCCGCACGGACGAAATGCCGGTTTCCGGGCCTTGCCGCCGACCCTTGCGCGGGCACTTCCGCTTTCTCGGCTCGCTTAGCCCCGCCCACGCCTCGGGGACACGCCCCCTTCGCCCTCCCTCCGGGGCTGCCGAAGCGCCTAGAGTCTGACCCTGCGCCGCGACTTCCGCCTTGCCGGCGCGCTTAGCCCCACCCACCCCGGAGGACACGCCCCCTTCGCCCTCCCTCCTCGCTGCCTACTCGCCTAGAGTGTAGGCCCTGCTAGATAGACTCAGTGAGGCCTCGAGTCCTGCCTGGCTCGCCGGGAAGGGGGTTTTCCCTGCGCCCCCCAGCCCCAGCTGCCCCTTCTTAGCGGAGCTGCGGGGAAGGTGGGCCCACCAAGCAGGAGCACAACATGAGCTTGCCGCCTCGTTGCTGATTCAGCCTTGGGGTTCGAGAAGAGGCTCCCCACATCTGGAGGGTGTAGTTAGTTAGTGGTCAACTTGGCAACGCGGTGATTAGGAAATTTGGGCCACGCTAGAAAGGGTAGATGGAGGACATTAAAATCTTTTTCGGGGCCGGAGAGATAGCATGGAGGTAGTGCAAGCGTTTGCATTGCATGCAGAAGGACGGGGGTTCAAATCCCGGCATCCCATTTGGTCCCCCGAGCCTGCCAGGAGTGTGACCCAAAAATAAATAAATAAAATCTTTTTCAGACAGAAGAGGACCTGAGTTCCTCGCTTTGCACTCCAAAGACATAAGCTCTAAAAGCTTAGACACCCTGCCCCCCCACCCCCCGCCCCCGCTGCATAGACTCCAAAGCAATTCTGATTCCAGGGTTTGTAGCCTCAGCACCATTTGTTTGGGACAATGGCCCGGTTTAAGGTTCTAAGCACATGCTTCCTGCCTCCCGCGGGGGCATCCTGAATACCCTAATTTAAAGCACAGCTTCAGGGCAAGGGTCTGAAACGGGCTCTAAGGAATTGAGCTCATCCTGGTTGGGGGTGGGACACTCTTGGAACATAGCAGTCCTGATTGAAACCTTTTTTTTTTTTTCGTTTGGGAGGGGTACCCACAGCAATCCTGGCTCTGCACTCAGGTATCACTGCTGGAGGTGCTCAATGGACCCAAGAGGATGCCAAGGATCAAACCCAGGCAGGCCATGTGTCAGGCAAACGCCCTACCCGCTGGACTAGCAAGCCCACTGCATGATTAGTACTAAAAAACAAAGTGGGTACTTTGTTGCCTTGCACGTGGCCAATCTGTTCGATCAGCTGGCATCCCATATGATCCCCGAAGGCCAGGAGTGATTCTTGAGTGCAGAGACATGAGTAATCCCTGAGTACCGCTGGGTGTAGCCTTAAAAAAAAATTAAATGCTGAGACTGGAGCTGGTGCAGCGGTTAGGGCGTTTGTCTAGCAACTGGCACTCCGTATGGTGATTTCTCCCCAAAATGGTGATTCCTCAGCACCCGAGTACTGCCAGGAGTAATCTCTGAACCTTGCCTGGCTGTGGCCCCAAAACCAATAATTATAACATCATCATCATCATCATCGTGATAATCACAGTGCCAAAATTGTTGAAATGTTTAAAAATCGCAAAAACAGGGGCTTTACTTTCCTACTCACACCCTAGGAAGTTTGAGATCCTAGCAATGCAGGTGTGCTGAGGCCTCAGGCCTGGTCCGGTTATCTGCTTAACAAAAGGTGAGGATCTAACACTTTAAGTTAAACACCCACTGCTCTGTCCTACTTAGCATTGCAAACACAATCCCTTGTCTTAAACACTTAAACTGCCAGCCAATTTAGGTTCCCCGGGTTTTTTGGTTTTTGTTTTGTTTAACTTCGGGAAAACTGGGACTGGCCCCAGTTGTTCCGAACTGGTTCCTGCTCTCTGACCTCTTTGTAAAAGGGGACAAGGTAAGCCCAGGAGGCCACCCTGGCAGGTGTTGTACGGATGACACCTAGTGAGATCTCCCCAGGCACTGCCTTGAGGCTATTATAAATATTCCTTCAAGATGAGACTCCTTGTAAAACCCGAAGAAGGAACTTTGGGTTTGTACTTGAGCAGAGACCAGAAAATCTAATGTGGCAATCCTACCATGGGGCGCTAGAAGGAAGGTCAGGAAATGATTAACCGGGCTGGGTTGATTAGTGGTTAGAGCAGGGCCCCTCCCCCCTAGGGCCGCCCCCGCAGCAGGGACACGCCTGGGGCCTCTTCCCACACGTCCCACCCCCACACACACACTTTCCTCCCACGCCCTCTTGTAGAGTTGGTGGCCGCCACCTGGCCGTTCTGACATCCTTCCCTTCAAATCTGTTGCGGGTTCTTCCATCAAAGCCCTTCAGTGTTTTCCAAGTATCAATTGATCAAATTAGGCGGAGCCTAGGTGGAGATTTAATGGCTCTGAGAGTGGTGGGAGGGGAAGTTGCTCAATATCTCGCCTTGTTTACTTGATCGCCAATTTAAGCAAGACTTCCTGGCCTCCCCACCTCCCAATGGAAAACTGAGCATAGTACTCACCTCAAAGAAAGAGCTGATCATTGCCACCACAATAATTCAGATGATAAAGAATTTGGATTCTTGCTGAGCCTCCAGCCCTTGGCCCAGCTCCAGGGTGCTGCCAGCCAGGGAATAATTCCTATGAAGGGGGCTGATAAGTAACAAATCTTTTGTTTGTTGTATTTGGGGGCCAAGAATAAAGACCGTGTGGGGGAGAGATTATGAAATATGGCTGGGTCAGGTGGACTTTAAAAAAAATATTTCACACTTTTCCTTTTTCCAGGAAAAAAATCAATATCTGTGTGTCTGTATACAGGGGGGGTAAACGGGGGGAGGGTGAGGATGGGCTGACATACAATGAGACAAAAATAAAATGACTCCCACTAATGGGTGGAGGGCTGTAGTGTTCTGGGGGTGGGGCTGAAAGGGCTGTCCCAGATAGGGCCTGGCCTCCCACTGCTTCCTCTCTCCTACTGAGACCCCAGAGCATCTGCGTGGAGGCCAGGGGCCCTATTCTCTTTGAGGGATTCTATTCCTTAATCAGGCTTATTACTCCAGGCTCAGCTTAGAGATCATGCCTGGGGGGTAGGGGATTTAAACCCCCTGTCAAGACAAGAACCCTAGCTTCTGTGCTATTGCTCTGGTCTCCCAGCCCTTAACTCCAGACTCACAAGCTCAGTCTCCACCAGCCTCGGTTTCTCTTTGGGTAGCTCACTCCAACTCCCCCAGTTTAAGCTTCTGTGTATGCCTCCACAGCCCTGGTACGTGCCTGACTCATGTATTCCATGTTGTAGTGTTGCTGGATTTTCTTATCCTTCCTCCCAGGGGAAGGCCATTCTTGACCTTACTCCATCCCCAGGTTTCTTCCAATCAGTGAAATGACCTTATCTGCCCCCACAATCTGCCCTTTTTTAAATTCTCTGGATGCATGTAATCATTTGGTTAATGTCTGCCTTCCCCTTGAGGTCCATAAGAGTGGCAAACAAGTCTGTCTGGTTTTTGCTGTGTTTCAAACATAGCATGTGGAACATGGCTGGTGTCCCATAGATGATTCAGTAAAAGACTGGGATCCTGTGTCCCAGAAGCAGGAGCTAGGAAGGTGGACACCAGGTATTTGAGCACCTCTCGCTCCCCTACCTCAAATTATAGCTAAATTCCCTTATATTGTGTTTATTTTCTGTGAACAGGCTTGTGAACACATTTACAAAGTATCAACCGCTAGAAAATAAAAAGAAAAGATACCCCTTTTGCAATTGTAACTCTGCAGCTGGAATAAGCACCCTCAGAGCAGGGTTCCTAATTTAGTCATTCCCAGACTTCAGTCCCCAAGGAACAAACTATGATGTTTTTTGTTTTTGGGGGGGGGGTTGGTGGGGGGAGGTTAGGAGGGTTGATTGTTTTGAGCTATACACCCCAGTGCTCAGGGTTTACTACTGATTCTGCACCTTGCTGTGCTCAGCGGACCATATGGGATGCCAGGGATCAAATCTAGGTCAGCCACATGCAAAGTAAATGCCCTACCCCACTGTACTATTGCTCTGGCCCAGGACAAACTACATACTATCAGGAAGTCCAGAAAGAAGCTGGCTAGAATCAGAGCTGCCCTCTGGGCAGTTTCTGCTACATCTCCCCCCAAAACAGCTAACTTTTTGTCTCTGAAAAATGTTTTCATAATGAGAGAAAAATAGGGGGGGGTAATCCTTCCATTAATGAATTGTCAGAGAAAGACCATTGGAAATCTGCTTTTTTAGTCCTAAATTATTTCAGCTGCATTTAATACAATATTTGCATTTCTGTTGGCTCACATGTATTTCGCATCAGGAACTCTGATTTACACACCCAAACTCTGGCTGAGAACTTCCAGCCTGAAGGGAAGCTGTCTGTGAGGACTCCAACCCAGCCCACCACTCCTGCATGGGGGGTGGGGGGGAGAGAGGAAAAGAAGGAGACAGCAGCTCATGCCAGGAGTATCAATTACGTTTTTAAATTAAATTTGCCTTTTACAGAAGCTAGGAATGCACCATTTCAACCAAGTCAAATGTTTCAAAAGGAGATACAGATTTATATATAAGGGGGTAAGGAAATGTTACCTTGAGAACTGTGTTCTGGAAGGGTCTTGGGGTTGCTATAACCTTTGACTTGAGAATTGGTAGACTAGTATCAAAGATTATAAATCGACCCAGCCAGGGAAAAAAGACTGCTGTAGCTGTATCCCCACTCTTCCTGCAATCACCTAAAGAGTAGGGTTAATTATTTACATTACAGAATCTTTTAAGAGCAAGTCTCTAATAGAAGCCAAGGTTAAGAGCAAAGGAGCTTTGAAGAGTGTTTAGGAGGAAGTGGGAGAGAGGAAAGGCTCTACTAGGGACTCTTATCACTTGGTTTGACTTTCCAAGGGGGACTTATCTGTTATTCCCTTCCTTATTCACTTGTTTATTTGCTCTTAGGCCTTCCCCGGGAGAACAGAGACATTGATATTCCTGTTCATTGCTGATTCCTGCGTTGGAATTAATTCTGGTAAGGTTTTGTTGGAAGACTTGAAGAATGGGAGTTGGTGTATTTTCTAGCCGGCCTGTGCTCACCTGGTTCTTAGGTAGTCCCAAACATCATTCTCTTCATTCTTCCTTTCTCTGTTTACACCCAGCCCCAAATTCTTCTCTGACAGTATAAAATCTGAAATCTAGCACACTCACTTGTCCCTTCTCTTTCACCAAAGTTTTGTATTTCCTTTGTAGAGCAGTGTCTCAAATAGTTCACCTCTGTGAGGTGGAAAATGTGCCACCTCACTCCTGTGGGTTCTCCTTTATTTCCTGTGCTTCTACTCAGTTGTCTCTGACTCATTCTCTATGAAATATTTGCATAGCCCATTTGGGAAACCCTCCATCACTCACCCAAGGCCGGCCGCAGCATGTGAGTGCATGCTCTACATGCGCGTGAGTGCGCGCGCATGCACACACACACACACACGCGCACACACACACACACGCTACCACTTTCCATGCAGCTTGACACTTTATGCTGTGACTTTGTGCTCACATATCAGTCTCCCTTTATTTTTTTCTGAACCACAACCAGTCTGTGATGATCAGCACTTACTCCTGGCCTTATACACAGGGATTACCCCGGCAGGGATTGGAGACCAGATGTGATGCTGGGGATTGAAACTAGGTAAACTATGTACAAGGTAAGCACCCTACCCACTATTGGCTCCAGCCCCTGTCAATACCCCTTGAAAATAGATGTTTTTTTTCTTTATTCTGTGGATGCTAGGCATCTAGTCAGCAGTTGCAGATTTGTTTTTTAATATTACGTATAAGATAATACCCAGCTATCAATCCCAAATGTTCCTTAGACTTCCTCTTCCCCCTAGTCTCTACCTTTGATATGTAAAAGCTCACCTGGATTATAGGACCCATCTTGTGGATTTGATTCTGAATAAAAAAAAGTCATGGCTTGGAGCAGGCGCAGAGGCAGCACATGGCAAAGAGGCCATGGGGCAAAAAGCAGGCTGACTCCAATGAATATCTTTTCTGTCTACTTGGTATTATTTCTCCGCCACTACCCTGCTTCATCAGACCCACCAACGTCTGGGGCAGACACACCAGCTCATAGATTTTTTTTTACATTTATGTTTGTTGATTAGATGCAGAAAGTGCCCCTTCCCATCAGTTACATGATCTCCTTATGCACAAGAAGAACCTCAACTTTGTAAAAACAGAAATTGCCTTCATTGGTTTATAACTAGCTATCAGAGCCTAAATTGAGTAGTTTTCTTCTTTTCTTTAATACAACAAACCCAAAAGGTAGGTATTATCACATGAATATCACTACTGAGAGGGAAAAAAAGCAAGTCATAATTTTACAAACCAGAATGTAGCCATTGTCTATCAAGATAAATGTATATGCCACCTTAGTTGACTTTGGGTTATTAAACTGTCAAGACTCAGCTTTTTGTGTGTGTTTGTTGGGAGTGAGGTATTACATGCTGCAAGTTCAGGGGTGACTGTTCCTGGATCTGTGCTCAGGAATCACTGCTGGAAGACATGGGACCATATGGAGTCCAGAGTTGGGTGCTTGCCTTGCATGCACCTTGGTTTTCGGGTCATTCGGAGATGCTTTGGGGTTACTCCTGGCTCTGCACTCAGAAATTACTCCTGGCTGGTTTCAGGGAACCATACGGGGTGTCAGGGTTCAAACCACCGTCCTGGGTCGGCTGTGTGCAAGGCAAACACCCTACTACTGTGCTATCTCTCCAGCCCCTCAACCTTTTTTTTAAAAGAAACTTTTTTAATAAAGTGACTTTAAAGTGAGTTTTAAAAACAAAACAAATATTGCACAAATATACACAATTAATAACTGGTCTTTTGGGAAGGAACCAGAGAGTGTAGCATATAAGTGACTGACCCAAGTTTAAACTCCAGCACCATAGTCCCTAAGCACTGCCAGGAGGGACAACTTAGTACAGAGTAGGGAGTAATTCTGAGCATTGACAAGTGTCGCACAAATAAAAGGAAAAGACATTTAAAAATAATAAATATTCTCGAAGTGATAGCACAGCGATAGGACATTTGCCTTGCATACAGCCAACCTGAAACAGACCCGGTTTTGATTCCCAGCATCCTATATGGTCTCCCGAGCCTTCTAGGAGTAATTTTTTGAACACAGAGCCAGGAGTAACCTCTGAGCACCACCAGGTATAGACCAAAATAAAAACAAACAAAAAATAATAGAGATGGGTCTCAAGAGATAATACAGTGGGTAGAGCATTTTCTTTGCATGCAGCCAAATCAGGTTTGATCACAGGTACCCCCTTATGGTCCCTGAGCCCTGCTAAAAGTAATCCCTAAGCACAGAACTAGAAGTAAATCCTAAGAACAGCCAGGTGTTGCATAAATACCCAGACAACAAATACAAAAAGGCTTGTCTTCAAACCCATGTTCCCCTAGGAACACAGGGGAACTTTTCTCCATATTTCTTTGCTTACATATTTCTACTTCCAGAAGTCTATTCTCTCTTAACCCATACCTTTCCCTCTTTTCTCCTCATAACTTTATAAACATGTTTTCAGTACTATCTCAATTCAACAAAAAGCACCAAAAAATAATTTTTTATTATTATCAAAGTGGTCGAGTTTCTTCTGTTGTGCACACCATAAGCTTAATTATTTTTCGATGTTACAGGGTTTTTTTTTTAAACACAGGACATAAAATAGTCTTCATAATTAGAAAAGAATTGTGCTCAGGGATAGAGAAATGGTACAGTAGCGGGTAAGATGCTTGCCTTGCACACAGCCAACCAGGGTTGACCCTTAACCTCCAATATGGTCTCCCAAACATAGCCAGTAATGATCTTTTTTTTGTTTGTTTAGTTGTTTGGTTGGTTTGTGGGCCATACCCAGAGGTGCTTTCTCCTGGCTCTACACTCAGAAATCGCTCCTGGCAGGCTTGGGGGATCATATGGGATGCCAGGGATTGAACCCAAGTCTGTTCAGATTCAGAAGAGGGTTGTCCTATGCTACCCAGGTAGTCAAATCCCCTACCGTTGTGCTATCGCTCCGGCCCCATCAGTAATGACTCTTGAGTGCATAGCCAGGAGAAACCACTGAGCTTCACCAGGAGTAGCCTTATAACAAAACAGACTTGTGAGCAGTGCCATTGTAATATCATATTATCTGCATCTTAATTTTTATTGTTTTTCACTGCAATTGTTTTTATCATTGAAATAGAAACTTCACACACCTTCATTAAATTGACTTTGTTTACCTACTTTTATTGTTTAAAGCAAAATCATTGTGACTCCAACACCAAACAACTCTTTGACAGTGAAGGAGTAACTTCAAACTCTCCACTTCTTGTGAACCCCAGTCTCTCATCTGTAAAATCAAGTTGAATTCAGTGATCACCAAGGACTTTTTCAGGAACCCTGTAAAGACTATGGCTAGTGATGCCACCAGAAGCAGAAATGGTCTTGCATCTTGTGGCAAAAGATTGCTAAATGCAAGGATCAAGAAGATAGCTCATGTTCTAGGCCCTGAATTTGATCCCCAGTTCCACATGTACCCTATGAGCATTCCTATGTGATCATCAACACCAATGAACAGCATCCCTGGGAGAAAGCCCTAAACTTCCAAGATTGGTGGGGCTTTTATAAGAAAAATAGAAGCTGCCAACTGTTCATCCCAAGTCTGTTCTCTGTCTTCCTGGACTCACAGGGAGAGAGATTTCCCAGCTTCTTTTGTAGTTAGGTAGAGCCAGTTTTAGTCGCTGGAATATGAGCAAAATCTCAAACCTGGCACTAAGATCCCTGCCCAAGATAAAATTTTCAGTGGTTTGTTTGCTCCACATGGAGGAAAGCCAGTAAATATATTTCATCAGGTCCATAAAGAATTATGGGTCTTGGGGGCTACAGCAATGGTAGAGTCAAGAGGACACTTACCTTGCATTCTGCCAACAGGTTCAATCCCCAACATTACATATGGTCCCCCACACCCTCCAAGAGTGATCCTTCAGCACAGAACCAGGAGTAAGCCCAAAACAAAACAAAAAGTTATGAGTCTCTTGGGTAAGAAGCTGCAGGTGCCACATCAGGTGCAAAGGTTTTAAGATACCCCTGTGGCAGCCCACAAAGCAGACCCAGGAGATGGACAAGGAAGAGGCACATTCAAGTAGACTCAGAAAGAGGTGCAGAAGAAACTCAAAGAAAGAAACTCCTTAGCCAAGGTTGCAGAACTAAAAGCCAAAGCCACCTGGCCCATTGGTAAAATGAAAAAAATCTGGGAGGAAAGGAAGCCACAGCAAGAAGCATAAAGACAAGATGTAGTTAGATATATAGGTGAGACACTGGTAGAACTGTATAAGAAAAAAAAAATCCAGCCTCATGAAAAAATGGGAAGAAATGAACACTCTTCCTCAGAGAAGAAATACAAATGGCCAAAAGGCACATGAAGAAATGCTCTGCATGATTAATCATCAGGGAGATGCAAATCAGAACAACAATGAAATCTCATCTCATACAACAGACTGGCACAAATAAATAAAAAGAATAAGAGCAACTAGTGCTGGCATGGATGTGGAGAAATAGGGCTTTTCATTCACAGTTAGTGGGAATGTCAACTAGTCCAGCCTTTCTGAAAAACAATATGGACATTCCTTTAAAAAAAAAACAAAAACAAAAACCTCATTCCTAAAAAGCATTCCTAAAAATCCATATTGATCCTCCATTAGACTCAGGAACTCCCCTTCTTGCTATATACTCCAAGGGCCTAAAATCAAAATGAAGAAAAAAACCCTGTTTTTTTTGTAGCACTATCCACAATAGCCCAAATCTGGTAACCCAACTGTCCAAGAATAGATAACTAGATGAATAAACTATGATACCTGAAAACAATGGTATTCTACTCAATTATGAGAAATGATAAAGTCATGAAAATTACTGCTACATGGAGGGAACCGGAGAGTATCCTAGTGAGTAAAGTTAGTCAGAAGGAGAGAGACTGACACAGAATGATCTCTCTCATATACAATATATAAAGAAACAAAGAAATAGCGAATACCCAATGGAAATAAAAAACATGAGAACTGGTTTTCAAATTCTTGAAGGTGCTAGAGGTCGAATGGGGGTGGAAGAGTGGGATGTGGAAAAAAAAAACCAATGGTGGAGGAGTGTTCAACCAGAGGAGGATGGTGCTGAAAAATTAAAACCTGTCAGAAGCAGTTATATAAATTACAGTGCAAAAATTTATATATAATACATAAATATATTATTGCATAAGTATATGAATATATAATACATAAATATATATAAACACCTCTTTGAACCCAAGTGATGGTACAGTGGGTAGGGCACTTGCCTTACATATTGCATGTGGCCAAGGTGGATTCTAAGCCCAGCAACCCTGAGCACTGCCAGGGTGGCCAAAATGCAAAAAAAGAAAAAACATTTCTTATAGAAGGCAACTGTTGGGACTCAAATGGTGGCAGTGGGGGTGGGTTGAGGCGGGGTGGGTGGGGTATTGGTTAAGGGAAATAGGAAGTGGACACTGTGGAGAAGCAATTTGCTTTAAAACATTGTATGCCTGAAACCCAGTCATGAATAATTTTGTCATTTCACGGTGACTATATTAAAGAAGAGGAACGAAAGCTAGCAGTAGTAAGTTGTTCTTGTGCCCGTGGCAATAATGGTCTTTAATTCTATTCATGATTAAACATCTGCATTCCCTGCATAACCTCAGTTGCCAACAATAGCTAAAATAAAGTGTTTTGGAACCTGTTATATACATTTAAGAATAAACTTTTGTTTAAAATTTTTCATACGGTTGCTCATCCTCTGGTTCTTTGCCATTTTCCCAGGTTGCTGTGGTCAGTAAACCTAGCCCAGCGTCCTGCCAAAAAGTACTACAAAGCATTTGTTCTATCCCGTATTCTTTACCATCTGGAAGTAAACCAACTCACTTTAAACAAAGAAAACAAAGAATTATGGGTCTTCCGGTGTTCCAGTTGGCCTTTTCTGTGCTCCTTTTTATTTACTCAACAAGTTTGGTCTGTGCTCCTACCATATGCTGAACTGCTATGGAGGCATACTGCGCAGGCGATTAAAGCTCAGTGCTATGTGGGCGCCTCTGATTAACATCTCTATGCGGTAATCAAGATGGAACATGTGGGATTTCTCCTTTCCCCTTGCTTGTTCCTTGCTTGACTAGATTGCAAAGCCTCTGCCTTTATGAGTGATAGCTAGACTGAGCGCTGTAAGTTTTGGATTGTGAACATGACCTCACAAGGAAAGGCGGTAGCTAAGTGCTGGGAATACAGGAGTCCCCTAATAAATGTCTGTTTCCTGGACACCTTGTCAAATTGGAGGATTGATGTGGAAGATGGAAGATAATAGCCAGAAACCAGTAGTTCTAATATAGCATCACTGAAAGCTCTTATGTTCTTTATTTAAAAGGTTTTGGTCCAGATCATTTATTCAGCAAACATTACTGATGCTTCAGACTCGTGATAGAAATGGAGCAACTACACAAAGACTGTTTTTAGAGAGACGAGGAAAGGAAAAAAACAGGTCATTTCCACAAGAGCTGGAGGGAGAATACAGGTGTTGCTTAGCCACCAACATGGAGCATTGACTGCTGGTAAGTGGAGATGGAGAAAGGAAGAGAGGTGGGTGGGTGTGGGGGAATAGCAGGCAAGGCTTTCTGGAAGAAGTGATATATAAGCTGATAATTGATTTATACCTAGGAGCTGACCAGGTCAAGGAGTGGAGTGTTCCAGGCAGGAAGGAATTGTATTAACAGAGGCTCAGAGAGCACCCCCAGACAGAGAGATAGCCTGGCTAGAGAGCCATATGAAGAAGGAAAGCTGAGATGCGAGGCAGGCAGTTTAGGTAGGAGACACACAGCTGCCTACACTAAGCAGGAACTACCAACACAGAGAAATCTGATTCCAGGACTCTGGTATTATTCAGGCTGGAATTTTGTCAAGTTTCAGGAAAGAGGATCAGGGTGCAAAGACATACAAACATAAAGATAAACGAATAAAGAAAGGAACTAGCAAGTAAACTGGCATGTTGCATGAACAATTTTTAAGCTTTGGTAAACTATTCATTTACATTAGTCATCTGGGAAATGAAAGTTAAAACCGTAGTGTGTTCTTCCCCTCACAGAATTAGGCGCAGTTTTTTTTTTTGAGGGGGGCGGAATGTTGTTATAACACACATGAAACCTCGTTGGTCCTAATTGTGCTCACATCTTTGTGTCACATCTTTGTGAGCACTTTCAGAAGGAAACATACCTGCACTTGAAGGAGAATTTGGCTGAGGGAAATAATCCAAGGTCTAATAAACTTCCATTCCTGCCTTTCTGCCTTCTGTGCTAAACATATAATTTTTTAATTGCTTTATTTCAACATCGTGATTTACGAAAGGTTGTTCATAATACAACTGCTTTTTTTCTTTCGCAGTTATAAAGTTGTTCATGATTTTGAGTGTTAATAGTGTACAAACCCTTCACCAGTGCATATTTTCCACCAGAATGTTGTTGTTGTTGTTGTTGTTCCTCCTTTGCCTCCTTTTTTCTCTCTCCCTCTCCCTTTTATTTTCTTTTTAAACACTGTAGTTTGCAATATTGTTATGGAAGGAGTATCATTCATATCACTTTATCTCCTTTCACCACCCAGTTCTTTTGTTTGTTTAGTGATTAGGCCACACCTGGTGGAGCTCAGGGGTTACTCCTGGCTTTTCCCTCAGTAATAGCTCCTGGCAGGCATATGGGATTCTAGGGATCCCACCGGGGTTCCTCCAGGGTCAGCCACCTGCAAGGCAAACGCCCTGCCGATGTGCTCTCTCTCAGGCCCCAGCACCCAATTCTTGTCCAGAGTGATCTTTTCCAACTATCATTGTCCTAGTAGTTTCTTCTCTGTCCTAACTGCACTTCACCGCTATTTGTGGCAAGGTTCCTACTATGGTCTGGTCCTCCTGTGCAGAATACTGCAGTAAGCTACAAAGTGCTGCAGTTATCTGCAAGTCTGCCAGGCTGCAATTAGCTACAGAGCTGCAAAGTGCCCATGGGCCCTGCTGCCAAGTGGGGGTGAGGGGCCCACCCAGGGACACCTATATGTAGCTACCTGCTGGAGCCTACCACTACCCAGGGGGAGGGAGAGAGAAGAAAGAATGAGAGAGGAGGGTGAGAATAGAAAGCACTCTAAGGGGGCCGGAGAGATAGCATGGAAGTAAGGCGTTTGCCTTTCATGCAGGAGGTCATCGGTTCAAATCCCGGTGTCCCATATTGGTCCCCTGTGCCTGCCAGGAGCAATTTCTGAGCCTGGAGCCAGGAATAACCCCTGAGCACTGCCGGGTGTGACCCAAAACACACACACACACACACACACACACACACACACACACACAAAAAGAAAAGAAAAGAAAGTAGTCTAAGTATCCTTTTATTTCAGCTTAAGGTCTGAAGTCCGCTGCTGTGGGAGGTTTCTGAGAGGGAGAGAGACAGTCCTAATTTACCAGCGAGAGGGGGTTGAAGGAAGGCCTGTAGAGCCTTTAGAGAGAAAATAGAAAATGAAGGATAGATAAAGAGCAAGGGGAATCTCGCCAATGCTTTATCTCTGGCACCCGATTGACCAACAAGTGTGACTGCCAGACTTTTTCTTTTATGCCTGAAGGCAAATGTCCACTGCAGGAGTCACATCCAGTTCCAACTGCCATTACAGGACGGCTGTCATCACTCCTTAAAAGTACATTGACAAAAGTACATTGACTTAGGGCTGGAGCTATGGCGCAGCTGTAGGGTATTTGCCTTGAATGCTGCTGACCCAGTACGATCCCCCGGATTCCCATATGGTCCCCCAAAACAGGAGCGATATCTGAGCGCATAACCGGGAGTAACCCCTGTGCGTCACCGGGTATGGTCCAAAATTAAAAAAAAAAAAAGGTACATTGACTTGAGGGGGCCAGAGAGATAGCACAGCAGTAAGACGTTTGCCTTGCACGCAGCCAACCCAGGATGGATCGTGGTTTGAATCCCAGCATCTCATATGGTCCCCCAAGCCTGCCAGGAGTGATTTCTGAGCTCAGAACCAAAAAAAGAAGTACATTGACTAATTATTTCCCTTAAGTACCAATACTTTCCCTTAAATACCAACACTCTTGGCATTTGTGTCTATTGTCTCTGGATATTATTACCATACTATCTTTTTTGTTTATTTGTTTTTTGGATCACACCCGGCAGTGCTCAGGGGTCACTCTTGGCTCTATGCTCAGAAATCGCTCCTGGCAGGCTCTGGGGACCATATGGGATGCCGGGATTCGAACCATCATCCTTCTGCATGCAAGGCAAACACCTTACCTCCATGCTATTTCTTCAGCCCCCATACTATCTTTTTTATATTCCACAAATGAATAAAATCATTCTATGTTTACCCCTCTCCCTCTAACTCAGTTCAAGTAACAGAATACTCTTCATATCTATCCACATATGAGCAAATTTCATAACTTCATTTCTCCTAATAGCTACATAATATTCCATGTGTAAATGTACTACTTTCTTTATCCACTTATCTGTTCTCAGGCACTTGGGTTGTTTCCAGATTCTGGCTATTGTGAATAGCGCTGTAATGAACTTAGAAATGCAAATGGTGGGGCCAGAGAGATAGCATGGAGGTAAAGTGTTTGCCTTGCATGCAGAAGGGCTCAGAAATAGCTCCTGGCAGACTCTGGGGACCATATGGGAAGCCGGGATTTGAACCACCTTCCTTCTGCATGCAAAGCAAACACCCTACCTTCATGCTATCTCTCCAGCCCCGAGGGTTTCTTTTTTTTTTTTTTTTTTTTTTTTTTTTTTTTTTTGTGGTTTTTGGGTCACACCCGGCAGTGCTCAGGGGTTATTCCTGGCTCCAGGCTCAGAAATTGCTCCTGGCAGGCACGGGAGGACCATATATGGGACGCCGGGATTCGAACCGATGACCTCCTGCATGAGAGGCAAATGCCTTACCTCCATGCTATCTCTCCGGCCCCGCCCCGAGGGTTTCTTATCACCATCCCTGACTGGAAACACTGGCTTTTTCTTTTATATATATATATATTTTTTATTTAAACACCTTGATTACATACATGATTGTGTTTGGGTTTCAGTCATGTAAAGAATACCACCCATCACCAGTGCAACATTCCCATCACCAATGTCCCAAATCTCCATCCTCCCCACCCGACCCCCGCCTGTACTCTAGACAGGCTTTCCATTTCCCTCATACATTCTCATTATTAGGACAGTTCAAAATGTAGTTATTTCTCTAACTAAACTCATCACTCTTTGTGGTGAGCTTCCTGAGGTGAGCTGGAACTTCCAGCTCTTTTCTCTTTTGTGTCTGAAAATTATTATTGCAAGAATGTCTTTCATTTTTCTTAAAACCCATAGATGAGTGAGACCATTCTGCATTTTTCTCTCTCTCTCTCTCTGACTTATTTCACTCAGCATAATAGATTCCGTGTACATCCATGTATAGGAAAATGTCATGACTTCATCTCTCCTGACAGCTGCATAATATTCCATTGTGTATATGTACCACAGTTTCTTTAGCCATTCGTCTGTTGAAGGGTATCTTGGTTGTTTCCAGAGTCTTGCTATGGTAAATAGTGCTGCAATGAATATAGGTGTAAGGAAGGGATTTTTGTATTGTATTTTTGAAACACTGACTTTTTCAAGAATTTTTTATATGTCATCTCATGCCATTCTCACTGGCATGAAATTACATCTCAATGCTGTTTTTATTTGTATTTCCCTAGTCATGGGTGACAATAAGCACTCATTATGAAAAAAATGGATATGCCTATTGGCCATTCATATGTCTTCTTTGGGAAAGTGTCTGTTCAGCTCCATACTTGATTTTTGGATGGGATTACTGGATTTTGTTGTTAAATTTTGCAAGTATTTAAAAGCTTGCATTTTAGCCCTTTATCTGATTATTATGTATGTACAAGCATTTTCTCCCATTTGGTAAGGTGTCTTTTAATTAGCAGTGGTCCTCAAACTATGGCCCGTGGGCCACATATTGTATTTGTATCTGTTTTGTTTCTTCATTGCAAAATAAGATAGATGCAGTGTGCATAAGAATTCGTTCATAAGTTTTGTTTTTACTATAGTCAGACCCTCCAATGGTCTGAGGGACAGTGAACTGGCCCCCTGTTTAAAAAGTTTGAGGACCCCTGATAGAGCATGAGTATTTTTTGCCATGCAGAAGTTATTTAATTTGATGTAGTCCTATTTGTTATTTTTGATTTTGTTCTCTTCCATTATGACCCTCTAATTCAAGATACCTTTGCAGTTAATTTTCCAGATGTTCTGCTGATGTTCATTGATCTTAAAATATTTTTTAATTTTTTTGTTTTCTTTTTGGACTACACCTGGCGGTACTCAGGGATTACTCCTGGCTTTGCACTCAGAAATCGTTCCTGAAAGGCTCAGGGGACCATATGGGATGCGGGGAATTGAACCCTGTCCTGAGTCAGCTGCATGCAAAATAAACGCTCTACAGCCTCTATTTTCTTATTTTTTTTGCTGTTATTTCTTCTTGACCCCATAGACTGTTTAAGAGTTGATTATTTCTGAAAAATAAAACCTAAACTGGAAATGTGAAGATGGCTTTTTGCTTTCAACCCTTCTGTTATAGCATATTGGGAGGTGGGAGGGATATAGAGGACATTGGAAAAGAGAAGTGGACTCTGATGAAAGGATCAGTGTTGAAACATTGTGGGTATGAAATTCACCCATGGTGATGCGATAAAAATAAAAAATTGGGGGTGGGGGCACATTTGGTGACACTCAGGGATTACTCCTGGCTCTGCACTCAGAAATTACTTAGGGGAAGGTTTAGGGGACCATATGACATGCTGAGGATCAAACCTGGGTCAGCCACAAACAAGACAAATGGCCTACCACTGTGCTATCATTCTGTCCCCATCAATACAAAAATTTTTTTAAATAGTTTTGGGACCTGAAGTTGACTCAGTAATAGAGTTCCTTCTTGCAGCCTTCAAGCTGCAGGTTAGATGCCCTGTGTGGAAAGAGTACTCCTGAAGTAAGAATCCTTAGCATCACTACAAAGTGTGTCATCTCCATTTAACCATGACCAGGTGTGTAATCCCCATGAGCACGGCAGCCAAGTATTGGATTATAGTGGCCAAGTGTGAGATTCCTGTCATTTCAACAGTTTTTCAATAAAGGAAAGTTGATTATTTGGGACCAGAACTATGACTCAAAGACCTTAGTTTGATCTTTGGCACAGCATGGTTCCCTGTACATCATCAAAGTGACTCCAGAGCATGAAGCTGAGGTTAGCTCCAAGAAATACATAAAAGAGTTAAGTATTTCATTTTATGTATTTATACAATTTATATTTTTCTTTCTGCTTTTGAATTTTAGTTCTATTAGAATAATACCAGAAAAGATTTTTTGTTCCACTGGGTCTACTAGGGTTCTGGGAGCCATCCAGAACTTGACCCAGCAGCAGAGGACTGACTATTTGAGCCTGGAAGTGCTGAGAGCCCCAGGCTTGGGGATCCATCAATGCTGGTGTTCAGGTTCAGAACCTCATGCATGCACAACATGTGTTCTATCTCTTTAATGAATTGACCCTTTGGTCACTGTACTGTCCTCCTTTGTCTCAGAATAGCTTTGACCTAAATTAACTTAAAGTCTAGTTAGTTGAGCCAACTTTGTTGTCTTTAGTTACATACTAGATCTTTCACCTCTTCTGAAAAATCTTAAACTTTATTTACTTAAATACGTTGATTTACAAAGTGATTCATAATACAGTTCTCTGATATTCAGTGTTCCTTCTGTCAATGTACTGATTTTCCCACCAACTCCCCCAAGCTTGTCCCCTTAGCAGGAATAAAATAATTTACTTTATATTATTTGTTACAATAAAATTGCAACTGGAATTATCAAAAAATAGTTCAGTAGGGGCCAGAGCGATAGCACAGAGGTAGGGTGTTTGCCTTGCTGCAGCCGATTCAGGATGGGATGGTGGTTCGAATCCCAACATCCCATATGGTCCCCCAAGTCAGGAGATATTTCTGAGTGCAGAGCCAGGAGCAACTCCTGAGCATCACTGGGTGTGGCCCAAAAACAAAACAAAACAAAAGTTCAGTAAAAGAAAATTTATGAAAATTGCTATATCTCACAATGGTGTTATTAAAGTAATTTTCTGAGGATTTACTGAGCTATTAGGTGCTAGTTAAGATTTCTGAATTATTGTTTTCATTTATTGAGCTGACTGAGTTTCTATGCAACTTCCCATATAATTTTTTGTGTTCCTATTGGACTATCAGTATTATGAAATTTGGGGGTGTTGTGTAGCCACATATGTGGCTGTGGCTCAAGTGGCTGTAGAATTAGAATAATCAACTTGGTGTCACTTCTGAAAATAGTCCTGAAACTGTGAAGCTGGGCCATTTATATGCCAGAAGATGTGATATTTTGGTGGGGCTGCTAGGTCTTAAACAAGGCAGAAACTCAGCCCAAGCCCAAAGGATTCTTTTTGTTTTTGTTTGCTTGTTTTGTTTTGAGCCATACCAGTGGCATTAAGGAGTTACTCCTGGCTCTGCACTCAGGCTTGGGGAACCATAGGGGATTCCCGGGAGGGTGGGGGATCAAACCACAGTCGACTAGCCACATGCAAGGTAAATGTCTGACCCATCCTATTGTTCCAGCCCCCAAATGGTTCTTTACTTTCTTAACAGAGAACGTGTAGGGATTGCACAATCATAAAACTTGCGATAGTCAACCCAATATAGAAAGGTTCACAAAAGTAATGCCTTTGGGGCCAAAAGAGGGAACTGAAATGAGCTGAGAGTCAAACTGGGAGAATTTAGAAGTTTCCAACAACATTGATGGGTGCTTCTCAGGAAAGTTGCCTGGTCCCATATTCCTTTCTGAAACTTTTTTTTTTTTTTTTTTTTTTTTTTTGTGGCTTTTGGGTCACACCCGGCAGTGCTCAGGGGTTACTCCTGGCTCCATGCTCAGAAATTGCTCCTGGCAGGCACAGGGGACCATATGGGACGCCGGGATTCGAACCGATGACATTCTGCATGAAAGGCAAACGCTTTACCTCCATGCTATCTCTCCGGCCCCCCTTTCTGAAACTTTTAAGGAAGCCCCAGAGGCCTATCACAACTTAAACATCCTGTCAAATCTCTTTTACAAATCTCTCAGGACATTTAAAGTCCTGGGCTAACCCAGGAATCTGAATATCACGAATGTTAAAATGTGAATTTTAAAAGTTATTTTCAAATTCAACTCTCTGAGTCCAATAAATATGCCAGGGTTAGAAAGCACTCATAAATGAACTCCTCAGTATAAAATTATGTTAACAAATCAAAGGAGTAGGTAGATCCATGCCTTTCTCCCATGTTATGCCAAAATAACAAATATACAACAGGAGCTAAAGTTTCTCTCATTGCAAATGCAATTGTCTTGGTACTAACTTTCATGCTTATTCACTAATTTCTGAACTTTATAGAACCTTGACGTTGCTGCTGCCTTTTTTTTTTGGGGGGGGGGACATTTGTCACAGTATTGGCCTACATCTAGTTTTTGAAATCTATGCTTGGGAATTGTATAAGGCAGAAGCCCAGTTCAACTGCATTATCATTGTAACAAAATTATTTGAGCTTTTAAGGATGTGCTATTTCACAGAACCATTCCTCCAATAATCCTAGACTCCAAGCCTTCTTTCTTTAGGACACTCTAGCAACCCACCTCTCACATACTAACTCTCTACCTTGCTCTCTTTGTAGTTGAAATAACATCCTAGGTCCTAGTCTGTGCTGCTCTCTAGAGCTTCCTAGAGCCTCATCTCTGTGGCAGGCAACATTTGTAACCCAGATGGAAAAGATCTAGTAGGTAAGTATCTGGAGAAAGTAATATGGTGTGGAAAGATAGAATTGGAAAATCAGAGAAGGCACAGAGCTGTGTGTGAGGGGACCGTATGTGTTGAGTTGAAGTTGAAGAGACATGATAAAATGACTCAGCTAGCTATTGTGATACAATCAGCCAGAGACTGATTGACAGACCTGACATTCCAGGTGGAAGAACAGTGTATTTCTTTTCTTGAAAATTTAAAATGATATGTAGATCCACACTTTACTGTTTCTTCCCTGGATGGTTGTATTGTATTATGTGGCAGCATTTTTTGGCCCTATTTTAATTAAAAATAAATTTAAAAAACTGCCTGGTAAAAAAACTCCCTAAGTTGTAACCCCAAAAGAAATAACTCTGTACTCAGGGGTCTCTCTGGGGTGCCAGGGATCAAACTGAGGTTGGCCACATGTAAAGCCAAGTGCACTGCCTGCTCTACTATTGCTCAGTCCCTTATTTTTTTTAGCTTCATTTTATTAAATATTCGCATTTCTGTTCTCTTTGGCATCACCGAGCTCTGACACCCAAGCTCTGGCAGTGAGCATCCCACCCAACCAGAACTCCCACCCAGCCCACTATCCCTTTGTAGTGGGGGAACCGGAGGGAAGAAGCAGCAGTTCATGCGAGGAACATCAGCCATGTTTTTTTAAGTTTGCCTTTTTCAGAGGCTAGGAATGTACTACTTCAATCATTTCAAAAGTTTCCAGAGGAAATATAGATTTATATGTACTATATATATCAGGGGAAGTAATTTCTGAAAAGATCTCAGGTCGTAATGACTTTTCCTCCTGCTAGTCTTAGACTTGATAATAGGTAGTTGGGAAGTAAGGTGTGCATATTTTCTTTCAAATTAATGTTTTTGTGTTTGTGGGAATACATGCCAAAAAGTGATATTGCTGGGTTTGTGGGAGTCCTATTCTTTTTTTTTGGGGGGGGGGAAAGATCCCCATACTACTTTCTTTTTTTTTTCCCATACTACTTTTTATAACAGTTGAGCAAGACAATAATCTCACACCAGTGGAGGAAGGTTCATTTCTTACCACCAGCCTGCTAACACTAGCTATTTACATACTTTTGGGTATGTTTAAGGATGAGAGTTTGCTCTTTTGAGGGCTCGACAGGCAAGTGGACTTTTTAACTTCCATAAAAGATCTCCAGCCTCACTAAGTCCTAGGAAAGTTGAAGTCAGAAAACCAGCTCAAAGAATAGGAGCCTGTGGCTGAACAAGGGAAATCTAAAATCTGTTCCAGGCTCTGCATGATATCTCCCTGCCACCATCATCAAATACTGAATAGGAAACAGCTTTTGAGCACCACCAGATTGTGGCCCAAACTCATAAAGGAAGTTTCTGTTATAAGACACTCCTTGGAGATAACACTTGACAACTCTCAGAGACAAGGTAGGGACTGAGTGAAAAGCTGACTACAACTCATGGGGATGCCTAAAGCAATACTAGTCACTGGAATTGCATAGGCCTGACTAATAGTAGGGCTAAGAGTGTGGGGTGTCAAAGGGAATGGCAAAATTCACAAGAAAGAATTTTATTATTCATTAAAGAACCTATCATTAAACACTTAATTAAACTAGAAAGGGTATGAACACTGAGAAATTAGACCAAGAAGGGTACAGAGACCCAATAAGTGATTCAGAAGAGCAAAAGTTAGTCATGGGCAGGTTCTCAATTAAATGAAAGATGTCTGTGGAGGGACTGAGATCTAGAAAAATTGGTTAAAGAGTTCAGAGGATAATATCTGTACAGATTATGAAGACTGAGAAAATACATTCTGAATTTCATAGTGCAACTAAACAAACTTGATCACCATACTACTGTTACTGGGTTACTGTACAATAGTGATAATGATACTCATGAGCATGTGTAGTTGGAAATAAATGACAGTTCTCATAAAACACTCTGATTAGAGGGGCTGCAGTGGTGGCTCAAGCGGTAAGGCATTTGCCTTGCACACACTAACCTAGGATGGACCTCAGTTTGATCCTCCGGATAGGGTCTCCCAATCCAGGAGCAATTTCTGAGTGCATAGCCAGGACTTACCCCTGAGTGTCACCGGCTGTGGTGCAAAAACAAAACAAAAGAAACCACTCTGATTAGAATTATTTGAAATAGCAGATCAGGACCCTTTGTCAGCTCTGGGGAAGGAAGAGGGATCCTTACCAAGTGGTGATGCTCTAGCATTTCCAGGGACCCCTTTTTTTTTCTTGTGGAACATGTTAGACCCTACGATGTCTGGCTGACACATATGGCTTCAACTGCTTACAATAGAGTAGGTCAGTAACTCAGGCTCTGGGATATCGGGGCTTCATGAAAACCTACCCTGCCCACAAATGTGAAGCTAAGCCTGAAACGCCTTCCTTTTCTTTCCAGTCAGTCTTGTAGACACAAGAACTTGTTAATGTATTATTTGTTTTTGTTTGTTTGTTTGTTTTTTGTATTTTGGGGCCACACCCGTTTGATGCTCAGGGGTTACTCCTGGCTAAGCGCTCAGAAATTGCCCCTGGCTTGGGGGGACCATATGGGACGCCGGGGGATCGAACCGTGGTCCTTCCTTGGCTAGCGCTTGCAAGGCAGACACCTTACCTCTAGCGCCACCTCACTGGCCCCAATTATTAATAAAAGTTTTTGGGTGTACAGCCAGATTATTGCCTGCAGAGAGGGTTAGAAAAGGAAAATATTCATTCACAGGACAAATATTTCCTGAGAATGCACACTGTGTAAGCAGAAGCAGGCTCCTATGTACCTTTGATGGCATTTCTTCCTTCTAGTCACATTGTGTTGTTAGAATTAACCCATTATTTAGGTGATGAAATTGATACAAAGAAGTTTAGTAATTGTTCAGACTATCCTATATTTGAGTTGTGGTGGAAATTGTAGGAAGGGGAGTAAAAAGGCAGGGAGACAGGTCCCACTGCACTCTCTTAGATTTGGAAAGTCACTCTCTCCAGGTCTTGCATTGAAAAGTGTTTCAGATTTGGTTAGTCTGTGTGAACAACTACTCAGAACTTTAGTATCCTAGTTTATAAGAATAAAGAACTTGAGAGATATATTTTGCAAGTGCCAGTCCTGTGCTAGATCCTTTGCATTTCCCTTTTGCCTTTGTAAGAGGGTTATTGGAGGAAATTGTTCCTGATCCTTGAAGACCATCTGGAAAAGGAGGTGGACTATTGGGGATGAGAGTGGGGGCCAGAAGCGTTTCTATTGGACTCGCCCCCTACAGGACATCACTAGCACTGCAAGAGTTCGAGTTCCTCCACAGGACAGTACAAGTCAGACCAACTCAACATAATCACACAGTGGTAGCCAACTGTAATTACTGCTTTACCTTTTTTTTTTTCTTTTAATTGGTATAGAAAACATTCTCACAACCCTTCCCACGCTCACCAGAACTATGCTACTGGAACATTTAATGATGGGGAGCATTTGTCAACTAAGGATCCACTGAGTCATATTTTTATTTTGTTTTTTTTTTTTTTTTTTGGTTTTTGGGCCACACCCTGTGACGCTCAGGGGTTACTCCTGGCTATGTGCTCAGAAGTTGCTCCTGGCTTCTTGGGGGACCATACGGGATGCCGGGGGATCGAACCTCGGTCCGTCCTAGGCTAGCGCAGGCAAGGCAGGCACCTTACCTCCAGCGCCACCGCCCGGCCCCGAGTCATATTTTTAAAGTTGGATTATATTTTTACTTCCTATTCCTCAATTTTTTTAGACTCTGTGAGACCACTTTTTTAATCTAATGTTCTTTTTTTGGAATGTTTAACTATGACAATAAAGTACTATATCTGTATTTTCTTATTTTATTACAATAAGAAATTATTTTGTTACTTAATATAGGCATTTAAGTCACTGAAGAATTTTTCAGTAATTAGCACAACGCCAGCAATTCCATTCCTGGGGTTTTATGCAAGATAACTGAAAACAGATATCCAAACAAAAGCTTGTGCAAATGGTCATAGTCATACTCTTCACAATAGTAAAAAGTGACTAATCAAATAGTATGACTGATATTAGATGAACAAAATGTAGTTTGTGCACAGAAAAGAACAAAGACCTGATTTATGCCATTACTTGGATCAATTTTTTGTTTGTTTGTATGTTTGTTTTGGGGCCACAATGGAAATGCTCAGAGATTACTCCTAAACTCAGGGGTTACTCTACACTCAGGAATTGTCTTAGCAGTGCTCAGAGGACCATATGAGATGCCAGGGATTAAACCCATGTTGACCTTGGTAAGGCAAACACTTTATCTGATATACTATCTCTCAGCCCCACTTAGATCAATCTTGAAGACATGCTGCCTGCTAAAGGATACCAGTCACGAAGGGCCAAATAGTGTATCAGCGAGTTTATGGTAAATATCCAGTGGAAAGTTTATGTAGGTTTTTCTGTTTTCAATTAAGTGATATACAAGAGTTGACTTAGGAGGAAGGAAGAACCAGAATTGACTGCTAATGAATGTGACATGGGGGAGATCGCACATAGTAGTTACAACAGGGTTCCACCCAGTGGTACTGGGGAAGGGGTAAATTTTGTTTGTTTGTTTGTTTTTGTTTGTTTTGGGGTCACACTCGGCAGTGCTCAGGATTACTCCTGGCTCCACGCACAGAAATCACTCCTGGCAGGCACGGGGGACCATATGGGATGCCAGGATTTGAACCAATGACCTTCTGCATGAAAGGCAAACACCTTACCTCCATGCTATCACTCCAATCCCCATCAGAGACAAATTTTAGGGCATTACATGTTAGGCATGTGCTCTTACCACTAGAGTTGTCTTCCCAGACCTACTTTCAGGACAATTTTCTTTACTCCAAAAGGAGACCTTGGGGATCGGGGTAGAGAATTCAAATGGTAGGACAAATGCCTATCATGTGCAAGACACTGAAATTCATTCCTGGCTTCTCATGGCTCTCAGGCCTCACTGGGTATGGCTCAGGTATACCCTTAGCACCTTAGTCACTAAACTGGGCCAGAACAGCACTGATTAAGCCTACACTATTGAGCCATGCTAGGAGTAAAATTTGACTTCCAGTAGCTCTATTTGTGTGGTTTCTATTAAAAAAGTTCTGAAACTAAATAGTGGTAATGTTTATACATTATTATGAATGTACCACCCGGCCCTTAATTTCTCCTTTTTGTTTGTGTTTTTTTGTTTGTTTGTTTGTTTTAGGGTCATACCCAGTGGCACTCAGGGGTTACTCCTGGCTCTGCGCTCAGAAATCATTCCTGGCTTGGAGAACCATATGGGATGCCAGGACTCAAACCCAGGTCTGTCCTGGGTCAACAGTGTGTAAGGCAAACACCTTACTGCTGTGCCACCATTCCAGCCCCAGTTTTTCCATTATTATATATTTATATTTTATATACATATTTTATGTATTTTATATAAATTTTTATATATTTATATTTTAATAGCATTTTTATATTTTAATACTCCTGGCTCTACACTCAGAAATTGCTCCTGGCAGACTTGGGGGACCATATGGGATGCTGGGATTCGAACTATCGTCCTTCTGCATGCAGAAGAGAGGCATTAACTTCTCCAGAGACCAGTTGTTATCCAGGGGCCTGCTAATGGCCTTGCGCATGATGGTGTTCTTGCCCAACAACACCACAGCCTTCCTCCAGAGAGACATACGGATCTACTGCATTGGAGTCCACATTATTTGCTCCCACAATGAAGCATTTGGGATAACCATCCAGAAGTTGGATGGTCTTTGTAAACTCACTCTGTCTTTCCTGTGCATCACCGTGGTGCGACAGGGATTGCCATGCATGGTTCAAAGCCGATGTCGCTCTCACAAGGACACCTGGTGAGAGAGTTCGTTCAGTTTTTGAAGCACCATTTATGTAACAGATATTTATTGCTTTATTATAAGCTCTTAGTGAAGGGCTCCAACTATATTTTGATGCTAATGAAAAGGCCAAGGCAAGCTGAAGAAACTGAGGTTTGCTATAAGAGCTGATTCTAATCCTGTGTAAAATAACTAGAGAGAATACAAAAGACAGAAATCAATTTAGTAACCAAAATCAAATGACATGGTTTTTCTTTCCAGAGAAGTTACAAGATTTGGGTTCCAGTCTGGCCTCTATAATTAATGAACCTGAGTCTATAATTAATGAACTTCCTGAACCTCATTGAACCAGAGCAACAAAACCAGCCTGGAATCAGGGTGGGAGTTGAAAAAAACCTTTGCAAGTAGTGGTGGTCACTGAACAACATGGTGAAATTACCAAGTGCCACTCAATTGTCCACATTAGAATGTGTTAGGTGGATTTCACTTCAGTTAAAAAACAAAACCAAGGGGCCGGAGAGAAGGCATGGAGGTAAGAACAGTGGTTTGAATCCTGGCATCCCATATGGTCCCTCAAGCCTGCCAGGAGCAATTTCTGTGCATAGAGCCAGGAGTAACCCCTGAGCGGTGCCAGGTGTGACCCAAAAACAAAACAAAACAAACAAACAAAAGAACCAAAAAAAATACCCCAAAAACAAAACAGTCCAAAGGGGGGTTGTGAATTGAATGAATATGGTGAGTTTGTTTAAATGCCCCCATCATGTAATAATCATGATGTGTGTTTCAAACATAAAACACATGTTTATCCCTATATTTACATGAACCCTTATTCTTTTTTTTTTTTTTTTTTGGTTTTTAGGCCACACCTGGCTGTGCTCAGGGGTTACTCCTGGCTGTCTGCTCAGAAATAGCTCCTGGCAGGCAGGGGGGACCATATGGGACACCGGGATTCGAACCAACCACCTTTGGTCCTGGATCGGTTGCTTGCAAGGCAAACGCTGCTGTGCTATCTCTCCGGGCCCAAACCCTTATTCTTGTTTTTGTTTTTGTTTTTGGCAGCACTTGGGGATCATCCTGGCTCTGTGTTTAGAAATCATTCCTGGCAGGTTCAGGGACTATATGGTATGCCAGGGATTGAACCCAGGTTCATCCCAGGTCAGCCACATGCAAGGCAAATGTCCTTCCTCTGTGCTATCACTCTGGCCTCCAATCCTTATTTTTTTTTAATATTCTTTCTTTTCTTTTTGTAATTTAAACAGCATGGTTACAAGGTTGTTCATACTACAGTTGTTTCCCCCACAGATAAAGTTATTCATAATTGAGTTACAATTGACCTATTTTCCGGCATATAAAACGACTGGGAGTATAAGACAACCCCCTACTTTTCCTGTTAAAATATAGGGTTTGGGCTATATTTGCCATGTAAGACTACCTCTCTTTTAACGCACACCAAATAGAAATTAAAAAACATAAAGATACAAAGAGTAGAACCCTCAAAGGTTAACAGTGTATGTTTAATAAAGCTAGACTTTAGAGAGCCAACAATTATTTTACATTTGTCATTTGGACTGTGATTTTTTTAATTGTGATCTACATTGAGAGCAGGGAGAGGGGGCTCTTCCAAGAGTAGCTGGCTGGGGTGCAGCGATTAATAGGACAGCTAGAGAAAGAAAAAGCGCCTCCTCTGTGTCCCATAAAAGCTGAACAGAGGACTGAGCAACAGAAAGCCGCATACCCGGCGGCTGGATGGGATGCAGCACTCGGAAACTCAGCTCCTCTCTGTGCCCTGAAAGGTTAATCAGGACAAACAGAGGACTGAGTGATGACACCTGGCACCTGGATGGGATGCAGCAATAAGAGGGGGGCAGATCACTTCTCCCTGAAGCTGGAGTAAGTTTCAGTATGCCATATACTGGTGTACAAGACAACCCCTGACTTTTAAGACGTTTTTCATGGGTTAAAAAGTCATCTTATATGCTGGAAAATACGACATCAATGTATAACAAAATTCACCAGTTCCCATTTCCGGCCACCAATGTCAACAATTTCCCTCTCACCCTCCCTGATTCCCTCTTCCTTCCCACTCACTCTCCACTGCCGGCGTCTCCCTCTCTCTTTTCTTTCTTTTTTTTTTTTTTTTGTTTTTGGGCCACACCCGGCGGTGCTCAGGGGTGACTCCTGGCTGTCTGCTCAGAAATAGCTCCTGGTAGGCATGGGGGACCATATGGGACACCAGGATTCGAACCAACCACCTTTGGTCCTGGACCGGCTGCTTGCAAGGCAAACGCCGCTGTGCTATCTCTCCGGGCCCTCTCTCTTTTCTTTTTGTCATTGTGGTTAGCAGTACTGTTAATGATGGGATGCCGGGGATCGAAGTGAGGTCTGTCTTGGGTAGCCACATGCAAGGGAAATGCCTTATTGCTGCACTATTACTCCCACCCAAGATTAATCTGTTTACCCCTCTCCCTCTGACTCATTTCACTCAGCATAATATTGTTCATGTTCATCCATGTATAAGAAAATTTCATGACTTCATTTTTTCCTAACAACTGCAAAGTATTTCATTGTGTAGATATACCACCCTTTAACTATTCATCTGTTGTTGGGCATCTGGATTGCTTCCAAATTCTGGCTACTGTAAATAGTGTTGTGATGATTATAAGAGTGCAGAGAGTATTTTTTGTATTGTGTATTTTTGTATACCTATGTTATATCCCTAGGAGTGGTATTGCTTGATCATAGGAAAGCTCAATTTCCATTTTTTAAGGAATATTTATATTGTTTTCCAGAAAGGCTGGATGAGACAGCATTCCCACCAACAGTGAATGAGAGTCCCTTTCCTTCCCATATCTACACCAGCACTTTTGTGTGTGTGTGTGTGTGTGTGTGTGTGTGTGTGTGTGTGTGTGTGCGTGATGTGTGCCATTCTCTGTGGTGTGAGGTGATACTCCATTGTTGTTTTGATTTGTATATATTCCTGATGATTAGTGATGTGGAGCATTTTTTTTTTCATGTGTTTTTTGGCCATCTGTATTTCTTCTTTGAGGAAATGACTGCTCTTCTCCCAATTTTCTGATGGAGTTAGATGTTTTTTTCTTCTTAAATTCTGGCAGTATCTTCGATATCTTAGATATTAGTCCTTTATGTGACTGGGTGTCCGTGGATAGCCTTTGTTTCCATACTCATTGTTTCCTTTGAAGTGCAGAAGCTTCTCAGGTTAATGTAGTCCCATTTGTTTATCTCTGCTTCCACTTGCTTGGAGAGTGGTGTTTTCTCCTGGAAAATACTTTTAGACTCAATGTCATGGAGTGTTTCACCTTTTTTTCTCTGGAGGATCCAAGAAGGATGATCTTGTGTTTGGAGTGGGAGATAAATTGTTTCCCAAACTGGAAACTTCTTGGGGTGACTCCATACTGCCTAAAAGTTCTCCCTCAGTCTCACATTTCACAGCTCCTAGTTGTTTTAGTTGTATTGGGCAAAGACTTCCAATAATTCCAAATCAGGATTTGCCTTCTTATTTGCCACTAGTTAAGAGACACATTAAAAGAGAGTTCCTTTCTGGCATCCTGCATTGATCACAACTCCCAGAATACCTGAGGACTCAGCAAGGACAAATGACAGGGACAATTTATGGCTCTGCCTTTGTCAAGTCTGTGACAGAATGGACTCCAGAAAAACAGTTACTGAGGAGAAATGGATGGTTAAGAGATTGGTTTAATTCCTACCCCCCAGCCAATCTCTGACAGCTGATAACACAGCTGCCCACCTGCCAGAGAGTTTTGCTGCCAATACTGTAGATATGCTGCTTCTTTCAGGGAAGGCTGTTTCTGGGAGACAGAATGTAAGGAATGTCAGGGCTCAGAAAAGAATAGACAAGGCCCAGGGACCCTTTTTAAGATTTCCTTTCACAGCAAATGTTATCAGCACCCATAAGCAGGAATCTCCTGATAGAAACAACAGTGTTGTTCTCTTCTTCCTCTTTGCTCCATGAGGAAGCCTGGCCTTGTGAGCCAGATCCACAGCTATACTTCCAGATAGCTAGGGATAACCCTGAGGATCAGTAGGCCTCTGTCCTCTGTGTTGCCCTTGGGGATATATAGAGAGGCCATGTGATGTCAGGACCTCCTCGTCCACATGGGGGTCCTCACACCTGACATCTTCTCGGGGATGACCCCAGTGCAGCCCACTGCTCATTGTATACTCAAACAGATCTTGTAGGTACTTATACAGGTGTACCAAACTACATGACCCACATGAAAAGATATTTCTCCAGGAACTGGAAAGATAAAACAATGAATAGGATGCTGGCCTAGCACTTGGCTGACCTAGATTTGATCTCCAGCATCATGTATGGTTCCCTGAATTCCCAGAAGGAGTTATTCCTGACTACAGACCCAGGAATAAGCCTTAAGCACCTCCACTGTGGCCCTAAAACATAGCAAAACAAAACTCTATTTATTGGAATGGATTTAGTCAACTGCAACTATGTCTAGACTTTGAGCTTTTTGAGGACAAAGGTGTTTTGTTTAAAACACTTAAGAATTTTTTATTTTATTTTTGAGGGGCAGGGATATGGCTCGGTGGTAAAGTGATTGGTTTGCCAGCTGGAGATGTAGAGTTCATCACTAATGATACAAAAATTAAGGAGATTGAGAGATGGTCCAGGAGTTAAAGTGTAACTACCATACATCTGATTGACCCCAGTTTGATCCCCAGCAGCACAGCCTCAGGCTCTCTATTGAATAGTTAGCCAGAAAATCTCTCAAAGCCCTGAGCACTACTTAGAGTCCCCCAAATAAATAAAAGTGGGACTGGTTCTCATGTTTATTGATTCCTGGCATCTTCTGTTCTCTTAGCACCACAGTGTCTTTCCTCAACTTGTCAACTGGACCTGTCACCCCCTTCTGGAGTCAGAACTTGCCATAATAATTCAGGCTCAGGCTGTCCTGTAAGGTCCAGAGTTCATTTAGTGTCTGTTAGAGTCAGTAAAAGGGCTTGTGCTGGGAATATAGGGGTATGGGTCCTGGAAAAATGTATGGAGATAGGAAGCACTGAGTCTGGTTACTTATTTCTATGTGACAGTGATACATTGCTGAACCTATTAGTGGCTCAGTTTTCTCATATGTACAAGAGATAAAATACAATTGTTCCTCTATTTCCAATTATTTCTGTGGAAGTAAATAGTATGACACATATTACTGGCCTGGGTCTGAACTAACTCTTTTTCAAGAGGAGTGGATTTCCCTTTCTGGTAGAGTCAATTTAGTTTTACATCCCAACATCCAACCAGCTTCCAGATCAACTTTCCAGAGAACACTTGGTTTTAGGAATAAAGTGAAAAGATGACAGCTTTCTTTTAAAATGAAAAAAGGGGGAAA
Source organism: Suncus etruscus (assembly GCF_024139225.1). Classification (NCBI taxonomy): domain Eukaryota; kingdom Metazoa; phylum Chordata; class Mammalia; order Eulipotyphla; family Soricidae; genus Suncus; species Suncus etruscus. The sequence goes on along the minus strand of NC_064848.1, from coordinate 21,822,827 downwards.
GACTATTGAGTAGTAATTGAAAATATTTGCAATCTTACATTCACTAATTTACTTTTCCTTCCTTCTTTCCTTCCTTCCTTCTTCCTTCCTTCCTCTCTCTTTCTTTCTTTCTCTCTTTATTTTTCTTTCTTTCTTTCTTTCTTTCTTTCTTTCTTTCTTTCTTTCTTTCTTTCTTTCTTTCTTTCTTTCTTTCTCTCTCTATTTTTCTTTCTTTCTTTCTTTCTTTCTTTCTTTCTTTCTTTCTTTCTTTCTTTCTTTCTTTCTTTCTTTCTTTCTTTCTTTCTTTCTTTCTTTCTTTCTTTCTTTCTTTCTTTCTTTCTTTCTTTCTTTCTCTCTCTCTCTTCCTTCCTTCCTTCCTTCCTTCCTTCCTTCCTTCCTTCCTTCCTTCCTTCCTTCCTTCCTTCCTTCCTTCCTTCCTTCCTTCCTTCCTTCCTTCCTTCCTTCCTTCCTTCCTTTCTCTTTCTTTCTCTTTCTTTCTCTTTTTCTTTCTATTGCTTGTTTTGTTTTTTTGGATCACAACCGGAGGACCTCAGGGGTAACTCCTGGCTCTATGCTCAGAAATAGATCCTGACAAGCTTGGGGGACCATATGGGATGCTTGGGTCGTTCTGGGGTTGGTCCTGTGCAAGGCCGCTGTGCTATCTATCCGACCCATTTTAGGCTATTTCTAATGAGCATGCATTGCCTTCGTGTGTTCCTGATCTTGACCTGAGGCCAGGACCACCTGCCTCAACTTCACCTGGTCTTTCTTTCAACCGTTACAACCTCCCGCATCCAATTGTCCCTAAAGGAGCTGCTGAGGAGCCTTGAGAATACGTAGACACTGCCCCCTGCTGGTGTAGAGAGTTAGTATCTAGGCTGCTTTGAAGTTTCTCCCTGGTGTTCCGAGGATCCGCCCCAGGGCAGCGCAGCCAGAGCAAAGGGGAGGAGAGTTCTTTCCACCTAGATTGGTTCTGAGGTTGGTGGTGGCTTTAAAAGTACTTCACAGAAAGACTTCAGGGTTTGTGGAAATAATTCTTCTAACAAGTCATTTTGTAGTGGAGTTGTCTAGGAAAAATAAAACAGCTTTTAAGAACTGGCCCGCTGGTGTTGAGGACTACCGTGGAATAAATTAGCACAAAAAAGTGGGGAAAAATAGGTTTTATAACTGTTCACTGTTACAGACATAATCAACAAGGTCAGTCACTCTCAGGAGTTTGTCTTCCTCCTCTTCTGGGGCCCCTGCCTCTGGAATTATTTCCACAAACCCTGAAGTCTTTCTGTGAAGTGACCCGTTTTGAACTCTGAAGAGAAATAATTGCTTAGAGTGACAAGAGAGAACCTCTCGGGCCGGGCGGTGGCGCAAGAGGTAAGGTGCCTGCCTTACCTGCGCTAGCCTTGGACGGACCACAGTTCGATCCCCCGGCGTCCCATATGGTCCCCCAAGCCAGGAGCAACTTCTGAGCGCATAGCCAGGAGTAACCCCTGAGTGTCAAACAGGTGTGGCCCCCCCCCAAAAAAAAAAAAAAAGAGAGAACCTCTCAGTTAGCTTCTGCCACTTCCCACCTCCAACTAATCCCCCTCAGGCACCCAAGCCACCTCCAGTCTATATGCTTTTTTGTTTTATTTTTAATCTTTATTATATATAAAACGATGCGTCAGTATTATTCATAATTAAAAATAAAGATCTCATGTATTTGTCTTATGAAAATGTGTTTTGAAAAGTGGTAGTGCCAAGCTATAAAGGCATCATAGCTCTCACCAGGTCACACGGAGAAAGAAAAGCATCCTTGCCCACTTTCTCACAAACCACCATTACTGGGGAGCCAAGAGCTGTGTGGTGTGGGGCACTGAGAGTAGGAGAAATAGTCTCTAAGAAGCCTTCTGCCCTGGGGAATTGGTACTCTCTCCATTTCTCTGGGTTGATTTCCACCTGGGTGATGCTATTTCTAAACATTCTAAAATAATAATTTTGATTATTTTTTTGTTTCCAAGTTCATGGTCCTTGGCAATTTCTTTCATAGGGGGGGAAATCTTATTATAATAACAACAAAGATTTGTATATTTTTGACGTTATATTTCCTGAGCTCTCCTGACTTTATGAAAAAAAAAAGTGGAAAAGAATGCATTCCAAATCTCTGAGGACCCAAAACAGAATTAGGGGTGGGAGAAAGCACTTGTGCTTTAGCTTTTTCATATTAAATATATATTATATTTAAGCATTCATGGAATAGATGATTGACAGACTATTTAAAAGTTCGTCTGTATTGTTATAATTCGAGAATTGTAGATAACATTATAAGGAAATCATTTAGTAATGGCATTCATGAAATCAGCTTGTTTACTATTGGAGATAACCACACATAAATAAAAAAAGAGACTGAGAAAAAACTATCTGCTAAAAAATTCTAACCTAAGTTTTTGTTATAGCAAAGTTGTTGTTTTTTTTCCAAATCATCTGAAAAGCTTTTGTGTAGTAAGATGTATGTATAATGAAGCTTTGTGCTAGCAGCAGAATTTTTTAAGTTTTGTTTGCTTTTGTTTTTTTGTTTTTTTTGGTTTTTGGGCCACACCTGTTTGATGCTCAGGGGTTACTCCTGGCTATGCACTCAGAAATCGCTCCTGGCTTGGGGGACCATATGGGACGCCAGGGGATCGAACCACGGTCCGTCCTACTCTAGCGCTTGCAAGGCAGACACCTTACCTCTAGCGCCACCTTCCCGGCCCCGAAATTTTTTAAGTTTTATGCAGAGGTGAAGTGGCCTATAATAAGACTATCATGGAGGGTTCATGAAGTGAGATTGGCCTCTCTTTAGGCCCAGGTGGATTGTAAACTGTAGATAAATGTAACTCTCTGGCCACTAAATTTTTAAATATCTAAAATATTCTGGAAGAAATTCATCTAAACATAACATGAAGAGATGTTAAGCTGACGATGATATTTTAGCACATTTGATGAAAGGGAAAGGATTTCAGGTGATTTTTTTTTTAAACTGGTCTATTCTTGCCCTTAATATCTACTTCAAATTGAAGTCTACAAAGCAAGCAGTTCCTTTGGAAGGTTTTTAGTTTTGACTTTTAGCATGTGTGTGTGTGTGTGTGTGTGTGTGTGTGTGTATGTGTGTGTGTGTGTGTGTGAATTGCTATCTGCCTGGATATATTAGCGAGGTTTGAGTGTTTTGCTCCTTGGCCATTATTGGATTTGTGTTAAAATTCATGACTAGTTTCACAGCCTACATAGAGATGAGTGATACCACATCCATCAGAATTGAATGGCATGGCGTCCATTTCAAAAGTCTCAATAACTGAGAGAAAAAAAAAAACCGGCCCTTCATTTCCTGGAGAAAAGGGTTTGTAACTAACACAATATATCACTGACACTAAAAATTAAAAAAAAAAAAGTACATTCTTGACCTCAAAATGACAGTCTGGAAGAAGCCAGATGCTTTGAAACTTTTAAAGGATGTTGTCTAGGAATGAAAGACTGTGGCCTAGGCATTTTGCAGAAGCAGATCTTTAAAACCCTGTTGCTGTCAGAGGCTGAGGGAAGCATGTTGGGGCAATGTTGAACAAAGACATCTAGAAGAGAAATCTAAGGGCAAGATTTTTAAAATTACTTTATTTAAACACTGGATTTATTTCCTTCCTTCCTTCCTTCCTTCCTTCCTTCCTTCCTTCCTTCCTTCCTTCCTTCCTTCCTTCCTTCCTTCCTTCCTTCCTTCCTTCCTTCCATTCATTTTAGGTCACACCTGGTGGGCACTCAGGGGTTACTCCTGGCTCTACACTCAGAAATCGCTCCTGGCAGGCTTGGGGGACCATATGGTTTATTCTGAATCTGTCCATCCTGCTATTCTTAGATGTGTTTCATGTAGACAGCAAGTGAGTAGATTTTGATTTCTGATTCATTGTTTTATCTTGTGGTTTTTTTTTGATGAGAGACTTTAATTAATTGACATTCAGGGATATTATTGACATAAAGGACTGTCTTGGTATTTTACGATGTAGGGTTTTGCTTCTACAATTTCTTCTACAATTTGCTTCTACAATTGGCTATTTGGTTTATGTAAGTGGCCTTTCAGTAGTTTATTCAAGGCCAGTTTGGTTGTCAAAAATGTTACCAGCTTTTGTTTGAGAATGTTTTTATCCATCCCTTCCATCTAAATGCGAACATTGGAGGGTAGTGGACTCTGGTTGAAAGTTGTCTTTCCTTCAATAACTTGAAGTATATCATTCCATTATTTTCTTGCTTGTACTGTTTCATAGGAGAACTGTTGTGATTCTTATGTTGTTTTCCACATATATTTTTTTCTGTTTTCTTCTCCTTGCTGCATTAAAAAGTTTGTCTCTCTCTTTGGATTTTGTCATTTTGCTTACTATATGTCTTGGCATTGCTCTATTTGAGTCTATTTAGTTTATACTCATTTGGAATCTTGAGCTTGCTCAGCTGCCTTCCTCCAGTGAGTGGAGTTCTTTGCTATTACCTTTCTTACCTCTTGTTCTCTGTCTTTCCCTTTCTCCCCACTTTCCTATAATTCAGAAATTATTTTTTGTATCTTTGCTCATTAATTACCTTATGCTTTCTTTCACTCTTTTGTTTCTCTTTTTTCTAACTCCTTATCAATTCTGGCTTGTATTTTGTCTTATGTTCAGCTATATGGTTCTCTTTCTGTGAGATTCTGCTATTATGGCTTGATAGTGTGTTCTTTAGCTTCTTCAGTTCCATTTGTATGCAATCCTTATTTCCTGAAAAAGTTCTTTGAGTTGGTTAAATTCCTTGCCAGTGGTTGCTTAATTTTGCTGTTAAGTTCTTGGTTAATTTCTGTTACCAGTGCAGTTGAGTATAGGTTTTAGATCTACATTGACCCTGCTCAAGTGTTTTATTAGGCTTGGGGATTTGCTTGGATTTCTGATTCTATCTGTGACTGCAGCTGAATTCCTTAGTTTCTCAATTGTAATTTGAGTTTTGTGGGTGTTTATAACTGGAACCCTAAACTCCAAAATGAGGATCTGGTGAGACATGGGTCTAGAAGCAAATGTTGATGCAGGAAATAATCCATACAGTGAAAGTGTACAAGAGCAAGTTCAGAAAATCCAACACTCAAGCCAGGAATCACTTCACATTAGCCTTCTGCTCCTAAGAAGGAAAGCAACTAAGTGGAGGAAGACTAAAGAATGAGTGCCTGCCTTCCTCAGTTCCTTGCTTTTATTGACAAGAACCAGGCCACACACTAGGGTGAGAGAAGAATACTAAGTAGAAAATAATACAATAATCTCATCACTAGATCACATCCTAGTGTGGAGTATGAATATTGATTAGGATGGGACCAGTAATTCAAAAGGTGTTAATGGCAGAGCCAGAGGAGCTTAGCTGCTCCACTTCATGGCTGCGTACATCTCATAGTCAATGAACCCCACTAAAACATGTAGAAAACACCATACTACAAGTGTGAAAATGGAGGAACATCTCAGGTCAACATCTTGCATAGAGAATGAAGATGGCAGCTCTGATGATCTGAAAAATACCAACCACTTATTTAGCCTCTCATATAAAGAGGTTAGAGAAGAAATATGGAAGCTGGTCATAGAACTCAAAGAAAGTATTGAACAAGCTGAACAAACCACAAATAAGAGTTTAAGAAGATATGAAAATTGAAATGAGAAAATTCCAAACTGAAATAACAGGACTGAAAAACTTGGTAGGTAAATTGAAAATCTCACTGGAAAGCCTCTCCAAGAGAGTAACAGCAGCTGAAGACCAAATTGGGGAGCTGGAAAATAAGATGCATAACAACTCCATACAACAGAAGAGATTAGAGAGGAGCCTTAAAGCAAATGAACAGAAAATGGAAAAAAATCCTCAAAGAATGTGAACAGCCAAAAATAAAAATCTTTGATAAACTTAACAGAAATAACATAAGAATCATTGGAGTTCCCAGAGACCCAGGAAGAAAATCCCCAGGAAGATTCAACAGTCAAGGACATCATTGCAGAGAAACTCCCAGAGCTAAAGACTTCACAACCCAAACCTGCATACCTGAAGATTACCAGCTCAAAGAGACTCAAAGAAAAGCACCCCAAGACAAATCTTAGTCACAATGATGTATCCCACAGATAAGGCTAGAATACTGAAGGCAGCAAGATCAAAAAAGGGAAATTACATTCAAAGGAACATCCTTAAGATTTACAGCAGAGATGGACACATTAAAGTCCTACATAAAAATGACACTAAATCTCATGACAATTATCTCTCTCAATGTCAGTGGACTAACTGCACCAGTTAAGAGGCACAGAGAGGCAAAATGGATCACAAAGCTGAATCTAACATTCTGCTGCCTACAAAAATATATCTGAATAGTCAGAACAAAATATAGAACTCAGAACCAAAGATTGGAGGACAATCATCCAAACAAACAACTCTCTGGGGCCGGGCAGTGGCGCTAAAGGTAAGGTGCCTGCCTTGCCTGCGCTAGCCTTGGACGGACCGCGGTTCGATCCCCCGGTGTCCCATATGGTCCCCCAAGCCAGGAGCAACTTCTGAGCACATAGCCAGGAGTAACCCCTGAGCGTTACCGGGTGTGGCCCAAAAACCAAAAAAAAAATCAACAAAAAACAAAAAAAAAAACAACTCTCTTATAAAAAGCTGGAGTGGTCATATTAATATCAGATGATGAAAATTTTAGACTTAATAAAGTGAGTGGCCATATTAATATCAAATGATGAAAACTTTAGATTTAATAAAGTTATAAGGGACAAAGATAGACATTTCATAATAATCAAGGGATATGTACAATAGGAAAGAAGCACACTCCTAAACATATATACACCCAATGAGGGACCAGCAAAAAATTTAATACAGTTATTGAAAAATTTGAAAGAAGATATAAATAGCAACACAATAATAATGGGAGACCTCAATACCTCCCTGTCAATCCTTGATAGCTCAACAGGCTGAAACCTAACAAAAATATACTAGTTCCGAAAGGAGAAATGGGAGGAAGTGGCCTAGTATGTATGTATGTATGTATGTATGTATGCATGTATATATCTATTTATATACATATATAGGTATTTATATCATATACATGATATATATCATATACATATACATACATACATATATATGTATTTATATGTGTATGTATGTGAATATATGTATGTATATATGTATGTATATATGCAGGGGACTCTATCTCCAGAAGACTGGATACACATTCTTCTCCAATGCACATGGGTTATTCTCCAGGATAGACCACATGCTGGCGCATAAAATATACCTCCATAAAACTAAGAGGATAGAAATTGTACAGACTACCTTTTCAGATCACAATGCACTGAAATGAGTAGTGAACTACAAAGGGACACAGAAAAAATATTTAACAACTGGAAATCAAACAGCATACTACTGAACAACCCGTGGGTCAGAGATGAAATCAACGAGAAAATCAAACACTTTCTGGAAGCAAATGCGAATGAAGACACAAATCAGAATTTGTGGGACACAGCAAAAGTGGCAGCCCAACAACAGATGAGTGGCTAAATAAACTGTGGTACATATTCACAATGGAATACTATACAGCCTACAGGAAAAATGACGTCATGAAATTGGATGGACATGGAAACTCTTTTTTTTTTTTTTGGTTTTTGGGCCACACCTGGCGGTGCTCAGGGGTTACTCCTGGCTGTATGCTCAGAAATAGCTCCTGGCAGGCACGGGGGACCATATGGGACACCGGGATTCGAACCAAACACCTTTGGTCCTGGATCGGCTGCTTGCAAGGCAAACACCGCTGTGCTATCTCTCCGGGCCCGACATGGAAACTCTTATGCTGAGTGAAATGAGTCAGAGAGAGAGACACACACAGAATAGTCTCATTCATCTTTGGGATTTAAAAAATATAAAATATATTATTGTAATAATAACCCGAGATAATAGAGATGAAGGCTAGAGGGACCCTCCCATGATTTGAAGCTTGCCACAAAGAGTGATGAGTTCAGTTGGAGAAATAACTACACTAACAACTATAATGACAAATGGTAGTGAGTGAGAGAAATAGAGTGCCTGTCTCAACGATAGGCAGGGGTTTAGGAAGAAGGGAGATGGAGGCTTTGGTGGAGGGAAGGGAAGGATGAATGGGGGTTTTCTTCTTTTTTTGGTATTTTTCTTTTCTTTTTTTTTTGTATTTGGGCCACACCTGTTTGATGCTCAGGGGTTACTCCTGGCTATGTGCTCAGAAATCGCCCCTGGCTTGGGGGGACCATATGGGACGCCGGGGGATCGAACCGCAGCTTGCAAGGCAGACAGACACCTTACCTCTAGTGCCACCTCGCCGGCCCCTCCCTAAATCTTTCTAATAAAAGTATCTTTTGCTTTACACATACTCACAGAAAATTTACCAAATTATTTGCAGAAAAATGAAACAGCAAAAGCACTCTGCAGGGGCACATAATACTATAAAATGTATGATGGTCATTATAAAGCTAGTTTTACCAGATTATAAAATTTATCTTGGAAAGACAAAATCAAGGCTGATTTGTGGACCATATTTTATAATTTTTATTTATATTATGTTTTAAAATTATGGTGAACATTTTATGAATTTTTGTTGATTAACAAAAAGCATATTTTGTCTTAAAAACATTGTAATTATAAACATGGCATAGGCATAATAATAAAAACATAACATGAATTATTATCATTTTTAAAGTAATTTAGGATGAGAGAATACTAACAATGATAGCATTATTGCCAACAATTACTATGTCACTTTTCTTCTTGCTTCTCTGGTTTCAGCTTTGTGAATTATCAGTGGTATGTACATAGAGGATTACAGCATCCCAGCTCTTCCGGGTCTCAGTCACTAGCCTTTACTCACTAATCTGAGTTAGTGGAATAATCAACCTGTCTGGTAAGTAGGTGATAAATGAGCAATATGTAATTGGGCAAAATAAGTTTTGTGTCTTTCTTTCTTTCTTTCTTTCTTTCTTTCTTTCTTTCTTTCTTTCTTTCTTTCTTTCTTTCTTTCTTTCTTTCTTTCTTTCTTTCTTTCTTTCTTTCTTTCTTTCTTTCTTTCTTTCTTTCTTTCTTTCTTTCTTTCTTTCTTTCTTTCTTTCTTTCTTTCTTTCTTTCTTTCTTTCGTTTTTGGGTCACACCCAGCAGCGCTCACGGGTCACACTCCTGGCTCTATGCTCAGAAATCACTCCTGACCATATGGGATGCTGAGATTCGAACCGTCCGTCTGCATGCAAGGCAAATGCTTTACCTCCATGCTATCTCTCTGGTCCCATTTAGTCTGTTTCTTTTTCTTTTCTTTTCTTTTTTTTTTTAATGTTTAGTCTGTTTCTAATAGAACATTTTTGTCACTTTGGTGTGTGTGTATGTAATTGTTGATAATGTGAATTCTGGAATGAATTGATAGTGCAGCCACTGTGTAAATGAATAATGGCATTCAGAGACATTATAAGTCCATTTTGAATAAAAATATAGTATGGAATATGAATAGTATTTAATATAAAATGAAAACAACTGTTCCTCTATTATAACCTCAAGCATAAAAGATAAGAACACTGAGTTTTTGACTTCTTAAAATTTACATATATATATTGAGTAGTATTTTAATAAGTATTCCTAATTAAAACTGAGCTGCTGGAAAGTAAAAAAAAAAAACTAACTCAATTCACAATGTGAATTGTCACTATTCTATTTAATTTTGTTTTAAAAAAATAGGGCCAAAGTTTAATGGAGCTCTGGGCCCCTGGCCCACTTCTGGCCAATTCTGGGCCCCAGAGGTGCTTGGCAGCAGTCATTTCACACCCAGCAGTGCTAGGGAAGCACAGAGTGTCAGAAGCTGAACCCAGGCCCTCACACATTCTTTCTCCCTTTTGCCTTTTTCCTTCCCTTCCCTTCCCTTCCCCTCCCCTCCCCTCCCCTCCCTTCTCTTCCCTTCCCTTCCCTTCCCTTCCCTTCCCTTCCCTTCCCTTCCCTTCCCTTCCCTTCCCTTCCCTTCCCTTCCCTTCCCTTCCCTTCCCTTCCCTTCCCTCGATTCATCTACTTTAGCAGAGGTGCTAACACTGAAGAACATACAAATACATGAAATGTTGCACTGATAACTGCACACTATTTTTTGGCAGGGGTCTCCTGGCAGTGGTCATGAAGCCCAGGGACCCCTTTCAGCAATTCTCAGCCAACCAGGCCAGCAGCTGACTGCTCTGGCCCTGTGGAGGTGGTATCAGGGAAATCAGCAGTGCTCAGGGGCCTGTAGGGCTGTACTGGCAATGCTCAGGGGACCATGTGATGTCAGGGACTTAACTGGACTCAGTTACATATAATGCATGAGCCTTAACTCCTGTGTTATCTCTAAGGTCCCAGATAGTACACTTTTAGTGGCTTCTGTTACAGAGTCCAGTGTGTTTGCAATGGTACATTGTGTGTGGAGTGTGGGTGAGCTCAGGGGACCATATGGAATGCTGGGGATTGAGCCCGGGTAAGCTGCATGCAAGAGAAACACCCAATCTGCTGTACTGTTTTTCATGTTCTGTGTGAGGTTTTCAGAAGAATCAAAGTTCTATTTTTGTGCAGCCAACTTAAAATATTTTCCTTTCATTTTTAGTGCTTTAGCTTAAAAAATCACTTTGATATTCCAAAGATAGTCTGTGTTTTCTTATGTAAATTAAATAATTTTAAATTCTTTCTCAGCATTGCTCTGTCTCCTGAACTTCTTTCTGAAAACCTGAAGCCATTTCTCTTCCTTTGGTCTCCTGGGTCAGAGATCCTCTGAGTTCTAGCCCATATTCCACTAGCAAGACACTAGGGGGCATCATACGTTCGCTCACTGCAACTGGAGGCAGCGATGAGGTCCCTGCACAGCTCAGTCAGGACCCTTTACATGCACCAGTGGAATCTTCTCTTGCTATCACTACTTTTCTTTCACACAAGGCTTGGGCTGGGGGCAGCATACCAGCCATGCTCGCTGCCCTTGCTCCCTCACCGCATCTCCCTTCTGTGCAGGTGCCCAAGAGGCTTGACCTCTCCTTGTATTGGTGAAGGAACCGAGGAACCACGCAAAAGCCTTCAAATCTGCCCCTCATGCCTGATTCCCTGTTGTTTTGGGGGCCCACACTCACACCTTTCCAGCTTCCCAGGTGACCTCAGGAACCCCTGTCAGGATTTCTGGAACCAAGAAATGGAGACATGGCAGGTAAAGTCTCTGGTTTGTGTACTCTGAGGATTGGATCTGGTACATGTTCCTCCAGATTCAATACACAGGTCACTAAAAGAAAAATCACAGAAAACTATAGTTCTGTGACCTTTGCTTCCCAGAACAGTTGGTGCAAGACCTCTGTCAGTTTGCCTGGGTGTATCAATAGCCATGGCTTCATATGACATCGCTTTCCTTATACTAACCAGGAAGGTCAGGGAACTCAGTGAAGCAGGTATGAAGCTGGTATTTTCAGGCACTCTTGTACTCCAGGGGGTGTGAATGAATCTTTGGATGTGCTCAATCACCCTGGGGAGTGATCTAGTGGTAGGTTAATTAAGGGATCAGCAGCATGTTTTCCTATGAAGGGTCAGATAACTATTTTAGGCTTTGTAGACCATGTCAATATCTGTTGCTTATTCTTTGTTTATGCTCCCTTAAAATAGAAATAACTTTTTTCTTTCTCTTTCTTTCTTTCTTTCTTTCTTTCTTTCTTTCTTTCTTTCTTTCTTTCTTTCTTTCTTTCTTTCTTTCTTTCTTTCTTTCTTTCTTTCTTTCTTTCTTTCTTTCTTCTTTCTTCTTTCTTTCTTTCTTTCTTTCTTTCTTTCTTTCTTTCTTTCTTTCTTTCTTTCTTTCTTTCTTTCTTTCTTTCTTTCTTTCTTTCTTTCTTTCTTTCTTTCTTTCTCTCTCTCTTTCTTTCTTTCTTTTTTTAATTTAAACACCTTAATTACATACATGATTGTGTTTGGGTTTCAGTCATGTAAAGAACACCACCCATCACCAGTGCAACATTCCCATCACCAATGTCCCAAGTCTCCCTTCGCCCCATCCGACCCCCGCCTGTACTCTAGACAGGCTCTCCATTTTCCTCATACATTCTCATTATTAGGACAGTTCAAAATGTAGTTATTTCCCTAACTAAACTCATCACTCTTTGTGGTGAGCTTCCTGAGGTGAGCTGGAACTTCCAGCTCTTTTCTCTTTTGTGTCTGAAAATTATTATTACAAGGGTGTCTTTCATTTTTCTTAAAACCCATAGATGAGTGAGACCATTCTGCGTTTTTCTCTCTCTCTCTGACTTATTTCACTCAGCATAATAGATTCCGTGTACATCCATGTATAGGAAAATTTCATGACTTCATCTCTCCTGACAGCTGCATAATATTCCATTGTGTATATGTACCACAGTTTCTTTAGCCATTCGTCTGTTGAAGGGCATCTTGGTTGTTTCCAGAGTCTTGCTATGGTAAATAGTGCTGCAATGAATATAGGTGTAAGGAAGGGGTTTTTGTATTGTATTTTTGTGTTCCTAGGGTATATTCCTAGGAGTGGTATAGCTGGATCGTATGGGAGCTCGATTTCCAGTTTTTGGAGGAATCTCCATATCGCTTTCCATAAAGGTTGAACTAGACGGCATTCCCACCAGCAGTGGATAAGAGTTCCTTTCTCTCCACATCCCCGCCAACACTGTTTATTCTCATTCTTTGTGATGTGTGTCATTCTCTGGGGTGTGAGGTGGTATCTCATCGTTGTTTTGATTTGCATCTCCCTGATGATTAGTGATGTGGAACATTTTTTCATGTGTCTTTTGGCCATGTGTATTTCTTCTTTGTCAAAGTGTCTGTTCATTTCTTCTCCCCATTTTTTGATGGGGTTAGATGTTTTTTTCTTGTAAAGTTCTGTCAGTGCCTTGTATATTTTGGAGATTAGCCCCTTATCTGATGGGTATTGGGTGAATAGTTTCTCCCACTCAGTGGGTGGCTCTTGTATCCTGGGCACTATTTCCTTTGAGGTGCAGAAGCTTCTCAGCTTAATATATTCCCATCTGTTAATCTCTGCTTTCACTTGGAGAGTGCAGTTTCCTCCTTGAAGATGCCTGTAATGTCCTGGAGTGTTTTGCCTATGTGCTGTTCTATATATCTTATGGTTTTGGGGCTGATATCGAGGTCTTTAATCCATTCTTTCTTTCTTTCTTTCTTTCTTTCTTTCTTTCTTTCTTTCTTTCTTTCTTTCTTTCTTTCTTTCTCTCTCTCTCTCTTTCTTTCTCTCTCTCTTTCTTTCTTTCTTTCTTTCTTTCTTTCTTTCTTTCTTTCTTTCTTTCTTTCTTTCTTTCTTTCTTTCTTTCTTTCTTTCTTTCTTTCTTTCTTTCTTTCTTTCTTTCTTTCTTTCTTTCTTTTTTTCTTTCTTTCTTTCTTTCTTTCTTTCTTTCTTTCTTTCTTTCTCTCTCTCTCTCTCTCTTTCTTTCTTTCTTTCTTTCTTCTTTCTCTATTTCTTTTCCTTCCTTTCTTCTTTCTTTTTTCTTTCTCTCTCTCTCTTTCTTGTTTCTTTTTTTTTTTTTTTTTTTTTGGTTTTTGGGTCACACCCGGGAGTGCTCAGGGTTACTCCTGGCTCTATGCTCAGAAATCGCTCCTGGCAGGCTCAGGGAACAATATGGGATGCTGGGATTCAAACCATCATCAGTCCTGTGTCAGTCGCATGCAAGGCAGACGCCCCACCACTGTGCTATCTCTCCGGCCCCGTCAAGCCAGTTTTTGTGAGCTCAGAGATCACTTACTATTGGAGAGCTTGGGGGAACCTATGAGGTGTCAGAGGGTGAATTTAGGTTGGCTGTGTGTAAGACAAGTACCCTACCTACTGTACTAATTCTCCAGCCTCAGCCTTTTGATTTCAAGGGGCAGTACTACTGGGTCCAGGTGGAAGAAGGCACAAGCAGAGAGGTATCACCTGGAGACCTGGGGTGAAGCCTGAGAATGCAATTCCTAAAACTCTCCCAGTTGAATAAATTTTTTTCTTGAAAATATCTGCATAGTAAAGCAAGTAGAGAGGATGCCTGTAAAGTCACCCCACATGCCACATCTCCAACTCCAGGTGAACGAGTCCCTGCACAAAATAATTTAGACCAGGCTGAGGGTGAAACCAGGGATAATCTTTGTTTTGGGTAAAATAAGGTGTAATCTAACAGTGGTGGACTTGAGTTCTATCTCAGGCATCCCACACGGTCTCTGGAGCTCTTCCAGGAGTGATTCTAGGGTGCAGTGTCAAGAATAAGCCCTGGGGCTAAAGAGATAGCACAGCAGTAGGATGTTTGCCTTGCAGGCAACCGATTCATGATGGGCTGTGGTTCGAATCCCAGCATCCCATATGGTCCCCCGTGCCTGCAAGGTGTGATTTCTGAGTGCAGTGTCAGGAGTAACCTCTGAGCATCGCCAGGTGTGGCCCAAAAACCAAAAAAAAAAAAAAAAAAAAAAAAAAAAAAAAAAAAAAAAAAAGCCCTGAGCACCATTGGGTATGGCATCAAAAAGCAAAACCAATTAACCGGCCGGGGAGATAGCACAGCAGTGTTTGCCTTGCAAGCAGCCAATCCAGGACCTAAGGTGGTTGGTTCGAATCCCGGCATCCCATATGGTTCCCCGTGCCTGCCAGGAGTCTGAGCAGATAATCAGGAGTAACCCCTGAGCAACGCTGGGTGTGGCCCAAAAACCAAACCAAATGAAAACAAAACAAAACAAAAAAAAAACAATTAACCAACCAAACAAAAACTATCTGTATAATCTATACTAAGTCATTGGACATATTAAGTAAGAATGATTTATAGGACCTTCCTCAAGTCATAACTATCTATGTGAGATAAATAGCAATAATATAAATTAACTGAATTTTCTTAGTGTTCATAGAAATATAATCTGATTACTATAAAAATTTTTATTTTATTTTTATTTTTTGGTTTTTGGGCCACACGCAGTGACATTCAGGAGTTACTCCTGGCTATGCGCTCAGAAATCGCTTGTGGGGGCCCGGAGAGATAGCACAGTGGCATTTGCCTTGCAAGCAGCGATCCAGGACCAAAGGTGGTTGGTTCGAATCCCGGTGTCCCATATGGTCCCCCGTGCCTGCCAGGAGCTATTTCTGAGCAGACAGCCAGGAGTAACCCCTGAGCACTGCCGGGTGTGGCCCAAAAACCAAAAAGCCAAAAAATAAAATAAAATAAAATAAAAATAGAAATCGCTTGTGGCAGGCAGGGGGGACCATATGGGAGCCAGGGAATCAAACTTTGGTTCGTCTAGATCAGCGGCATGCAAGCCAAATGCCCTACTGCTGCACCACTGCTCTGGCCCCTAAAAGAACTTTTAAAAGTCCTTTCTGATTTTCTGAAATAGTTACAAGATAAAAATCTAATTGGAACTATAAAAATGAAGTTACTTAAGTTGTTAACATGGATCACATCAGTGACCTTTTTAGTCTGGTTAGATAAAATCTAGAAGGTGAAAAGAATAGGAATAATGTTTCTTATTTTTTCAGATGATAAAATTGATGCTCAAGCAGGTGAAGTGATTTTCAGTGCCACTTAGACTGTCCCTGACCAAGTGCCACTTGAACTGTCCCTGGCTCATGTACAATAAAAACTTTTTTTCTGTGCAGGGGACCCCCACTCTTCTGATTCTCTTGATGTGACACAGATTCTATGATGTTTTGGATCCTCCCTATGGTCTTGGGATATCGACAAGACAGTTTGGGGGTAAAAAAGCAAGAGAATAAACCCCTATTCAAGGGTGTTCTCAGAGGTGCCAGGTATTCATAGGGCTTGTAATATTTCATCCCTCTTAATGCTTCACTTTCTGGTTTAGTATGAAAACACTGTCTTGCCTATTGTCTATATTAAAACAAGCATGTTTGGGATCTAAACATCCATCTTGTTATCTTCTTGCCTTCACTGTTGCTAGAACAACAGAAAAGTCAAGGTTGCCAGCCTGGGGTCTCCCTTTCACAAACCAGGCACAGACTATCTGATTTTTGCCCCTAGACAGCGGGCTGGAGGAGAGGAAGAGGAAACAAGTTCTCTTTGGTTGATAATTAATCAGAATGCATTCATGAGGCTTAGGGTGCATGTGACTTTTAATCTGACAGGTTTAAAATATCAGTGGCAGGCCTCATTCCTGGAGTTCTGTAGGAGTGAGGGAGTTGTATTATTTATGCTTCCCAGATTTTCTGAGAGCTCTGGGTTGCAAATACCTGGACTAAGGCCAAAGATTTTTTGTCCTCCCTATCTCATGCCATATTCTCTCCTGTGTAAATACCCTTGGCTCATTCTGAGTTAAAAATGTCATAGAAATTCCTTATGCACTTCATTCCACTAGTGCAGTCACGTTATCTGGATGGAGACTGGGAAGAACTTTGACTCTGGGCAAAACTTTTCTTAGCTTGACCACATCCTATCAAGGAGTCAGTTTTTAGGGAAGGGTGGTGTGTTCCAGCCATCTGTGCTTGTACCCTGACTCCACTGCAGACTGACTTAATGAAACTGAACACTCTGCTCCAGCTTCCTGAGTCTCAGTTTCATTCTCTGTGAAGTGGGGCTGTGTGACCCTTATGGGATGCAGGATTGGGATGAAGATACACCCACATTAAACATCTAAAATTTTGCTCATTGGTTACCTTCCTTGCCTCACAACCCTCCAGGTCTTTTTTCTGGGTGTGTGGAAAGAGAGAAAATTGGTCTGTGCCCAATTGTGCACTACCTGTACCAGATGATCATACAGTATTGATTAGCAACAAGAGTTGGGCCTTGAACTTCTCTCTTTTTAAAATTGTTTTATTTAAACACTGTGGTTACAAGAGTTTTTTTTTTGGGGGGGAGGGGGGTCATTCTCACCTGGTTATGATCAGGGATTACTCTTGGCTATATGCCCAGAAATGGCTCCTGACTTGAGGGAACCATATGAGACATGGGGGATCGAACCAAGGCCATCCTGGATTGGCCATGTGTAAAGCAAAAGCCCTACTGCTGTGCTATCACTCTGGCCCTGCTGTTGAGTTCTAGTCATACAGTATACACCATCCTTCACCAGTGCCCCTTCCCTCTCCCATTTCCCTCCCACTTCACCCCCTTGCTCTAAGGGCAGACAGTTTGATTGTCTCTCTCTTTCCTTTTTGACATTGTAGTTTGCACTCTTGTTAATGGAGGGGTGCCTAGCCTGTTAGTTTCTCCACTTTCAGCACCCAATTCTTGTCCAAAGATATCAGTTCCAGCTATCATTTTCCTAATTGACCCTTCTCTACTTTACCTATACTCACCATGCTTTGTGGCGAGCTATCTACCCTGGGCTGGACCTCCTGACCTTTCTATTATCTGAGTATCATTACCACAGTATCTCTTGTTTATTTTATATCCCACATTTGAGTGAGATTATTGAATTTCTCTCTTAATTTAGCTATCTTCACAATTTTTTCCACTCTAACAAATTCTATTCTATTTTTTTTTCTTTTTTTGTTTTTGGGCCATACCGGGCAGTGCTCAGGGATTACTCCTGGCTCTGCGTTCAGAAATCACTCCTGAAAGGCTTGAGGGACCATATAGAATGTCAGGGATAGAACCTGGGTCAGCCATGTGCAAGGTGAATGCCCTACATGCTGTGCTATCACTTACTCCTGCCCCTAAATTATATATTTTTGTTTTTAACTCATATAAACAACCCAATTTCAATCCATTTTCTCCCCAGTCTGCTGAATAGCTTAATTTTATTTCATTTAATTCTCCTAATAGTTATATACTCAGAAAGTTACTGGTCCAGTAACTTAATACACAAAAAGGACCTGTTATGCTAGTAGTTCAGGGGACTCCTGGGGACTAAGGGTGTAGGTATGGGATGCATGGTGGGATCTGTGGCAGAGGGAGGTCATCACTGGTGGTGGGAATTGCCCTAATTCACTCTTAATATATATCTTAAATATAACTGTGAAAGACTTGTAATTCACATTGATCTCAATAAAAATATAAAAGAAAGTTACTAGACTTATTCATAATTTAATAATTACAAAAATATAGGATGCAAGTCTGGAGTGATAGCAGAGTAGATAGGGCACTTGTCTTATCCCTGGTATCTCTTATTGTTCCTGAGCCAGCTAGGAGTGATCTGTGTGCAGAGCCAGGGGTAAGCCCTGAGGGCCTCAGAATTGTGACCCCAAAACAAAAAACCAAGCAAACAAATACAGGATGCAGTTAAATTTGAATTTTATTTTATTTTATTTATTTATTTATTGGTTTTTGGCCCACACCCGGCGGTGCTCAGGGGTTACTCCTGGCTGTCTGCTCAGAAATAGCTCCTGGCAGGCACGAAGGACCATATGGGACACCGGGATTTTAACCAACCACCTTTGGTCCTGGATCGGCTGCTTGCAAGGCAAACGCCGGTGTACTATCTCTCCGGGCCCTTGAATTTTATTTATTAACAATTTTTTGGGGGTAGCTACAACCCACAGTGCTTTCTCTTTCTTACTTTCAATGCTACGTGCATTGTTAGACTTGAGTCAGCTATTCCCAGAAGCCTGCACACAGCTGAGGAAGACATGTATTTAATGTCTTTATTTCAATTAGCAGAATTTCAGGCATATTTTAGAATGTAGACTGGAAGGGAGAGAAGACAAAAGAAGAATTGAGGGAGGAAAGTTTAGGTGATATAATTTAATATGTGACAATATGCAAGTAAAAATAACTTGTTTAAGTTTCTTAGCACTGAGTAATTCAGGGCTGAATATTTTAATATTTTTAAGTGGGCCACAAGGAGTATTTATCTATGTATCAAGACTCTAGGCAGAGGATTGGAATAATAGTTCAGAAGGTAGGGTGATTACCTTGTACATGGTTGACCCAGGTTCGACCTCCACACCCCATACAGTCCCCCAAACCAATTAGGAGTGAACCTCTGAGCACAGAGTCAGGAGTAAGCTATAACTACTGTCAAGAGTGGCCCCAAAACAAACAAACAAACAAACAAAAACAAATAGACTGTAGGTAGAGAGGCTGGAGATTTAGTACAGTAGTTGAGGCTCTTACCTTGCATGTGCCAGACCCAAATTCGAACTCTAGTATCACATATGGACACTAGAAACACCACCAGGAGTGATTCCTGAGAACAAAGCAAGCCGGGTGTGACCCAACGATACTTTAGTGTTGTTGCTTTCCAAATACTTTACTTGGAGGACTGAGTGAAATCAAAGGTTTGGAATACATGCCTTTCATTCATAAGATCCTGAGTTACAACCCCTGAACTGCAGTGTACTCAGCATCATGAGCCTGATGTTAAACCATCAGGAATGGTTTGTTGAGATGTACATTGACATTTCAAAACAAACATTCTCATGGAACATTTTTTATGGAACAATTCATTAGGAGTAGATGTATTCTGGGCCAGGTTAGGTAGGGTGCTTGCCTTGCATGAAATCAACTGGGGTTTGATCCCCGGCATCTCCAAGGGAACTTCAGGAGTGATCCCTGAGTGCAGAGCAAGAAGTAAGTCCTGAGCACTGCTGGGTGTGGTATAACAAAAACAGTAAACATATTCTATGCTTACTATTTTAGTATAGTACCAGTATAATATCCTTTCATGCAATTGACCTATAAGTGTTGCTAGGTAATTTGTGCAGTCTGAGTAAGTCTATGGAAGATCATTACTTGCTATTTTTATTTGCATTTACAATAAAACCATCTTCCTTTGTACTACACCATCCAGGAACTGCTGACATGGACCTGTGCTTACTGTTGCAGGGACATACAAGGAATTGACTCACCATTCTGCTTTTAGAAACAGTAGCTAAATTCAGAACAAAAATAGTTTCCCTCGTTCTTGGTTGCTACCTTGACTGCTATTTGGGGATTTTTAAAACCATTTTAAAACCATCTCTCCTTTTTTATGTTTTATAGTAAAACATTAAAATGTATAGAAAATTGCAAGGACAATAGAACAAATTTATGAACATCCTTTATTAAGAGGCGCTAGCTGTGTTTTAATACATTCTACCCATTTTTTTTGCTGAACACGCAAAAACAAAAACATTGACTTATTTGTGTGAAAGAAACATTAACAATATTATTTATATAATGTAGACATTCATATGTAAATAGTTTTTTTATTTTGAGTGATTTGAGTGTTATGTAAGAACTTATATAATAGTAAGAACAATTGATCCCCAGATATGTTAGTAGATTAACTGTAAGAACAATAATGCTACTTTTTAAAATTTAAACACTGTGATTACGAAGTTTGTACTCTTACAATGTAAGATTACAGTCTTACAGTGTATGCTACCCTTCGCCCATGAATGTTTCCAACCACCAATGTCCTCGGTTTCCCTTCCTCCTCTCCCCGCCTACCTTTAGGGTAGTCATTTTGCTCCCCTCTCTCTCTCCCTCCCCCCTCTTTTATTTTTTAGACACTGTGGTTTGCACTATTGTTTATACCATTTTTTAAAACAATTATTTTTGTTTTTTGGGGCCACATCTGGCTGTGATAATTTCTTACTCCTGGCTCTATACTCATGGATCACTCCTAGAAGTGCTCAGGGGGCCATATGGGGTCTGGGGATTGAACCCGGGTTGGTTACATACAAGGAAAGTACCGTTTCCACTAAAATTTCTCTCTAGTCCTCCATTAGAATATTAATTTTGAAATTTTTGGCACATTTTATTTAATTTTAGTGACCATGTAGGCTATCATGCTTGTTTCCCTTCACCTTTGTCTCAGGGTCTTTTCTTTTTTTTAGGTCCCTAGCTCACCATACCCACCCACTCCAGTTCTTACTGCCCTAGTGAGCTCCATTCTATAGTGCAGCCTTTAGATTCTTTGGCTCTGGCCATTTGTTGTTCCCTTACTCTGAGATTTTATATCCCATGTATGAGAGAGATCATTTATTAATCTGTCCCTCTCCTAATTTGTGTTGGCATAATACTCTATAGGTCCATCCATATAACTGCATGTTGCATGAATTTGTCTTTTCTTACAGCTGAGTAATAATTCCATTATATATATGTACCACAATCTCATTATTCAGTCACCTGTTCTTGGATACTTAGACTCCAAATCTTGGCTATTGTGTACATATGCCATCATTTCTTTATACAAATGATGTCAAGAAATTTTTGGACACTTTGGTTGTTTCTAGATATTAATTATGGTGGATAAAGGCTCAAGGAATATAACAGTGCAAATATCTTTTCTCCATTTTTTTTTTGAGCCTTGGGGAGTGGAGAAGTGGAATTGCTGGGCCAAATGGAAGCTTAATTTCTTTTTTTTTTTTTTTTTTGGTTTTTGGGCCACACCCGGTAACGCTCAGGGGTTACTCCTGGCTATGTGCTCAGAAGTTGCTCCTGGCTTGGGGGACCATATGGGACACCGGGGGATTGAACCGCGTTCCGTCCAAGGTCAGAGCAGGCAAGGCAGGCACCTTACCTTTAGCGCCACCGCCTGGCCCCCGGAAGCTTAATTTCTAAATTTTGTTTGTTTGTTTGTTTTTGGGTCACACCCGGCAGCGCTCAGGGGTTACTCCTGGCTCCATGCTCAGAAATCGCTCCTGGCAGGCTCAGGGGACCATATGGGATGCCGGGATTCGAACCACCATCCTTCTGCATGAAAGGCAAGCACCTTACCTCCATGCTATCTTTCTGGCCCCTAATTTCTAGATTTTAAAGGTATATCTATATTATTTTCCAGAAAGGCAAGACTAGTTGACATTACCACCAGCAGTGAATGAGGGTCCTTTTCTCCCCACATTTATTTTAGCAGTGGTTGTTCTTGTTCTTTTTAATATGTGCAAGTCTCTGTGATATCTCATTTCTGTTTTGATTTGCATGTTCCTGATAGTGATGCAGAGAACTTTTTAAAGTGCTTTATTGGCCATCTGTATTTCTTCTTTGGGAAGTTTCTGCTAATCTCTTCTCCCCCTTTCATTGATAGGGTTGGGTGTTTTTTTTCTTATAAAATTCTACCAGTGCTTTATCTATCTTTGATTTTAACCCCTTATCAGATGATTGTGGACAAATAATTTCTCCCAATCATGGAGTGTCTTTGCATCCTTGTCATTATTTACTTTGAGATGTAGAAGCTTCTTAACTTAATATATAATTCCATTTATCTTTGCTTACAATTGTTTTGTCTGTGTTATTTCATTCTTGAAGATACATTGGTTTCAATGTCATAAAGTTTTGCTTATGTTTTGCCTACATTTGTTGAAGAGGCTTTCCTTGCTTTATTTCATATTTATGCTTTTTATAAAAAATTAACTGATCGTTTACATGAGGGTCCATCTCAGAATAGTTACCTTTATTCTGTTGATCTGAGTATCTTTATTCTAGTACCATGCTGTTTTAATTACTAACAATTTGCAGTACATTTTGAAGTTGAAGAAAGTGAAGCCTCCAATCTTCTTTTTCCCCAAGAATAGCTTTAAGTTATATGTTCCATATGAATTTCACAAGTGTTTGATTTTTCCTTAAAAAAAATCATGAATATCCTTATAGGGATCGCATTAAATGTGCACAATGCTTTGGTAATATTACCATTTTCAATCCTTCCAATCCATGAGAAGGGATTTATTTCCATTTCCTTTTGTCCTCTTTTATTTCTTTCTTAAAATTTTATTTTATTTTATTTTTGGGTTTTGGGCCACACCCTGTGACGCTCAGGGGTTACTCTTGGCTATGAGCTCAAAAATCACTTCTGGTTTGGGGGCATGCCTGGGGATCAAACCGCGATCTGTCCTAGGTCAGACACAAGCAAGGCAAATGCCCTATCGCTGCATCACCACTCTGGCCTCTTAAAAATTTATTTTTATATATTTTTAATGTGGGGCTGTACCTGGTGGTGCTCAAGAGTTACTCCTGGCCCTGCACTCAGAAATTACTCATGGCAGGCTCAGAAGACCATATGGGATGCCAAGGATTGAACCTTGGTCAGCCACTTGCAAGGCAAATGCCCTCCCCACTGTGCTATTGCTCTGCCCCCCTTTTTTATTTCTTGAAGTAATCTTTTGTAGTTTTCTTCATATAGATTTTTTACCTCCTTCATTAAGATGATTCCAAGATACTTGATTTTTTGAGGCACAATTATGTTTTTTAAATATATTTTTAAATAACTCCCTCTTTTATTTTATTTTATTTTATTGGGGAATTTGGGGAACACCCAGCAGCATTCAGCGGTTACTCCTTGTTTTGCCCATAGAAATCACTCGTGGGGGCCGGTGAGGTGGCACTAGAGGTAAGGTGTCTGCCTTGCAAGCACTAGCCAAGGAAGGACCACGGTTTGATTCCCCGGCATCCCATATGGTCCCCTCAAGCCAGGGGCAATTTGTGAGCGCTGCGCCAGGAGTAACCCCTGAGCATCAAACGGGTGTGGCCTGAAAAGCCAAAAAAAAAAAAGAAATCAAGGGCGGAGTTTACCTTGCAAGCAGCTGATCTAGGACCAAAGGTGGTTAGTTCGAATCCCGGTGTCCCAAATGTCCCCCATGCCAGCCAGGAGCTATTTCTGAGCAGACAGCCAGGAGTAACCCCTGACCCCCCCCAAAAAAAAAACAAAAACAAAAACAAAAAAAGAAATCACTCCTGGAGGGCTGGAGAGATAGCATGGAGGTAGGGCATTTGCCTTGCATGCAGAAGGACGGTGGTTCGATTCTCGGCATCCCATGTAGTCCCCTGAGCTTGCCAGGAGTGATTTCTTTTTTTTTTTTTTTTTTTTTTTTTTAGCCTTCTTGGTAATTTCTTTTTTTTTTTTTTTGTTTTTTTTTTTTTTTTTTTTTTTTTTTTAAACACCTTGATTACATACATGATTGTGTTTGGGTTTCAGTCATAAAAGGAACACCACCCATCACCAGTGCAACATTCCCATCACCCAAGTCCCAAATCACCCTCCTCCCCACCCAACCCCCGCCTGTACCCTAAACAGGCTCTACATTTCCCTCATACATTCTCAATATTAGGACAGTTCAAAATGTAGTTATTTCTCTAACTAAACTCATCACTCTTTGTGGTGAGCTTCCTGAGGTGAGCTGGAACTTCCAGCTCTTTTCTCTTTTGTGTCTGAAAATTATTATTACAAGGGTGTCTTTCATTTTTCTTAAAACCCATAGATGAGTGAGACCATTCTGCGTTTTTCTCTCTCTCTCTGACTTATTTCACTCAGCATAATAGATTCCATGTACATCCATGTATAGGAAAATTTCATGACTTCATCTCTCCTGACAGCTGCGTAATATTCCATTGTGTATATGTACCACAGTTTCTTTAGCCATTCATCTGTTGAAGGGCATCTTGGTTGTTTCCAGAGTCTTGCTATGGTAAATAGAGCTGCAATGAATATAGGTGTAAGGAAGGGGTTTTTGTATTGTATTTTTGTGTTCCTAGGGTATATTCCTAGGAGTGGTATAGCTGGATCGTATGGGAGCTCGATTTCCAGTTTTTGGAGGAATCTCCATATCGCTTTCCATAAAGGTTGAACTAGACAGCATTCCCACCAGCAGTGGATAAGAGTTCCTTTCTCTCCACATCCCCGCCAACACTGTTTATTCTCATTCTTTGTGATGTGTGCCATTCTCTGGGGTGTGAGGTGGTATCTCATCGTTGTTTTGATTTGCATCTCCCTGATGATTAGTGATGTGGAACATTTTTTCATGTGTCTTTTGGCCATGCGTATTTCTTCTTTGTCAAAGTGTCTGTTCATTTCTTCTCCCCATTTTTTGATGGGGTTAGATGTTTTTTTCTTGTAAAGTTCTGTCAGTGCCTTGTATATTTTGGAGATTAGCCCCTTATCTGATGGGTATTGGGTGAATAGTTTCTCCCACGCCAGGAGTGATTTCTGACCACAGAGCCAGAAGTAACCTCTGAGCACTGCCGGGTGTGACCCAAAAACAAAAACAAAAACAAAAAATCACTCCTGGTAGGCTCGGAGGATGATATTGGATGATGGAGAATGAATCTGGGTGCAAGGCAAACACCCTAATGCTGTGCCCCCATCATTTTTTATATATAGGAAAACCATGGAGTTTTATAGTAACTTTGTAGCCAGTTACCTTATTGTACAAACCTATTATTTCTAGAAGCACTTTTTGTAGAATTTTCAGGATTTTCTAAATATAGTATCATGTTACTGGCAAATAGAGTTAGCCTGACTTCTTCCTTTTCTACCTGGATTCTGTTCACACACACACACACACACACACACACACACACACACACACACACTGCCTAATTGCCTTGTCAAGTACTTCCAGTACTATAATTGAATAGACGTGGTGAAAGTGGGCAGCCTTGTCTCATGCCTGATGTTTAGAGGGAAGGCTTTTAGTTTTACACTGTTGAGTATAATGTTTTCTTTGGGCTTGTATTAAGTAGATTTTATTATACTGAGGAAGGTTTCTTCAAATCCCATTTTGTTGAGAGTTTTTAATCATAAATGGGTGTTGGATTTTGTGAAAAGCTTTCTCTGTTTCTATTGATATGACCATATGATTTTAATTTTTTAATACAGTGTATTATATCAATTTGTGTATGTTAAATCATCCATGTATCCTTGGATGAATTCCACATGACCATGGTGTATGATTGTTTTGATAAGTTGTTGGATTCTATTTGATAATTTTTGTTGAGAATTTTTGCATTGGTGTTCATCAGGGATATTAGCTATAATTCTCTTTTTTGTGGTGCCTCTGTCTGCTTTTGCTATCAGGTTGATGTTTTTTCCATAGGAAATGTTTGGGAGTGTCTCTGTTTCTCCAGTTTCCCAGAAAAGAATAGGTATTAGGTCTTCTTTAAGGTTTAAAAGAACTTACTAGTGAATACACCTGTACCTGGGCTTTTGTTTTTGGCTAGACTTTTGGAAGGGTCAGGTTACACCCGATGGTACTCAGGGGTTACTCCTGGCTCTTCAGTCAGAAATCGCTCCAGGCAGGCTCGGGAGACCGTATGGGATGCCGGGAATCGAACCAGGATCCGATTGGTTGGCTGCGTGCAAGGCAAACGCCTTACCACTGTGCTATCGCTTCGGCTCCATTGGATAGACTTTTAATTACCATTTCTATTCCTTCTAAAATGATAGTTCTGTTCAGGTGTTTCATATCTTCTTGGGTCAGGCATGGGAGGTTATAGTAGTTCAAAAATTTATCACTATATCGTTTTGGTTTTCTCACTCAACCTTCAATATTTCTAACTAGGTTTTTCACTTTCTATTTGAATCTTTTTTGTTTGTTTGTTTGTTTTGTTTTTGTTTTTGCTTTTGGCCCACAGCTGCAGCACTCAGGTGTTACTCCTGGCTCTTCACTCAGAAATTGCTCCTGGCTGGCTCAGGGATCATATGGGATTCTGGGGATTGCACCTGGGTCCTTCCCAGGTCATCTGTGTGCAAGGCACCTTACTACTCTTGTTATGATTCTTGCTAGTGATTTAGTGAACTTTTTTATTTTTCAAAGAACCACCGCTTGTTTTGTGCCAGTGGGGTTTGAAGCAGGACACAGCAACTCTCAGGTCCAGAGACATACAGAGACATAAACCTGGGCCTTAGCTTGTTATGACAGTGTTTGCTGAGGTCAAACGCACCCCCCTTTATGGAGCCTCGCACCCCACTATTTGAGAACCACTGGCCTACAGTGTTTCTTTTGGTAAATCTGATGTAAATCTTAAGGACACTCCTTTGTATGTAATTTTCTTCTTTGATCTTGCTGTATTCAGTATTCTATCTTTATCAGTGATTTTTGTCATTCTATTAGTGTGTGTCTTAGACTGTGGTGTCTTTGCCTATGGTATCAGGGTGATGTTAATTTCACAAACTCTTTGAGAGTGCTTCTGTTTCTTCAATTTCCTGGAAGAACTTGAAAGGTGCAGTAGCACCTCTTTAAATATTTGAAAGAATTCATTAGTAAATCCATCTGGGCCTTGGCTTTGACTTTTATTTTTGGGAAGACTTTTGATTACTATCTCAATAGTGATAGGTTTGTTGAGGTGTTCCAAATCATTTTGGTTTAACCTTGGGAGGTGATAGGACTCCAAGAATTTGTTTATTTCTTCTAAGTTTTCTCTTGTTTTGTGGCATAAATATTCTCTTGATCATAGCCAGAAGGCAGAGAAGCGATGTGGCATAAAGATTCTCAAACAAAGAAGTCAAGCTCCCACTGTTTGCAGATGACATATTATATTTAGAAAATCCTAAAGACTCTACTATAAAGCTTCTACAAGCAATAGATTTGTATAATGTAGTGGCAAATTACAAGATTAATGTGCAGGGCCAGAGTGGTTGCACAAGCAGTAAGACATCTGCCTTGCCTGTGCTAGCCTAAGACAGATCATGGTTCGATCCCCTGGTGTCCTATATGGTCCTCCAAGTCAGGAGTGATTTCTGAGCGCATAGTCAGGAGTAACCCCTGAGCATCACTGGGTGTGGACCAAAAACCAAAAAAAATTAATGTGCAAAAATTTATGACTTTTACATGTACAAATAATGATAGAGAAGAGATATTAAAAACAATTCCGTTCACAATTGTGATTCAGAAAGTCAAGTACTTAAGAATCAACTAAATGGGTGAAAAACCTATACAAAGAAAACTACAACATCACTTCAAGAAATAAGAGGACATGTGGAAATTGAACACATCCCCATACTTGTTGGTTGTGAGGATTAACATAACCAAAATGGCAACATTCCCTAAAGCATTGTGCAGATTTAATGCGATCTATATAAGATAACCATGATATATTTCAAATAAATTGATAAAACACTTCTGAAATTTATATGGAACAATAAACCTCAACAAATAGCTAAAGTAGTCCTTAGTAAAAGAAGATAAGAGACCTCACTTTTCACAATTTCTATCTATATTGTAAAGCAGTAGTAATTATAACTGCATGGATTGAAAAATAAACTGACCCTCAGATAAATGGAATAAGCTTGAGTATCCTGAGACAATAATTAGAATATGATCAATTAACCTTTTATAAAAGGGCAAGAAATATGAAGTGGAGCAAGGAAAGGCTTCACCAACTGGTGTTGGAAAATCGATTATATGCTTGCAAATAAATGAACTCTGACCTCTTTTGTAATGCTATGCACAAAAGTCAAATCAAGATGAATTAAAATATTATACTTGAAACCATAAGATACATAGAGGAACACTTTGTCAGAATTCTCCATAATATTTAAGCTAAAGATATTAAGGATACCAAGTAAAAGTATAAGGATACAAGTAAAAGAAAGATAAACTGAGACTACATTAAACTTTTTATTAGCATAAGAACCTTTTGCAACTCAAACGAACTGGTGTCCATGATAAAAAGACTGCCCAATGATTGGAAGAAACTATTCACCAAATACTCATCTGTTGATGGGTTAATATTTAAGATACATGAGGCACTTATAGAACTTAATGAAGAAATAAAACTAACCCCATCAAAAAATGGGGAGGAGAGATGAACAAAAACTTCTTCAAAGGAGAAGTACAGATGGCCAAAGGCACATAAAAATGATCCACATCATTAGTCATCATAGAGATGCAAATCAAAACAACAATGAGATATCATCTCACACTACAGAGACTGGCACACATCAAAAAGAACAAAAACAACCAGTGCTGGCACGGATGCATAAAGAAAGGGACTCTCATTTACTGCCCGTGGGAATGTAGACTGGTACAGCTTTTTTGGATAATAATATGAACTTTCCTCAAAAAGTAGAAATTGAGCATCCAGATGACCCAGCACTACCACTCCTAGGAAAATACTCCTGGAACACAAAAGCAATGCAGAAAAGTCATCTGCATACCTATGTTTATTTCTATGTACCCTGTTCTCAATAGCCAGAATCTGGAAAAAAACCTAAGTGTCCAAAGATGAATGAATAAAAAAAAACTGTGGTACATCTACATAACAGGATAATACAAAGCTCTTAGGAAAGGTGAAGTTTGTTTATACATAGATGGATATGGAGAGTATTATGCTGAGCAAAATGATTCAGAGAGAGAAGAATAGACCTAGAATGATTGCATTTATTTGTGGAATTAAAAAGATAGTATGGTAATAATAACCAAAGGCAATAGAGACAAGGTCCAGGAGGACTGATCCATGGTCAGAAGTTTGCTACAAAGACCAGGGGAAGTGCTATTAGGGAGGAGAAGAGATCACTATGACGATGATAGTTGGAAATGATTTCACAAGAACTGGGTGCTGAAAGGAGGTAAAGTGATATGCATGATACTCCTTCAGTAACAATATTGTAAACCAGTTGTCTAAAAGAAAAAAAGGGGGAAGAGAGGGAGGGAGAGATAAAGACATAGAGGCAAGTTGGCTGGGAAACTTGTGGGAATTGTGAAAGGATGTGGGTATTGGATATTATTTGAACTAATAAAACACTGTGTTTACAAAGTTTTCCACAGTACAATTATTCAGGCAAACAATGTTCAATATCAATCTCACCACCAGTGTGACCATCCCTCCGCCAATATTTGAGGGATGGCTTTTAGAAACTAAGATCTGGGTGCTTGTTATGGAACACATATTTTAGAAAAGTAAAGTAGTCAGTAGGTCACATTTGGGCAATTGGACAGGGAGTCAGATGAAAGACCTCTCTTGTTGTTTTCACCAGGGTGAACCCTAATCTGCTTTCACTCACCAACTTGGTTCTGTGAACTGGAAGTCCAGACGTTAGAAGTGATAGCACATTCTCCATGACCTCTGCCTTTTTTTTGAGTCTGCTGTTGCCTCTTCACCCAACCTCTCAGTATTCCCATGCTCCCCATTTTTCATTGTGTTGCATTATTTGAAGATTAGAAATTTAGACTCAGACTTTTAGTTGTAAGACCACTAGCAAATTCATTTTTAGATAAAATAGAATAATCTATAGTATATAATATACGATACATATGACAAATATGTATATATAGTATTTGAAAGTATGTGCAAGTGCTGAGAACCATAACTGGTGAACTGGGAATCCCTTTGAAGCCGGAGAGATCCAGTCTGCCACTAATTACTGTGTGCCCTGAGCAAAGTCTTGTCACCTTGCTAGGTCTCAGTTTCTTTTTTTTTTGGGGGGGGAGGTGTCACACCCGGCAGCACTCAGGAGTTACTCCTGGCTCTACGCTCAGAAATCGCTCCTGGCAGGCTCAGGGGGACCATATGAAATGCCAGGATTCAAACAACTGTCCTTCTGCATGCAAGGCAAACACTTTACATCCATGCTATCTCTCTGGCTCCTAGGTCTCAGTTTCTTCATTTATAAATTGGATAATCTTAACTACCTTATAGCTGCTTCTTGGGTATATGCTGATCATGGAGTTTGCTGAATTAGTCAGGCCTGGACTGAGAATGAAGCTATGGGGGTTGAGTAGGGGATTGAGGTAGGGATTTTTTTTTTTTTTTTGCCACAGCAGGTGCTGCTCAGGGCATACTCCTGCTTTGTGTTTAGGGATTACTTCTGAGTGGAGCTTGGAACACCATATCAAGTGCTGGGAATCAAACCTGGGTTGACCCCTTGCAAGGCAAAAGCCCTACCCAGTGTACTATCTCTCTGGACCCAGGGCAGTAATTTTTAACATTGGCTGCACATTCAAATGACATGGGAAATTTAAGAACAAAACCTCCAATACACAGGCTGCACTGCAGCTATTATTCCAGAATCTCTGGAAGGTGAGAACAGGTTTAGGTAGTTTTCATCTTATTCCAAGTGATCTGAATGTTAGGTGACCTAATAAATCTAATCTCTGTCACTTCTCTTTTATACCCTGAGGGGGGCCAGGATTCAAAAGAGTCACTATGTAAATAGGAGACAAGGTGATGAAGAAGGCTCTACAGGATGTATAAGTGTTTCAAATCCCCTCAGATATAAGTAGCTGAGCACTGAGGCTGTTTTTCCATATGGAAATTATTAAGTGTTGTCATTTGAAAGCTTAAAAAAAGGTTAGATTGCTGTTAAATGTCAATACCTGCCTCTGCCCTCCCCCTTCCCCAAGTACAAAGAATCTTATTTTAAAAAACTCTCCTTAATGATAGTTATGTACCAAAATGTTGTTGAAGCTGCCTGTTCAAAACATCAACAATATACTTAAATGTATAATAAGCACATCATGCATTTAACCTGGGGTTAGACAAAGAATTGTCATCTTGACCACATGCTGTGCTGTCAGGGAGAGGCTTCTCAGAGACCACATGGGCCTTCCAGCCTGGCCCTTCTATGTCATGCTGCTTTTACTGCATATTTGAGTAATTTGGGCTTAGGAATTACAACAAAGCTTTGTATTCTTGCTAGCAGGTATTTGGAGCAGCTATAATTTAGTGCCCCTACCCTCAGAGATGTGACATTGTTCTCTGGCTTTGTCAAAGGGATGGTAAGAAGAACCAAAATAAGAGAGAGATCCTGGAATCTCTATCTCTCTTCCCTTTGCTTCCTGAAGAGCCTTCTTTCCCCAAATAGATGCTGACTTCTCTCTATGGTGAGGGCCTACTGGATTGAACATTGAAGGAATAATGAAGCTCAACTCAAAATTGTCTCTGTAGAAAAAGATTGTAGCATTCTTTATCTACCAGTTATTGATCATCTACAGCATGGCAAGTGTTTATGTATGTCTCTATTTGTGTATGTCTATGTGTTGGAACCTAACAGTGCTCAAATGACATGTGGTATCAGGGATGGCACCCAGGGCTCACATTTGCAAAGCATATGTTCTATCACTTGTGCCATGTATCTGGCCCTGTAGTAGGTGTCTAACTTACATAGTTGCAGGGAACCAGATATCTACCATCCTAGTTGGGTCTTATTCCTCCGTATTTTCCAATGAGAAAACCGAGGCTTAGTGAAGCAAAGTAAATTCTCCAAATTTATCAAGTGGCAAGACCAATACTCAAATACTGTGCTAACTGATTGCCTTAATTTTCAACTTTGAGTGCAAGCTAATCTAAGCTAATCACTTCACCACTTTCTCTGGCATTTAGAAGTAGAATTCATGAGCAAATCTTTTCTCTCAACCAGACAGTTCAGTCTATAGGTGATTTGGAAGGAACCTTGCTATCCTTACAGAGCTATTCTTCTCATGTCTATGACCCCATCACACAATTATGGCAAGCAGCAAAGGGAAGGCACTTTTTTGCTCTGACATCAGAGAAGCGTTTTCGGTCCCTTTGTGTATATATCACAGATCACCAGGGAGTATCTTTCTGACTTCAATATCCATTGTGGCCATACAACTTTGTATAGAGCCACCACAGGTCACTTTTGTACAGCAGAGGCTGAAAATATAATCTTGGTTTCTTAAAATTCAGGTACATAGAATCATACATTTTCAATGTTTTAAGTCTGAAAAGACCATAAAAGTTACCCATCTTAATATCTTTTGTTAAACGTTGGGGGGGACTGAGGTTCTAAAGCTGTTTGGACTCATATTAAGACTATGCTGTGAATTAGAACACAGGATTCCTAAGAAAGGCAGAATAATGAGTCTCTACATATTTTTTCATTCTTACCTCTAGTTTAATTTCTCTCTGACACTTTGATTTTCTTTCTACCAGGAGAGGTACAGTGGGCAGGATCTGTGGATGGGCGAGATCCTCACCATCAAGTCTAGGATACTGCTTAAGATGAACTAATGCTGTTTGGTGAGATGTTAGTCACAAAGTGTCTGTGTTTTAGCAACCAGGAACATTTGAAGTAGCAATTCCATGGCAGGAGAGGGACAGGGCACTTGACAAAGTCTTTTAATTGGGTGCTGGTATGAGAAAGGCTCAGTTGCAGGGGTATCTAGGAACTGGTTTGGGTGAATCGTGTCTTGAGAAAAGCAATGAAAAGTTTGTTGCTAATGCTCTGAATTGTTGCCACCAAAAATGGACGAAAGATCCACATAAGGAACCCAGAAATGTTTTTTGAGGTGTGCTATTCTGTTTTGAACAAAAATAGTGTCTCCCTCTTACTTGAAGGATTCAGTTCTGAATGACTTCAATTGTCCTTAAAATATCTGAGAACTGCTGCTTCTCCCTGGTCTGACAGGCTTCAGAACATTGAAGGACTTTACATGGTCTAGAGTCCAACTTAAACTGTCCTGTGCTGTGAATAAGCCAGGCAGAAGATCCACATGTTTGTAAGGAAATGAAATCAACAATTGCTCCACAATTGTGGCCACTCAGAGAGGGATCAAACATGTCCCCAGAAAAGTACTCAAGACCTTCCCAAGCAGGCTTTTTTTTTTTTTTTTTTTTTTTTGGTTTTTGGGCCACACCTGGCGGTGCTCAGGGGTTACTCCTGGCTGTCTGCTCAGAAATAGCTCCTGGCAGGCACGGGGGACCATATGGGACGCCGGGATTTGAAACAACCACCTTTGGTCCTGGATCGGCTGCTTGCAAGGCAAATGCCGCTGTGCTATCTCTCCGGGCCCCCCAAGCAGGCTTTTTTTTTTTTTTTGGTTTTTGGGCCACACCCTGTGACGCTCAGGGGTTACTCCTGGCTATGCGCTCAGAAGTTGCTCCTGGCTTCTTGGGGGACCATATGGGACGCCGGGGGATCGAACCGCGGTCTGTCCTAGGCTAGCGCAGGCAAGGCAGGTACCTTACCTCCAGCGCCACCGCCCGGCCCCCCAAGCAGGCTTTTAATAAAGCTAAATAATCCAGCTCACCATGAAGAACTAATTAAACTACCACTAAATGGAGTCACTCAATAAAGAGAGAAGTGACTGGAGAAAGCGTTAATCAGTCACAGTTGAGATCAGAAGATGAGAGCCCACTTACTGCATACTCACAGGAAGCAGCATATCTCAGAAGAGAATAGAGAAGCCAATTTTTATGAAGTCAGGTTGAAGATTGGTGGACTCTGCAGTGGTCAGTAAATTTTGCTGTGGCTCAGTCTTACACACACACACACACACACACACACACACACACACACACACACATACACACACCTGTTATATAAGTCTAAAAAAGATTCCTGATGAAGGCTTCTGCTTACCTGCTTACCTCCTCTTCTTGTGTGGCCCTCTGGGAAGGACAAATTAAGGAAACACATTTTTACAATACATGTCCAGAGAGTTTCTAGGTTTTAATTCTGAGTCTGGCTCTTAATTCCTTTTGGGCTTGCTTCAACCTGATGGTTTGCCTCAATTGATATATCGATAACAATATTCTAATTCAGAACAATAGGTAGGTTCCACACTTGAAACTCTGAAAACAAGAGAACAGAAACCCTGTTAGAATTTATTGTACTGCTTTGAGCACTGTGTTTGGTGTAAGAGGTTAACAATTTTCTTTAATTCTTAACTGTATAATTTTACTCAAAGCTGGAACTGCTCAGGATAAAATCTTACTGTATCCAGGTCTGAATTTTCACTTGTTTTAATAAATTCTTCATCTAACTTTCATTAAGAACAAAAAAAATTTTTTGAGAAGCAAGATAGCTTCTTTTGGAATGAAACTTACTTAGCTGTGAGGGGAGAGAAAGAGAAGTACTTATTCAAGAGAGAGCTTAACTTCTCCAGAGTGGAAAAAACAAGATGTAAGGACAAGCAAGCTAAAACAAGGGAGAGCATGGGCTTGAAAAGCAAAAGCCTCAGCTTTTATTTCAACTTCATTGAGAACCTTTACTTCAACACTTTAAAGGAAGATGAGTGACTATTGAAAAATATTTTAAAGCAAGTGACAAACTTTGAAGGGCTTTCCTTAAAAATTCCTCTAAGACTTTCTCAACAAAGTTAGAACCAATTGGGGAGATTTTAAAAACTGTCTTCCCTGGGTTTGCTGTCAATTAGAATTTCAGGAGGTCTGTCTGGGCATCAGCATATTTAAGTTTGTTATGTTGGGGGAGGGTGAGATATAGTACAGTGGTTTAGTGCTGATCCCCAGCATTGCATATGATCCCTTGAGCCAGGATTAAGTCCCGAACACTTCTGGATGTGTTCCCCACCCTCACCAAATTCTCCAAGTGTTCAAATTCTCCAGTCTGCCAGGTTGAAACCCTTTTAGAATTAAGGGTCTCTCTGGAGGAACCAACTTTAAAATATACAGCAATGGTTGTGAAAACTTAGTTTCTCTGTGTTTGAAACCACTGCTATTTCAGTTTGCTTCAGTAGTGGATCAGGGCATCCCTGGACTTGTTTCATTGATCGAGTTTGATTTAGGTAAAACAAGACCTGCACTGTGTTTTAGCAGCCCTGCCAGGTCTCAGCCTTCAGGTAGAAAAGGAGGAAAGAAATATTTGTAACAAAGCAGGGCCTTGCTCTCAGAGGGTTTTAGACATTCTTCTTGCTGCTGAAGAAATCAAGGTGTTCACTGGTGATTTGATGGAAAGTTATTTAATGTCTCTGGGCTTTGATTTTTTTTTATCTATGGAATTCATAAAAAGTATCCTCATAGTGCTAAAGAAATAAGTAAATGAAATAAAGTCAGTCCAGCTCCTGGCTCAATAACTGCTCTTTGGAAAGGCAGTCACAAAACAGTAGCTAATGCTTATATCCCTGGCTTTTCTAAGCCCTTCATTATAATACAATAGACTGAGTTTATTTTTAGAGATAGTGGCCAGTTCAGTTCTATTCAAAGGTAGAGAATTTCTACTTCTGAACTGTGTAAGTGTGGTATTCTAAGTTCCTAGTTAGCTCTCTGTAATGCTAGTCAGTGTCTGTTAGGTGGATACTGATCCAGTGTCATCCCATGGGATTGGGGGTACAATCTACTGCCAAAACTGAAAGCAGAAGTTGTGATAACCCTTATAATTTCCAAACACCGTTCTTCACGACTGAAAAAACAGCTCACATCTTCATACTTTCGGTTCGAACAGCTCTGGAAGTCTTAACACAGATCTAAGAAGAGAATTTCCTATCTGCAGTACCATAAGTCTTTATGTTTATTAGAGGCTTTCCATGTACAAAGCATATTCTCAATTTCTTGAAATAGCTCTTGGAGAAATGAAAAGGATTAGTTTGACCCCTTTAGAGATAGAAAAACTAAATGTATTCAATAAAAGTTGTGTTCAAATGTCTAAAAGCACACTGACTCCAGGAATCCAAAGAGGAGAGACTGGATCCACTCACTAACTTAGCTATTAATGACTCTTTACAACTCCAGGTAGTGCTTAAGTGTGAGGTGAGACAATGAGTGGAACAGATGTATTCTGTTCTCAAACATTCACAGTTTAATGACACTTGAGCAGAAGAATCCCTCTCTACCTGCAATTCATTCTTCCCAGGTAGTCACTTTTTTCAGCCTGACCTTAGCAATGAGTCTCTAAATCTCTATCAGGGCTGTGCTGCAGCTCCTTTTTCTTGGCATCCAGAGCCAGGTGGGCCTTATGGCAACTCATCCAGTTTGGTTAACCAGTGGCTTTGTATGGCTGATAATCAGAGCTCTTCACACACATCTTCTTTCATGTCTCAGGCATTTGGGGTCACGTTGGAGCCCAGCAGCAAGAGACTGGTTCTCACTTGTTGATCCAAAACTAACAGAGGAGCCTTCTTGGCAGGCAATCCCTTCACCGCAGTTTGAATTATGGCTCCTTGGCTACAGGCCCAGTGACTTCTGTGTCAGGTGTTGGAGGTGGAAAAGTGAGGGAGAGAGGCTGGGGAGCTATTTTCATCTTGTCCTGATGGCTTAAAACACCAGCTTCTCTTGTGCCTTATTTAGATGACAGTCTTAACCTAAAAAAAAAGCAACACTCTGACTCAGTTGAGCTTCAAAGTTGTTCATAATGCTCTGCTCTGTCGGGGACTATTCTGAACAGCGACCTTAGATGGTATGAGGTTAACACCATGGTTAAGCAGTTGAAAGAGCTTTTGGATATTCTTGCCCTAGATTTAGGTACTTGGCTGAAAAAAGACAGCAACACATGTTTGGGAATACAGCTGGCTGGTTTTGCCCACTCTTATTTTTAGGTAGCTTGGTTGAGAGGCAGACTTACCCCCTTCTCTTCCCTCCCTCCCTCCCTTCCCTCCCTCCCTCCCTTCCCTCCCTTCCCTCCCTTCTTTCTTTCTTTCTCTCTTTCTTTCTTTCTTTCTCTCTCTCTCTCTCTCTCTCTTTCTTTCTTTCTTTCTTTCTTTCTTTCTTTCTCTTTCTTTCTTTCTCTTTCTTTCTTTCTTTCTTTCTTTCTTTCTTTCTTTCTTTCTTTCTTTCTTTCTTTCTTTCTTCTTTCTTTCTTTCTCTTTCCTTCTTTCTCTTTCCTTCTTTCTTTCTTTCTTTCTTTCTTTCTTTCTTTCTTTCTTTCTTTCTTTCTTTCTTTCTTTCTTTCTTTCTCCTCTTTCCTTCTTTCTTTTTCTTTCTTTTCTTCTTTCTTTCTTTCTTCTTTTTCTCTCTCTCTCCCTCCCTTCATCCCTTCCTTCCTTCCTTTCTTCCTTCCTTCCTTCCTTTCTTCCTTCCTTCCTTCCTTCCTTCCTTCCTTTCTTCCTTCCTTCCTTCCTTCCTTCCTTCCTTCCTTCCTTCCTTCCTTCCTTCCTTCCTTCTTCCTTTCTTTCTTTCTTTCTTTCTTTCTTTCTTTCTTTCTTTTTCTTTCTTTCTTTCTTTCTTTCTTTCTTTCTTCTTTCTTTCTTTCTTTCTTCTCTTTCTTCTTCTCTTCCTTCCTTCCTTCCTTCCTTCCTTCCTTCCTTCCTTCCTTTCTTTCTTTCTTTCTTTCTTTCTTTCTTTCTTTCTTTCTTTCTTTCTTTCTTTCTTTCTTTCTTTCTTTCTTTCTTTCTTTCTTTCTTTCTTTCTTTCCTTCCTTCTTTCCTTCTTTCTCTTCTTTCCTTCCTAAGGTACTTAAGTATTTATTTATTTAAAATTATTTTATTGATTTAAGTTCTCCTGTGGACTTACAATATTGTTGATGATAGCTTCCATGCACATAATTTTAACATCACACCCCATCACCAGTGTACCCACCTCATTCCTTCTCTCAAGTACCCCAACGTCCCCCTCTTTCAATCCCCTGCTACAACTCAATTGTGTGAATCATTTCTCCGATCATGTTGCCTTTGGCCCTTTGTTGCTACCTTGCTCTGTATTTTTAACTCCCATAAATGAGAGAGATCCTTCTACATCTATCCCTTTCCTTCTGATTGACTTCACTTGGCACTATATTCTCTAGTTCCATCTACATTGCTGCAAATTGCATGACTTTTATTTCTTAGAATTGCATAATATTTTATTGTATATGTAAACCACAACTTCTTATTCCATTCATCCATATTTGCTTCCATATTTTGGCTATTGTATGAAGTATTGCAATAAACATATTTGTACACATATCCTTTAGATTTCATGTTTATTAAATTATTTTATTTTATTAAATTAAAAAATTTATTTTATTGAAACCATTGTGATTTTTCAAAGTCCTTCATAGTTTAATTTCAGACAATGAACCAGGACCAATATCACAATTAATATCTACTTCCCTCCACCAAAGTTCTCAAGAGTGCATCATAAACCACCACCCTTTGCCCCCCTGGCTTGCCAGTATTAACAAGCCCATTTTAAATTTAAATTGTTTTAGTTTGGGTCTCTTGATTCTATTGTAGTTGAATTTGCCTTAGATATTTCGTTCTATCCTTTTTTAATCTCCACCAATGCACCTGAGACTACTTGGCTCCTGGCCCCCAACCTTTCTTCCCCCTTCTTAATTTTGTAGAAAAATGCAGAAATATGATATATAATAAAGTAATTTGTGTTTCAAGGTTCTTTGAAAAAGGTGGGAACTTCTATCTAAAAGACAAAAATGGGTGGCATAGGTACAGCAAAAATAATTTTATTAAAAAGTTTAACCATTTTTGAGGCCAGAGCGGTTATGTAGCAGTAGGGCATTTGCCTTGCATGTGTCTGACCTAGGATGGACCATAGTATGATCCCCTGGTATCCCATATGGTCACCCAAGCTAGGAGCGATTTCTGAGTGCATAGCCAGGAGTAACCCCTGAGCATCATTGAGTGTGGCCCCAAAACAAAACCAAAACCAAAAACCCCCAAAAATTTAAACCATTTTTATTGAGGTACTAGGATTCACAATACTTTCTCTGCATATATTTTTTTTTATTACACCCAGTGGTTATCAGGGTTTACTTCTGGAATCATTCTTGGTAGAATTAGGGAGACTTTATGAAGTGCCAGGTATGGAACCTGGGTCAGTTCTCTTGCAAGCGTGCTCCCTATCTGCTATACTGTTGTTTCACTCCCCCCCTTTTTTTTTTACATTCATATATCATTCTGACAACATGCCTACCACCAGAGAGCCTGCTTCCTTCCACCAGTGTCCCAAAGACTTTCTCCCACTCTCTCTACCTTATAAGTTCATCTCTATAGACAAAAATCTTCAGTTCTAATGATATTAGCAATTTGTAGTTTCCTTACTTTGTTTCTTTTTGATCCCAAGTATGGAATCTCTCTCTCTCTTTAGTTATCTCTTATCTCTTTCTTTGTGAAGATGGTGACACCTACACACATATAAATGATTAGAATTAATTTTCTGGATCCCACAACATTGTAGATCAATGGTAAGTTATGTAAGTTTTGTTCAGGAGTTATGTACTTTTTATAGGTATAAAATTAAAAATTGGGGGCTGGAGAGATAGCATGGAGGTAAAGCTTTTGCCTTGCATGCAGAAGGTCAGTGGTTCGAATCGCGGTATCCCATATGGTCCCCTGAGCCTGCCAGGAGTGATTTTTGAGTATAGAGCCAGGAGTAACCCCTGAGTGCTGCCAGGTGTGACCCAAAAACCAAAAAAAAAAAAAAAATCAGGGCTTTAGTGATGGCGCAGCAGTAGGGCATTTGCTCTGTATGCGGCTGACCCAGGACAGACCAAGGTTTGATCCCCCAATGTCCCAAGCCAGGAGCAATTTCTGAGCACAGAGCCAGGAATAACCCCTGACCATCACTGGGTGTGACCCCCCAAACCCCCCCAAATTAAGAATCAATATAAATAATTTAGTGCTAATCATATTAAAACTTATTAAAATAAATGCTATAAATATAAAAGTAAGAGTGAAGAGAATTAAAAATATTTTAAGGGAAAACTCTGAATAAGCCTATAAAAGTATCAAAGTATATTTTACTTTAAGAAAGGGAATTTTGTTTTTATAGAGTATTTCTTTTTTTTTTTTAAGACATTTATTTAGCATCATGATCAGACTATTACATTTAGCAATCAACAGCATGGGTGCAAAAAAAAAATCTACATTGAAACCCTTTGTTGCAATGCTTTACACTTTCCACAGAACAGAAACTAAAATAATCTGTTATACAATTAATTAGTCACAATAACAGTCCTCGAGTTTTTTTGCCCATACACATTTTAGACAATATTCATGTGTATGGGCAAAAAAACTTGAGGACTATATTTTTAGAGTATTTCTTATTGTTTTCAGAAGTGAGCCCATCAAGATTCATGCTTATTTATTTATTTATTTATAATATCTTTATTTAAGGACCATAATTACAAACATGTTTGTAGTTGGGTTTCAGCCATAAAAAGAACAACCCCATTCACTATCCCACCACCAATGCCCCCATTTCCTTCCTCCCCCATCCCCTGCCTGTATTCAAGACAGGCATTCTACTTTTCTCACTTATTAACACTGTCATGATAGTTGTTAGTGTAGTTATTTCTCTAACAGCACTCACCATTCTTTGCGGTGAGATTAATATCATGAGCTGGTCCTTCTAGCCCTCAATTCTATTGCCTCTGAGTATTATTACAATAGTGTCTTTTGTTTAAGAAAGGGAATTTTGGCTTTATGTTAGAAAATAATAAAATTGTAGATTGCCGAAGAATGATTGAGCCTGATCTCTACCATGCACTTTTTAATGTGACTGCCATCCAAACCCATAGCTGCCAGTGCTCAGACCAACCCTGCCCAGAAAAGTCCATGTAATCTACATTAATGGAGGTCAGATAACCCACACATGAAGGGTGGAGTCAGAGGAGCCCAGTCGCTCTGCTCTACTCCTCAGTTGAGCACATCTCCTAGTCAATGAACCCCACCACAACACATAGAAAACATCAGACTATAAGTGTGACAATGGGAAATGACACAGGCCTCTACCATACATAGAGAATGAAGAAGGCATCTCTGATGATCCAAAAAGTGCCAACCACTTATTAAGCCTCTCAGATAAGGAATTTAGAGAAGAGATATGGAAGATGTTTATAGAACTCAAAGAAAGCTTGGAACAAGCTGAACAAACCACAAATAAGAATCAAGAAATCAAGAAAAATTCTCAAAGAATGTGAACAGATGAAAATAGAAGTTTTTGATAAACTCTACAGAAACAACATAAGATAGGGATAGAATACTGAAAACAGCAAGATCAAAAAAGGAAATTATATTCAAAGGAGCATCCTTAAGATTTACAGCAAAGATGACACAAGAAACCCTCAAGACCAGAAGTCAGTGGTGTAATATAGTGACAAAACTCAATGAAATGAGTGCTTCATCCAACCAGACTCACATTCAGGTTTGAAGGAAGCGTACATAGCTTTACAGATAAACAAGAGCTCAGAAACTTTACAGACTCAAAACCCACCTTAAAAGACAAACTGAAAGGTCTAATTTGAGACAAAAGGGATCAACAGACACACCAACTCCTACACGAAGATGACACTAAATTCCATGACAATTATTTCTTTCTAACATCAATGGACTAAATGCAGCAGTTAAGAGCCAGCGATAGCTCAGAGGTAGGGCATTTGCCTTGCACACAGCTGACTC
The DNA here is from genome assembly GCF_024139225.1 of Suncus etruscus. Classification (NCBI taxonomy): domain Eukaryota; kingdom Metazoa; phylum Chordata; class Mammalia; order Eulipotyphla; family Soricidae; genus Suncus; species Suncus etruscus. Next base: position 21,781,210 of record NC_064848.1, on the reverse strand, counting down.
AGGACAGACCTGGCATCCCATATGTTTCCTCCAAAGCTAGGAGCAATTTCTGAGTGCATAGCCATGAGTTACCTCTGAGCGTCACTAAGTGTGGCCCAAAAAACAAAAACAAAGCAGATAAAACAAAACAAAGAGACATAGAGTGGCAAAATGGATCAAAAAGCTGAACCCAAGATTCTGCAGAAACACATCTGAATAGTCAAAAAAAAAAACAAAAACAAAAACAAAAACAAAAAAAAACAAATTCAAAACCACAGGCTGGAGAACAATCATCCAAGCAAACAACTCCTTTAAAAACTGAAGCGAATATATTAATATCAGTTGACACATCACCCATTCATGATAAAAACTCTCAACAAGAAGGGAATGGGGGGCCGGCGAGGTGGCGCTAGAGGTAAGGTGTCTGCCTTGCAAGCGCTAGCCAAGGAAAGGACCACGGTTCGATCCCCGGCGTCCCATATGATCCCCCCAAGCCAGGGGCAATTTCTGAGCTCATAGCCAGGAGTAACCCCTGAGCATCTAACGGGTGTGGCCCGAAAAAAAAAAAAAAAAGAAGGGAATGGAAGGAACTTAATATATAATCAAGGCCATTTACAAAAAAACCAACTGAAAATATTATACTCAGTGGAAATAAACTAAAAGCTTTTCCTCTAAACTCTGGTACAAGGCAAGGCTGCCTTCTTTCACCGCTCCTATTCGATATAGTGCTGGAAGTACTTGTCATAGCAATTAGGCAAGAAAAAGATATCAAGGGCATACAAATAAGAAAGGAAGAAGTCAAGCTCTCAATGTTTGCACATGAAATGCCATTATATTTATAAAACCCTAATGACTCTACCAAAAGGCTTCTAGAAACAATTGATTCTATAGCATATTGGCAACTACAAAATTAACAGACAAAATTCAACAGCCTTGGGCCCTGAGAGATAGCACAGCGGCCTTGCAAGCAGCTGATCCAGGACCAAAGGTGGTTGGTTCGAATTCCCGTGTCCCATATGGTCCCCCGTGCCTGCCAGGAGCTATTTCTGAGCAGACAGCCAGGAGTGACCCCTGAGCACCACCGGGTATGGCCCAAAACAAACAAACAAACAAACAAAAAAATCAACAGCCTTCTTATAAACAATGCTAGAGAAAAAATGGACATTAAAAGAACAATCCTGGGGCCGGGCTGTGGCGCTAGAGTAAGGTGCCTGTCTTGCCTGCGCTAGCCTAGGACGGGACCGTGGTTCGAATCCCCCCGGCGTCCCATATGGTCCGCCAAGCCAGGAGCGACTTCTGAGCGCATAGCCAGGAGTAATTCCTGAGTGTCACCGGGTGTGGCCCAAAAACCAAAAAAAAAAAAAAAAAGAACAATCCTATTCATATTAGTGTCACTTAAACTCAAATACCTTGTAGTCAACTTAAAGATGTTAAGGACTTATACAAAGAAAACTACATTTGGGCCCTGATAAAATTGCAAAAGTTGGGGTGTGGAGGCTTGAGAGGCCATTCTCAAGATAGGGTTATTTTCCTCCAATTTTGAAAAAGCCTTGAAGTTGTCACTTTGCTGTTAATCTCATATGGTGTTATGGGAAATGAGCAGAGGTACAGTTAAATGAATGTTTCTGTGTTTTGAAAATAGATGCAAGAAGTAGTATTTCTGGGACTTATCGGAGTGATCTTCATATTGCTTTCCATTGAAGCTGAGCCTGAAGACCTTCCCACCAATCATGTTACCCCACAAATGCTGCTTATTTTCAGACTTTTTGATATATGCCCTTCTCATGTCAATAAGATGGTATCTCACTATTTGTTCTGATTTACATTTCCCTAATCATGAGTCACAAGGAGCACTTTTATTTTTAAAAGTTTTTAGGCCACAACTGGCAGTGCTTAGGGGTAACTCCTGCCTCTGTGTTCAGAAATCACTAGTAGCAGGCTCAGGGACCATATGGAATGCCAGGGATCAAAAACTGGGTGTACAATGTGCTAGGTGAAGCCCTATCTGCTGTGCTATTGCTCTGGCCCAAGGAGCATCTTTTTATATGCTTGTTGGCCATTGATTAGTCTTCTTTAAGAAAGTATGCATTCATTCATCAGATGGCATTTTTTTACTTCCAGAGGACTTATTTGGCCTTGCCACATTCATCTCATTTAAACAGTGGACTACTTATATGGTATTTATGTAGAACCCTCAAGGTCAAAAGAAAATGTGAAGGACATTTTTGCAATAATCCTCAGAGACAAAGAGAGGAGGTCTGGAATGTCCAGCTCAAGACATGAAGCTCACCACAAAGAGAGGTGAGTGCAGTTAGAGAAATAACTACATTGAGAACTATCATACCAATGTGAATGAATGAGGGAAGTTGAAAGCCTATCTAGAGTACAGGCGGGAGTGGGGTGGCGAGGAGGGAGATTTGGGACATTGGTGGTGGGAATGTTGCACTGGTGACGTGGAGTGTTCTTTACATGACTGAAACTCAACTACAATTATATTTGTAATCAAGGTGTTTAAATAAAGATAATAATAAATAAAAAGAGAAAATGTGTTTGGTTCTTGCTTTATTGCCCAACCTTCCTGAATTCAGAATCTAGGAAAATGCTCCACATTGCATCCTGGCTAGCTGATTATTATATAAATAGTCCATCTCTTTGAGCCTCAATGTCCTTTCCTGTGGCCATTCTATGAGCCACAGGAATATATCTACCCTTAAAACAAATACAACTAATTAAGTATATTGCACCTTTTTGAAAATAACTTTTGGTTACCATGTTAATGTGAATGCTACCCAATCATCTATTCCCACATAGCCTGACTTTAGTTTGATGGTGGTGTATTGTATGTGGTACTGGTTATGCTATTGGATGACTAGAATTTGGCTTTATTTACACTTTATGGCCGGATAATCTGGCTTCTTGGGTCCCTCATCTAAAAAGGACAGTGACATCTCACAGTTGTTCCTAAGTTAAATGAGTCAATCCATGTAGAGTTCTGAGAATAATGCCTGGAACTTAAAAGGCATTGTTCCATCAAAAGCACCACCAGTCTTGGTAGTGGTTGTAAGTGACAGTTCCACGGGGGATGTGGAGCCTAAAGCCCGGAGATTCTATCTAGGGAAGGCCATTATCATGAGGAACACACATAAAGTGGAGAGGGAGAAAGGGAGGACCTACATAGCCAGCCAGATCAAGTCAAAATCAACCAGCTGGTAAATCAAAGGGTGACAGATGTTGCAGCCAGACCACTCTCACCCATAAACTTCTGAGATTCTAAAAAACTAGATAACTCAATACAAAAATTTAAAAACTGAAGTACTAAATATAGTCTTTTTAGTGATTTAAATGATTAAAAAATTCCCCAGATGCCCCAGAGTGGTTTAACAGGTGATTACTGACTATTACGTTTCAGTATTAGTCTGCAGGAGTAAGAAGGTATGAAAACCACTGTTCTAAAGTTGCATTTGATTTCTTATAGCATCCTGTGGGAGTAAGAGTCATATCCTCTTTGTGACTAAGAAAACTGATCAAAAATATTTAACAGATTAAATGTGAATTGCAACAGATTAATTGTCATGTCTGAGAATTTAGTTCAATGTTTTCTATCTAAAGCCATTGATTTTCTATTTGTCTTCCCACTCAGTCAAAATACTCTTAAAATAAAATGAAAAAAAACATTGCTATAGATAAATATTTTGTCAATTTTGGGGGGCAGATTAAACCATACCTGGCAGCATGCAGCTAATAGTCTTGGGTCAGTTTTCAGGAATAATTCCTGTTCGTACTTTGGGGGATGCTATTGGTGCTCGGGGATTGAATCAGGGCCAAGATGACTGATAAGGCAAGTGTCTTAAACCTTTGAACTATTCTGCTGGTCCTTGCCATTCTCCCTACTCTACTCCTGCCAAGGGTTTAAATTTACAAGAACTTTAAATGTGAATTTTTGGGCAATGGGATTTACACCCTAATGTTGTGGCATTGTCAATGGTGACAACAGTTCTGTAATGAGGGCCTATAGGAATAACAAAGATCCTTCAAGACAACTCAGAAATAGTCTGGGCTGCAAGTGGTAGGAGGCCAAGAGACATAGAAGAAGTTAATGTCTTCTTTCAATCAGCTTTACTGGTGAGTGTCTTCAATAGAGCCCAACAGTTTATACCAAATATCCATCTTAATAAAAAAAATTAGAATTCTTGTCAAGGGCAGGAAACCAATATTCCATGCAGATCTGAAATTTTCAGAAATATAGACGAGCAAAGCCAACCAGAAGCCCCCTGCCTGTTGAAACATGGATGTCCCTAACGTCCATATTATTTCTCCCCACCCTTCATCTGTTACCTCTGTCGTTATTCTCTCATTTCATACTTATTTATTAAGCCTTGATGCTGAATGGCAACCTCTGGAAAGTGACTTGGCTCCTCCAGCTAGTCCCAGGCTGCCGCTAAGAGAGTAGCCCCTGGCGCCTCTCTTGGGGGCGGGCCAACCTGGCTAAAAGCCAGTAGCTCAGCTTCCTTGGTTTTGCTGGGTGCTTTCCCTCCGTCCCTTTTAATCTGGGCTGTATCTTCAGATGTGGTGAAGAGACGTTTACTAAAGCATGGTTATTATTTTGTTTCCATATTTGGCTCACCTGGATGGCAATGTGTTAATTTCAGGGGCTCAGTTTTTTCTCTCTTTCTTAGAAAATAGGTCCTTCCAGATCTGCTCCTGGGTCATCTCCTGCCACGACTACTGGGCTAAACTCACACCCCTGCAACAGAGAATCCAGAATACTGTTCTCCCTCTTGGTTGCCCCCCAGGAGTTTACATAGCGAGAAGTTATGTGTCTGTCCGAGCTTTTTCCCACTAACTGTAGGTTGTAATCGGGTGGAAGAGTTTGTAGCCCCAGGAGGCAGAAGACCTGGATATTTCTGGATTATTATCTTGGTTTTCTCATAGCAACTTGTTCTCAGGAACAATACTTTTTCTCTTTAGTTTTGAGATCTCTTTTTCAAGAACAGGCTCCAGCCTGTGACTAGAACCACTAGTCACAGTCTGCTGTCAGACTTTTTTTTTTTCTTATAATATTTGGGCCATATCTAGCAGTACTCATGGCTTATTTCTGACTCTGCACTTAGGAAACACTCCTGGCAGGCTCAGAAGACCTTATGATGTGCCAAGGATTGAACCAGGGTCTACCATGTGCAAGGCAAATCTCCCTCCTACTTACTGTACTATATTATTCTAGTCTAGATGTCACACTTTGAAGTTTCAATTCCACCTGAAAATCAGTCCCCTACCACTTGCTTAATACTTAGAACATTAAATAAAATGAATCATATCCATGATCTGTGGCTTTTTTTCCAAACAGTTCTAGAAAGAGTTGAGAAACCTGAAGTCTTTATAAAACAAGTTCACACAAATCACAGAGCAAAAAGGTTTAGAGTTGATGTAGCATTATTGCTTCAGTCCTGTATTCTGTTTTTCTTTCTATACTTTTATGTATTTCACTAATTAAAATTTTTTTGCCTATTTTATTTTCCACTTCTCTCTTATTCTAATTATACATATATAAAATAAGGTTAAATACAAAATTTCAAAGTTGTTTTACATTGTCCTTATTTGAAAGAGTTTTAAAATACCCTGTTTAGATTTTTAACTTGAATGGACAAAATATTTGTAAAGGGTGAAATCATAGAAGCAATAAAGCTTAGTTTCAACCCACATACTGGGAATTTTATTTTTGGGGGGCCACACCCTGGCGGTGCTCAGAGGTTACTCCTGGCTGTCTGCTCAGAAATAGCTCTCGGCAGGGCATGGGGGACCATATGGGACACCGGGATTTGAACCAACCACCTTTGGTCCTGGAATCGGCTGCTTGCAAGGCAAACGTTGCTGGTGCTATCTCTCCGGGCCCCTCGAAATTTTTTTATGACAGAATATGTTTAAACTCTCTGTGGAGAATTTGCAGATTTTTTTTAATGTGGACATCTTTGCTTTTGGGAAGGATTTTAGAAACGGTACACTTGTGAAACCTTACAACTGTGTTCTTAGTACCTCTCAACAGGTTTGGATTTTTTTTCTGTGCCTCAGGCTAACTCCCAATGCTGTACTCTCCCAGATTTTCTCTTTTCTATATGCTCAGTTATGGAGTGTTAGAAAATAATGATTTTAGGATTTTAGTCCTGGGAAAAGAAATGCAAGTCTTGGGCTTTATGTGTTACAGGGTCTGCTCTGACTCTCTGACCCCATTCATGACATGAGTTCATTGGGTCAACTGACTGTGTCCCCAGCTCCAGACCATCTTTGGAGTGCCTGGAACCCTGAAATCATATGTCTTGGGTTCCTAAGGCCAATTTCTGGGTCTACATGACCCATTCCTTTTTTTCCCCTCAGTCTCCTGAAAGGCACATTTTTTGCTTGTATTTAGCCTATTGTATTTGGCACATTTTTTTCCCTTGTATTTGCTATGCTTGTTTTTGGCTTAGACAGAGTTAAGAGTGGAGGTTCTGGGGCCAATGGGACTTATTAACTTAATTCTCCACATCGTGGAGGTTCATTGACAAACCTGACAATGAAAAGAAAACGGGGTTGGGGAACCTATAAGTTGTGGCTCTCCTCTGCTACCATATTTAAACTTGAAACTTGAAATTCCAATTCTGAACCTCGCATTCAATCATGTCATAAAGGCATGCTTTGTTATGCAGGATACTAAATCATATTTTTGCTTTGTTTGCATGAGTTTAATCAGGTATGTAGCTTAAGACTCTGTGGTTTTGCACCTCACATATATGTGGGTACCCTAGCCTAGCTGCTGCTCTGACAGGGCCTTTCTCTCAGTTCAGCCCTATTGAAAGATCCCAATCTTCACTCCTGATCGTGACATAGATGCTGCCATTCCATATGGACCAGGGCCACTACATCCAACCATTCTATTTCCAATCACTGGCAATCAAACCCAGTGAACTGGGCTGGGATTCCAGCTTTTGTTTGTTAAATTTGTGAACAGGTAAAAAAGAAAGACACAGAAACACAGCATTTCTGGTAGGAATATATGCTAACAAGAATTTAAACTTGACCATGCAATAATAAGAAAAGAAGGGCCACTTTAGATGAGAAGAGCTAATGATGGAGATATCTGGGATGTTTTTTATGAGGAGGTAACATTTGAGCAAAATTCCCCCACCAATTGACAATAATGTGGGTACTTGAGAGAGGCCTTGAGCTAAGGTCCAGGTTGTAAAGGTTCTAAAGGGGCCTTTTTAATGTGGTGTGAATTATGGCTTTTAGTTTTGATGATAGGTTTGAAAAATTTACAAGTATTTTTGTATCCTATAATATACAGTTCTGTTTGATATTTAGAACCATTATATTCTTAAATTTTAATATTTATTAGACTTGCTATTGGGGTTTTTAATTTGATTTGGTCATCATGGGAACATACATTATAGATCCCAAGTTTTTTCTTGGGAGACAGATGTGACAATTATTTTCCAAAATGATTATTTTCCTTTTATTTGTCTTCTTTATTTGAAATGATTATTTTTGTGCAGGGGTCCATGAGTTCCTGACCAAAAAATGCCAGAAGTAGGTAGTAATAACATATGATAGAAGTGGACAGACTCTAGATGTATTTTGCAGGCAAAGTTGTCAGAGAAAGCGGATGAATGAAGCTTGAAGTGGGAAGGAAGAGGATCAAGGGCTTCTGAGAGTGATGAGGCTGTTCCACAAAGGAGAGAAAAGAGGTACAACTACCTTCAGGACAAGAAATAAAAATTCTGCTAGGGACATGCTGGTCACTGGAAGTTGAAGAGCAGGCTCCAGCTGACAGTTTTGCATACACTAATCTCAAACTCAGGAGAGGACCGAGATTGGAAAGTGGAGTTTGGGGGCCAGCAATATGTTTAAAGGACTGAGAGTGGTGAAATTAATATACCTTTTCCAAAATAAGCACAGGCTGAGAATATACCCCCCACCCCAATCTCACAAGGCATACTAAGATCCTCATAGCAAAACCATAGCCCTCAAGGATTAATTGAACTGAAGTATGTCCTAGTCTGTCTGGGATGAGAATGACAAAATCCACAAAATGTGCAAACTTCATAGTGTTAAGTAGAAGACCTTCCTCCAAATTCAGACCCTTATGTGCCTATGAAACCTTATGGTGATTTCACATCCCAGGATTGTTCAAGCCCGCTGTGTGTTTCAGTCAGAGACAACTCCAGAAAGGTAACTATTTAAAATCTCAGAAAAGATGTCAAGCTGATGAAATTCCCAAGTACACAAGTCTTCTGGTTGAAAACTCTGGGGCCTTTTGAGAGGGGGGCAAGCCAAGTTCTGCTGTGCCAATATTTTGTGACTGCTAAGAGGGCAGGCTCGGAAGGTGAATGGGAAACTTGGATCAATGGTGGAAGGAAGGTCTCGCTGATATTAGTACTGGTGTTGCAACATTGAATGCTTGAAACAACTGTATTATGAATAGTTCTGTAAACCACAATGTTTAATAAAGTTATAGAAAGATGAGCAAGAGAGAGAAAGAAAGGAAGAAAGAAAAGAAAGGTAACTATTTAATGGCATAGTTAGTGATCATCTCACATATGATGCTCACATTGATGCTAATTTACTGTTTATCAGAAACAAAAGGTCAGTAATTTTTATCAGACACAAATGCAGGCATGCAGCCTTAGTGACAGAGTGGGCCTTGATGTCCATATCTTTTAACAAAACAGGTTCTGTAGAGTGTAGTGACTATCTCCAAGACTCAAATATGGGATTGATATTTCCTCTCAACTTGCTTCACTTTGTAAGAATGGAGTATTTCAAAGATCTTAGAGCTTCAGCCGAGATATCATGGTTTCTCTTCTTGTCTTGTGACTCTCATTTAGGCTGTTTTTGGAGATGGAGAAAGTGTGAATAGAAGTTCTCAGAAGTAACCTGGGGGAATGAATTTTATGATTACACAGCACTCTGAATATGCTATGAAATCCCCCTAGAATCTTCTATTTGTAACAGCATAAAATCATTTTTCAAGTATTTTGTTTCACATGAACCACAGAGGAGAATGTATATTTTGAAAACAGAAGAGCAGGCCCCCAGACTAAGTGCTACCACATTTAGGCTGTGTGTATCAGGGCAAGTTTTGCATCAGGGCATCATTACTATGGATGCTCACTATGCACTAGAAGCTCCATAGAGTGAATTCTTTCCAACATTATCATCGCCCCTCCCCGTTCTAATATAAAGACACTTTATATGCAGGTGATGCCAATTCTCCAGGTAGTGAGGGTCAGGGTGACACCCAATACCAGTCCTTCCAAGAGATTTAGGTTAAGATCATCCCTACCTCACTCCTAAAGTCCTTGTATCCCTTAGAAAATCAACAGTTCCTTGTGCAAGTTGGGTTTTGCCCATCTCTTCTCAGATACCTTCTTTTCCCTCCCTACAAAAAGTAAAACAAAAACAAGTCAAAAATAGATTATTTCCCAAATGAAGATTCCTAGGTGATTGGGAGGATAAAGGACTTTAAGTAAACAGCCATTGTCCCCCCAAAAAAGCACAGCAAATCACGTGGCACAGGCCACACAGACACACCCACTGACTTAGTAATTGTACCCCCTGATTCTGCTAAGGTTATATTTAACATAAACAAAACCCTTCATAAATATATTTATGAAAGGTTATTTCGATATCTAAAATCTAGGAGCAACATAAAATAAGGAACTGTTTTCTGTCAACACAAAATTGTGCAGCCATTAATATAATTATTTAAACTATATAGAAATAGAAACATGAATGGGAACATATGATTGAAATAAGAAAGTGGGATATGAAATATATGCACAACATGAATGTAACAAAGCCCAGTATGAATGTGTGTAGACGGTCTAGAAAGTATTTAATGAAAATAGAAATTGTGACGTTAAACTGATTTTTAAAAGGAGTTAATGAAAGTATAAATTATGATGTTTGACTGATTTTTTTAAAGCAATATCTTCTCATGGTTTAAAAAAAGTTTAGACAATAAGTAACATGTGGGGCCGGAGAGATAGCATGGAGGTAAAGTGTTTGCCTTTCATGCAGGAGGTCATCGGTTCGAATCCCGGCGTCCCATATGGTCCCCCGTGCCTGCCAGGAGCAATTTCTGAGCCTGGAGCCAGGAATAACCCCTGAGCACTGCCTGGTGTGACCCAAAAACCAAAAAAAAAAATAATAATAATAAGTAACATGTAAAGTTGAAAGTATTTGAACTTCAAGTTTTTATGACATTTTCTTGTGCTCTTTCTGTGGATGAACTTTAAAATTTAACAGAAGCCTTCATGTTATTTTTAGTTGTAAACAAAGCAAACAAGTCATTTTCTTCACAGTGGTGAGGACCTGATGCTTTCAGATAATTTAGGATCTTTGAATAAAATTTTACTTTGGTTCCTAACATTTTGTAATTTGAAAAATTCAGAATGTTTGAAAATAGTGGTCGAATGTATTCCTCTTTCCCAGTTATGCATCTTCAATATCAAGTTTTCTCATGCCACCCTCATCCCTGTTGGTGACCATAAGCTCCTGAGTTTGCTATTTACTTTTTACTTTTTTAATATGTATATATAGTTTAAAATATTTGCTCTTGTTGTCCACATTTTATGCTTTTCTATATCTTTAAGAGGAGACATTTAATGACATTTGCTTGTTCCACTCAATATTATTTTTTGATGAGATTTATCCATAATGATACAAGCAATTCTTTTTTGTTTGTTTTTGAACCATGCCAAGCTGTCCTCAGGGCTTACTCCCTGCTCTGTGTTTCAGGGATCACTCCTGGTGGTCTTAAGGGACCCTATAGAGTACTGGGAATAAAACCTGGGTCAGACATGTGCAAACCAAGCTCCCTACCCATTGTACTATAATTCTGGCTCCAATACAAACAATTTTTTTCATTTTCAATATTCCTTTAAAATACTGCTGCAACAAATCCAATCAAATTTTTTCATTTTCAATATTCCTTTCAAATACTGCTGCAATAAATCCAATCAAATCCAAATGGATTAAAGACATTGATATCAGACCCCAAATTGTAAGGTATATAGAAGAACATGTAAGTAAAACACCCCATTACATTGAGACTACAGACATTTTCTTTTCTTTTCTTTTCTTTTCTTTCCTTTTCTTTTCTTTTCTTTTCTTTTTTTTTTTTTTTTTGTTTTTGTTTTTTTGGGTCACACCCGGCGGTGCTCAGGGGTTACTCCTGGCTGTCTGCTCAGATATAGCTCCTGGCAGGCACGGGAGACCATATGGGACACCAGGATTCGAACCAACCACCTTTGGTCCTGGATCGGCTGCTTGCAAGGCAAATGCCACTGTGCTATCTCTCCGGGCCCAACTAAAGACATTTTCAAGGAGGAAACATCACTGTCCAAACAAGTGGAAGTGAGATAAACAAATGGGACTATATTAAACTGAGAAGCTTTTGCACCTCAAAGGAAATAGTGATTAGGATACAAAGGCCACCCACAGAATGGGAAAAACCATTCACCCAGTACCCATCAGATAAGGGGCTAATGTCTAAGATATATAAAGCACTGACAGAACTTAACAAAAAAAGAATATGACCCCATGAAAAATGGGGAAAAGGGGCTGAAACGCTGGCTCAGTGGTAGGGCGTTTGCCTTGCATGTGGCTGACCCAGGACGACCGTGGTTTGATCTCTCGGCATCTCAGATGGTCCCCCAAGACAGGAGTAATTTATGAGCACATAGCAAGGAGTAACCCCTGAGCGTCAACGGGTGTGCCCCCCCCCAAAAAAAACAACGGAAGATAAAAATAAACAGATGATTTCTCAAGGGAGAAATACAAATGGCCAAAAGGAACATGAAAAAATGCTCCACATCACTAATTAGCAGGGAGATCAAAATCAGAATGACAATGAGGTACCATCTCATGCCACAGAGACTGGCACACATCATAAAGAACAAGAACAATCAATGCTGGCAAGGATGTGAGGAGAAAGGAACCCTCATTCACTGCTAGTGGGAATGCTATCTATTCTAGCCTTGCTGGAAAACAATATGGAAATGCCTCAAGTAATTGAAAATTGAGCTATCATCTGATCCAGTCCTCTTAGGAATACACCCTAGGAACACAAAAACATAATACAAAAATGCCCCTGCATTCCTATGTTCATTGCAGCACTATTTACACTATCTAGAACCTGGAAACAACCCAGATGCCAGACAACAGATGAAGGGCTAAAGAAACTGTGGTACATATACACAATGGAATACTATGCAGCCGTTAGGAGAAATGAAGTAATGAAATTCTCCTATACATGAATGAACATGGAAACTATTATGCTGAGTGAAATGAGTCAGAGGGAGAGAAATAGACATACCTGTGTGATTTAAGAAAAATAAAAGACATTATTGTAATAATAGCCCGAGACAATAGAGATGAAGGCTGGAAGGACCAGCCCATGATATGAAGCTTACTAGTACAGTTAGAGAAATAACTACATTAACAACTATCATGACAATGGTAATGAGTGAGAGAAATAGAATGCCTGTTTCAAATACAGGCAGAGGGTTAGGGAGAAGGGAGATGGGGGCCATTGGTGGTGGCAAGGTTGCACTGGTGAAAGGGGGGGTGTTCTTTTTTTATAAATGAAATCTAGCTAACAAACATGTTTGTAAGCATGGTGCCTAAATAAATATATTATTAAATAAATTAAAAAATACCCAAATGATAGGTGCAGTCTCAGTGCCTACGGGTCCATGCTCTCAGCATTCCCACTTCCCTGCCCTCAGTCCTGGCTCCCCATGGCAGCTCCTCCACATCATTGTCTGAGGGCTTCTTCTGACCACTAGGATCTGTTTCTTTATCCTGGAGAGGCCTAGAAGGTCAGAATTTACCAATCTTCAATGTGTACCTTAGCCAATGCTTTAGGAGGAGTATGTGAACAAATCCCCAGGCTTTCTTTGCTTCTATAGCAGGGTAACTCTGACTTAGTGTCTCTCAGAGTTCCAGGTTGGACTAACCCCCAGTTAGTTGTCTACAGTGTTATCTTGGTTCATAATTCTCTCACGTGAGTTTGGGCACTAATTGTTTATTAGGAATTGACACAAAAGGAAGGGGAGAGAGCAGGGCTGCACCGAGGGAGAAGCAGAATGAGAGATTGAGATGGCTAACTCTGGCAGACTCCCCAAGCTCTGAGGAGTTCAGGAGTGAGTCTTTAGAGAATGTCTCATGGTGGACCTCAATGACAGGGTTTCATACTGTTAGTGCCTGGCTTTGGATGGTGTTGGGATGTGCATGACCATGGGTGAGACTACTTTTGTGCACTGATTAAGAACCAATGGAGTTGCTTACTGGAGGCATCTACCAATTCCACACTCTGTGAGGGCACTAAAGCTTCCCCCAAGGGAAGTTCCTGAAAGACTGTCTTTGGAAGACATACTTATGTCTCCCAAAAGAATATTTTTTCAATGAAAAACAGTATTTGAAGGGTGTGTGTGCAATTTATGGTTAAAACCAAATTATAAACATGTTTGTAAATAAATAAATAAATAAATTATTTTCATTCAAAATAAATAAGAACACTTTTGGATAAAAAAAAACAGTATTTGGGGGCCCGGAGAGATAGCACAGCGGCATTTGTCTTGCAAGCAGCCGATCCAGGACCAAAGCTGGTTGGTTCGAATCCTGGTGTCCCATATGGTTCCCTGTGCCTGCCAGGAGCTATTCCTGAGCAGACAGCCAGGAGTAACCTCTGAGCACCACTGGGTGTGGCCCAAAAACAAAAACAAAACAAAAAACAAAAAACAAAACAAAAAAAAACAAAGAGAAAAGAAATTGGGGACATTGAACTAGAGTCCTGCACACCTGTGAGGCCACATTTATCCATATCTTCTTCCATGGAAGAACACTATTTCATCTGCTAACATCTTCTATTACACAGATAAGATAATTTAAACTACTTCTGAAATTATCTTTAAATAGATATTTTCAACGTTAGCAGGGGTTTAGACTAATACCATGTAGCAAGGATTAGAATGGAAGATATTGGGACCTGGAAACTGACACAAGATAATGGAATGCATGCTTTGCATGCAAGAGCTCCGGAGATGAATTCTCAGCAGTGCACGGTTCCCCAAACATCACTGGACTAGAGTTTCTTAAACTTTAATATGTGTACAAATCTCCTGGGATCTTGTTAAATTGATTCAGTAGGTTTAAGCTGAGGCCATGAATTCTGCATTTCTAAACTTTTAGATGCTTTGCTATTATGGCTCTACGGACCTTATGTTGAGTGGCAAGACCTGATCATGATTAGGAAATTATCAGTATATAAGAGTAAAAAATAATTATTCTCCTTGATCATTATAGCTAACAGAACAGAGTATAAAATGATAGTGCAACAGGGCGGACTGGACTGTGAGCTCTAACCTCATGATTCTAGATAGTATGGATGTTGTAAAAGGATTCATCATGGACCCGGAGAGATAGCACAGCGGCGTTTGCTTTGCAAGCAGACGATCCAAGACCAAAGGTGGTTGGTTCGAATCCTGATGTCACATACGGTCCCCTGTGCCTGCCAGGAGCTATTTCTGAGCAGACAGCCAGGAGTAACTCCTGAGCATCGCCAGTGTGGCCCAAAAACCAAAAAAAAAAAAAAAAAAAAAAAAAAAAAGAAAAAGGATTTATCATGGTAGGGTTGGGGAAACTGTGAATTTCAAGAGTTTCCTCACATTTGTCATGGGAGAAGATATGGATCAGTGTGTCCTCATAGGTGTTCAAGACTCTAGTTAAATGTCACCAGTTTCTTTTCTCTTTGTTGTCCCAAATACAGTGTTTAAATGTCAACTTGAGAATGTATTACTTTAGTTTTTAAAGTGCCTGGTGTGGGCCTGTTCTGAGTCCCCAAGAGTAGAGGGTGCCAGTGTGCTCTAAAGATTATAGCCAAGGATCAGTCACATGGGAAGACCCTCTGTTTATGCCCATAAATGCAGATGGACATTTAACACTATTAATAAGAATTCCATTTCTATTAAGACAGAGTAACGAGGATTGAATTTACTCTCCCATGCTAAACAATGGGGAAAAATAAAATATTTGAAACAAGGGGGCGCGAGAATAGCACAGCAATAAGGCGTTGGCCTAGACGAAGAAGGAAGGTGCTTAGAATCCCGGCATCCCATATGGATCCCCCGAGCTGCCAGGAGCGATTTTCTGAGCATGTAGCCAGGAGTAATCCCTGAGCACTGCCAGGTGTGACCCAAAACCAATATATATATATTATGAAACAAATGAGATATGGGAAACAATTGAGCTGAATCCTACAATTACTGAGCTCACTGACAAGTGAACGGTGGCATAGTGTCATGACAAGTGACAAGTCAGTCTGTGGCATATGGAAGGAAACTCAGATAGAACTCAGGGTCTCTGAACCGAATAAACAAGAATGGAGGCCAAGGCTGCTAAAGATCAAGGACAGAGTGCCAGCTACATGACAGGATTGTAGAAATCTCTCTTAGTGTTCATGTAATAATCTTAAGTCCACAACGTGAAGAAGCTTACATTAGCAAAAATATAAAACAGCAAAAGTAATTTAGGAATAATACTCAGGATTCACATAGAGCCACAAATAAAGTCTATTTACAACAGATAGGGTGGAAAACCTCAAAATTCAAGAGACAGTGATTGGAGTACTAAGGGGTGTCTTGCCTTGGGAAGTGGGATTAAATATAAGTATGTACCTTATCTGATCTAACATTTTAAAATGGTATCTGAAGTGATTGAACTATTTCTAAACAACATGCTGTATGTTAGAACAATGATCTAGATATTTATGACTACAAAATATTCAATATTTGGCAAGATAAAATTCATTACAATTTGACATACAAATAAATAGTTCCATATATGCAAAAAGGGACAAAGAAATACAAGTCAGAATGAGAAATATCAATTAATCAAAACTGACCAAGGAAAAATTCAAAAAATATTAATATATAATAGTATATTAATTTTTGTTTATTCAGGAGTCATACCCAGTACTGGGCAGGGCTTACTCCTGGCTTTGTGTTCAGAAGTCACACCTGGTGGTGCTTGGTAATCAAATTAGTGTCAGTAGTATGTAAGGCAGAGTTGTCTTTAAGCCCTGTACTATTTCTTTGGCCCTAAAACAATTTTTCTAATTTTATAACACTATGATTTATCAAGTAAAATAATATTTTAAGAGTTATGACTATATTCTATAATTTAAGATGACTGAATATAGTAAGTATATATAAGCATATATAGAAGACTTATTATAGTAAGTATAGTTTATAATTTAAGATGAAAGATTTGAGGGCCTGGAGAGATAGCACATGCGGCGTTTGCCTTGCAAGCAGCCATCCCAGGACCAAAGGTGGTTGGTTCGAATCCCGGTGTTCCATATGGTCCCCCGTGCCTGCCAGCGGCTATTTCTGAGCAGATAGCCAGGAGAAACCCCTGAGCACCACCTGGTGTGCCCCCCAAAAAAGATGAAATGATTGAATATAGTAAGGTAGAGAAATAGAAGATATCTATATAAAATAGAACTTTATTGAAATTTAAGATATGAAAATAATAATGTTTGATGTGAGAAATGTACTATGTAGGGATAATAGAAAGATTATAGTTATCACAAGAAAATAAAATCAAATAGAAATTATTCAAAAGGAATGTTAGGAAGCCAAAGAGATAGCACAGGGTTGTCCGAGATCTTTTATGTCACTGACCTCTGAATGATCTCCAACATCACTTGGTCCCCAAACACAACCAGTGCAGTCCTCAGAGAGGCAGCTGCAGTGGCATCAACAGCAATGTAACCTTGAGCTCACAGACTAAGAATTTGTTGGAAGGGCTTCCAGGTCTCTGAGCACTGCTTAGAAGTGCTCCCCCACTTCAATTTTTAAAATGAAATGGAAAATATGTCAGTGTAAGTTTGTATTTTAAACATAGTATACATTATTTTATACATGTATAAATTAGAATTGGAGTCCCTTAAGTGAGGGATCCGAGAGGAAAAATGATATTTGAGAAAATAAAAGATAAAATATTTATTAAAAAAAACATAATTTGATGTCCAAAAGGCAATTAAGTGAAGAGATGAAAACTGGTCTTCAACACTATCTTGCACCCTCCTTGAGTGGGAGCTGGGATAGGTTAGGAGAAGAAATGCTGTGGCAATGGTGAGGTAAAAAGCACCTACCATGGAGGTTGGCCAGGAGTGGGAGGGAAACTGGGATATTTGTGAAAGGAAGTGGACACTGATGTAGGTAGGTATTAGGGTTGTTGAAACATTGTACATCTGAAACTAATAATAATTAATTCTGTAACTGTGTAGTTTCATGGTGATTAAAAATAGAAAAAAAATCTGAGTAGAAAGTACAGAATGGCATTTAAAAAGGATGGGTTCAAAGGAGGGGCTGGACTGGTGGCACAGTGGGTAGGGCGCCTGCCTTGCACATGGCTGAACCTAGGACAAACCGTGGTTTGATCCCCTGGTGTTCCATTATGGTCCCCCAAACAGGAGTAATTTCTGAGCGCAGAGCCAGGGAGTAAACCCCTGAGCGTCACCAGGTGTGCTCCCCCACAAATAAAAGTACTCAATGGAAAAAGAACAAACTAGAATTTTTTGCTTGATTAAATATAAATGAAATGATAAAGTTAATGAAGGGCTGGAGATATAGTTCAAAGAACTTAGAGTGTATTCTGAGGTGCAGGAGGTTAATCACAGAATGTATGTTTTCCAAACACTATCGGGGAACAATTTGAGCATAGAAGGAGTTCTTTGAGTCGTCTGAGCTCAGGCTGCATATGTATATGTAGCTTAAATACCAAAAAGAAAAGTAGAGAGAATGAGAAGGTTAACACAGATTCAGATGAGACATTTTAAAAAGACATAAACTGATAAAGGGTAGTTATCAAAAAAAAAAAAGTTTTAAACCATTTGTTAATTGAAGTCTTTAGTAATTAGCTAGGAAATGAAATGAATTGGGTATTCAATAAAAGATTAATGGACTTCAAGGGTAATACATATATCACAGACACGTAATGAAATATTTTGCAGTCACAAAAAATGATAAAATCATGCAGTCTGTTGCAACTTAGTTGAAACTGGAAGATACCATGTAAAGTAAAGTAAGTCAGAAGAAGTTCAAATGGTAGATGATCTCAATTATCTATAGTTTATAGAATAAGAGGACAAGGGTATATAAGGTTTCAAAGGTGGACAACCTTTAGTTCTAGATTATAGAAATATAAAGATCAGTGAAGAAGAGAAATAAGGGATAGGATATTATGGGGTCAAGGATCAGGAACAAGATGAAGGTATGTATATACACACACACACACACACACACACACACACACACACACATATATATATATATATATATATATATATATATACCATAGAGCCACATATAAAACATCAGTATTCTAAGAATGAGCAATAAACTACAATAATGAAAATTTAAAAATGTGCCTGTGAAGGAGGCAGGTTTTGTGTGGGGATGAACCTGGTACCAATGGAGGAAGAAGATTCACACCAGTGGTAGAATTAGTGTTGGAACATTGTATGCCTGAAACTCTATTATGAACACAACTTGAAATCAAGGTGAATAAATAATTTTATTTGTAAAAGAAAAACTCTTTTAGATCTCAATATTTAAAAACAAACAATTCAATTAAAGAATAGTTTAGGGTTCCATAGATAGCGTAGTGGCTAAAAACTCCTGCCTTCCAAGCATAAAACTAGGTCCTACGCCGTCTGTATACATTGAACATACAGATGGTCCTTTCAGCTCTGCCTTGAACTCCTAGCTTTGTGGAGAGTGTAACCTAACGTAAGTTATATGGGTACACACTGCAGTTAAAAGTGTGTGTGTGTGTGTGTGTGTGTGTGTGTGTGTGTGTGTGCGCGCGCGTGTGTGTGTCAAATAGTACAGTAGGTAAGGCCTTTTCTTTGCATGTGGCCTACAGGGTTTGATCCCTAGTATGCCAAGTGGTTCCCTGAGCCCCATCAGGAGTGATCCCTGACCACAGAGCCAGGAATAAGCCCTGAGTACTGCTGGGTGTAGCTCAGAAAAGCAAACATAAAGGAAGAAAAAATAGAAATATACTGCTACAAAATTCTCCTAAAGTGGTATTATATTGCATGAAGGTTATATGATTTAAAAAGCAAGACAACTGTATGTTTTATATAAGAATTTCACTTAGAGGCCAGATCGGTGGCATGGAGCAGTAAGGCTTCTGTCTTGCCTGCACTAGCCTAGAATGGACCGAGGTTCGATCACCTGGCATTCCATATGGTACTCCAAGCCGGAGCTATTTCTGAGCGCATAGCCAGAAGTAAAACCCTTAGCATTACCGAGTATAGCCCAAACCAAAAATTTCACTTAATGAAAAATGCAAATGGCAAGGAAGGATGGAAAAAAGATACCAAGTTAACATTAGTAAAAAATATATACCTGAGTTATTTTATTAATACTAAAGTAGATTTTAGATAAGGAATATTACTAGAGATTAGCATGATGACAAAGTGGCCATTATAACAAAGATGATATGATGACCCCAGTCCATTTGTACAATCTCAATAGAACTTCAAAATACATGTAGCAAAAATAGATATAGTTGCAAGAGGTGATAGGCAAAACCAAAATTGTTGTTTGACATTAATAAACCACTTATATCTCTGAGCTTATCTGGGCAGGAAGTGTATGGATGGAAGGGAAATAAGACATTAGTGTAGGGAAAGTAGGCACTCTAGTGGTAGGTGTGGTGTTGGGATGATGATGATGTTTTTGAAGTTATTGGTAACGACCCATTTTAAATTGTGGTATTTCAATAAAAATGAGGAGAAAAGGAATAAAATGAAATAATTAAATCAAAATAAAGGATATAGATAAAGAAAAAGAAATGAAGGAAAGGAGAAAAGAAAGGAAGGTATGAAGGGAGGAATAAAGGAAGGAAGGGAGGGAGGGAGGGAGGAAGGAAGGAAGGAAGGGAAGGAAGGAAGGAAGGAAGGAAGGAAGGAAAGGAAGGAAGGAAGGAGAGGAAGGAAGAAGGAAGGAAGGAAGGAAGGAAACTAGAAGATTATGGATCCCTGGTAAATTTACTGAGTTACCATGTTTGTCTTTAACTAGTGGACTACATTTTGTTTGTGTGAGAGGAAAAGAGCTCCCTTTTTGTTTTGTTTTAAGAATGTGTTCCCCCCAAAAAAAACTCCTATGTTTCATTGCAGCATCATTCACGATATCCAAAATCCAGAAAGCCAACACAAGTGTCCAAGAACAGATGACTGGATAAGAAACTGTGGTACATGTATGGCTATGAAATACTTGTTTGTCTATAAGAAAATATAAAATAATTCAATTCACTGCTACATGGTTGTATCTGAGAGTACCATGCTGAGTGAGTTAAAAGGGACCAACACACAATGATCTCTTTCATATGTGGGTTAGAAAGAAATATAGTAAGAAATAAAAAATGGGGGGCCCGGAGAGATTAGCACAGTGGCGTTTGCCTTGCAAGCAGCCGATCCAGGACCAAAGGTGGTTGGTTCGAATCCCAGTGTCCCATATGGTCCCCCGTGCCTGCCAGGAGCTATTTCTGAGCAGACAGTCAGGAGTAACCCCTGAGCACCGCCGGGTGTGACCCAAAAAACCAAAAAACCAAAAATAAATAAAATAAAAAAATGTGGTAAAAAAAAAAAAAGAAAAAACATACGGAATCTCATAGTAGACTACATAATAAGTTTAATGAGGGTAGGCATGGGACTGGGTAAATGAAGGTGGGAGAGTATGGAGACAATGGTGGAGGAAAGCAGACACTCTGATGGAAGAGGTGTTGTTGGAATATTGTATGCATGAAACCTGTTATCAATAATATTGTGAACCATAATATCAAAAATGTAAAACAAAAAGGCCCAAAGTTATAGCACAGTGCCTCCTCCCTCCGGAAAACAAAAATCAGTAGATTGCCAAGATATAGGGTAGACGAGGTGACATTCCTAGATCAAATTATGCTTCAGGAAGACAGAGACAAAAAGGGCCATTCTTCAAAGAGGAAAAAAGATATGAGTAAGAATGAGTTTCACTTCTTTCCCACTATTTTTTTAATTTCTCACTATTTCTGTCTCTTCTCTACTCAAGAGCATGATATGGACCTTAGCAACTAACTAGTCTCTAAGTCGGTAGATATAGAAATTTCTCAAGAATTTGGGAGTAAGTCCCACTTAAACATGAATTTGGAAGGGACAGAACTATAGGAGTAATTCCTAAGTGCAGAGCTAGGAGTAATTCCGCTGGGTGCGTATCACCAGGTGTGGCCCTAAACAAACAAATAAAAGCAATAACAAAAAAAGAAAATTTGGAGTCCTGAATTCAGTCCTCAAATTCAAGCTTTAACACTTTTTTTTTGTTGTTGTTGTTGTTTTTTGGATCACACCTGGCAGTGCTCAGGGGTGACTCCTGGCTCTGCTCTGAGCCCACTCGTGGCAGGCTCAGGGCCATACGGGATGCCGGAAATCCAACTGGGGTCTGTCCTGGGTCGGCTGCGTGCAAGGCAAACCGCCCTACCGCTGTGCTATCTCTCCTGCCCTCAAACTTTAACACTTAACTGAGTTCAAGCATAGAGAGTATAACTGTATATACAGTTATTATTCAGCCATTTACCTAGTTATGGTGGTCTGACTTATTAATTGGGGATGATACCAACCTTGAATGTATGTTTGAGGGCTAAACCAGGTAACACTTGTGTGGGTATTAATATTCTCTTGGTTATAACCTGGGGCATCTAAAATTTTTAAATTTATTTTTGTATAATTAAACTTTAAACACAGTCCAGAGCTTCCATTTGCCCTACTAGTCAAAGACAAGCAAATAATACAAGAAAATAGACTATTTCATAGATGCTTGAGTTTTTTTCTGGATCGTATGAGTCTTAAACTCAACCTAGTTAGTATTTTCTCCTCTTTCTTCTTTCCAGTCTTCTTTCCTCCCTCCTAAAGTCTTTGGTGACATAGCTGTAGGGCAGGAAACACCTGCTCTCTTGTTTTACTTAACGCCAAACATATATTCCAAATGAATGGATTTGATGATGCATACATTATACCTCATTAAAACTATTTTTTAAAGTGATTCTAGTACATCTTAAAATTACTCAGTAATACCCTCTTATATTGGTGAGCATTTTTTATAGCATAAAAAAATCCTGTCATCCTCATTATCCTCTGTTAAACCTTGCAATATCCTGTGAGAGAGATGTTATAATTATTTTCATTTTATAGTAGAGAAAGGAGGCTCAGAGTTGTTAAAGGACTTTAACTAGATTGTTTTCAGTTTCTGTGCCTACATGATTCCTTCACCCAATAAAATGTCAGTCTGTAAACATCTTTTTTCCAGGTACTTTCCTCTGATGGAAGCAGGGATCAGGCACCTGTTAATTTGGTTTATTATTATTGCTATATTATTATTATTATTATTATTGTTATTATTATTTTTTGGTTTTTGGGTCACACACCCGGCGGTGCTCAGGGGTTACTCCTGGCTGTCTGCTCAGAAATAGCTTCTGGCAGGCACGGGGGACCATATGGGACATCGGGATTCGAACCATTCACCTTTGGTCCTGGATTGGCTGCTTGCAAGGCAAACGCCGCTGTGCTATCTCTCCGGGCCCTATTATTATTACTCTTATCTTAAATCTGTTCTGTGTCTTTGGTTGCCCCACTGTGTTGATATATTTGATGAGGTATCTAGGTAAAGACCCCTGTAGAAGTTGTTTCAGTCCAAAACTCTTAAAGAGGGGCCGGAGAGATAGCATGGAGGTAAGGCGTTTGCCTTTCATGCAGAAGGTCCGTGGTTCAAATCCCGGCGTCCCATATGGTCCCCCGTGCCTGCCAGGAGCAATTTCTGAGCATAGAGCCAAGAGTAACCCCTGAGCACTGCTGCGTGTGACCCAAAACCCCCCCCAAAAAAAAACAAAAAAAAAAAAACAAACCAAAACTCTTAAAGAAATGTGGAGGTTTAGCTTTGATCATAATGTACAAGCTGGGTGGACTGTGTTGAGCTCTGACTATAGAATCTGACCCTTTTATTATATATAAGTAGTATATTAGATATATTCACATATATATACTTATATATATGCTTATATATAAGTGTATATATATCTTATATACCTGTATCTATATACTTATGTATATCTTATATACTGTATCTTAATATAAGATATAAAACAGATATAAGTAGTATATCTGTTATGCTTCAGAGCTCTCTACCATTAAGTTTCAAAAAAACACATAGGTCAGGGTGAGAGAGAGAGAGAGAGAGAGAGAGAGAGAGAGAGAAGAGAGAGAGAGTAAAGTGAGTGGGGCATTTGCCTTGCAAGTGGCATACATAGGTTAGATCTCAGGCAACCCATAAGGTCCTCTGATCCTGCAGGAATAAACTCTAAGTACCAAGCCAGGAGAAAGCCTTTGACACCAGTACATGTGGCCCCAAAATAGAAGAAAGGAAGGAAAGAAAGAAAGAGAGAGAGAAAGTAAGAGAAAAGAAAGAAAGAAAGAAAAGAAAGGAAGGGAGGGAAGAATAAAGAAAGAAGGAAGAAATAATAAATAGGCCTAATCATCTTTGATTCTCCCAAGTATAGGAAGGACAGAGAAGAAAATAAATTTGAGGAGAGAGTAAAAAGAAGCATATTGGAATAAAGCAAGGGAGAAAGAAAGAAAGAAAGAAGAAAGAAAGAAAGAAAGAAAGAAAGAAAGAAAGAAAGAAAGAAAGAAAGAAAGAAAGAAAAAGAAAGAAAGAAAGAAAGAAAGAAAAGAAAGAAAAAGAAAGAAAGAAAGAAAGAAAGAAAAAGAAGAAAGAAAAGAAAGAAAAAAGAAAGAAAGAAAGAAAAGAAAAAAGAAAGAAGAAGAAAGAAAAAGAGAAAAAAGAAAGAAAAAAAAGAAAAAAAAGAAAGAAAAAGAAAGAAAGAAAGAAAAGAAAAAGAAAGAAAGAAAGAAAGAAAGAAAGAAAGAAAGAAAAAGAAAGAAGAAAAAAGAAAGAAAAGTAAAATACATAGCCCTGATCACCCTTGATCCAGAGTATAGGGAAGAGAACAGAGAAGTAAAGAAATCAAGCAGAGGGTAAGAAGAAGCATATGGAAGACAATAAGAGGACAAGATGTAAGTGGATTTGAATGCATTGATGGGTTGAAGTTTATATATCTAATATATACATATCACATATATACATATCACTGCATCAACATCAGTGAAATCGTGAGATCCAAACTACAACTACCAAACTTAAAAATGCTTCTAGAGGGCTAGGAAGGAACTTGGAACACTGGTGGGGAGGAAGTTGACACTGGTGGAGATCTGGAATGGTGCCAAGGCCATTGTATGTGCTCAACTATAAATCACAGTACCTTAAAAAACAAAACAAAACAAATCAATCCATCACACAAACAAAAACCCCACATAGGCCTAGATACAATGCCAATTCTACCAAGTCAGATTCAAGGTTTGGATTTGAGAAGCTGAAATAACTTTTTCTGATGCTTGATGGTTGAAACTTTGTAGGCAATGAATAATAATAGAAAGAAGATTAATTTGGAAATTATGAAAAGGAGAGAAAGATAGAGATAAGAAAACTAATTAGGGCCCGGAGAGATAGCACAGCGGTGTTTGCCTTGCAAGCAGCCAATCCAGAACCAAAGGTGGTTGGTTCGAATCCCGGTGTCCCATATGCTCCCCCGTGCCTGCCGGGAGCTATTTCTGAGCAGACGGCCAGGAGTAACCCCTGAACACTGCCGGGTGTGGCCCAAACACCAAAAAAAAAAAAAAAAAAAAAGAAAAGAAAACTAATTAGGAGGCTTTGGAAACTGGCCCAGGTCTGAGAGGTACTAAGACATGAGACTATTGAACAAAAGGGATGTAAGTGGAAACTATTTCCAAGGAGCAATATTTGGATGGAGGGAAAAAGAGAAGGGGAGAAAAAAAAAAGACCACAAATCCATAGAAATCCACGAAACCAGACAGTTTCTTGACTTTTCTTCAAGTCACCAATTTTTGATTTGGGAGCATGAGTCAGACAGCAACAGCTTTTGTGTTTGCTTTGCTGATTGAATATTAGAGTTCCAGGTTTTTGAGCTGGGCTGTAGTTCTAATTTTAGAGGAGCTTAGCATTGATATTTTGCTTCTAGGCCCTGAATATGGAGATACTTTTTTTTTTTGGGGGGGTGACATTTCAATCAGTGTTCAGGGAATCCAGGGGCCATTCAGCATTTCTTGGCCAACTAGACTGGTGGCTGAATGCTGGGACCAAGGATATGATGTTGCTTAATCTTTGTAGTATGGGGAACACATCTGTCACCAGGAATGCTCCAGGGCTGTATCCAGGGATTCTTGAAGTTGGGTACATGCTAAACATTAATCCTTATACTGTATTATCACCCTACAGAACCTTTATTATAGCTGACTTTCTGCTTATAACTGTTCCTATTGCTTTCAGATTTCTCAAGAAATTTCTGATTTAAAAGACAAATTTTAAAGCCAAGCACAAAAGTTTTAGCATCAGAGGAAGACTGGAGGTGGAACAATATTGGTCCTTCTGATTCCACTTTGGCACTTTATGGATCCTGGACTCTCAGTTATGGACCAGCACTGGTAGCAATAGCAACTACAAAGGTGTTCAATATGGGAAACTGAGTTAAGTCCTAGTAAATAGGGCAATGAGACAAAACATTGGAAGAAAATATTAGGTATTTAATGAACAAAGACAAAAGAAAAAATGTACGACTTATAGTAATACCAGAAAGGGAGGAAAAAGGGAAAGGTGATGAACAACTAGTGAGGGAGATAATAAAATAGAACTTTCCCACTCTCTAGAAGGGGGGCTGCTGTACAAACCCAAAAGGAAAATTTATGCTTTGACATCTGTAAATGTCAGGGTTGGCCCACCCTAAAAAGGACAGAAACTAGCCAGAGAAAATTGTGAAACTAGGATGTTTACTTGAACTCTAATGTTGGTGGGCAGACAGGTGTCCCCAACACCTGTTATTTCACTGATACAGCTTGACATAGACTACAATTTACCTTGCATTAAAAATCAGATAAAATATTGATGATTCTAATCATTGAGATTCATTTGCTTAAAGAAGGTAATAGTGGGGGCCAGGCGGTGGCGCTGGAGGTAAGGTGCCTGCCTTGCTTTCGCTAGCCTTGGACGGACCGCGGTTCGATCCCCCGGCGTCCCATATGGTCCCCCAAGAAGCCAGGAGCAACTTCTGAGCGCATAGCCAGGAGTAACCCCTGAGCGTCACAGGGTGTGGCCCCAAAAAACGGGAAAAAAAAAAAAAAAGAAGGTAATAGTGAGTTCTTACATTTCACTGTAAAAATGCAGACCATTGTTAGTGAATAGAAACAATGTTCGCTACATTGATTGTTGTTCTTCTTTCCCTGAGTTGGTTTCCAAGATTATGTTTAAAGTTCCATTTTTCTCTTTCATTTGTCTTGCACTATGTGGTGGGATCCAGTTAATAAGAAACAGATACTAAGAGGTTTTGCATGTCAAGTTAAGGCAGGTTAATAATTGCTTACCCACAATATAAGAGCAAACGGTAGCCAGGATCAAAAGCTATTTTTCCTGCACTTTCGGAGCTGCCAGAATTTCCTTTGGGTGTGTACTGGCTAATTGTGGGGAAAAGCTCAACATCTGAATGATGTCAACATTATAACCCACACCAGACCCCAGGCAGTTGGCATCTATCCAGTTGGATGAGAACGCATTTAATCTTTTCTGAAAAGACAGGAAAGGCTAGTAAGTCATGCTGAAGGGCCAGGCAAGCTGCTTAAATCCCAAACCCCACCTTTGGAGCATCTTCAATGGCCAGAGCATTAGAGGTAGGGGATGTGGTGGTTGTCGGCCCTATTAATTGTCTGACATTTGTTGTTTGCACAGGATGACCACAGACATGATTTCACACCATCCTCTGAGAGTGATAAAATGGTGCCTGTCTATACACAGGGCCTAGAACTCCCTTGGCTCCAGTGGCATGTGGGTGTGGGTGTCAGCTCCTGGTCTTGTTGGGATGGCAGTGCCCAGGTGAAAATTGAATAGTGCCACACTCTTCAAACCAGAATTGAAGGCACATGACTTCGGGGGTACCCTATTTGGAAGGCAGCTATGCTCACCCTTTACCACCAAAGCCACTGGGATACCCTATTTGGAACTCTGGCTATAGCCCCTCCCCTGAAGGCCCATGGAGGAATTTGTGCTTGTATCAGTCATCATGGACCTTCCTATTGACCATTCTGATAACAAGTTGCTCTTAACATACTTTCTCATTGGAGATCCACATTTTGACCCACAGATGTCTGAAGATCGGCCTTATTTTTTTGAGGAGGTGCTCCCAAGTGATCACGGGCCTTTGGGCTACTCCAGGCAGTACTAAGACAACTGGGTGGGCAGTTCCATGCAAGAGTCCAAGGATGTGACGCAGGACCATCAGGGCCATCCTAATACCAGAAGATTATGTGTGTCATGTGTTCGTAGACCTGTCCTATCTCCCTAACTCCAAGTCTGCAATTGTGTTGGGAAGGGTGACCCTGGGCACATGGTTCCACTGAAGGTGGGAAATTTTCTTAGCAGCCTCATCCAACAGTGAGCAGAGCTACAGAGGCAAGCAGCCCAGCACTTGAACCTGAACAGTCATGGTTGCCATTTCTGCAGCCTCTCTGGGCATTCAGCTCTCCATGCACATTATTCTCCTTCAGTCCTCACACACTTCACCTGGTTTCATTACCTCTGTGTTCTTGATAAGGAAACCAAAGCAAAGGGGGTAGAAATGTTCCCCAAATGTGTAGCTTCTGAAATTGTTTCTACTCATGCTGGGTAAGCATGATTAGGAACACCATAGATTCATTATGTGCTTGATTTGAACGCATTTTTGGTCATTGTACCTTTAGAAAGCTTTTATTATTATTAAAATAATTATTTTATTTGTTTACTTTTAATTTCTAATTGATTATTGTGACCCCAATGGGTCATTGGCATACTTGCAAACTCACTCCCAAATCAGTTTTTTTTGTTTGTTTTGTTTGGGGGCCACACCTGGCAGTGCTCAAGGGTTATTTCTGGCTCTGTGCTCAGAAATCACTTCTGGTAGGCATGGGGGAACCATATAGGATGCTGGGGATTGAATCTGGGTTAGGCTTGGGTTGGCTGCATGTAAGGCAAACACCTTACTGCTGTACTATTACTCTGGCCCCAAATCAGGGTTTCTTATGTGAAGGTTCCCAGCCTTCTCCATCCATTCCAGAGCTCTCTTAAGGATTATAGGTCTGATGTTGTTTATTAGCCTTTTTGTTTGTATGTTTGTTTTATTTTGAGAGCCATACACATGAGTGCTCAAGGGTTATTACTCCTGGCTCTAAGGGGACATTTCTGGTGGTGCTCAGGAGGTTCATATGGGATTCCAGGAATCGAAGCTGCGTAGGCAGCATGCAAGGCAAATGTCCTACCTGCTGTGCTATCAATCTGTCCCCCCATTTTTTAAAAATTTTTATTGTGACCAATGTGAATTACAAGTCTTTCACATTTATATTTAAGGTACATAGTGACAGTGGATTAGGGCCATCCCCACCACCAGTGTTGTCCTCCCTCTGCCCCTGTTCCCAGGAAGCATTTCATAACTCCATACCTCGCCCTTTTGTTGTCCCCCGCCCCCACTGCTAGTGTAACAGGTCCCTTTGGTATGTAACTTGTTGTAGATTGGGTATCTTGTCAATCTGTCCCTTCTGTTTTTCAGCTGTTGTCTCTTACCCCAGCAACACAGGAAGTTGTTTTAGGGGAAGAATGAGTGTCTGATAGATCTGTCTACCTGCTCTATAGGACAGAAATGAGAAATGGCCTGTGGGCTCAGACGCTCACAGGACTCCTGGCCTTTATGTTTCCTAATGAATTTTAGTCTCCCAAGGTGGCTTTTACAAGCTACTCTTACTTTTTCAGGAGATGAAGAAAGACATTGTAGGTGCCAAGTGTCTGTCATGGCGTTGTTTTTTGTTTTGTTTTGTTTTGTTTTTTTAATTTATTGAATTGTGAGATACAAAGGTGTTCATAATTGAGTTCAGTTACAAGTCCCTTCACCAGGGCCCATTTCCCTTGTTCTGGAGGTTCTTTAACATTCTTAGAAGACAGAAAAAGCAGGCTTTTTGTCCTAAGTGGCCTGGGCTGGTCCTAGGATGTGTACAGGGACTGATGGTTCAACATAGGATGTTGAGTGCTAGGCTGGGTTAAGCACTAATCAGAAGTAGACAGATCCATACTCTGTGTGTGTGTGTGTGTGTGTGTGTGTGTCGTGTGTGTGTGAGAGAGAGAGAGAGAGAGAGAGAGAGAGAGAGAGAGAGAATACATGAGTGTATATGACTCTGTGGGTGTGTAAATGTGTGTGAGTGGGTGAGTGGTGTGAGAGATTTGGCTGTCCATAGGTATGGAAATGTCTATGATTGTGTAAGGAGTATGTGTGAGAATATATTAATGAGTGTATGAAGAATATGTGTGTATGCATGTGTTAAGTTGAGAGTCATGAGTGTGTGGGGGTGTGAGTGTTTGTGTGTATTTGTAGTTCCAGGAGTGTGAAACTGCAGATGGATTTGCCAAGGCAAGTAGAGCAAGAGTGGGAGGATCAGTGGGTAATGAGAAGTGGGAGGAAGCAGTAAGGAGGATAAGTGGGGGTTCTCCTGAGACCACAGGATTGGTGTTGATGACACTTCCTGGTAGCTGGTCCTGGGAACTCATGAGAGTTAAAAGGAGACAATTCCAACTGCTCATCCATTGAGGAATCTTGTACAAATTGTATTAAAAATTCTAGCCTAGAGTTGCAAGGTTATGATGCAGCAGAGAGGCTACCTAGAAGGGGCAAGGCCCTAGCACTTCAGAACAAAGCCCTGTTGTTTTCTTTTTTCTTCCCCCCCTCCCCCCCAGCCCTGTTGTTTTCAAAACAAATGTTTGCATGGCTATCTTCTGGTTTCCTTCCCATGTTACTTCCACACATTCTTTTTACTTACCTCATATGGCAACCGAAACAGCCCATTTATTCATGTGCAACACCCTTTGCTAAGCCATGAATTCCCCAAAAGTGTCTACTTGCCAGATTTCTGCCTGTGAAAATCCTGCTCATTTGACCAGCACAGACAAGTGATTGTAGATGTTCAAGCAGGAAAAAATGAGGGACATTGTTGTTAGCAGGGGCGCATCATAGCATAACTGAAATCAGCAAGCCGAAAAAAAAAAACAGCAAAAATACTACCTACTGTTGTTAACAATGTTTTGATGGAATAGGTTCATTATATACATGGAAATTTTAATTTTTTATCTTTTGGTACAAGCAGTATTTTAACTGATAAAAAATGTCCATACCAACAACCTGACCTAAGAGCAGGTTATCCTACCCCTACAGCTGACGATAAGACAAAATCAGAAGACTTGTCACCCTTTGGTCAGTCCAAAAGTCAAGAGCACAATTTACAGATGACTGGCTGATAGAACCATGACCGGACTGTATGTATCCTGTGACCAATAAAAAAGCCCTAGTCTAGGGTTTGAGCTATGACCTGCACAACAACCATGATCTCCAGTTCCAAAGGTCTGCCTGAGACAATTGCAACGGAATGGGTCTTCTGGAAACACAAAGAAAGACGCTATCATAGGCTCCATCCTAGGATCAGTGCAAAGACCAAGATCACCAAACACAGAAGACGGATTAAAATGACACTGAGGGAACAGAACTTCTAGAACCACAAAGAAAAGCTTCGTCATAAGTTCCACCCCTTGACCTGTGCAGATACCGAGATCTCTAGATACAGAGGTCTGATCTTATCACCCAGGACGAAGCAGAAGTCTTCCAAATGCCACGAAAGCACCAAGGGGAAGAGTAAATGAACCTGAACGAAGTCTATAGTTAATCCCATGACAATATACTCCAAGGGTGGAGAAACCCCGTATCTCTTAGGCCAAAGGAATTCCTTTTCAAATGACCACAATATTTACCGTGCCTGTGCAGGAGGGAAAAAAAAAAGCACAAAACAATTTTTTTTTTAATATCTATCTAGGGTTTTTTTTTGGGGGGGGGGCCACACCCGGCGATGCTCAGGGGTTACTCTGGCTGTCTGCTCAGAACTAGCTCCTGGCAGGCACGGGGGACCATATGGGACACCGGGATTCGAACCAACCACCTTTGGTCCTGGATCGGCTGCTTGCAAGGCAAATGCCGCTGTGCTATCTCTCCGGGCCCATCTATCTAGGTTTTGTCGATTTCTTCATTTTGGTATGGTTACTCAAGTTGTTGTCTCCATTTATATTTATTTATTTATTTATTTTCTTCTTTTCTTTTTCTTTAGGTGCTATGCCATGTTTTTTATCTGAAGACCATGGCTTTTATGTGGTGCTTATCTTTATTGTTGGAGTGCTCACTGGATATTTTATTTGACACTTCTTTTTGTACTGTTGAGGTGTTTCACCTTCTTTTTCTCCATCTCTCAAACCAATGATGAGAGCCTCTAGAAGGACTCCGCCCATTTTTGACGTATTTGATTTTTACCCAGGTTTATCACTTTTCTCTTCTTCAAACAAAACCACATAACTGAAACTATCTAGTACCACCTCCTAGTTAGAGGAGGAAACAAGGGAGGTACCAAGACCAAAACAGGTGTAGGACCACTAAGTAGTAAGCTAGGCTCAGAGGGGACCCGTATTCTAGCAGCCCCGGGGGTGAGGGAGGAGGATATGGGAGGTAGGATGGCAACAGAGGTGTAGGGAAGATAATTCGGTGATGGGAATCCCCCTGATATTATGTTAATATGTAACTAAAATATTGTCAACAATATGTAAGCTACTATGATCAAAATAAAAATTATATTAAAAACTGTCCATACCAAAAATAAGGGGGGATGTTGGTGGGAGGTCGAGGAAAAAATGTTTATACCCTCTTGTCCCACCAAGGGTACTTTGCAGTAAAATTAATATATATATATATATATTTTTTTTAGTCACACCCGGCAGTGCTCAGGGGTTACTCCTGGCTCCATGCTCAGAAATCGCTCCTGGCAGGCATGGGGGACCATATGGGATGCTGGGATTTGAACCAATGACCTTCTGCATGAAAGGCAAACCCCTTACCTCCATGCTATCTCTCCAGCCTCAAGTTAAAATATGTTAATAAGAAAAAGCTACCTCCTACTCTCTCTCTCTCTCTCTCTCTCTCTCTCTCACACACACACACACACAGACACACACAGACACACACAGACACACACACACACACACACAGAGTACAGTACCTTGGATCAAACCAGGCCCTCAAATGTTTAAGGCAGGCACTCTATCATTGATCTACATTCCTGGCCCCATCATCACTTTCAGTTGTGAGAAGAAATGGAAATTATCCAACTTCCCTATAATAGATATTATAATAAAGGAAATTATACAGCCAATAGGTGAAAATTATGATGAAAACTAATAAAAGTCTTTGATTATAAAAAACTATGTATGAGTATGTTATGTGGATTCCATAAAAGTATGAATAAGAATGTGTATGGGAACAAAAATATAGTTCTTAACGCATTATTTATATTCAAATATTGATTAATAACTCTTAGGAAAAAAATGGCTTCTATTACTTCAAAGTCCCTGACTCATGATTTCTGTCCTGGTCTGTAATCTGTCTGATGCTGTGCCTTGAGTGAAATTATTTGTGTATGACATTCAGTCCACTTTGAACCATAAACTCTTCAATAGCAAGGATCTTCTTTCACTTTTCTTTATCTCACAGGTCACTTCAATTTACTTGGCACATAGTGAATGCTCAATAAACATTTATTAGGTGAGTTAAATCATTGCCTGGATTACTTTGAGTTTCAAAGTAAAAACTTGAAGGATATACTTATCACATGTCATCTGGACAAAATAAAAACAAACAAACAACAGTTTCAAAAAGGGGGGGCTCAGATACCTATATTATTTTTTTATTTTTATTTATTTATTATTTACTTATTTATTTTGTTATTTTTGGGCCACACCAAATGACACTCAGGGGTTTCTCCTGGATATACACTCAGAAATTGCTCCTGGCTTGTGGGGCCATATGGGACACTAGGGATCCAACCAGGTCTGTCCTGGATCGGCCACATGCAAGGCAAACGCCCTACCGCTGTGCTATCGCTTCAGCCCCTACATTATTTTTTTCCCTACATTATTTTTTAAAGACTTTTTTAGAAAGGAAAATTTCCATTAACAAAATCAGTATTTTACATCTGGACTGAGATTTAGATGTAGTAATGAAGGTAGCAGTTGGAAATTTACTAAATTTTGGGGAAATTTTTACATTTGCCTCTTAAAGAAGATATATTTACAAATGGAAACCAGGCTGAGATTTTCCAGTTGGTGCCCAGTTTTCTGTGGTACACGCATGACATTTCCATCATTTTCTTTGGGAGGATAAGCTCCTGGCAACTCACCAAACATTTAAGGCTATTCAAAACAAAAGCTGACCCAGGCACAACAGTTTCAAAGTGGCTTCCAGGAGTTAACAGTTAACAGTTAACAGTCTTCCTTTTGTTCAGAAAACTGTGGGTCTCAGTTGTGGAACTTCAGCTTGGTTTCAATTTGTAAATATCTTGTCTCCTTACGAGGTAAAGAAAAACACTTTTTGAAATCTCAGTAGATATTTTTTCAGTAGATTTTTTTTGGTGGGGGGAGGTGTCACACCCGGCAGTGCTCAGGGGTTACTCCTGGCTATCTGCTCAGAAATGGCTCCTGGCAGGCTCGGGGACCATATGGGACACCGGGATTCGAACCAACCACGTTTGGTCCTGGATTGGCTGCTTGCAAGGCAAACACCACTGTGCTATCTCTCCGGGCCCTTTTCAGTAGATTTTTAAATGTAAGAACAAATGACTGGATAAAGAAAATGTGGTACAAGTACACAATGGAATACTATTTGACTATAAGAAAAGATGAAATCGAGCTGTAACTAAGATCACAGTTGCCATGTTCACATCAGGTCAGATCCATAGACTCACTCTTTTCTCTAATGAGATATAAACCAAACTGAAAAATATTGGGTACACGGGCCATGCAATAGAAAGATGGCTATCTTGGGAGGAGAAGGCAGATCCCATCCTGCAGAAGCCACACTTGCTACATCCATCACCCAGAATCACCATTTTGCTTATGACCTGCCATCATCACTCCTCTGCGATTCTCTTTGGAAACACCGATCTAACCAAACTTCAAGTACCCTGGTTCTGGACTGATATTTCTTGGAGCGAAGTATGGACACCCTCCCCCCTGCATCCTCCTTCTTCCAGGAAGCCTGACAGCAGAAAACACGTCCTTAAAGGTCACAATGTCTATAGTAACGCTTTAAATTTCTAGACCACTACATTTGTTTGATTTTTGTCATTACTATAGGAACATACCAATTTAACAGAATTGGCAGCTAACAAGAACTTACTAGACTTTCTGCCATTGTATTAATGACTTCATTGGAGTTACAGTAATTTTCACAAAAGTGCTTGCTAATGTACTTTATCTTTTATCTTTCAACTTTCTTCTCTTTTTTCTTTCTATTCTTTATTTTTAAAATAATTTTGCTCTCACTTATCTGGAGACAAATTTATTATGGTCAACTATGTCAACCACTTGATGCATTTTCTTTAAATAAAATTTTAAAAAAAAGGGGGGCCAAAAAAAGGGGGGGCAGAGAGATAGCACAATGGCATTTGCCTTGCAAGCAGCCGATCCAGGACCTAAGGTGGTTGGTTCGAATCCCAGCATCCTATATGGTACCCTGTGCCTGCCAGGAGCTATTTCTGAGCAGATAGCCAAGAGTAACCCCTGAGCACTGCCAGGTGTGGCCCCAAAACAAAAAACAAACAAACAAAACCAAAAAAATGCAAAAAACGGGGGGGGGAGATGAAATCATGCAATTTACTGCTATATACATGGAACTAGAGGGTATCATGCTGAGTAAAGTCACTCAGAAGGGGAGGAAAAGATACAGAATGATATCTCTTGTGTGTGAGATATAGAGAAAAATATTAAAGAGCAATAGAAGCTAAGAACCAGTCTATCAAATTGAGCTTACAGCAGTGAGGGGATGGGGAGTTGTGGGTGTACTGACAATGGTGGAGGGAGGCAAACACTTTGTGGATTATGTAGATTAGAATACCATATGCTCAAAACCCTGTCATCAAAGACTATTGTAAACCATGATGCCTCTAATAAAATTTTAAGAAAGAGTCATATTTGGGTTTTGTTTTTATTACTCATGGAGGTTAATGGCTACGGAAAGAGTATATCAGGACCCCAAAGCAGACACTAATCTTTAACCCTCCCTATCCAAAATACTTCACCTGCTACTTAATAAATGTCATGGCTAGCCCAGGATGGTGAGGCTTCAGAGTTTTTCCTCCTCTTTTTTAGAAGGCCAATTAACATTTCCAAGGGTCCTGATAGGAAGGCACAAGTAGATCTCACACATACAGATATCTCTTCTTTCTGCAGCCCATGAACTTTGTTTCATTGACCAATTTGTTTCTTCTAGTTTTGAGCCTGGTCCCCCCCCCCATCTGGAATTTAATTTGATAGGCTTTGTGCTGCTGTTACTCTCTTTTCAAGAAAAACCACACATTCCCTTTCATCAGAGATCCCCTGAGTTTGTAAATTATCTCCCAGAAGAGCTTTTTTCTTTTATTTCTTTTTGGATTTTGCTTCATGCCTGGCAGTGCTCAGAATCTGCTCCCAGCACAGTGCTTGCTGGTTGCTCCAGGTGGTGTGTGGAAAGTTCAGTGCTGGGGATGGAACCTGGGTCTCCTTCACAGCACCAGGTTTCTTTAGCAGAATGTTCTCACATTCTCTTCCCTTCTACTCTACTTCCTTTTCGGTTTCCTTTGTGCCCTTGAAATTGTCTTCTTAAAAAAAAAAAAAAGAAATTGTCTTCTTGAAAAGTAACATTCTCCTTCTACTTAGAGTCTAAGCTCAGGGTTACTTGAAATTATGGAATACTCCACTCTCTGGAGTACACACAGCTAAACAGTAAGTGGTTAATAATGACTCCTACTAGACTCTCATCATCTCTTCTAAAAGAGATCATTATTAGGCTAAATAGAATTAAAATATCTGCTTTTAGGACACTACTTAGAGATGCGTTTTCTTTAACCATTCAAATTGTGGCAATGGAGACAACATTTTTGGGCTTGCCATGTATTATGCATAGTTCATATATGTGTATGGTGGCAAATATTGGGCCTAATAATCTTTCTTTTTTTTTTTTTTTTGGTTTTTGGGTCACACCCGACGTTGCTCAGGGGTTACTCCTGGCTGTCTGCTCAGAAATAGCTCCTGGCAGGCACGGGGGACCATATGGGACACTGGGATTCGAACCAACCACCTTTGGTCCTGGATCGGCTGCTTGCAAGGCAAACACCGCTGTGCTATCTCTCCGGGCCCGGGCCTAATAATCTTTGCAGCTTCTTCTCTCACCCAAGAGGACTCTTTCTCCTACTTTTTGCATCTGACCTTGTACTTGCTCTGACCAATAATCAAAGGCTGAATTGACATCTGGTAGGTCTAGACCTCAAGAAGCATTATGTTTGATCTGTCCTTTAGATTCTGTTCTACACCTGTTGCCTGAGAAAGCCAATTGGGCTGCCCTAGTGGGTATGAGAGTACATGTGCAGGAGAGACAGCAGACAGCAGAGAGGCCTGACTGTGTGAGGCTGTTTGGACCTTTATGGTCTGCTGAACTACAGCTGAAGCTGCTGAAAGAACAATAGAACTCCTTTCCCCCATCCTGCTCACAATATTGTGAGAAATAATTATGTATTTTGTTTGGATCCATTGAAAGGTGGTGACTAGTTTGTTAGCAATACCTAAATGAAACAATGAGGAATCCTCAGGTGTGTGTGTGTGTGTGTGTGTGTGTGTGTGTGTGTGTGTGTGTGTGTGTGTGTGGGAGAGAGAGAGAGAGAGAGAGAGAGAGAGAGAGAGAGAGAGAGAGAGAGAAAGTACATTTTTTTGGATTTCATTTTATTTTATTGAAATCTATTCATTTTATTGAAAACTATAAGCCAGGGCCGGAGAGATAGCACAGTGACGTTTGCCTTGCAAGCAGCTGATCCAGGACCAAAGGTGGTTGGTTTGAATCCCGGTGTCCCATATGGTCCCCCGCGCCTGCCAGGAGCTATTTCTGAGCAGATAGCCAGGAGTAACCCCTGAGCACCGCCGGGTGTGACCCAAAAACCAAAAAAAAAAAAAAAGAAAAAGAAAAAAGAAAACTATAAGCCACATGTAATAAATGTATCTCAGAACAAAACCTGTATATATAATTTTTAATATATAATTTTTATTTTGACCATATTGGCTTATATATCTTTCACAATAGTATTTTAGGTACATATTAACATTGAATCAGGGGAATTCCCATCACCAAATTTGTCCTTCCTCCATCCCTATCCCATCCTGCATCCCACACCCTCATCCCCCGGGGTTGCTAGAATAAGTGGTCCCCTCTGTGTCTAGCTTACTTCTTAGTGAACATATATCTGTTTGGTCCTGGTACCTCTATTTGAGAGGTGGAACTAGATGGTTCAAGTTATGTGGTTTTGTTTAAAGGTAAGAAAAGCAATAAAGG
This sequence comes from Suncus etruscus, assembly GCF_024139225.1. Lineage (NCBI taxonomy): Eukaryota > Metazoa > Chordata > Mammalia > Eulipotyphla > Soricidae > Suncus > Suncus etruscus. The sequence goes on along the minus strand of NC_064848.1, from coordinate 21,743,566 downwards.
GCCCGGAGAGATAGCACAGCGGCGTTTGCCTTGCAAGCAGCCGATCCAGGACCAAAGGTGGTTGGTTTGAATCCCGGTGTCCCATATGGTCCTCCGTGCCTGCCAGGAGCTATTTCTGAGCAGAAAGCCAGGAGTAACCCCTGAGCAACACCGGGTGTGGCCCAAAAACCAAAAAAAAAAAAAAAAAAAAAAAAAAAAAAAGCAATAAAATGAGGTAATAATCAAATAAGCTGAAAATGAGCGGAGTCCTTCTAGAGGCTTTCAACCTCAGTTTGAGAGAGGAAAGGGAAAAAAGAAGTGAAACACCACAATAATACAAAAGGAAATATCAAATAAAAAAAATCCAGTGAGCACTACAGCATTAAAGGCAAGCACCACTCAATAGTCTCAGTCCTGAAATAAAACCATGCCAGGGTGCAAAAAGAAAGAAAAAGATAAAAATAAAGTAAAATAAAATTGGATTTTAAAGGAAAAGTAGAGTTGCTTTCCTTGGAAAGTCTTCATATTTATTAACTATTACAAAGTTGCTCATGATTGAGTGTTTCAATCATACAATGTACAACAACCATCACAGGTTCACATTCCCCCCAACCACTGTCCCCAGTTTCTCTTCTGTGCTTTCTCCTCTGCCCCTATAACAGATATATTTCTTCTTTCTCTTTTCCTTTTTTTTTTTTTTTTTTAGCCTTAACAGAGTCTTGAAAGAGAAAGAACAACCTAGGAACTTGAGATAACAATAACAAATAAAACAAATACCAAACATATATACAGAAAATATATGCTGTTCCTTCTAATACCAAAACACTGTGTGAAAAACCATTCATATTAAAACACTTTTCTTGTAAAATATATCTGGCATACTTAAAGAATAGAAAATAAAAAAACCGCATGCCACTACTTAGCTAAAGAAAAAATTATAGTACAAGAGAGATGGCATTTCCCTTGCATACAGCCAACCCAAACTGGATACCTAGCACCACATCTGAGTATCATCAGGAGTCATTCCTGAGCAAAGAGCAGTAGTCAACTCTGAGAACAGGTGGATGTGGCCTACCCCACCTCCCATGCCTAAAAGAATACAATAGATACAAACACATTTTCTCCCTCCCTCCCTAGAGGGAGTCATTTCCTTAATTGTTGTTTATCATTCCATGCAGGTCTATATTTAATATGTAGCTTTGCAGTTTTATTGTTTTCTATAAAGGAAATCATCTGTATGCACCAACAGTTTGCTTTCTTTGTTCAAATGTCAGATTTTCAAGGTGTGTTCATGTTAGTACAGATGAAAAAACATTGGCTTCTACTTGTGGGATAGTAGATAGTTTTATCCTGTTTCACCCTCACTCAGGTTACACTGTAGATAAACACCTACTTCATTTATCTCCTACATTCCCTCACTCTCTTCTTCTAGTACAGGTAGGATAAATGTGTTTAGACATGGTGATTCCACTGTAGTAGGAGATCTTACATTATAAAGCAGAAGGCAGATCTAAATTGTAAATCTCAACAGAAATGTAAGCCACATGTCATTCAAATTTTCTAATAGTTACATTTTATTTTATTTTTATTTATTTATTTATTTATTTATTTATTTATTTATTTATTTATTTTTTATCCCTGGCAGCCTTTGGCTGTTGCAGGCTCCCACCTAGTTGTGCTCAGGGGTCGCCTCCTGTGGTGCTTGGAATGATGTGGTGCTAGGAGTTAAACCTGGTCTCCTGCATTCAAACCATGAGTACTATTTTTTTTTGTAGATTTTTTTAAATTTATTTAAGCACCTTAATTACATACATGATTGTGTTTGGGTTTCAGTCATGTAAAGAACACCACCCATCACCAGTGCAACATTCCCATCACCAATGTCCCAAGTCTCCCTCCTCCCCACCCGACCCCCGCCTGTACTCTAGACAGGCTCTCCATTTTCCTCATACATTCTCGTTATTCGGACAGTTCAAAATGTAGTTATTTCCCTAACTAAACTCATCACTCTTTGTGGTGAGCTTCCTGAGGTGAGCTGAAACTTCCAGCTCTTTTCTCTTTTGTGCCTGAAAATTATTATTACAAGGGTGTCTTTCATTTTTCTTAAAACCCATAGATGAGTGAGACCATTCTGCGTTTTTCTCTCTCTCTCTGACTTATTTCACTCAGCATAATAGATTCCGTGTACATCCATGTATAGGAAAATGTCATGACTTCATCTCTCCTGACAGCTGCATAATATTCCATTGTGTATATGTACCACAGTTTCTTTAGCCATTCGTCTGTTGAAGGGCATCTTGGTTGTTTCCAGAGTCTTGCTATGGTAAATAGTGCTGCAATGAATATAGGTGTAAGGAAGGGGTTTTTGTATTGTATTTTTGTGTTCCTAGGGTATATTCCTAGGAGTGGTATAGCTGGATCGTATGGGAGCTCGATTTCCAGTTTTTGGAGGAATCTCCATATCGCTTTCCATAAAGGTTGAACTAGACGGCATTCCCACCAGCAGTGGATAAGAGTTCCTTTCTCTCCACATCCCCGCCAACACTGTTTATTCTCATTCTTTGTGATGTGTGCCATTCTCTGGGGTGTGAGGTGGTATCTCATCATTGTTTTGATTTGCATCTCCCTGATGATTAGTGATGTGGAACATTTTTTCATGTGTCTTTTGGCCATGTGTATTTCTTCTTTGTCAAAGTGTCTGTTCATTTCTTCTCCCCATTTTTTGATGGGGTTAGATGTTTTTTTCTTGTAAAGTTCTGTCAGTGCCTTGTATATTTTGGAGATTAGCCCCTTATCTGATGGGTATTGGGTGAATAGTTTCTCCCACTCAGTGGGTGGCTCTTGTATCCTGGGCACTATTTCCTTTGAGGTGCAGAAGCTTCTCAGCTTAATATATTCCCATCTGTTAATCTCTGCTTTCACTTGCTTGGAGAGTGCAGTTTCCTCCTTGAAGATGCCTGTAATGTCCTGGAGTGTTTTGCCTATGTGCTGTTCTATATATCTTATGGTTTTGGGGCTGATATCCAGGTCTTTAATCCATTTGGATTTTATCTTCGTACATGACGTTAGCTGGGGGTCTAAGTTCAATTTTTTGCAAGTGGCTATCCAATTGTGCCAACACCACTTGTTGAAGAGGCTTTCCCTGCTCCATTTAGGATTTCCTGCTCCTTTATCAAAAATTAGGTGATTGTATGTCTGGGGAACATTTTCTGAGTATTCAAGCCTATTCCACTGATCTGAGGACCTGTCCTTATTCCAATACCATGCTGTTTTGATAACTACTGCTTTGTAGTACAGTTTAAAGTTGGGGAAAGTACTTCCTCCCATATTCTTTTTCCCAATGATTGCTTTAGCTATTCTAGGGTGTTTATTGTTCCAAATGAATTTCAAAAGTGTCTGATCCACTTCTTTGAAGAATGTCATGGGTATCTTTAGAGGGATGGCATTAAATCTGTATAATGCCTTGGGGAGTATTGCCATTTTGATGATGTTAATCCTGCCAATCCATGAGCAGGGTATGCGTTTCCATTTCCGTGTGTCCTCTCTTATTTCTTGGAGCAGAGTTTTATAGTTTTCTTTGTATAGGTCCTTCACATATTTAGTCAAGTTGATTCCAAGATATTTGAGTTTGTGTGGCACTATTGTGAATGGGGTTGTTTTCTTAATGTCCATTTCATCCTTATTACTATTGGTGTATAGAAAGGCCATTGATTTTTGTGTGTTAATTTTGTAGCCTGCCACCTTGCTATATGAGTCTATTGTTTCTAGAAGCTTTTTTGTAGAGACTTTAAGGTTTTCTAGGTAGAGTATCATGTCATCTGCAAACAGTGAGAGCTTGACTTCTTCCTTTCCTATCTGGATTCCCTTGATATCCTTTTCTTGCCTAATCGCTATAGCAAGTACTTCCAGTGCTATGTTGAATAGGAGTGGTGAGAGAGGACAGCCTTGTCTTGTGCCAGAATTTAGAGGGAAGGCTTTTAGTTTTTCTCCATTGAGGATAATATTTGCCACTGGCTTGTGGTAGATGGCCTTCACTATATTGAGAAAGGTTCCCTCCATTCCCATCTTGCTGAGAGTTTTGATCAAGAATGGGTGTTGGACCTTATCAAATGCTTTCTCTGCATCTATTGATATGATCATGTGGTTTTTATTTTTCTTGTTATTGATGTTGTGTATTATGTTGATAGATTTACGGATGTTAAACCAGCCTTGCATTCCTAGGATGAAACCTACTTGATCGTAGTGGATGATCTTTTTAACGAGGCATTGAATCCTATTTGCCAGAATTTTGTTGAGGATCTTTGCATCTGCATTCATCAGCGATATTGGTCTGTAATTTTCTTTTTTTGTAGCATCTCTGTCTGGTTTAGGTATCAAGGTGATGTTGGCTTCATAAAAGCTATTTGGAAGTGTTTCTTCTTGTTCAATTTCATGAAAGAGTCTTGCCAAGATTGGCAGTAGTTCCTCTTGGAAAGTTTGATAGAATTCATTAGTGAATCCATCTGGACCTGGGCTTTTGTTTTTCGGCAGACATTTGATTACTGTTTTAATTTCATCAATGGTGATGGGGGTGTTTAGATATGCTACATCCTCTTCCTTCAACCGTGGAAGATTATAAGAGTCCAAGAATTTATCCATTTCTTCCAGGTTCTCATTTTTAGTGGCGTAGAGTTTTTCAAAGTAGTTTCTGATTACCCTTTGAATCTCTGTCATATCAGTAGTGATCTCTCCTTTTTCATTCCTGATACGAGTTATCAAGTTTCTCTCTCTCTCTTTCTTTGTTAGGTTTGCCAGTGGTCTATCAATCTTGTTTATTTTTTTCAAAGAACCAACTTCTGCTTTCGTTGATCTTTCGGATTGTTTTTTGGGTTTCCACTTCGTTGATTTCTGCTCTCAGCTTTGTTATTTCCTTCTGTCTTCCTATTCTTGGGTCCTTTTGTTGAGCATTTTCTAGTTCTATTAGCTGTGTCATTAAGCTACTCAGGTAAGGTCCTTCTTTCTTCCTGATGTGTGCTTGCAAAGCTATAAAATTTCCTCTCAGTACTGCTTTTGCTGTGTCCCATAAGTTCTGATAATTTGTGTCTTTATTGTCATTTGTTTCCAGGAACCTTTTTATTTCCTCCTTGATTTCATCTTGGACCCACTGGTTATTGAGCATGAGGCTGTTTAACTTCCAGGTGTTAAAGTGTTTCTTCTGAGTCCCTTTGGAGTTCACAAATAATTTCAGAGCCTTGTGGTCAGCGAAGGTAGTCTGCAAAATTTCTATCCTCTTGATCTTATGGAGGTATGTTTTATGTGCCAGCATGTAGTCTATCCTGGAGAATGTCCCATGTACATTGGAGAAGAATGTGTATCCAGGTTTCTGGGGATGGAGTGTCCTATATATATCCACTAGGCCTCTTTCTTCCATTTCTCTTTTCAGGTCTAGTATATTCTTGCTGGGTTTCAGTCTGGTTGACCTATCCAGTGTTGACAAAGCCGTGTTAAGGTCCCCCACAATTATTGTGTTGTTGTTGATATTATTTTTCAGATTTGTCAACAGTTGTATTAAATATTTCGCTGGTCCCTCATTCGGTGCATATATGTTTAGGAGAGTGAATTCTTCCTGCTCTACGTACCCCTTGATTAATATAAAATGTCCATCTTTGTCCCTTACAACCTTCCTGAGTATAAAGTATATTAGTATGGCCACTCCAGCTTTTTTATGGGTGTTGTTTGCTTGGATAATTTTTCTCCAGCCTTTTATTTTGAGTCTATGTTTGTTCTGACTATTCAGGTGCGTTTCTTGTAGGCAGCAGAAGGTTGGATTGAGTTTTTTGATCCATTTAGCCACTCTGTGTCTCTTAACTGGTGCATTTAGTCCATTGACGTTGAGAGAAAGAATTGTCCTGGGATTTAACGCCATCTTTATTTCGAAATTTGGTGTGTCTTTTGGGTAGTCTTATCTTAGATTAGGTCTTTCAGTTTTTCTCTTAAGACTGGTTTTGTGTCTGTGAAGTTTCTGAGCTGTTTTTTGTCTGTGAAACCATGTATTCTTCCGTCAAACCGGAAAGTGAGTTTTGCTGGGTATAGTATTCTGGGTGAAGCATTCATTTCATTCAGTCTTGTCACAATATCCCACCACTGCTTTCTGGCATTGAGTGTTTCTGGTGACAGGTCTGCTGTAAATCTCAGGGAAGCTTGCTTGAACGTGATTTCCCCTTTTGATCTTGCTGTTTTCAGAATTCTGTCTCTATCTGTGGGATTTGTCATTGTGACTAGGATGTGTCTTGGGGTGGTTTTTCTGGGGTCTCTTTTGGTTGGTACTCTTCGGGCATGCAGGATTTGATCACATATATTCTTTAGCTCTGGAAGTTTCTCTTTAATGATGTTCTTGACCATTGATTCTTCCTGGAAATTTTCTTCCTGGGTCTCTGGGACTCCAATGATTCTTAAGTTGTTTCTGTTGATCTTATCATAGACTTCTATTTTCATCTGTTCCTATTCTTTGACTAATTTTTCCATTGTCTGCTCATTTGCTTTAAGTTTTTTGTCCAATCTCTCCTGCTGTATGGAATTGTTATGTATCTCATCTTCCACAGCACCAAGTCTATTCTCAACTTCTGATACCCTGTCCCAAAGCTTATCCATTTTGTCATTCACTTCGTTTACTGACTTTTTTCAGTCCTGTTAGTTGACATGTTATTTCAGTTTGGAGTTTTGTGATTTCTGTCTTCATATTTTCTTGGTTCTTATTAGTGTTCTGTTCAACTCGATCCATGGTTTCTTGGAGTCCGTTGAGCATCTTCCATATTGCTAGTCTAAAGTCCTTTTCTGAGAGGTTGATTAATTGGTTGGTCATTATCTGGTCCTCAGAATTGTCATCTTCATTCTCTATGTCTGATGCTGGCCTGCGTTGTTTCCCCATTGTCACACTTGTATTGTGGGTTTTTCTACGTGTTGTGGTGGTATTCATTGTCTATATGATGCAGGCAGCACATTCCTCTGGCTCCTCCCTTTCTGGATGGGCTGACTTGCCTCTAAGGGAGGGGAGACCTCCGTGGATGAAGCCTCACACTGGGTCAAATCTTAGGCCCGAGCATGCAACAGAGAAGACAGTCCGGAGAGAAATGTTTGCTTCTGTGATATAGCACCGTTCTTAGTGTAATTTTTCCTTCTTGTTGCAATGGTGTTCTTTCCTTAGAAAGAGTGCAAGGCCGCGTAGCGAAGCAGAGTGGCTGTGCTCCGCTGGAGCCTCTTTTTGCCCCACTCGCAAGAGTTTCACGCAAGAGGACAGTAGACAGACATATACAGGTCAAACTCACAGTTTTTCACAGTTGGGCCCCACTGGGCCGGTGTACTTTCGTGGGTTTTCCCCGCCTGGTGTCACACACAGGGAGCCGGCTTTTGCAAAGTCTTGCCGGTTTTCATCACCATGAGTACTATTATCCAATAGTTACATTTTAAATAGGCAAAAGAAATGGGTAATAATCAATGTTAATAATATATTTTTAAATCAATATTAATAATATATTTTTAAATCAATGTTAATAATATATTTTAATCAATGTTAAGAATATATTTCATTTTGGGCCTGGAGAGATAGCACAGCGGCGTTTGCCTTGCAAGCAGCCGATCCAGGACCAAAGGTGGTTGGTTCGAATCCCGGTGTCCCATATGGTTCCCCGTGCCTGCCAGGAACTATTTCTAAGCAGACAGCCAGGAGTAACCCCTGAGCAATGCCGGGTGTGACCCCCCCCCAAAAAAAAGAATATATTTCATTTCATCAGACATGTCTGCCTGAAATGTTATAATTTTAATATGAAATTATTAAAAATTTTTTATTTTATTTATTTATTTATTTTTGGATTTTGGGCCACACCTGGCATCAGGGGATACTCCTGACTCTGCACTCAGAAGTTACTCCTTACGACTCAGAAGACCATATGGGATGCTGGTGATTGAAGCCAGGCCAGCTGTGTGCAAGGCAAATGCCCTCTCGGCTGTGCTATTGTTCTAGCCCCAAATTGTTATTTCTATATCAAGTATTCAAAATATGAGGTGATTTTAGTTATTATGCATGTTAATTTTCACCAGTTACATTTTAAGAGTTCAGTAATCCCAGAGCTAGTAGCTCTTGTACTAAGGTACTTTTTAAAGCTGATCTTATAAACCTTGTTCACCTTTCTGTTAATGAATGAATGCCTTTGATCTTTGCATGAGCCCAGGGTCTTCAGGCATATTGCAAGAAAAGGAACACCAGCTGGCATTAAGTTGGAAGGAACTCCAGCAGTCCCTACATAGTCAGAGCAAGTGCCTTGACTTGCAAACATTTGGAGGAATCAGTTTTCCTCTCTAAAAAATGGGAGGGCGAACTAGATGAAATTAAAGGGCTACTATAGTAATGAATGACCCTAAGCTTTTCTCCAGCCTGGTCAGTTTTTTTAGGTGTAAGGACAATAGTTGGCCCTCTGCCAAAAGGATGGGCTGTTGCTGGTTTGCCCAGCATAGAGCACCAGAGAGCCTTTCTTTAGAAACTGACTTTCATGTTCCAGGGGACCTAAAGTTCCAGTCTTTGTTCTCTGAGGAGTACCACAGTTCCACCCAAAGCCAAGCTGGCACCTGAGGAGTTCATAGTAAGAGCCACAAACTAACTTCCCTGGGTGGCATGGTCCAGGCAGTGCTTTATTTAGATGAATCCACACAGAGCTGCTACAGTTGAGTTTGGGCATATGATTATATGGTTTTGATGTTATGTGGAATTCCGAGAAGTTGAGAACTATGAGTACCAAATTTACTCTACCTTGCCTTGATTTCCCCTTGTCTCAAATTGAAAGTAAAACTTTTAAATAACTTGTAGGTTTAATGATCCTACCTTGGTCCCTCGATCTTTTTTTTTTTTTTTTTTTTTTTTGGTCACATCTGGTGGTGCTCAGGGGTTATTCCTGGCTGCTCTGTGCTCAGAAATCGCTCCTGGCAGGCTGAAGGAACATGGGATGCCGGGATTCGAACTGGGATTCGTCAGGGTTGGCCACATGAAGGCAAAGCCCTACGACTGTACTAACACTCGGCCCCTACGTTCATTTTTTGTAAAAAAAAGGAAACACAATTACTGTAATATTTTATAAATTAAGGTTCAAAGCACATTGAGTCTAAAAACAGCTTAGAAATCAGGTGAGCTTATCGACAGGAAGCTCACCACAAAGAGTGATGAGTGCAGTTAGAGAAATAACTACATTGAGAACTTTCATGAAAACGTGAATGAATGAGAGAAGTAGAAAGCTTGTCTAGAGTACAGGTGAGGGTGGGGTGGGGAGGAGGGAGAATTGGGACACTGGTGATGGGAATGTTGCACTGGTGAAGGAGGGTGTTCTTTACATGACTGAAACCCAAATACAATCATATTTGTATTTAAGGTGTTTAAATAAAGATTTTAATAAAAAAGATAAAAGTAACCTAAAAAAATCAGGTGAGATTACAAGCTATTTTTTCCCTGAAAATCTAGAAGTGTTCAGGAAATCATATGGCTCTGAGTAGCCTAGGAGAGAGAAGAAAAAGAAGGGAAATGGCAAGTTTCAGGTTGTTCATCAAACCCTCGTAGATAGAGAGGCAAAACCATTGAAGGGAGAATTCTCCTGACCGTTAGCATTTTCCAGCTCTCTTAAGGTATTCTGCAGAAGAAGCAGGGTTCATTCTGGTTGAGTAACTCTACATGAGTGAGGAGGAACCAGTTCCTAGGCCATCTTCATGCAAGGCAGTGTCTGAGACATACACCTGAAGTTAATACAATGCTATTTCCCTGCATTGCCTCTAAAAAGAAACATTCCTCCCAGAATTATTTAGAAATCATCATTGCTAGAGTCCTGAGCTAGACATTCTGAGCTTAGCACGGGGCTGGAAAGATATTATGGTGTGTAAGGTGCTTGCTTTGCATGTAGCTGACCAGGTTCAATCCCCAGCATCCCATATGAATGAAGTGGTAGGAGTAACCTCTGAGCATTGCTGGGTATGGCCCAAAATTCAAACAAAAAAATCAAGAGTTATACACACAAACAGATATAGTTGCACATATATACATATGTATGCACACAAACATATAAACCTGGTAAAAATGAAAAATACTCTAAAAAGCAAATGCGCATCCATTCATAGCTGAATACCAATCTGTAATCAGTATAGGCATCACAAAAGGATGTACTGTTTTCTTTCAAAGATGCTTCAGCTGAAGACAAGGCAAAAAGGCAGAAAAGCCTGTGGCTTCAAAACGAAAAAAGGGCTAGAATATAATTGCTATAAATACTGTGTTGATGTGTTGAGTTTAAAAATATTTTGGTATGTTCCAATACATGGAAAACAAAATGCTGTGAATCATTGTCCTGAATAAACTGTTCAGTGTGATTATATATATCTTGGTGTTCACTTGGCCAGGTCACCTTCAAAAGTTTACATAATAATACACAAAGAACAGAAAGTTACCAAAGAATCTAGAATGAGCAGGGAGGGGGGAGAGAGGGGGGGGAAAAAAAACCTCTCTTAGAGCAGAGTCATTGGGAGGAAAAGTGAGAGAGGGAAAGGTTTATGTGAGGCTCACCAAACTTCAGGCCCATCTAGGTTTCTGCCGGGAGAATTCACATGCTGTGCAGTCCACTCTAGTAGCCCTGAAATCAGATGAATGTGACTACAGGATTGGCCTTTTCATTTTGTTTCACTTCATTTCATATAAATTCATTTAGATTAAAACAGCTATGTGATTTCATGGCTACACCATTAATCAGTGTAGCACTGAGGTTTGCAATATGTGGGTGGGAATTAGTGTAATGGAGCTAGGAATGCTTAGAAATAGGAAAAGAAAATGAGGGCAAATAAAGTAGAATGAGGAAAGAAGAGAGGAAAGGAAACAAGAGGAAAGGAAGCTACTGGGTCTAAAAGGAGAAAAAAAAGTGAAGAGAATAAAAAACAGCCAAGTATACAAATTAAGTGAAGGAGCTATGCAAAGAATAAGAGAGAAGCAATTAGAAAGGCAGACAGCAAAGGGCAATTAAGTGATACCATGTGAGTGACCTGTTTTGCTCTAGGGACTTCCCACCACCCACTCTGGTCAGTGTATTAAACTCTGTGCCCAGAATGATGTCTGCATCAAAACTTAGCCTGAGGACTTGGTGATCTTTGGGTCTAAACTCACCCATCTATGAAGGCAGCAGGAAGCCTTAGCAGAAAGCTAAGGACTTTTCTGCCCTAAAGTTTGAAATAAAACCTGTCTTCTAAGAGAAACCACATTGGTGATACGCCACTAGGTGTCACCATTAGCCAAAATGGTTTATATCTATATATTTAAATATATTTCCTGAAATATTTGGTGAAAGTATTTTCTTGAATATCTGCACAATACAATTTATTGGTCTATTTTATCACCAAAGTAAAGTGACTGGGAGCCCATTCAATTAAAATTCTAATTTTGTTTATTTTCTTTCCAGCTAAACATGGGCTAAGTATAGATAGTACAGAGGAAGGTGGGTGCTTGCCTTGCATGCAGCCCACCTATGTTGATCTTTGGTATCCCATATGATATTCTGAGCACAACCAGGAATAGTTTCTGAGCCAGGAGATGGGAGTAACCCCTGAGCAAAATCCCCAAATAAAATAAAATAAAAGGGGGTTAAGTGCTATAAACAGGACATGTATGCGCATTAACTTGCTTGCTCATTTATGCATTATTTTCTCTATACCAAGTAGAATACATGTATAACTATTCATGTGGTGGACTACACAATCCCACCGTTCTCATAGATTTCCATGTGAATTGTGTTCCCTGAAGCACTTCAATCCAGTGTCTCTGTATGTCTGGTATGGGACATGGAGTAAAATTCTTGAGAAAGAAAGTGTCTGCTTTTTAATTCCTGTGTTCACTTTCTTTTTTGGGAGTGTTGGTAGGGTGGTCACACCTGATGGTGCTTAGGGATTATTTCTGATTCTGTACTCAGGGATTACTTCTAGTAATCTTTGGGGACCCTATTGGGTGCCAAAATTTGAACCAGGGTAAGCTGATTGCAATACAAGTGCCCCACTGCCATGCTATCTCTCTGGTCCCTATATCTACTTTCTTAAGAAAGATGATCACAGAATCCAAAAACTTCGTTGAAACTGCAAACTTCTCAACACTGAATAAATTTTTTTACATAAATCATATTTTGTTGATTATAATGTAGAAATGTACAGGTCATAGTTAGCTAACATGAAGGATTTTCAGAAATGAACTCAATAATGCAATACATACCTAGGTAAGGAAGCAGTAAATTGTACCCCAGAAGTCCTCCTGGTTCCCCTTTCCATTCTTATAGCTAATCACTTTCTTTTTTACTTTAATTTTATTAAAACTATTGTGATTTACGAAGTCCTTCATAGTTGAGTTTCAGACATACAATGAATCAGGGACAATCTCACCACCAGTGTCAACTTTCTTCCATCATTACCCCCCAAGTAATCCCCCTCAGCCCCTTAACCTGTCAGTATAACAGATCCCTTTTCCCTTTTAAGTTTAGATTGTTAAAGTTTGGGTCTGTCCTTTAACACAACAATGCACCTGAAACCACTTGGCTCCTGAATCCCTTCCTTTCATACTTGTGTTTCTCTTTTTCTCCTCCTCCACTCAGTTTCTTTGCTTTTCTTTACTATACTCTGGGATCAAGGGTGTTCAAGATAGCTTCCATTTAGATCATTGCATTTCTTCATGCAGTTATTCTAAATACCTCATATAGATTATATCATCTGTATTTATCCTACTTCTGGCTGGCTTACTTCATTTAACATAATATCTTCTGGTTCCATTCATGTTGCAGAAAATTGCATTGTTGCATACTATCTTTCGGCTATATAGTATTCCATTTGTGTATATGTATCACATCTTCATGATCCACTCATCTGTTGCTGGACATTTAGGTTGATTCCAAATCTTGGCTATTATACTGATTGCTCCAATAAATAGTGATGTGCTTACATCCTTTAGGCTGAATGTTTTTGAGGATAGATACCCAAAGAGGGATTGCTGGGTTGTGTGGCAGCTCAATTTTGAGTTGACACTTAATAAAATTTTGAGTTATCCATATTGCTTTACTTTCATTTCTTTCTACTATACTTTTGCTTTTTTTTTGAGAAAGGAATGCTCCTCTCTGGACCAATATCCTTAAATCTGTCATATTTAGATCCAGCCTTTCATTAGAAAAGAGGGAAAGCAACTGAACATGACTCTGGGGACCATGGAACTTAATAACTGACTGTTGATGGAAGTTCACCCAGATGGCAGTTTTGCTACACATCATCCCTCATGCTCTGGCAGGATAGCTTTCAGTCCTTTTTGTTAAATAGGAGCACCAACCAGTGAGGCTTTGAGTCAGGTGCCACTAGGGGTTCCCTCAGCTGGACTGAGGGAGGGGATAAGGTGTAAGCATCAAATTCAGACGTGTGCTTTTTCATTTCCAGCATATCCCAAGCCCTGTTGAATAACAATCAAATCAAGTTGAGTCCAGGTGGATTGTGTCAATGAAGGGTCACTGCTGCCATCTTCTTCTGAAGCGAATCAATCTATTTTTTCCTTAGCACTGTTTCTGCAAAATGATGCTTAAACTTACTTTACTACCACATGACTAATTTATCTCACATTTTTAGACTTTCTTTTCAAAATAAGAGTGTTACTTTAAAAATAAATGTACTGAATGGATATGGAGAGTATGAAATGAGTCAGAGGGAGAGGGATAGACATAGAATGATTACAGTCATTTGTGGAATAAAAAAAAAAAGATAGTATGGTGACAATATCAGAGACAGTAAAGACAGGGGCCAGGAGGAACAGTCCACAGTAGGAAGCTTGCCACAAATAGTGAGGAAGTTCTGTTAGGGCAGTGAAGGGACCACACTGACAATGATAGTTGAAGATGACCACTCTGGACAAGAACTGGATGTTGAAGAGGGAAAACATGATATGCATTATACCCCCTCAGTAACAGTCTTGAAAAACACAGTGCCTGAAAAAAAAGAGAAAGAGAGAGAGAGAAACAGAGAGAGAGAGAGAGAGAGAGAGAGAATATGTCCAGGGTGAGGGAGAAAGAAACTGGAAAATGTGCACTGATGAAGAGTGTTGTTCATTATATGACTGAAACTCAATCATGAACAACTTTGCAACTGTAGAAGAAAAGCAATTGTATTATGAACAACCTTGTAAACAAGATGTTTAAATGAAGTAATTTTTAAAAAAAAATCTAATAAAAGCAAAATTAAAAAAGAAATGTACATTTATCTTGTCACCTTCACCTGTAAACAGATACATTTATGAGCAATATTCAGGGATGCTCTTCAAAGGTGGAACCAGAACCATTCTTCAGGAGCAAAGGTTCAGGAACATCTGTATACTGTAATGCTATTCAATAAGACAACAGATATTGTGGCAGAAATGCAAATTGCTGAGGGTCAAGAGTGCTCAGAAATATGTGTGCTTGTGCATTTGGGAGTGAGTATACCTGATCTGTGGAAAAGAAGTTTCTAGATGAGGCAAGATAGATTGCTTAGTAGCTAGAGCTGGGAAAGCAGGTTTATTACATGGATAAAAGTTAAATTGAATTCCTAAAACCATCAACAAAGGTGAACTTCCTATGAGTTAAAATGATGAATTTAAATATAATAATTGAGTCCACAACGTAAGGACAGAGAAATATAGATAGCATATTTATGATCTTAAAAATGTGGAGGCCCTAAAAATAAAGTCACAGGGCTAATAAAATTGAAAATTTTCTGTTTATAAAAATCAATAATAATGAAGGATATCATCAAAATTGGCTATTAGGTGAAAAAAATTTTATTTTACCAATTAATACAGTTGTTTCAGGAATTAAATGTTCAATCACCAATCCCACTACCAGTGTGACCTTCCCTCCAGCTGTGTTCCATTCCTTACCCACTACCCTAATTTGCACCCTTGCAGGCACAAACAAATTCATTTCATATTGTTTGTTACAACAGAAAGGCAAATAGAATTATCAAAACCGATCAATAAGGGTCAATTTGAAATAATTGTTATATCTTTCTATATATATATATATATATATATAGTGATGTTACTAAAGTCACTGGCTAAGGAGTTACTGGACTGTGGTTGGTTTTGTTGAACAGTCTGTACTGTTTAGGCTCACTGATCTTGGTGTTCTTGCACATAACTTTCCCTTCAGATTTCCTGTGATCCTACTGGGCTGACACTGAAATTTTGAGGTGTTGTTTGACTGCATAAGGCCACTTGGTCTAGGAACTAGATTTGGAACAAATTTGGTAGCTTGGCAGTTTGATGAAATTAAGTTGTGGAGCTGGGCTGTTTCTGTCTGAGGTGTTGGGTGTGGTTGTGAGCTGCTGTGCCGACAGAAAGAGAATGTTCTCCCACCCTTTCTGAGAAGGCCTTACTGTTTTCAGCCTGGACCAGACCACCTGGGAAGAATCTGTGGCCATCTTTTTTTTTTTTTGAGCTTAGTAAAGGAATTGGGCCATTTTCTGTGGAGAAGATGGTGGGTGTGGGTGGAGGCTGCTTATTTTTTAGATGATGACTGAGCTGGAGGGGAGTTGTGGTGTGGGAACTTTTGAGAATTTGTTGTTGTTGTTTCTAAAACCAGTAAGGATTCTAGCCTAGGCTATATAAATTCTATAAATCAATCAGAAAAAAGAAGCCTGATGGGAATGTTGCACTGGTGAAGGTGGGTGTTCTTTATATGACTAAAACCCAACTACAATCATATTTGTAAATCAAGGTGTTTAAATAAAGATATTTAAAAAAAAAGAAAAAAAAAGTCAAAAGAATACTGGACAAATGATATGACTTGCACATGAATATTGTTTTATTCAAACCACTAGGTATTAGAGACATACTTATTAAAACAATAGCAAGATATCTTTATTAATTTATGAAATTGCCAAAAATCATGATATTGGTCAATTCATGAAAGTAAAACCTTTTGCTGGTTGGGAGGGGAAATGTATTGGTAGCTATTCAGTGTAAGTGTGAATTGAATAGAGCTGGACACTGAAAGATGAGCTCAGATTTGATCTAGCACTATTATTTTTTTTATAAATTTTATTGAGACCAATGTGAATTACAAATCTTTCATAGTTATATTTAAGGTATATAGTGACAGTGAATTAGGGCAATTCCTACCACCTATTGTTGACCTCCCTCTGCCCCTATTCCCAGCATGCATTCCATTCTTCCACCCTTAGGTCCCTGGACTGCTAGTGTAATAGGTCCCTTTTTTGTATAGCTTGTTGTGGTTTGAGTCTCTTGATTCTATTGTCATTGCTTTGGGTTGGGTATTTTGGTCTGATCACTTTTTATTTCCACTCAGTATTCGTAAGACTCCTTGCCCCTGGTACTATCTATTTTTTTCTTCATTCTTCTTTTTCTTTAATTTATGAGGCAGAACAAGATGATTCATGTTCTATGGTTCTGTTAGAAAAAAAAAAAGTGGGGAGGAGTCCCTGTCTAGAAGCTATAAATATAAATTTAAAAGAAGAAAAAAAAAAAAGAAAAACCAAACCAAAACAAAACAAATTCTAGTAACTATTTTAAAAGAAGGCACTAACAAGCAAACTTTTGATAGTAAATAAAGATAAAATGGGGCTGGAGAGATAGCACAGAGGTAGGGCATTTGCCTTACACAAAGCAGTTCCAGGATGGACTGTGGTTGGAATCCCGGCATATTATATGGTCCCCTGAGTCAGCCAAGAGTGATCTCTGAGTGCAGAGCCAGGAGTAACCCCTGAGTGCTGCTGGGTATGACCCAAAACCCCCCAAAAAACTAAAATAAAGTAAAGATAAAACAGTAATATTATGATTCTAGTATCCTAATTCTGGAATTTATTCAAGCACTGAAGATATATCTATTGCTCCATTTTCTTTTTTGTTGTTGTTGTTGTTGTTGTTGTTGTTCACACCTGGCAACACTCAGGCATTACTCTTAGTTCTATGCTCAGATATCACTCCTGGCAGGCTCTGGGAACCATATGGGATGCTGGGATTTGAACCACTGACCTTCTGCAAAAAAGGTAAATGCCTTACCTCCAAGCTATCTCTCCCACTCCATTTCATCACTATGTTTACAATTACTTATATAATAATTCTCAGTTGCTAAGATTTAGAAACAACTTGCATTCATTGACAAACAATAGATAAATTGTGATGTACATAAACAATGGGTACTACACAGCTGTAAGTAAGCCAGAAGAAGAAGGATAAATACAGAATGATAGCACTTTTCTGAGGTACTGAGAATATACACCATACATACATATAATACTCCAAGAACAAATACAATGGTCTAATAGGGGAGATTTATGTTTTTCTAAGAAAAAGCTTTCAAAAATACAGACTGTCTTCTCTCAAAGTGCCCGTGACTGTAACTATTCTCTCCTCACTTCTGTTGTTTCCTCCTTTGCTCATCCTTTTCTTTTTTTTTTTTTTTTTTTTTTTTGGTTTTTGGGTCACACCCTGTGAGGCTCAGGGGTTACTCCTGGCTATGCACTCAGAAGTTGCTCCTGGCTTCTTGGGGGACCATATGGGACGCCGGGGAATCGAACCGCGGTCCATCCTAGGCTAGCACAGGCAAGGCAGGCACCTTACCTCCAGCGCCACCGCCCGGCCCCTGCTCATCCTTTTCATCTGCATCATTTCCTTTTTTTAGTTTCTCTGACAGCAGCTCTCCTAATGGTTCCTTGCTTGATTCAAGTTTTCTAAACCTGAGGGTCTCCTCCTCCTCTTTAACTTGCTTTTAATCTTCTTCGGTAGACTTTTATTGAACCCCCTCTCACTTCTAGTCACCTTTTCTCATTCCTGCATGTGGATTTATTGCTCACTGTAGTGTCCATCTACTATAATTCTTTGCACATCTCAGAAGTACTGAGAAATAACGAGGCTCTAGAGTCTAGATCTTACTTCTACATGACCACAGGTGAACCTTCTGCTTTGCTTGGCCCTCCTGGTGATCCCTGCTAGCCTTCACCTCCTTTATTACTTCTAAGAAAAAAAAAATGTGTCTTAATGTTTTTAAAATTACTTAACTATTTTAGGGGCTTGAGAGACAGTGCAATGAATAGGATGTTTGACTTGCAAATGGCTAATTCAGCTTCATCCCCCTGAATCCTATACGGTCTCCTAAACCTGAGTACAGCGAGATAGGTAGTTGTGTTGTTTCTATATCTTGGGTATTGTACTAAATGAGGCAATGAACATAACTGTGTATATATCCTTCCAAATTAATATTTTTGTGCCTGGGGGATAGATGCCAAGAAGCGGTTTTATGGAGTCTAATATGGGAGTTCTATTCCTAGTTTTGGAAAAATTTCCAAATTACTTTTATAGAGACTACACCAGGTGATATTCCCACGTATAGTGAGTGTGAGTTTTTCTCACCACAACCCCCCAACGCTGGTTGCCGGACTAGTGTTGCCAGACCTTTCAACATACAGCAAGGTAGCAACAAAGGTCCAAAAGCAACATAATGGGAGACCTGATTCACACAATTGGGTTGGGATGGGGCCAGGGGTTGAGAGGGAGAGGCGCTGTGATCCTGAGGGGAGAGAGGTGGGTATACTGGTGATGGGTGTGATGTTAGAATTATGTGCATGAGAAACTGTATTTAATATTATTTTAAACCATAGAATCTTTTTTTTTAATTTTTATTTTGACCATATTGGCTTACATATCTTTCATAGTAGTATTTTAGGTACATATTATCATTGAATCAGGGGGATTCCCATCACCAAATTTGTCCTCCCTCCACACACACCCCCCTGCCCCATTCCCTTCCTGCAACCCATATCCCCCACATTCACACCCCCCCCGGGCTGTGACTAGCTTGCTACTAGTGATCATATGTCTGTTTGGCCCTGGTACCCTCCCTTGTTTCCCCCTCTATTTGAGAGGCGGAGCTAGATAGTTCTAGTTATGTTTAAACCATAGAATCTTAATCAATTAAAATGATTTTTTTTTTTTTGGTTTTTGGGTCACACCCGGCGGTGCTCAGAGGTTACTCCTGGCTGTCTGCTCAGAAATAGCTCCTCAGGCACGGGGGACCATATGGGACACCGGGATTCGAACCAACCACCTTTGGTCCTGTATCGGCTGCTTGCAAGGCAAACGCCGCTGTGCTATCTCTCCGGGCCCAATTAAAATGATTTTAAAGAAAAGAAAAGAAACCTTGATCTGTTTTAAATTCCTGTCTTCATGACTTCTGCCTTTCTGAAACTTGGCCTAAGATGCTAATGATGTGAAAATTATTGGGAGCATATAAGACTGTGGGAAAGTCATTATGACCTAGTGTTGATTTTTAAATGCAACCTGCAAAGTGACCTTTTTACTGATAGTAACTGGATACTTTTTAATACAGGGACAGGAACAAGAATGGAATGTGCAATAATGAAGAGTGATCCTCAGATAAGACCAACCACCTCAAAAGAACTTTGCATATTAAAAGAATTTGACTGTGAGAGCTCACTGTTCCGGTCTAACATTTTACATTCAGTTTTTGGTCGTGGCCAGATGAGTTTTGGACAGCATCAGACTCTGGTTGAATGGTCATAAATGAAAAGTCCCTCTTCCTGCAGAGGGCAGGAAGTTCTCTTTCACTTCCTATGAACCACTTCATTGCAGAAAACTACAAGTTAGGGCGTTTCCTTGCCCAGTTTCTCTCTGCCCTCTCTCTGACTTCTTACCTTTTCTCTTATGCTGTGGCTAGTCATAAGAAAGCTATTTTTGATGAAATTGATCTTGGAACTGATTGCCCTTTTTTATGAATCAGGTCTCTGTAGATTGTTTTTCTTAAAATTAAAACCCAATGATCCTTCTTTTTATAGATAGCACTGATGCCTCCACTAAACACAAACCAGAACTCTCTGATTACAAGAACCCACATCCATGTGATCTCAGATTATAGTGTCCTTCCTCATGGCTCTAAAAGAAATGAATAAATTTACACTGGAATCAAGTAGTACTGTCTCCCTATTTTAAAAATGGCATTACTTGGCTCTTACTTCCTGCAGTTGAGAGAATGAGAGTCTCCAAAACAAAGGAAATTATTTAGCTTCCCCAACAATGTTGTACTTCTGTGTATAGGAATATTGCCTGGCTTCAAGATATCAAGCATATTCTGTGGTTCTCAGTTTCTTTCTGTAGGCATCATTGCTTCAGTAGCAAGACTGACTTGTTATGACAACATTGATGGTCTTTAATGGTAGAAGAGTAGGGGAAAGTGGAAACCTTTTCTCATTCTTCTCTGAAGAGCCATAGGAGTCAGAGAGGTTGCTCAAAACATGGAGGTTGCTGGGGTTGCTCAAACCAAGGGATTTGGTGGGGTTGTTTAAACTAGGGAAGTTGCTTGGATTGCTCAAACCAGGGTAGTTGGTAGAGTTGCTTAAATTAGGAATAATGGGGTGAAATTGACCCCTATCATCCAGTCAACACTTATCCTAGTCAGAACTTTCTGTTTGTAGACAGTGCTTATTACAAAACACAGTGCTGGGTTCTTTACAGGTCTAGCTTATTATATTTACTCTCTCTTATTTCCCTTTGGAGTATTCTTATACTCATTTCTTTAAAAAAAGAATGAGCAAAAATTGGAGAAATAGTATAGGGTGTATTAGGAGTAAGGCATGTTGTCAATTCCACTTTGATCCTTAGCACAGAGTATGGTTCCCTGGACACTGTCAGGAGTAACCCTTGAACACAGAGCTAGGAATAGTCCCTCTTCCAACCAAAGACATAAATAGAGGAAACTGAGACTCAACAAGGTTGTGACATGCCCGAGACAACACAGATGTGAATGGCAAAACTGAATTTCAAATTCCATGTTGATGTGGTGTTAAAGCTCTCTGTTCCTTTAGGTAGAGATAGTCAGAATTGATATTAGAACTATTCATTTTGACACCTGGAAATTGATCAAGTGAGTGCAACTTGGTTTAAAATGGCAGATAAGAGAGTGAAAGAATACAGTGCTTCAGGCTGGGAAGAAGTAGCATACCAATTCTCTTGTGTTAGAGATGAGTGAATTCAATCAGCAGGTGTGAAAGGTGAATTGGATGTGAGAAATCTCAGGCTGTTAGAATCTAATTATAGCTCCTAGAGGCCTTGGTGTCAGCAAACCATGATTTTCAGAGTGACTTGCCTGAAAAGAGGTAATACATTGCAGCAAAGTTTATTTTCACTTAAAACGCTAACTTTCACTCTTCATGGATTGCTTGATTATGGTCATTTTTAAATTATCCATGCAGGGTATGATTATAAAATTCCTGATGAAAAGCCATTATTCCCTATTCGACAGAAGGAGCAGGGGAAGAGTTCAGTGGATAGGTGAGTGGAATGGACTTGACAGATTCCCTGGAAATGGGTAGGGGCTGAATGAGAATTTTAGGCCCCTCATTGGAATCCAGCTTTTGTTTTCTTAGACAGTAAACCAAAGTTGAGATCAAAACTAGTTTCTTTCTTGGAAATGATACCTTTTAAACACATAAAATTTTGTGTTTTTGTTTTGCTTTCTAAAAAATATTTACACATATAGCCCATCCCACATCCACAACCTGTGTGAGATTAGAAATTCTTTTTCGGGGCCTGCGAGGTGGCGCTAGAGGTAAGGTATCTGCCTTGCAAGCGCTAGCCAAGAAAAGATCTCGACTGCGTTTCGATCCCCAGAGTCCCATATGGTCCCCACAAGCCAGGGGCAATTTCTGAGCACTTAGCCAGGAGTAACCCCTGAGCATCAAACAGGTGTGGCCCGAAAAACCAAAAAAAAAAAAAAAAAGAAATTCTTTTTCACATGGAGAATCAAACCAATGGCCATGTGAGAGATATGAATTCTACCACTGAACCCAGATCTTACAGGTCAAAACCAGGCCTATACTGAGGGAGAGATTGTCTAAGTCTAGAGTTTGGAGTGGGTCCTGGCAGGTCATGAGTCTGGCTTCTTTCCCTGGGTCATGTTGCCTTTAACTGATCCTGCTGAAACTGAGTAGGTAGTGAGGGTTCACACAGAGGTCACGACACTGAGCCACAGCTGCAAAGGTGAAGATCCAGAAGGAACTAAAGCCACAAAGCTTACAGTATTTTCAAAGACCTTGACATTTGCACTGGGCTCCTTGAGTCCCTACACGACGTGGCCAGGAAGTTCTTTAGCCAAATTCTTGACAAAGTATTCCTATAAATTCTCCTTCCTTTTACTTATTCTCGACCTTCTGCTTCCTCTTTCCATTTGACCCTGCACTTCTTTTCTTTGGTTAAAGCAGAGCTCATTAGCACAGCAAGGAAGGACATATCCTTGGGTTCCTCTTCTTTTTTTTTTTTTTAATTTTTTTACTTAAACAACTTTATTACATACATGATTGTGTTTGGGTTTCGATCATAAAAGGAACACCACCCATCACCAGTGCAACATTCCCATCACCAATGTCCCAAATCTCCCTCCTCCCCACCCAACCCCCGCCTGTACTCTAGACAGGCTTTCTATTTCCCTCGTACATTCTCATTATTAGGATAGTTCAAAACGTAGTTATTTCTCTAACTAAACTCATCCCTGTTTGCGGTGAGCTTCATGAGGAGAGCTGAAACTTCCAGCTCTTTTCTCTTTTGTGCCTGAAAATTATTATTGCAAGAATGTCTTTCATTTTTATTAAAACCCATAGATGAGTGAGACCATTCTGCATCTTTCTCTCTCTCTCTGACTTATTTCACTCAGCATAATAGATTCCATGTACATCCATGTATAGGAAAATTTCATGACTTCATCTCTCCTGACAGCTACATAATATTCCATTGTGTATATGTACCACAATTTCTTTAGCCATTCATCTGTTGAAGGGTATCTTGGCTGTTTCCAGAGTCTTGCTATGGTAAATAGTGCTGCGATGAATATAGGAGTAAGGAAGGGATTTTTGTATTGTATTTTTGTGTTCCTAGGGTATATTCCTAGGAGTGGTATAGCTGGGTCGTATGGGAGCTCGATTTTCAGTTTTTGGAGGAATCTCCATATTGCTTTCCATAAAGGTTGAACTAGACGGCATTCCCACCAGCAGTGGATAAGAGTTCCTTTCTCTCCACATCCCCGCCAACACTGCTTGTTCTCATTCTTTGTGATGTGTGCCAATCTCTGGGGTGTGAGGTGGTACCTCATAGTTGTTTTGATTTGCATCTCTCTGATTGCATCTCTGATGATTAGTGATGTGGAGCATTTTTTCATGTGTCTTTTGGCCATTTGAATTTCTTCTTTGTCAAAGTGTCTGTCCATTTCTTCTCCCCATTTTTTGATGGAATTAGATGTTTTTTTTTTTCTTGTAAATTTCTGTCAGTGCCTTGTATATTTTGGAGATTAGCCCCTTATCTGATGGGTATTGGGTGAATAGTTTCTCCCACTCAGTGGGGGGGCTCTTGTATCCTGGGCGCTATTTCTTTTGAGGTGCAGAAGCTTCTCAGTTTAATATATTCCCATCTGTTAATCTCTGCTTTCACTTGCTTGGAGAGTGCAGTTTCCTCTTTAAAGATGCTTTTAGTCTCAATGTCCTGGAGTGTTTTACCTAGGTGTTGTTCTATATATCTTATGGTTTCGGGTCTAATATCGAGGTCTTTCATCCATTTGGATTTAACCTTCGTACATGATGTTAGCTGGGGGTCTAAGTTCAATTTTTTGCAAGAGGCTATCCAGTTGTGCCAACACCACTTGTTGAAGAGGCTTTCTTTGCTCCATTTAGGATTTCTTTCTCCTTTATAAAAAATTAGGTGATTGTATGTCTGGGGAACATTCTCTGAGTATTCAAGCCTATTCCACTGATCTGAGGGCCTGTCTTTATTCCAATACTGTGCTGTTTTGATAACTATTGCTTTGTAGTACAGTTTAAAGATGAGGAAAGTAATTCCTCCCATATTCTTTTCCCCAATAATTGCTTTAGCTATTCTAGGGTGTTTATTGTTCCAAATGAATTTCAAAAGTGCCTGGTCCACTTCTTTGATGAATGTCATGGGTATCTTTAGAGGGATCACATTAAATCTGTACAATGCTTTGGGGAGTATTGCCATTTTAATGATGTTAATCCGGCCAATCCATGAGCAGGGTATGTGTTTCCATTTCCGCATGTCCTCTCTTATTTCTTGGAGCAGAGTTTTATAGTTTTTTTTGTATAGGTCCTTCACATTTTAGTCAAGTTGATTCCAAGATATTTGAGTTTGTGTGGCACTATTGTGAATGGGTTTATTTTCCTAATGTCCATTTTTTTCCTGATTACTATTGGTGTATAGAAAGGTCATTGATTTTTGTGTGTTAATTTTGTAGCCTGCCACCTTGCTATATGAGTCTATTGTATCTAGAAGCTTTTTTGTAGAGACTTTAAGGTTTTCTAGGTAGAGTATCATGTCATCTGCAAACAGCGAGAGCTTGACTTTTTCCTTTCCTATCTGGATTCCCTTGATATCTTTTTCTTGCCTGATCGCTATAGCAAGTACTTCCAGTGCTATGTTGAATAGGTGTGGTGAGAGAGGACAGCCTTGTCTTATGCCAGAATTTAGAGGAAAGGCTTTCAGTTTTTCTCCATTGAGGACGATATTTGCCTCTGGCTTGTGGTAGATGGCCTTAACTATATTGAGAAAGGTTCCTTCCATTCCCATCTTGCTGAGAGTTTTGATCAAGAATGGATGTTGGACCTTATCAAATGCTTTCTCTGCGTCTATTGATATGATCATGTGATTTCTATTTTTCTTATTGTTGATGTTGTGTATTATGTTGATAGATTTACGGATGTTAAACCATCCTTGCATTCCTGGGATGAAACCTACTTGATCGTTGTGGATGATCTTTTTTATTATTTTATTTTATTTTTATTTTTTGATGATCTTCTTAATGAGGCATTGCATCCTATTTGCCAGGATTTTGTTGAGGATTTTTGCATCTGTATTCATCAGCGATATTGGTCTGTAATTTTCTTTTTTGGTAGCATCTCTGTCTGGTTTAGGTATCAAGGTGATGGTGGCTTCATAAAAGCTATTTGGAAGTGTTCCTGTTTTTTCAATTTCATGAAAGAGTCTTGCCAGGATTGGTAGAAGTTCCTCTTGAAAGGCTTGAAAGAATTCATTAGTAAATCCATCTGGGCCTGGACTTTTGTTTTTGGGCAGACATTTGATTACTGTCTTAATTTCCTCAATAGTGATGGGTGTGTTTAGATATGCTACATCCTCTTCATTCAACCGTGGAAGATTATAAGAGTCCAAAAATTTATCCATTTCTTCCAGGTTTTCATTTTTAGTGGCATAGAGTTTCTCAAAGTAGTTTCTGATTACCCTTTGGATCTCTACCATATCAGTAGTGATCTCTCCTTTTTCATTCCTAATACGAGTTATCAAGTTTCTCTCTCTCTTTCTTTGTTAGTTTTGCCAGTGGTCTATCAATTTTGTTTATTTTTTCAAAGAACCAACTTCTGCTTTTGTTGATCTTTCGGATTGTTTTTTGGGTTTCCACTTCATTGATTTCTGCTCTCAGCTTTGTTATTTCCTTCTGTCTCCCTATCTTTGGTTCTTTTGTTGAGTACTTTCAAATTCTATGAGCTGCATCATTAAGCTATTCAGGTATGCCCCTTCTTCTTTCCTGATGTGTGCTTGCAAAGCTATCAATTTTCCTCTCAGTACTGCTTTTGCTGTGTCCCATAGGTTCTGATAGTTTGTGTCTCCATTGTCATTTGTTTCTAGGAAGGTTTTGATTTCCTCTTTGATTTCTTCTCGGACCCACTGGTTATTCAGTATTAGGCTGTTTAACTCCAGGTATTAAATTTTTCTTCTGTGTCCCTTTGTAGTTCACATATAATTTCAGGGCCTTGTGGTCAGCGAAGGTAGCCTGCAAAATTTCTATCCTCTTGATATTATGGAGGTATGTTTTTTTTTTTTTTTTTTTGTGGTTTTTGGGTCACACCCGGCAGTGCTCAGGGGCCACTCCTGGCTCCATGCTCAGAAATTGCTCCCGGCAGGCACGGGGGACCATATGGGACGCCGGGATTCGAACCGATGACCTTCTGCATGAAAGGCAAACGCCTTACCTCCATGCTATCTCTCCGGCCCCATATGGAGGTATGTTTTATGTGCTAGCATGTAGTCTATCCTGAAGAATGTCCCATGTACATTAGAGAAGAATGTGTATCCAGGCTTCTGGGGGTGGAGTGTCCTGTATATATTTACTAGGCCTCTTTTTACCATTTCTCTTTTCAGGTCTAGTATATTCTTGTTGGGTTTCAGTCTGGTTGACCTGTCAAGTGTTGACAATGCCGTGTTGAGGTCTCCCACAATTATTGTGTTGTTATTTATATTATTTTTCAGATTTGTCAACAATTTTATTAAATTTTTTGCTGGACCCTCATTCGGTGCCTATATGTTTAGGAGAGTGATTTCTTCCTGCTGTACATATCCCTTGATTAATACAAAATGTCCATCTTTGTCCCTTACAACTTTCCTAAGTATAAAGTTTGCATTATCTGATATTAGTATGGCCACTTCAGCTTTTTTTATGGGTGTTGTTTGCTTGGATAATTTTCCTCCAGCCTTTTATTTTGAGTCTATGTTTGTTCTGACTATTCAGGTGTGTTTCTTGTAGGCAGCAGAAGGTTGGATTGAGTTTTTTGATCCATTTAGCCACTCTGTGTCTCTTAACTGGTGCATTTAGTCCATTGACATTGAGAGAAAGAATTGTCCTTGGAGTTACTGCCATCTTTACATCTAAGTTTGGTGTGTCTGTTGGTCAGTCTTGTCTTAAAATAGGCCGTTCATGTCCTAATAATGAGAATGTATGAGGGAAATAGAAAGCCTGTTTAGAGTAAAGGCGGGGGTCGGGTGGGGAGGAGGGAGATTTGGGACACTGGTGATGGGAATGTTGCACTGGTGATGGATGGTGTTCTTTACATGACTGAAACCCAAACACAATCATGTATGTAATCAAGGTGTTTAAATAATTATATATATATATATATGAATGGTTTTGAGTCTGTAAAGTTTCTGAGCTGTCGTTTGTCTGTGAAACCATGTTTCACTCACTGAAAGTGAGTTTTGCTGGGTGCAGTATTCTAGGCGAAGCATTTATTTCATTGAGTTTTGTCACTATGTCCCACCACTGCCTTCTGGCTTTGAGTGTTTCCAGTGACAGTTCTGCAGTAATCTCAAGGATGTTCCCTTGAATGTAATTTCTCTTTTCGATCTTGCTGCTTTCAGAATTCTGTCTCTATCTGTGGGATTTGTCATTGTGACTTGGATGTGTCTTGGGTTTTTTTCTGGGGTCTCTTTTAGTTGGTACTCTTCGGGCATGCAGGATTTGAAGCATGTATTCATTAGCTCTGGTAGTTTCTCTTTAATGATGTTCTTGACCATTGATTCTTCCTGGAGATTTTTTTCCTGTGTCTCTGGGACTCCAATGTTTCTTAAGTTGTTTCTGTTGAGCTTATCATAGACTTCTATTTTTATCTGTTCCCATTCTTTGAGTAATTTTTCCATTGTTTGATCATTTGCTTTAAGGCTTTTTTCCAATTTCTTCTGCTGTATGGAATTGTTATTCATCTCATCTTCCAATGTACTAATTCTATCCTCAGCTGCTGTTAACCCGTGGGAAAGCTCAACCATGTTTTTCTTCAACTCATCTACTCAGTTTTTCAGACCTGTTATTTCAGACCTGAAATTTCAGTTTGGAGTTTTCTGATTTCTATCTTCATATTCTCTTTATTCTTATTAGTGTTCTCTTTTATACTTTCTTTGAGTTCTTTGAACATCTTCCATATTGCGACTCTAATCTCCTTATCTGAGAGACTGACTAGTTGGTTGGTCATGTTCAAGTCATCAGAGTTGCCATCATCATTCTCTATGTTTGATGCTGGCCTGCGTTGTTTCCCCATTGTCACACTTGTATTGTGGGTTTTTCTACGTGTTGTGGTTTTATTCATTGGCTAAATGATGTGCACTGCCGGGAAGCGGAGCGGCTGTGATCCTCTGGCTCCACCCTTTCTGGGCTTGTAAACTCACCTCCAGGGAAGGCTCTAGGGAAGGTGAGCCATCCTCAGATGAGCCACACACAGGATGAAATCAGGCCGAAATGGAGCATAGCACAGAAGACAGGCAGATAGGGGTGCTGGCATCTGAGTTCCAGCAGAGTTCAGTGGCTTCCCCTTTCTGGGTATGTAAGTTCATTTCCAGGGAAGGCTCCAGGGAAGGCGAGTCATTCACAGATGAGCCACACACAGGATGAAATCAGACCAAAAATGGAACACAGCACAGAAGACAGGCAGATAGGGGTGCTGGCATCTGAGTTCCAGCAGAGTTCAGCGGCTTCCCCTTTCTGGGCTTATAAACTCACTCCAGGGAAGGCTCCAGGGAAGGCAAGCCATCCACAGATGAGCCACACACAGGATGAAATCAGGCCAAAAATGGAGCACAGCACAGAAGACAGGCAGATAGGGGTGCTCGGGTTCCTCTTCTATGCCTTTGATGGTAAACTGTGTGGAATCAAAGCTGCACTTTACACCCTCCTTTCAGCAACCTTTTTGTACCCTCCCAATAAACCCATGAGGCTCAGGAAGGAGGACATAGCCGGATCACAGACTGAGCACTATTAGATGCACGATTGGCATATCCTACTCCTGATTCACAAAGAATGATCACAGTATCCTGAAAACTAGAGAGTACACATTTTTTTTAACAAAGGGATTTTAATAATTTTTCTATTTTTTAAGTTTTTATACAAAGAGCAATTTTATCTTAAAAGTCAGAAAAATGCAGGTCAGAGAGATTGTACAGGAGGTAAGATGCTTGCTTTGTACACACATTGTCCTCTGAGCATCACCAAGACTGATCCCTGAACCCAGAAGCAAAAGTAAACCATTAGTACAGCTGGGTTTTCCCCTTCACCTCAAATATAGCTCATTTAATATTTGCATTTTTTGAGATCAGAGAGGAAATACAAGGGTTAAGGTGCTGGCCTTATATGTGATTCATCTCTATTTGATTCCTAGCATCACATATAGTCCCCTGCGCACTACCCAGGGCCACTTCTTAACTAGTATTACTGTGTACTGGTGAGTGTAGTCACTATACATGAACAGAAGAATAAATAAGTAGAAAAATCAGAAATAATATTTTTGTGGAATCAAAGTGACTTTATTTAAATTTTAATAGATAAAGCAATTTTGACTTAAAAGTCTCTACACTGAACAGATTGGAGAGAACAAGAAAGACTCCAGAAACTATAAATTAAAAAGTTCCCCTTATTATTCTCCTTTCCCACATTTTATTTTTTATTACTTTATTTAAAGAAAATGTATCACTTAGTTGACATAGTTGACCATAATACATTTGTTTCCAGAAAAGTGAGAATGATGTTATTAAAAAAAAAGAATAGAAGTAAAAAATAAAAAAGGAGAAAGAAACATTTTTAAAAGAAAGAAAAAAGAAGAAAGACAGCAAGTACATTTATGAAAATTACTGTATTTCCAATGAAGTTACTAATACAATGGCAGAAGGTTTAGTATACTTTTCTTGTTGTTAGCTATGCATTTTGTTAAGTTGGTGTGTCCCTAGAGGGATGATAAAAATCAAACAAATGAAGTTGTTCAGAAATGCAAAGTACTATTACTGATACTATGTGTAAATGCATGGAGATATTCTCAGCTGCCAGGCCTCCTGGAAGAAGAAAGATGCAGAAGGTGGGGTGGGTATGGAGCCATGTGGGGGTGGGAGTAGGGTGCTGGTACTCCTTCCAAGAAACCCTGGTGATATCAGCCCCAGAACAGGTTTGTCTAAAGTTTGGTCAGATTGGTATTTTCAAAGGGAATCGTAGAATGTCAGTGATGAAGAAGGACATAGGAAAAATCGTGATTCTAGGTGATGGGCATAGCAGGTGTGGCTTCAGTAAGGTTGGGGCTTGGTTCGCCCTCTTCACCCAAAATTAGCAGCTTTCTGCCACATGATTGGTGTATCTATGATTTTTCTGGCTTGATTTATATCTCTTTCAAGAGAGGAGTGATTCAATGGAGCTGGTCCAGTGCCAATGTGTCGACTCCGTTTGCTCTCCTACATTTTATTTTATTCTTTTGGGTTTGGGCTCAAAGTCATTGGTGGTAGGAAGACTATGCAAGAGTGGGGATTAAACCCAGAATAATTACAAGCAAAGCATGCATTGAGCTATCTCCCTGCATCCCATATATTTTCTGTGTTTTTTTTTAAATATATATCTTTTTATTCCTAGTGGGATGTATTTTTCTTTTACATTAAGTATTTCTGGTGGTCATTAAAACCAGTAACTGGTAATTTATTTTTCTGAAAAGCTCTTTATTCTTCTAGCTGTTGATAATCTATTTTTGGGTCTTTCCTATTTAGCACTTTGTATAAATCATGACATTTCCTTCAGGATAATAGAATATTTGTAGGAAAATATGCCATAGTTTAATGGGAATTCTCTAATTTGCGACTTTTTGCTTTTCTGTTGCTGCTTTTAGGGTCTCTATTTTTGATTTTTACCATTTTAATTACAATATGTACTAGAGTGGGTCTGTTTGAATTTATTTTGCTTGGAATTTCTTGAGCTTCCTGATTGGGGATATAAAGTTCAACTATATCAGTTTTAGCTCTATAGTTTATTTATTAATATCTTCCTCAGGTAGTTTTATGGATCTATGGTATGAGAATTTATTGTTGTGGAAAGAACAAAGGGCCCACCCCAGGGTCCATCTCATAGTAGTTATTCAATTAATGTTAGTTATCTTAAGAGCTCAGAAAAATGGATACATTACAAACTGAATGCCACTATTTGAATTTTTTAAGAAATAAAATTCTTTGATCCATATAATTGTGTTGGGAGGGGTTGGAGAGAGGGGTGTTAGGGTCCTTGGGAGAAGGAGAGGACATACTGGTAATGGGTGTGGTGTTGAAATTATGTGCATGAGAAACCAACATTAAGATAATTGTAAACCACAGAATATCAATTTAAAAACTTTAAAAACACAAACAAAATGAATCTGGAGAGATAGCATGGAGGTGGGGTATTTGCCTTGCATGCAGAAGAATGGTGGTTCGAATCCCAGCATCCCATATGTTCCCCCTACCCGCCAGGAGCGATTTCTGAGCATGGAGCCAGGAGTAACCCCTGAGTGCTGCTGGGTGTGACCCCAAAACAAAATAAAACAAACAAACCCAAAAAATTAAAAACACAAACAAATAAAATTGCCCAGGAGTTGGAGGGATAGTATAGCAGGTAGAATACTTGTCTTGTATGTGGCTAACCTGGGTTTGATCCGTGGCACCACACATGCCTCCTGAGCTTCATCTCAAGAAATCAAATGCTCCATGTGAGCTAAGGAGATGGTAGATTTGAGTGATAGTCCTCCAGGAAGAGGCTGGCTCCTTCAAGTGAAATATTTCTCACCAGGGGCATCCTCTGAGTGACAGAAAGAACACTAAGGCCTGGAAGGGTATGCTTGGTTTTTAATATTATCTAGTCTTCTTTTCAATGTGCTGGGGCAGGAGAAACATGAGGGACAGGAGGAATCCAACAAGTTTTTATAATCATGTCTTTAGTGGTTTTCTCTGAACAACTACTTATCACCTGCCACAGAGTCTGGGGTCAATTGAGGGAACTACAAAAGCTCTGAACTCTAGGTCAGGTGGGTTCTACTGCATAATTAGAACCTGCTAGATCACTAGTGATGGCTAGATGTAGAAATGCATTTAGAGATAAAACTAATCTTATACAGGGCTGGAGAGATAGCATGGAGATAGGGCGTTTTCCTTGCATGCAGAAGGATGGTGGTTCGAATCCTAGCATCCCATATGGTCCCCCAGCCTGCCAGGAGCGATTCTGAGTGTAGAGCCAGGAGTAACCCCTGAGTGCTGCCGGATGTGACCCCCAAACAAAAACAAAACAAAAACCCTGATCTTACACAATACTAAGATGTCTAA
The DNA here is from genome assembly GCF_024139225.1 of Suncus etruscus. NCBI lineage: Eukaryota > Metazoa > Chordata > Mammalia > Eulipotyphla > Soricidae > Suncus > Suncus etruscus. Next base: position 21,711,633 of record NC_064848.1, on the reverse strand, counting down.
TTAATCTTTTGTGAATCGAATGTATGCTTTGTGGCTGTTTACCTGTATTTCTCCATGTTCCTAATTATAAATAAGACCTGTTGGGTGGCTAAGTATCATCCACTCTTCCAAAATGTTTATTCAGATAAAAGATGAGATGTATTTTCAACCTTCTGGTGCCCCCTGGGTCGGGATGAAATAGTCGGCAGGAATTAGTGAAGCACTACCAAGGGGAAGGAACCCTAGCCCTTCATCTAGTACAATTCAGCATGCTACACATTTCCTAAAAGCAATCCATATTTGATCCTGTAGAGAACAGCAAACCACACTGGTTGATCTGGCTCTTCCTAGCAGTGCCTCTGGCACAAACAACCATGTTAACAAAGACAGCATGAAAAGCTGGCTCAGATGCCAACTACTTTGGAGTGGTGATAGTGCTGGTCCCAGCCTAAGCCCACCAGGAGTGATCTCTGAGCACAGTCAGGAGGCCCCAAAAGAGAGGGGGGTATACAGTACATATTTTGCATGTGTGAAGTTCTGGTTTTGATCCTTCATCATAGAGCCCCCAGGCTACTGTCAAAAATACTGGGAATTCTTCATCCCTCCTTTCCCAAGAAATGAAATCACCTACAGTCTAAGTCTTATCTCTGAAAGAATAATGAATAGCTATATAAAGTCAAATATCACAAAGAAAGAAGAACCTGATATTGACTGTACATTACAAAGGTTTTATGAATTCATACAATCTAATCTTCTTCCCTCACTGCCCCAGGACAGATTGGATCACTCCTGGGTATTCATCAACCTTCCATCACACTTCTTATAGTCATATTTATGTAGTTTTTATTATGAGACTGTTTTATGTTTATACACTCTTCAAGAGCACAACTATGCCTAAATGTATGTTGCATAGAAGGTGGGTGAATAAACAGTAAAGTTTGAACTTGTTAATCTCATTCTGCCCATGTATCAACTCTGTTAGTGACTCAGGCCAGAGTTATAACTTGCATTTTACAGATGGTATAGGTACTTCAGCTCAATCCTCCTGACTTCAAAACCCACAGACCTTTGCTCCATCCTTCTGTATTCTTGGATTCATCAGGTTCAACCTTGTATGGATTTAAATGGTAACCCTGTAGGGGATGGACAGAAAGTGCAGCGCCTGGAATACTGCCAACCCAAGTTCAACCCCCAGCATCCTTCACAGTACTTTTGCCTTGCATGTGGTCAACCCAGGTTCTGTTCCTGGCATCCTACATAGTCCCCACCAAGCACCACAAGGAGTAATTCTTGAGTTAAGAGCATGTACAATACCTGAGCATTGCCGGATAGGGCTCGAAATGAAAAAATTAAAAAAAAAAAAAAGATGGTGACCCTGTAAAAACCGGTCTTCTGAAATGTGGTGGTAGCAGCTGCCATATTTTGAAAGCAGAGGAAAAACTTCAGCATTTCAGCACATTGGCCTCAGGCAGGGACAGTTCTTGGAGCTGGGGTTTGAGCTCAATTTATGCTATTTGTTGGGAGGCCCCTTGATATTCAGTTCAATACTTAAAAGTCTGGTCGTTCCTCTGCTTCTGTTTGCTTGATTTCCCTCAGGTCTCGTAAGGTTGAAAAAAAAAGAACAGTTAAGGCATTTGGGTTAATATTCTAATTCCTTTTTTATTATTCTCCATTGTTTACTAATTAATCAGGTTCTTGTTCTAAGGATGCAGTAACAGTAAACATACAAACCCATTCTTTTCTACTCATCAAATTTCATTCATATTAGTAATATTACTATTCTACTATATTTCTACTGTTCCAGTCCTTACTTTTTCCTATTATATATTAGTGTGCCATGTATTAAAACTAATAAATAAGTCTAAAACTTTAGAATTAAAGGAACTCTTTCATTTAACTCTAAGCAAAGCTTTGTGGCAAAGACTCATAATATTAAATTTTTCTTTCTTTTTTTTTTTCCAGTGTGGGGAAATAGTGGCTTGAGTCCTGCACAGCTATTTTATTTTTTTTTTAATTTTTTTAATTTTTTGGTTTTTGGGCCACACCCGGTGTTGGTCAGGGGTTACTCCTGGCTGTCTGCTCAGAAATAGCTCCTGGCAGGCACGGGGGACCATATGGGACACTGGGATTCGAACCAACCACCTTTGGTCCTGGATCGGCTGCTTGCAAGGCAAACGCAGCTGTGCTCTCTCTGGGCCCTGCACAGCTACTTTAGGGCTTACTCCAGGCTCTGTGGTTAGGGATAACTTTTTTTTTTTTTTTTTTAATAACTTTTTATTTAAGCACACTGGTTACAAACATTGTAACATTATACATTACAGTGTTCACAGCTGGATTTCAGCCATAAAATGCACACATCCTTTCACCAGTACAACTATCCCATCATCATTGTCCCCCTTTTTCTACCACCCCCATCCCCTGCCTGTCTTCCAGACAGGCATTGTATTTATCTATCATTGTCATGGTAGCTGTTAGTGTAGTAATTTCTCTAATTGCACTTACCACTCTTTGCGATAAACTTGTTATCATGGACTGGTCTTTCCAGCCCTCATCTCTATTGTCTCAGGTGTTATTATTATACTGTCTTTTATTTTTCTTAAATCCTACATATGAGTGAGACTATTCTGTGATTATTCCTTTCCCTTTGACTTATTTGACTGAACATAATAGTCTCTATATCCATCCATGTATAATCAAATTTTGTGACTTCGTTTCTCCTACTAGGTGCATAGTGTTCCATTGTATAGATGTATCAGTTTCTTTAGCTACTCATCTGTTGTCAGGCATCTGGGGTGTTTCCAGATTCTGGCTATTGTAAAGAGTGCTGCTATGAACACAGGAGTGTAAGAACATTATTGTATTGTGTTTTTTATGTTCCTAGGGTATATCCCAAGGAGTGGTATTGCCAGATCATATGGGAGATCAACGTTCAGTTTTTAGAATATTCACATTATTTTCCAAAAAGGCTGGACTAGAAAGCATCTCCACCAGCAGTAAATGAAAATTTCTTTCTCCCCACATTCATGCCAGCAGTGGTTGTTCTTGTTCTTTGCAATGTGTTCCAATCCCTGTGGTGTGAGATGATATTTCATTATTGTTTTGATTTGCATCTCCCTGAGGATTAGTGATGTGAAGTATTTTTCATGTGTCTTTTGACCATTTGTATTTTTTCTTTGAGGAAATGTCTGTTTATTTCTTCTACCCATTTTTTGAGGGGGTTAGATTTTTTTTCTTGTTAAGTTTTATCAGTACCTTGTTATCTTAGATATTAGCCCCTTATCTGATGGATATTGGTGAATAGTTTCTCCCATTCTGTGGGTAGCCTTTGTATCACTATTTCCTTTGAGATTCAGAAGCTTCTCAGCCTAATAAGAGTCCCATCTATTTTACTCTGCTTCCACTTTGTTGAGGATCTTTGCATCTGTGTTCATCAGGGATATTGGTCTATAGTTTTGTTTGTTTGTTTTTTACAGCATTTATGTCTGCTTTTGGGATCAGGGTAATGTTAGCTTCATAAAAAACTATTTAACAGGGCCGGAGAGATAGCATGGAGGTAAGGCATTTGCCTTTCATGCAGAAGGTCATTGGTTCGAATCCCGGCATCCCATATGGTCCTCCGTGCCTGCCAGGAGCAATTTCTGAGCATGGAGCCAGGAATAACCCCTGAGCACTGCCGGCTGTGACCCAAAACCCACAAAACAAACAAACAAACAAACAAAAAACCAAAAAAAAAACCCACCCAACTATTTAATAGTGTTTCTGTTTCTTCAGTTTCCTGAAAGAGCTGAAAAGAATTGGTAGTAGGTCCTCTTGAAAGATTTGAAAGAATTCATTAGTCAATACATCTGGGCTTTTGTTTTTGGAAAGACTTTTGATTACCATTTTTAATTTCTCAATAGTGATGGGTCTGTTTAGATATGCTAGATCATCCTGGTTCAACTGTGAAAGATTATAATGGATAAATACATTTATCTATTTATTCAAGGTTCTCATGTTTTGTGGCATAGAGTTTCTCAAAGTAGTTTCTGCTTACCCTTTTAATTTCTGTAGTATCTGTAGTAATCTGCCCATTTTCATTTCTTTCTTTTTTTTTGTGTGTGTGTGTGGTTTTTGGGTCACACCCGGCAGTGCTCAGGGGTTTTTCCTGGCTCCGTGCTCAGAAATTGCTCCTGGCATGCACGGGGGACCATATGGGACGCCGGGATTCGAACCGATGACCTTCTGCATGAACGGTAAATGCCTTACCTCCATGCTATCTCTCTGGCCCCCCATTTTCATTTCTGATTTGGTTTATTAAGTTTCTATCTTCCAGGGGTCGGCAAGGTGGCGCTAGAGGTAAGGTATCTGCCTTGCAAGCGCTAGCCAAGGAAGGACCGCGGGTTCAATCCCTCCGGCATCCCATATGGTCCCCCCAAGCCAGGGGCAATTTCTGAGCGCTTAGCCAGGAGTAACCCCTGAGCATCAAATGAGTGTGGCCCGAAAAACCAAAAAAAAAAAAAAAAAAAAAAAAGTGAAAATTTCTATCTTCCTTTCTTTGTGAGTTTTGCTACTGATTTATAGATCTTGTTTATTATTATCGAATTTAGTATCATCTTTTGGTAGGATTTTGGTGTGCATGTTGGTCTGTCTTGTCTTAAAGTAGACCTTTTAATTCATCTTTTAAGGTGATTTTGAGTCTGTAAAGACTCAAAGCTGTTGTTTATCCATGAAGCTGTGTATTTTTCCTTCAAACGTGAATGTATGTCCGGCTGGGTAAAGTACTCTTGGCGATGCATTCATTTAATTGAGTTTTGTCACTATATCCCACCAATGCCTTCAGGCCTTGAGGGTTTCTTGTGACAAGTTTGTGATAAATCTTATGAATTTCCTTTCAGTCTCCTTGTAATTTTGTTTTGATCTTTCTGCTTTCAGTATTTTTTTCCCTATCTATGGGATTTGTCATTGTGACTAGGATGTGCCTCGGGGTGCTTTTCTTCAGATCTATTTTGACTGATACTCTTCAGGCATTAGAATTTGGTTGCATGCACTCTGAAAGTTTCTCTACCATGATGTCCTTGATAACTGAAACTAATGGGTGTTTTCTTCTTGTGTGTCTGGGTGTGACTCCAATGATTCTTACATTGTTTTGGTTGAGTTTATCAAAGACTTCTGTTTTGATCTGTTCTTATTCTTTGAAGACTTTCCCAATTGTCTGATTATTTGTTTTGAGGCTCTTTTCCATTCTTCTGTTGTATGGAGTTGTTATGCATCTCATCTTCCAGCTCACTGATTTTTGTCTTCCACCACTATTGCTCTGACAGGCTTTTATGTGAGGTTTCCATTTTGCCTACCAACTTTTTCAGTCCTGTTATTTCAGTTTGAAGTTTTCTCATTTCTATTTTCATATCCTCTTGATTCTTATTTGTGGTTAATTCAGCTCATTCTATACTTTCTTTGTGTTCTATGAACATCTTCCATATTTCTTCTTTAAAGTCCTTATCTGAGAGGATTTGTTAGTATTTTTTAGGTCATCAGAGCTACTATCTTCATTCTCTAAGAATGGTGGGGACCTATGTTTTCTATGTTTCGTGCAGCTGTTCCTTAATTAAGTGTAGTGTGGGCATTGGCTCTTTGTCTTTTACTTGAATTCTGTTTCTCACCTGTTCGAGGCCAATATGACTTTCGGGTCCAAAAGCCTCCAGGTCTGCCTCCTGCAGCTTTGTTGCTTTTGTGCAGGTTCAGCTGCCATTTGGAGGTTCACCCACTCTTCTGCTCCCAACTTTGAAACTCTGAGGATTCCTGGAGAATACTTAATAATCCATGTCTGAGGAGAAATCAAACTCAATATTTAATTTAGCCAGACATAATGGAAAACTATTTGGAGTGGGAATAATACATATGAGCAAATGTCCCAATTTACCTTTTTCATGAGATGTGGGCAAATGATTTTACTTGATTGATTTCCTGAACCTGCAGTAGCTCCTCTCCAGTCTCTTTGTTTCTTTGGTACATTTTGTTTTCTTAAGTCTTTGACAACAAATCAGAGACACTTCCTCAAATACCACAAGCTTGCTCAATACTTTAAATCTCTTTAGTGAGAGTTTCTTTAGCAGGAGTCGCAGAGAAAGGTCAGTCTTAAGCCTGCTGTGGTCTGAAAGTGTGTGTGTTACACAGTCTTTGTAACTACTTCCTTAAAAAGATGGCAAAATTCTTTTGTTTTCTTTTCTTTTCTCTTCTACCATTCTCTCCTCTCCTCTCTCCTCCCTTGCCCTCCCCTCCTCTCCTCTCCGTTTTTCTTTCCATTATTTTTTTCTCCTTTTCTCTTTCTTTCACATTGTTATAGGAATTAACTTTCATATTTCTGATTATTTTTTGGTTTTGGGGCAACACCTGGTGGTGCTTAGGACTAAGTCTTGGCTCTATGCTCAGAGATCACTCATAAGAGGGTTTGAGAGACCATGTGTGTTGCTAGAGATCAAACACAGGTTGACCATGTGCAAAGCAAACAAATGCCCTACCGTTCTCTTCTATCGTGTTGGCCTCAATTTTCATAGTTTTAATGAATAAAATTACTGCAATGTCACCACCAAAGTCCTGAGACTCTCTACCTTTTTCCTTGTGTCTCTTCTGTTTTGCCTCTTCTTTGTCCCTTCCCTTGCTTATTAGTATTCTAAGTTCTGCAATTGAAGGGCATGGATTTGACTTCATTCAGCATTGTCTATTCATCCCCTTGTTTTATTTCTCTAATATGCCACAGATGAGTGCTGTGCCAAAACAGCATTACACCCTCCAATACTTTCACTAAACCCATGTCCTGGTTGGACGAGATCACCCGAACTCCTCAGCCTAGCTCTCATGTCCTTAGCACCACCTGGGAAATCCCCCTCTAGCCTCCACACACAAAGAAAGAAAAGAGAATGCAGAAATATGCATCAAGTGGGCAAATAAATGGGAGCAACAGGGGCATGCATATGCTACATACTGGAAACAGAAAGCTGGTCGAGGTTGAATCTTTCCACATAGTGAATTGAACCCCGTGATCCTCCCTCTGTGACACCAAAGAAGAACCTTTGATTCTGAGGAGAAATGGCTGGAAGCAGCGTGAGATTTGGATACTAAGGAAAACTACAATCGTTTATTAAAACTGCTCCGTGTGTGATTCGCCTATTTTTCAATAGTTCTGGGTCTTTATAAAGTGCCAAGATCAGGCTTTCTGGGGTGCAATGTACAATTCATATAAACCGTAAAATTATAAGCAATTCCTCTTGTCCAGACCCTAACGTGTACCCAATAAGGCAGGCACATTAAAAACAAAAAACAAACAAAAAAAAAAAAACAACAAAACACCTTTGGTCCAAATGACACTGTGTTTAGGAACCTTTCTAGAAGGGATAATGACAGGCTGAGGAGGGCCCTAGAACCTTGTCCCTCCTTGGGCCCTTCCCTCCCTGACCCAGGTGAGCCCCGCCCCGAGGTGCGCCGACTCTGCAGCTCCTCGGAGCGCTGCAGCTCCCTGGGGAGCGGGGCGCCGGCCCCCCTGCAGGCAGGCAGGCAGGCAGGCAGGCAAGTCTTGCCCATCCACTCCCCCAACCCCCGTGACATCATGTGTTTGGGGCCGAGTCGCTCCATAAAAGCAGCCGGCAGGGAGCCAGGAGGCCAAAGAACCGACTTGCTCGCAGGGCGCCCCGGGTGCACGCACGCGGTACCAGGGCTGGCCAGCAGTTTGTTCCGAGCGGCGCCCGGGGAAGCCTGAGCCCGTGCCAGCCGCCGGCCAACGATGCCCCGCTGCCCGCTGCACCTGACGGCCGCGGCCGCGCTCCTACTCGCGGTCCTCAGGCTGCAACAACCTTCCAGCGCAGCCCCGCTGAACGGTAACGTGTCCGCTCTTTGTGCCTTTCCTGAGCGCGCAGCTATGATGTGTGGACAGAGTTCCAGCGAGGCTCTTCCATGCAACATCTATATGTATAATATATATAATATATATAATATATATAATATATATATTAAGCGGGTGTAGGGGTGTGGGGAGGGAAAGTGTTAAGCTAGGAAGGACGCCCATAAACAACCTCAGAGTCCCAAAAACAGACCTTTTGGAAGCGTGCGCCTTGCTCTCTTGGAATGCGAACCCCCCTTGGTCTTTCTATGACAAAGGTTGCTTTTAACTCTAAACAACTCCAACTCCGGGAGGGGAAACTTGGGAACTTGGAATCTGGAGAAAAGGAAAGGGAAAGGCCAGACACGGAATTCATGGCATGACCCCACGTGTGGATAGTGGAGATGTCTGAGCGTGCAGCGTGCCACGGTTGCTCCATATCTGCAGGCGCCCTCGCACAATCCTGCTGACTGCACTGGGTGCCTGGACCTGCAAGTCTCTTCGCCACTAAGCTTCACCTCCAAGTCAAAGAGATGATGCATCCTGTCCTTAATCATTGTTTTTCTCCAGAAGGCTGCACTACCCCACCATACCTGTGCGTGTGCTTACGCACCTTGTTTCTGAGGGTAATTAGGGCCTTTAACCCTGAAGAGCTGGATGCTGGGGGGAGCCAAGTGGGCTGGTAGAAGGGGGGGCGGGCAGGATATCTGAAAGTAATTGGAGCTCCAGTTCTGTGGCATGAGCTGAAAGGAGCAGAGCCTAGGAGGTCAAGGTACTAGATCTCTAAAACAAGAGGATTTTGCTGAATGTATAACAGCAGCTGGATGAGTCTGCTCAGGAACCTCCCAGAGGACTAACTGGTTGTTAGTCTGACAGAGTTTGACACAAGTTGTAGAGGTATTTCTCCATGTTCCAATTCCTGGGCTCAGGCCATCTGTAATTTTTACAAAAAGACCAAAATTAACTCCAATGGCCAGAAACCATATCTCTGGGTTCCTTAGAGGTCACTGTGCCCTTAGAGGCAGGTTAGGGAGTAGCAGGGCAGTTCACCCCCAAATCCAGCTATTATCTCCCTTTTTGTTGAGGGAGAATTAGAAGGTAGGTATGAGAAATAGGTTGTAGAAAAGTGGAAATTTTTTAAATTGCTAACTTTGACCCATATGCCTCTTTCAAAACAGCTCAGCTGAGACCTGAAGTTTCTCTAAGAATCTTCCCTTTTCCTCTAACGACTGTTGCACAGGAGAGTTACTTATTAGCTCCTTTCCAGAAAAGCTGAATGCTGCCCCCCATTCCCCCTATTCCCCTGCTTTCTTCCTCTCCCCTGCAAATTCTCCCAACACTGTTCTCCTCCCCGTTCCCTCTCTCCATTGCTCCCTTCTCTCTCCTCATCCGTACTCTTTCCCCGTCATTCCTTTGCACCCCCACCCACCGCACACCCCTTTCCCTTCTCATTTTCCAAGGCAGATTGTAAAGTTAGAACAGATAGATGGCTCAAGTGGTAGACTACATACACCATATGTGCAAGGTCCTGGGTTCACCTTCAGCAACACATGGACCCTGGAGCAATGCAGATGTATCTCCCCTCCAAATAATTTACTGTTAACTTTACTTTGCTTATTTTCCCTCATGCTTTGCACCTAATTTTAACTGATTCAAGGGATAAGGCGTTGCTTATCAGTATTAGCTCAAGGTTGGGGCAAATGCTAATGAAGTCAGAGTGTGGTTGGCCTCTGCTCTGAACATTTTGTTTTTGTTTTTGTTTTTGGGCCACACCCTGTGACGCTCAGGGGTTACTCCTGGCTATAGGCTCAGAAATTGCTCCTGACTTGAGAGACCATATGGGATGCCAGGGGGATCAAACCTAGGTCAGCCACGTGCAAGGCAAACACCCTACCACTGTGGTATCGCTCTGGCCCCTGCTTGGAACATTTTTTATACACATTGGTTTACAAAGTTTATAATACAGTTGCTTTGGGCATCCAATGTTCCAACACTAATCCCACTACTAATGTAACTTTCCCTCTATCATTGTCCCCAGTTCTTCATGCATTCCTCAAGCCTGCCCCCTTATCAGAACAAAATAATTTATTTTATACTGCTTGTTACAACTAAATGGCTAGTGGAATGATCAAAAAGTACTTTATTGTTTTGTATTGTTTTGGGGCCACATCCAGAAGCACTTGGGCGTTACTTCTGGCTCTGTGCTTAGAAATTGCTCCTGGCAGGCTCCTGGTATCTGGGATACCAGGCATTGAACATGGGCCCATTCTGGGTTGGCCCCAAGGCAACCATCCTACTGCTGTTACTTTAATAAAAGTTACTTTAATAAAAGAAAATTTGTGAAAAGTGTTACATCTCATAATGGGGTCATTAAGTCATTGTCTGAGGATTTACTGAGCTGTTTGTTGTAGTTGAGCCTTTGGTGTTATTTTGTTTATTAAACTTAGTTGGCTGCAATGCTAAACTATCTAACTTGGTGGGCTCCTACTGGGCTGTCAGTATTGTGGGATTTGGAATTGCCATGTGGTAGCAGAGTATGGGAGCATTTAAACTTCTGGCACTTATGAGAAAGAGTGAGATAGATAGGTAGATAGATAGATGGTATATAGAAGCAATTTGCCTGCCTTAGAACAAGGCAGGGGTGAGAGAGTATGGAGTGGTGGGAAATGGAAGATATCAGTGACCGGGAGGGTGCACTCTTGAAGGATGGTGTATGTTGCATGACTGAAACCCAACAATGAACAATTTTGTAACCACAATGCTAAAATAAAGCAATTTAAAAAACTCTGGCACTTATGGAATGGATGGCACAGAAAAATCAGGGCGTGAGGGATATAATAAGATGAGGTGAGGTCTTTTCTGGAGAATGCCTGAAAATCTTGCTGTGGTTGCCACTGGGAGCTTGCATGGAACTGTGGGCAAGAGTCTTTTGCAAAATTGGTATTTCGGCAGTCATGGCAGTTACTGAGAAAAGTTTTAGAACCCAGAACAGGAATCTGCCAGGCCCTGAACCCCTAACCTAGATCCTTGTTTATAGCATTTCTTCAGGAGGAGTGCAATAGGCCTGCAGGTTCTAACAGGTACTGGGCAACCTCTGAGTCTTCGAGAGAAAAAATAGCGTCTTCATTGGGGTGAGGAAAGTTTCTTCCTGAAAAGGCATTATGGAATCAGTAGGTTTGGTTCTGTGGAGTCCCTGCTACTCGGACTAGCATCTGGGTAGTATCACTTTCATCTTTCTGAATGTCTTGTGAACTGATCGGGAGCCTGACTAGGCCCAATCTTCATTCTCTGTATCCCATGGACTCTCTCTTTTCTGATGGTGCTTCTCCTAGACTCTATCTCCCAAGCCCATGCAGACCCACCTTTATCCCATCCCAGCAGATGAGGTGGGTTCTTTTGGAGAGGAGGTTGGACAGGCTGTTGGGGTTGCACTTGCTTCTCAGAGACAGTTCCAGAACTGTCCTTGAGTTCAGCTTCTGGTTACTCTGTCTCCCCAGCACTATTGCATGTAGTCCTGGTATCTCCACTGCACCTCTGTGCTTGTCCCCTGAGTAGCCAGACCTATGTCACAGGGTGAGTGTTCCTGGGAGAAGACTTGGTCTGGTCCCCTTGAATTCTGTCAGGTTGTGAAAAGGTGACAGTCATATGAGACTGGCTGGCAGTGAGAAGATGTGGTCTGGGAACAGTGCTTTCAGCCCTATGTGAAATCAGGTTTGAGAGCCCTGGGACTTTCAGGTAATTTAGTGCCGCCATCTCTAAAATCCTGGGGGCTGCTAATCTAGATCTTCCTCCTTGTTAGGAGCTCACATCCTTTGCAGTGCAGTGACACTAAGTCCTCTGGAAAATGGTGGCTTTTCTAGGATCTCCCCTTCTTTTAAACAAAACCTTTAGCATATTCTCTGACTTGTTTAAGGTCCACAGTACTAACTGGCTTTATTTTGCTCTTTTCAGGATCCAAGTGGAGCTATTTCGGTAAGTAGAGCTCTTCAATACTTTTCGTGATGAATGAGAAAGACAATGCAGTACCTTTGGGGGCAGAGGAAGAGAGGAGCCTGATCAAAAAATAGTTTTCTGAAGAATAGCACTTTCCTGTGCAGGTGGACTGTGGGTCACAGGTTAAGGCATCCAGATTCTGGAGAGATTTCTATCCCAGTGAAGAAACTTAACAGGGCCTTAGATGGAGATAGCCTTTTACCCCCATTGTCAGACTTTCATCCTTCAAGAAACAAAATAAAAGGTACCTTTTGACTTGGACCCAGAATGTAAGTTGTTGGTGTGTCTAGAACAAACTTCTTGTTGCCCCGCATGTGGATGAGCCAAGGCAGAATGATGGTGGCTGTTCTTGGTAGAAAAAGCAGGGGTGAGTTTCTTCAGTAGAGGGAGAGGGGTGCTGAGAGTGATTGGATATGCCATGGGGGCACTAATGAGACCAGTACCATCTCCAGTGGGCTGCAAAATAAGTAGTTAGACTCCGTGGGTATATTATCCTGAATTAGAGATAAGCAAATCAGCTTCATTTGTAATGGTAGACTAAATATCTGATTTCACAGGCACATGCAGGAATGTTCATGGTGTTTTTATTAAGGACAGAGTCACAGGGGTATGCAAGATGAACTTGATGGTGAGCAGTGGGTGGGGGAGAATATATTTCATGACACAGGTATAGTGATTACAGGCAGGGTGGTTGATTATTCCAGTAAAAACAAATGCAGTCTTTTTTTTTTTTTGGGTCATACCCAGCAGTGCTCAGGGGTTACTCCTGGCTGTCTACTCAGAAATAGCTCCTGGCAGGCACGGGGAACCATATGGGACACCGGGATTCGAACCAACCACCTTTGGTCCTGGATCAGCTGCTTGCAAGGCAAACACCGTTGTGCTATCTCTCCGGGCCCACAAATGCAGTCTTGACTCAGCAAAAGTTAGACTCTGCATGTTTGTCAGCCTAGGAGGCAAAGAACAGTTTACTGTATGAATCAGTAACTTCAAATCCAAACTCTCCTTTGCTCTACTATCACATAGTTCTATCATTACAAACATCCCTTTTGTACTTATTATGTACACTGAATGTTGCTAAATAGGCATAAAATAAATAGGAAGGGCTGTGGTCTGTAGAAAGGAATTAATGCTCTCAATTTAAGGCAGAACAATAATAGATAATAGTGATGATAATAACCTACTAGCATTCTAATGGAAACTGGGAGTGTAATACCAAAAAAGGCTTCCTGGAGAAGGGATGCTTTTACCTGCGTCTTGGAGATTGGGGAAGGCTCAGTTCGTAGGGTGAGGGGAGGAAATGCTGTTATTGAATGTAATGGTGGGATCTGGCATTGCATGAGCGGGGCAAATAAGCTAGGTAGTATTTAAGGGAAAACATGGAGGAGTTTTAGGAACTTGATCCAAAGCTAGAAAGACTGGCTAGAAAGTCAGGGGCCCTCACATTTTTAAATAGGAGACAAGTTTACTGTTCCTCAGACCATTGGAGGACTGGACTATAGTTTAAGAAAAAAACCATGAACAAATTTTTATGTACACTATACATATCTAATTTTGAAGTAAAAAATGGCAACAAATACAATAATTACATTTATTGTTCTTCATACAGGTAAAGTTAAATCAACAAACTTATCAGTATTTCAGTGGAAACTATGGGCCTGCTATTGGTGGCCTTAGTTTGAGGACAAGAGACAGAGAAGGAGGGGAGTCAGAGAGAGTGCAGCGTACATTACACACACACAAACACACACACACACAGACCCTGATGAGTCTACTGATAAGACACAGGCATAGGTAGAAGAGTGTGCAGCACTCTGTGCAGCACCTATACAGCACAGATGGGTCAGATAAATGTCCTTGATGGGCCACATGTGGCCTGAGAGCCATAGTTTGAGGATCCCTGGCCTATGTCAAACAGGAGGCATGAGGGAGCCTTATCCTTACCTTACCCTTCCCACTTTGGTAAGAGGTGGTGGTGGTGGTGGTGGGCAGAGGTGAGAGATACCTGGTTTTTAGATAATCTCAATTCTGTATGTGGAAATCCACTTTATGGTGGTGACAGTGAAAGCAAAGAAAGAGCAGTGGCAGGGCCCCAGTACAGGCTCAGTGAGCAAAGGAGACAGGAGGGATGCAATCTGCAAAGAAGGCACAACTTGAGAATCAGGTCCTTTCCATATAAACTCAAGGAAGCCAGTTGAGGCATCTGAGTCTTTCTGGGGAAGGATTTGCCTAGATCAGTGTTCCAGGACCTTGATAGTATAGAGATAAAAGTGCCCATATGGTGTATGCAGAGCCCTTTCCTGTCCTCTATATTACACTTCACAGCCCTTCAAGCATCCTTGTATGCAACTTTGGAGGCTCCAGAGCTCTGCTGGGTTAACTGGGTAATCCTGGTACCTGAGCAGCACTGTATCCTGGTTCTGAGCAGCACTGTGTCCTCACATCTTTGCATTAAATCACTGGCTTCTTTGGCTGAATGTTCTTAGAATTGCCTCTGTGCTTCTGACTACTGCTCGGGAGGCCAAAATGAAATAAGTATGGCTTGGAATAATTTAATCAGAACTGTGCCCAAACTTTACCAAATAAGTTGCTTACTAGGCCTTACCTGAACTTGAAGGGCTGCTGTGTTTCATGTAGTTCCTGGACTTCTCATGTGCTCAGCTACAAATCCTTATAGAACAGGATCTCATGTCCCTTCTAGTTCAAGTAAATATCCCATCTCTCTACTGATCCCCAGTTGCTGAGACTATAAACATTGAAATGCCTCATCACTCCTTGAAAGCAGCCCTCAGCAAAAGTGTGATGGTTCTGGACAACAGGGAAGAGAAGCTGGGTGTTTGTGGAGAAAGGGCATCTATGTGCAGCCTGACTGATCCCCCAGCACAGAAGCACTTCTTGCTGACTTTAACCAGCTGGCTGGCCTCCTGCCCTTCACCATTAGACCAGTTCGTTGCTGAGGAAGCAGAAGGCAGAGTCCATTGATGCTTTATGCAAGGCAGGGGTGCACAGAGGGCAGTCAGGCATTCTGCTGGTGAACGAGGACATGTGATGGGGGATGATAAGGCAGAACCCCTGGGGGGGCAAGAAGGCTCTCTTTGGGAGAGACTGAGATGTACATACTGGCACGGATGCTCAGAATCACACAACAAACAGTGGGGTTAGTATCAGTGTTGAGTGGGATTGGAGGTGACTTTCTAAAGATTAAGGGCTTTCCTGGATGGAAACCAGCCCCAGGGGAATATGGAGTGAGAGGGCAACTGCAAGGCAGGTTGTCACAGTGAGCTGAGAACAGACATGAGCCTGCTGTAGATCTGTGCACTCAAAAGTAGGAGGCCTTGGGTGGTGGTGGTGATGGGCAGTAAATGAGTTAGGTTGCTGGTTACATTGAGATCCTGATGTATGTGTCAAGTTGACCATGTAGAAATGCATCTTGCCAATAACTAGGATACATGCATGTTTCTGTGTGCATTCTGTTTAACAAAATTGAGTAAAAGCATCCCCAAGAGTCTGGGAGAGCCATTCCCTTGACTTGATACTTTTTCTCTTCAGGTTTTTTCCCTCCTACCAAAACAAAAACAAACAACACACAAACAAAACTAACAAACCCAATATATTTCTAGCAGGCTAAGTAATTAAAGAGGACTAATAACCCAAGAGTTAGCCACCCAAGAACCAGCCATGTGGGCAGAGAATGGAGCCCAAAGCTATAAATGGACTGCTAGTTCCTGTTGAGTGTTTCTTGGCTGGCAACTAGTTCAGAAAGAGACAGAAACTGTTATTTGAAGCATATTTGAAAGGAAAATACAAAGGAGATGGAATAGAAGGAGCAGGTGGAGACCAATATCTCAAAGATGTGCATGTTCTCCCTTTCTGAGTCTGACAGTGCCTCTATTAGCAGGTACATCTGCTATACTGCAGCGCCCCCAACTGGACATTCAGCAGAGGAATGTCTGAAAGAGCTCTAGACTGGTGAGCAGGCTTTGCATGCTGGAGCCCTGGGTTCCATCCTCAGTGCCACATGAACTTGTAAGCACCATTAGGTCTCCCTCCTCCCACTCTTGCACCCTTCCAAAGGAAGAGATTTTAATTCAGAAAAATCTTTTTGTTATTTTTATTTATTTATTTATTTATTTATTTATTTATTTATTTATTTATTTATTTATTTATTTTTACCAATGTCAGAGATTTACTCAACTCAAAACCAAACCAAACCAAAACAAAACCCAGTGATTTCTCCCTGATTCCCATTTCATACTGTGGAGGAACCAGAATAATTACAATGCTCCCTACCCCACACCCCTACCATGACTACCATCAAGGAACAAGTAAGCGAAGACAGGCCAGATCCTGTTTTGTCCTACCAGGAACATAGAGCTATACCTGTCTATACCAGGAAATAATCTCCTTTTCCTGTGGTTTGGGTGAGTCCCTGAAACTAATCTGATATTCACTATCACACTTTCAATCTTCAGTTGCAGTTCCTGCTGCCTGAAGTGGTGTCCTCAGTCTATCTGGATATGCTGAGGTTCACCTACAGAACAATTTCTCATCTTTCTTGAGTTGCAAAATTAGGATTTTTGAAAGTCATGGTGGTTCTTGGTCTGTAGCTCCCAAAAGCTTGTCCAATGACTTTTATAGCCAGGCAAAAAAAAAAAAAATCAGGGAAGTCAATCTTCCATCCTACAGGTAGACATCGTCATTGGTAGTAGGAGGCAGGTAGAGATTACAGATTGCAGATTAGGTTTAGACTTCTGAGTCCACTTGCTGATTGTCTGGCTGTAGGAAAATGACATCACCTCTTGGAGCTTTGCAAAACGGGATGGCAGGGGCCGGGTGGTGGCGCTAGAGGTAAGGTGCCTGCCTTGCCTGCGCTAGCCTATCACAGACCGTGGTTCGATCCCCCGGTGTCCCATATGGTCCCCCAAGCCAGGAGCGACTTCTGAGCGCATAGCCAGGAGTAACCCCTGAGCGTCACCAGGTGTGGCCCAAAAACCAAAAAAACAAAACAAAACAAAACAAAACAAAAAGAAACGGGATGGCAGCTACCACCTAAGTGACTCTTCAGGTGTGGTTCCTGCACCAGCCCTGTTAGCCCCATCTGGAGTTCTAAGGGCCTTTTTTCCCCCCAAACTGGAAATGAAGTTCTTAGAAGGAGATCAGTAGAGCATCTCTCTTTTCCCCTCACATGCTCCACCACTTCTTTATCAGTTTGTTGTATATGCCATTTCTCTGGCTGCCCCCAGTCTCTAGAATGTTCTTTCTAAAAAATGTCCTGCATAGTAATCTGAGCAGTCCTTCCCAGCATTGCTTGTTTTCAGGGACCATCTCTCACTCCCTTGCTCCAGCCCCTCAGCCATACCATGAAGCCAGGCACCCACTCCCCACTACCTCTACATTCTCACCTAATCCATGGGGTTGACCCCTTATTTTGACTGGAAGAGAAGCCTAAGCTAGAATTCTAGAGCCCTGACTTAGTTTTCAGAGTTTCCAGGAGGGACCCTTTAAGCACCTGAGGTGGTATCTAGCTCTGGTAAAGCAGAATAGGAGACAGCTGGCAGAGGAGGAGCTGGGCTGTCAGAGCTCTGCCAGCTTCTGCTGTGCTCAGACTTGCCTTGTCTGCTTTCAGCTGGTCTCCAATTTCTAGCATTCAAGAACTTGCAGGGCACATGAGCTAGTGAAAATTCTGAAGATTTTCTCCCTGTACTGTGAGAGAGGATCCTGAGGGTATGCAAACTATATAGCTATAAGACAGTCTTGGAAAGGTATGTCAGACCAGTCAGTGTGTGGGCAGTGTTGTGTAGAGGCTGATGGCTTTGAGGAACAGAATGGATCAGAGGTGGTTCAGTATCATCTCTTCCAGCTACCCATGACCTCTTACCCCTGGGAAGCAAGTATGGACTAAAAGCACCATGAGGTGAGGGCGGATGTACAACCATGGAGCTCAGGAGTCCAGAGGTCACAGGTGTGGTCACAGGGATAGCACTTTTTCCCCTGGTTCTTAGAGCTATACCACTCTGCATATCAGCTCTCTGAAGTAGAGAGATTTTCCCAGTAGTGGTCTTGAGAAGCACTAAAGTGTGATCCTTTGCCCACAAATATTGAAAATCACCCTGATCACTGCTGGGAACACTTAGAAAGATACTAATGCTTAAGTTTAACCATTAAGCAGTGAAAAGAGTGAGGTGAAAACAAAGTGAAAGAAAGCAATGGCTCTTTATTTTTTAACATGTAGGGCTTGTATGATGGCGAGTTATCTGCTTTAGAACTCTTTCTTCACTTTTCACACAGTGCAGTTTATTACAATTTTTAGAGGTGTTGGAGTTACATCACAAAGATTTATTGAAAAAATAATTGAGATTCGATTTTTTTTAGTAGAGAAGCATTTTGACAAGAAACCAACTTTCCAATGAGTGGAGGTCAGTGGCCTGATTCAGGTCAGTCAGGAAAGAAGTATTATCTGTGTGTGTAAAGACAGGCCGAGAACTGGTATCTGTCTCTATTAAATGCTGCAGTGCATCTGAGCTTCAGAAATGATCTGCAGTTATTCACCTGTGACTAGAACAATTTAGGGTTTCTGGGTAAGCAGACTGTGAGCCAGCCATATCTTAGAAGTATTCTGTAGTTCAGAGCCTGGCTCTCTCTGTTCCTTCTTCCGGATAGACCACATGGTAAGGGCTATATTCACTTCACAGATAAGGAGATTGGTAAAAGTGCACACACTTTCTTTGGCCGATCTCTCCCAGGTGATTTTCTTCTGGGATTGCAGGAGAAAGGAGGGAAGGTGACTCTGAAGGTAGGGGGACAAAGAGGTTATTTGTAGCGAGTTCCAGGGGCAGTCATGCATGGCTCATGTGCCCTTGGGGCTTTGGTCACCAGGATGGACTCCTGGGCAAGCAAGCAGAGTAATTGCCACTTCTTTTTGGCCTCTACTCCAGAGAGTCTCCTTGAATCACCTTTCTAGTCATTGGCATTTTTTTGTGATCCTGAGCCCAAGTTATATGAACAACAGATTTCTGAAAATTTGGTTGGGGTGTGTATATTTAGTACTCAAAGCTTACTCCGAGCTCTGCATTCAGGAATTACTCCTGGTGAGGAACCATATGGGGTTTCAGTGATCAAACCAGGCTCAACTGCATTCAAGGCAAGTGTGCCCTATCCACTATTTTGCTTTGGACCCAGATTTATGAAATTTTTATCCAGAAACTAGAGTTGTGACACTCCACATTTTCACCACTCTTTTATTCTGCCTCTTTATCACCACAGAAACATTTAAAAGGTGTTTAAAACAAAGTAATATATGAAATTGAATTTAAACATTTTTATGATAATGAATTTATAAATTGAAATATACATGTTAATATATTAAGTTGCATATACCTATATTATACTTCATATTTTATATATAGCTATATTAATTTTTTTATTTTGGGCCACACCCAGTGCTGCTCAGGAGTTACTGGCTATGAGCTCAGAAATTGCTCCTGGCTTGGGGGACCATATGGGATGTCGGGAATTGAGCCCAGGTTCATCCTGGGTCAAGCACGTGCAAGGCAATGCCTTACCACTGAGCCATCACTCTGGCCCATATAGCTATATTAATTTTAAATGAGTTAATATATTAATGAATTACTTAAGCTTCCCATTTGTTAATAAGCAAGAATATCAAATATCAGAGTTTTCATTGAGCCATCTGTAGAATTTCCTGAGTTCATATTTGTTAAGCATTGCTCTGGGGGGTTAAGGAATAGTCATGAGGCGTATTCCTAAGCCATGGAACTGAGACATTGGGGAAACCAGCAAATAGGGCGAGGTTATTACAACACGAAGAGAGGAAGCTCAAAAGAATGTGACTCAGGGCCGGAGAGATAGCATGGAGGTAAGGTATTTGCCTGGCGTGCAGAACATTGGTGGTTCGAATCCCGGCATCCCATATGGTCCCCCGAGCAAGGGTAAGCTACCTGGAGAAGATGGGGTCTGAGCCTAGCCTGGTAAAGGGCCTTGTGGGGCAGAAGAGAAAGCATACACTGAAGCTGTATCTTCTGAAACCCCAGCAGATTTTAACGGGAAGTTAATGGGCCATTAACAGGGAAATGGGCCCAGTCCAGAGTACAAGCCACTGGGGATTTGGGGATCTCATTCAGGTGGGGGTGGAGGACCGCTGGAGTGTTCTAAGTGAGTGTTCTACTGAAAGTTCCACTCAGATGACTGGATGAGCATTTAGAAGGATTTTCCTAGTGACGGTAGTGAGTGAACTGAGAGTGAAATACTAGCAGGAGAAGTGAAGGCATCTGAGCTAATAGGGTGGAGGTACCTGTTGATATCATTCACCTGTTGTAGACACCTAATGCAATTGGCCAGTGAGGCATGACTGGCTGAGTGCCAGTCTCTTTGGGGCTTCATAGAATATTCAAATGTGCATCGAGAACCCCATTTTCCTTAGAGAAGTTTCTCAGAGAGGATCATTCCATACAATGCAACACTAACAGTCTTGGGAATTAGTCATTAGGGAATGCTGAGTAATTTTTTCTGAAAAGGGGACAGTAGGTCAAATAAATGTATTTGGTTTAGAGGTACCCAAAGGGGAAAATATGGAGCAGGCAAGCTTCTTGCCACTTATAGGGAAGCAAGGAAAATTCAGAGCTGCACAGACGTCCATAGGGAACTAAGGACAGAGCTAGGACCAGAAGATATATTTACTTATTTCCACTCACCTGCTTTGCCAATCAAATGGAGACTGCTCATTGTATGCCAGGTGCATGCACTGTGCCTCACATCACAATACTGTGTAAAGACCACTAAAGAAATCCAGATTATTTTTTAAAGTAAATAATACAGGTTCGCCAGAAACAAATTATGCCAAATTAACTTACCTTTCTTCTGCACAGGGACAAAAGGCTTAGTGGTTAAAGAAATCACAATAGATTTAATACCTATTGATATAAATAAACACTGGATATGGTTGCCTGTGACGCACTCTTGGGAAATGGGGCTCAGAGATCAGTGTGGTGGCTAGAAATATAAGAGCAGAGGAACCCTGTCACTGATACTGTCATAAGCCTGTGAAAGGCTTGGAGAAATGTCATGGTTCCTCTAGAGAAGCCCTTGGTTTAGGAACCCCACTGGGAACTTTAGAGAAAAGAATGGTTAGGTGAGGCAGTTGCAATCATTGGCCTGTGGAAGGAAGGGAGGTCAAAGATGTAGGGAAGAAGCAGGCAGAAAGGAGGTCAAAACCAAGATGTATATGGTTGAGGCAACAAGTAGCACTGTGGGGTGGGGATCAGGTAGCAAAAACTGGATAGTGAAGAAAGCCTGTCCTGCTCAGCACACTCTTACTTGAAGAGGAGGAGTCCCCACTTCCATGCCTCCCTGAGCCTGTCTGCTCACAAATGTTGTACCCCCACTCTCATGCCTTCTCCCCAACCCCATATAGTTCAGCTGATGTATACATTTCGCAATTTAGAGAATTAAGAGGGAATTAAAAATATTTTCATGTCACATTGAATTATAACATTTGAGTGTGGAATGACAGACCATACTTAATGATACTCAGAGATTCAGTATTCAGAGAACCATGTGGTGCTAGGGATTGAACCCAGCCTCTTATATGCAACTCTAATAACTCTTATTAACTCTTAGATGAGTTACCTCCTTGACTCATTTTAAATATTTTAGGTGTATGGAATTATATTTCAGCATCTCTAGCTACTACATTGGTTTTATTAACAAAAGTCTAACTCCCATCCTTCACAATACAATTCACCATATATTCCTTTACCTGATTTACTGCTCCTGCCCACCTTTCTCTCTGGGAGCAACTGTTTTGTTTTGTTTTGTTTCTTTCTCTCCTACCCTCAAAAGAGTAAAATTTTCAATTTGCCTTTCTTCGTGTGATTTAATTTCCTCAGGTCCATGCCTGGTGTCACCAATAATAGTTTATTTCTTTTTAATAGCTACTTGAGTTCACACATGTGCTTGTTTGTATGTGTGTGTTTCATCGCACTTTTTACTTATTCATCCATCTCCCAGCTTAGACTGTTCTCCTGTCTTGCTTGGGTAATAATGAAATGAATATAGGGATGTTGTCAGTGGTATGAATTCTTTAAGTAAATACCCAGAAGTGATAGATTCCATAATAATTCTTTTATTTAAAAACTGTTAATTAATGTTTGTTTGGTTTTTGTTGTTGTGATGCTTGGGAACACAGCTTTTACCCAGCTTGGAAGGCCATGCAGTGTTGGGGAGTGAAATAGGGCGCCATACATGCCAGGCACATGCTCTCTCTATGAAGCAACATTACTGGCCCTGATAAGACAACTCATCTTGATTTGGTAAATTCTACAAGTTCTTTTCTGTGCCTCCATGTAGCAGTTCCAAAGAGACTCCCCAGCTCTTGACAATTTTTTTTCCCTCTTACTCCTCTTGACAATCTTTTTAGTGTAGGTTTTAAATCTGTCTGTCCGCAGGATCAAATTAGGACACATTCACATTCACATCTCTGAGTCAGACTAAGTATGCCTGATCAGAAAAACTCCAATTACTTTTTTGAACATCATGCATTAACTAACTGCACCTAACCTCCCCTAGACACAAGTCCTTCCTGGGTCAATGACCAAGTGTAGCTCTACAGTGAAGGTGAACTTGCCAGAGTTTTTCCTCTCAGTGGTGGACATTTTTTTTTCTCAGTGGTGTTTTTTGAGCTACTCCAAACTGGTTGATATTCTAAGACCTTGAGGGGTTCAAAATTGAGTCAGAAGCCATTAGTTAGGCTCAAAGACAGTTGTTTAAAAGAAGCAATTTATCATGTGTGAGTTGAGAGCAAACCCCTCTCCATGGGGCTGCTTGGCTGGTGCTCTAAGCCTGCCAGGAGAGATGATAGAGAGAGATGTGTCTGATTGAACAAGAAAAGAGCCATTTGTTTATGTTTTTGGGTCTAGGAGTCAGGGAAGGCACAAGGAGAAGTGGTACTTGATCAGGGATGCTAGGATTTCAGAAGCCCAACCAGTCTGAAATGAAATGCCATATCATGCATATCTCATTAGGAGTAAGAGGAGACATATAGGGAGTGTGAGATTTGTTTTCTGGTGAGGTGAAAGGGAGAACTTTCTCTTAAAAGGTTGGGAAAAGAATAATGGAGACTTTCCAGCTCAGATGGGCCTAAGGGCTTTGTTTATCCTGTGTATGTGTTGTTCTTTGGCTGTCCTGTTCTCTTTGGCATACCCCAGTAGTGTAGCCACTTTTCTCTTGTACATGAGGCTCAGAGACTCTAGAAGATGGGCACAGGGCACAAAATTCAGTGGGGCAGAGCTCTGATTGGCAGCTTGGCGGGTGGCTCCAAAGCCTTTGACCTTCCTACTGCTCTTCATGCCCCTCAGGAAAGGTGACAAAAATGGTCTGACTGAAGATCTTCAGGTGTGATAAGAAACATCCCTAAGTACGTTTTCTTATTCTTTGGTGCAATAATGGTAAGAATGCCATAGGGTAGGTCTCAAAAGGGATTTCCTCATTTTAATTCGTGGCAAGTGAAAGATTGGGTTAGAGTGGATCAATGTTTAAGGGTCTGTCTGCCTTCACTGTAATTTGAGATCCAGCCTGGATAGCTGTAGAAAGGAGTATCTTTGATCAACTCCCCTGATGGTTTCTGTGATCCCAGGCTCCTCAGGAATGTTTATGAAGCCATACACCCCTCCTTTGCTGCTTCTCTACTCTGGCATTGGGCCATCACCTAGAACTTGTTCTTGGTCACTTCCCAGTACCCCACACTAGCTGCTCTGCTTAGCTTTCTGCACATTGCCAAGCACTAGGAGGCTGCATAAAAGTCATGAACTGTCAGGGCTAGATCCCTACTATACTCCTGGTATGTGACATATCACCCGCCCCCTGTGCCTTATTCACCTCCTCTATTCACACACAGCAGAGTATGGTGATAAGGGTCATTACATAGATTAAATTATTTACTATATAGTAAATATGTAGAGTTGGTGATCTACAGTTAAAGGGCCCAATCCAGCCTACCTCCTGATCTGACCATAGGGATTTTTTAGAATTCAGATAGGCTCATTTGTGTTCATTTTTTTCTGTTTGCTTTGTTCTGAGAAAGCTACAGAGCTGGCAGTCTGCTAAACCTAAAGTTCACAATATGGGTCATTTGCAGAAAAATCCAGCCAACCTCTGATACTCGGTGATTCCCAGTATATTGAGAGTGCTCAGCAAATGGCAACTTAGGCAAATATTTTATTTGCCTTTGTAGAGTAACAAAATTTGACTGTAGTCTTGATATTATAACAGGCAATAACAGACTAGAAAGCAAATCCAGAACTGCTATATCATCACCAGTGTTCTGGGCAGCCACCATTTTGTTGCCCAGTGACCTATGTCCTATACCATCTCTTGACACCAGCCTGGCCCATCAAGCCCTGTAGTTTGTCTGCTTGATTGTGTTTTTTGTCCCCAAGGCTAGGCCCCCATTCCTCTTTTCTGGCACACCCAGCCCATACAAAAAGCCTCTTTTGCTTTGAATGACCTGGTCCTCCTTCTGTTGACCCCGTCAAATGCTCCAGCCAGGCCAAGGTGTCTAACTTTCTCATCACTACTACTATTGTCTGAGAAACGTTTGTGTGATCATGAGTATATATTTTTTTTACAAAACAGACAAATCAAACATGTACTTATCATAAATCATAAAGAAAAAATTTAAAAACAAAACGTAAAGGTATTTTTGACCCTCCTCCCCCACATTTAGTTATGCATCGGGTCTTAGTTTAAAGAGCTAAACTATAGACCAGGGCTTCTCTCTCTTCACACTGTAGTCATGGGTAGAAGCCATCTTTGTGGTGGGGCCTGTCCTGTGTACTGTAGAATGCTGAGCTCTGCCTCTCCCATCCCATGCATTCTCTCACGTTGATAATCAAAAATGTCTGCAGACACTTCAATGTCCCCCCTGGGGGTAAAATTACCTGAGAGAACCACTGATTGAAAATATACCCTAAGTGGGTACCGATATTCCAGCCCCGGACAGCTGAATTTATACTTAGAAAAAATTCTTGGGTGGCAAAGAGCAGGGACAGAGAATACAGGGCAGGTTTTTAAGCTTTTTCACATTCTGGATGCAATCAAAAAGTTGACTCTGGGGAGGTTCTCCCTGTGATGTGATCTAGTGTATCCTGACAAGCTGCCTTTATCCCAGCACAATGTCAACCATGTAGTTGTGTGTGAGCCGCTCAGATGCTGAAGCCAAGATCTGTGGAGGGATCCAGTAAAACAACCTGGAATCAACTTAAATGGATAAAGCACATAGTTAAAGCCCTGTCCCCATAAACTTGAGATGTTTCAGGATTGGAAGGGGTATGCACCAAGACCACTGGTTGCAAGAAAACAAGATGAGAAGAGTGGATTTAATTCAGAGGCCTGTGGGCATGGAAGTCAGAGTCCCATAGCAATGAGACCCACAGGAAAAAAATGGAGGAGCAGAAGAGAAAATTCACTCAAGATGCTTAGTTGTGAAGAGGAAGAGAGAAATCTGAGAGTGAAAATGGGGATATTTATTCTACTAAAGAGACTTTAAATTCACAACTAAGGCCAGGGATGAGGCTCTGAAGCAGAGCATATACCTCATCTTTAGGGGCCTTGTATTCCCTGTAAAACACTCTCTCTCTCTCTCTCTCTCTCTCTCTCTCTCTCTCTCTCTCTCGCTCTCTCTCTCTCCCTCTCTCCCTCCCTCCCTCCCTCTCTCCCCCTCCCTCCCTCCCTCCTTCCCTCTCTCTCTATTCCCTTCCCTCCCTCCCTCCCTCCCTCCCTCCCTCCCTCAAATCAGGACCTGTTCAGACATTTAGTTTAGGTCTTTGGGTTTCCCTGGACT
The DNA here is from genome assembly GCF_024139225.1 of Suncus etruscus. Taxonomy (NCBI): domain Eukaryota; kingdom Metazoa; phylum Chordata; class Mammalia; order Eulipotyphla; family Soricidae; genus Suncus; species Suncus etruscus. The sequence continues at coordinate 21,685,954 of NC_064848.1, read as the reverse complement.
AGTTGTCCACACACAGAATCAAATCGAATCCTCTCACTCTCAGCTTCACAGGTAACAAAGCAAAATGCTGAGCAGGTGAAGGGAGAGGGGGAGGAAAAGGACAGAGCAGTTTTTGCAGCCAGCTTACAGCTGTGCCAGCTCTGAAAGCACCTGGGACATGCTCATATTTCCCTGGGAAGAACTGCCAGTCAGGCAGCTTTAGCTCACCAGTTTTTGCTTAGCCCAGAGAATATAGCTACTTGGAATTTGCCCTTATCATTATAATTATTTGTAATTTAATCTTTTCATTCATAAAATTGTTACATCTAAGAGCTTCCTTGACTCTTGCTAAGGAAATCCAGATTTTTTTTGTCCATTTGCCTTTCATGCCTATCTCTCTCTCTTTCTCTCTCTCCTTCTCTCTTCTCTCTCTCCCTCTCTCTCTTCTCTCTCTCCCTCTCTCTCTTCTCTCTCTCCCTCTCTCTCTTCTCTCTCTCTCCCTCTCTCTCTTCTCTCTCTCTCTCTCCCTCTCTCTCTCTCTCTTTTGCATAATGCCTGGCAGTGTTCATGGCTTTGCTCAGTGATCACTTCTGCTCATGGGGCCATATGGGGTGCCAGAAATTAAACTCAGGTTGGGCACACAAGGCAAGTGCTTTATCCACTATACTATTGGTCCAGCCCCTCCAGCCACAGCTTTTATCCCAAAATCCAAATAGGAAAAACACTGGTGAGTTATTTAAATCAACCATCACTTAAGAGAATAGCAATTTTTTCCAGAGTCAGATACTTAAATTGCAGTGAACAGTAACTCTCTGCATGGAGAAATTGTGGGCTAGACATAGCATGGGATTTTGTTCTGCCAAAAAAAGGGGTTAAGTGCTGACACATGCTAGCATGTGGATGAGTCTGTGATACTTTATGTTAAGTGCAAGAAGCAGATATAAATAGTAGGATTCCATTCATGTTCAAACTCATGATACCTCTTCACTAATAATATTGAAAACAACAGTATTAAAATGGGATATATACATATGTATCTATATGTATATATGAATATATATTAATATCAAGGAAATATCTGCCATAGATGCAGGCTAGTGAGATGAAGGTGGAAAACTATGGGCATTGGTGGTGGGAAATGTTCACTAGTGAATGAGTGGATGTTGGAACATTGTATAAATGAAATTTAAACATGAACAACTTTGGAATTCTGTATCTCCTGGTGATCCAATTAAAAATTATTTTCAAAAATCCTATCTACATTGTATCTACATTGTCTTATATCTACATTGTATTTGCTTCTCATTAATTGCATTGTTACCACCTTATGCATTCTGTGTCCTCAAAAAATAATACAAATTTCCTATTAAAAGTAAGTCTTATTGTCACTTGGACACTTCTTGACAGAGTTTGGATATCAAAGTGCATATATTATTATTCAATTTGAGGTTGGTCTTCCTTTTTTCTTTTTAGGCCTGCTGTTTTCAATATTATTACTAAAGGAGTATTATGCATATCACTTTACATCCTTTCAACAACGAGTTCTTGTCGAGAGTGATAGTTTTCAACTATCATGGTCATAGTGGTCCCTTCTTTTTATTTTATTTTATTTTATTTTTGTGGGTTTTTTGGGTCACACCCGGCAGTGCTCAGGGGTTATTCCTGGCTCCAGGCTCAGAAATTGCTCCTGGCAGGCACGGGGGACCATATGGGACGCCGGGATTCGAACCGATGACCTCCTGCATGAAAGGCAAACGCCTTACCTCCATGCTATCTCTCCGGCCCCATAGTGGTCCCTTCTATGCCCTACTGCATCTGTGGAAAGCTTCATACCATGGACCAGTCCTCCTGGCCTTTTTCTCTGTTGTCTTTGGTTAGTATCACCATACTAATTTTTAATATCCCACAAAATAATGAAATCATCCTGTGTCTATCCCTCTCCCTCTGACTCATTTCCTTCAGCATGAATGAAATGGATATATGGACAATTTCCATAGGCACTTATATATAAGCAGATTTTGTGACTTCATTTTTTCCTAACAGCTGCATAGTATTCCATTGCTTAGATGTGCTGTTGTTTATCCATTCATCTGTTTTCAGGCCACTTGAGTTGTTTTCAGATTCTGGCTATTGTGAATAGTGTGGCAATGAACATAGGAGTAAAGATACATTTTTGGTAAAGTGTTTTGGGACACCTGCAGTACGTTCCCTCCTATTTAGCATCTCAGATAAGAAGTTTAGAGAAGAAATATGGAGGATCCCCATAGAAATCAAAGAAAGCTATACCACTCCTAGGGATATACCCTAGGAATACAAAAACACAGTACAAAATGCCCTTAGCACACCTATATTCATTTCAGCGCTATTTTGAATCCATCCCAAATTTCTCTTGTCAGCTGTTTTAAGACTCTTTTCCATCTTCTGCTAATGTCTGAAGGTGTTTTACACCTCAATGATTCTGTCTTCAGCACCCCTTACTCTGCTGATGATGCTTTCCAGTGAATTTTTCATTTCACTTTTCAAATTTTCCAGTTCTGTCATTTCCGTTTGAATTTTTTCTCATTTCTGCTCCCAAATTTCTTGTGTTTTATTTGCTATCTATTCCACTGTTAGTTTGAGTTCTTTGAACATCCTTAACCTTTCCTCTCTAAAGTCCTCAATAGAGAGATTATTTAGCTGATTGATACTGTTTGGGTTTTCAGAGCTATTGTCTTCACTGGTATAGTTCTACATTACTTTCACTTGTGACTTTTGCTGTCTGGCGGTGTTTCTCGTGTGTTGTTGGGTGTTTAGAAGAAATGCATCACCATAGTGCAAAGTGGAATAGCCAAGTTCTTCTCTGGTCTGCTGACCTGGAGCAAAAATGGTGCTTCTGAATCAGAAAGAAGACCCATATGGCATTCTGTTTGCCTCAGTTTCTTGGGACCATGAAGGTATAGTTCTTGTTCCTAAGGAGCTCTGTTTGACATTGTCAGATATGAATGAAGACATCCAAGAAATAAACGAGTTTAACTAGAGAGCTAATAGTCTGAGAAGAGGGGCAGAAAGAGGTGATTTAAGAACTCTTCATTTAAATTACTAGAACTCTGGCACCTGCAGAGAATGCTCTCCTGGTGAGAGTCCTGTATTCATCCTTTTGTCTGCTATCTCTCCTGAGAAAGACAATCCACAGAGACTTTCCATTAATTTCATCTTCCCTTCACACACCCCTTTTTGTTTTTGTAATTGCCCCTCTCCTTAGATTTTCAACTCTGTAAACTTATTTATTTCTTAGATGTCTTCATATCTAACAGGCATTATTATGACAACATAGCTAAATAAAAAATTATTTACCCCATAAGCTTTTGTACTTCCATGATACCATGTTTGTAAATATAACATAAATTAGTAAAATTATCCTCAATTTCCTTGAATAAATTGTTATTTGCCCAAGGCGGTAATGAATTCATTTGTAATGAATACAGAATAAATATACCCATGTTGGGGAGAGATGAAAGGCGGGTATATAAGTAAAAAAAAAACTCATCATACCTAAAAATTATCACATTACATGGACTTTATTGGATTCTGATTCAAACTAACTGTTAAATAACTGCTTGTTAAAGAAACAGCACTGGAAATTTACTTATTGTGTATTTTGTGACAGTAAAATTATATTTTTAATCACGTTAGTCATGGAAATGATACTGCGGTTATTTTAGAAGTTTTCTCTTAGTTATATGTGAGCAGCCTAGATTTTCTTCAAAGTAATTTAGGGGAACAGGAGTGGCCAGGGAGGTTGGTAGATGAAGCTAAGCACATTAGGGACCATTATATACTATTTACTTTGTACCTGCTTTGAAACTTTAATTAAATTTTATTTATTTGGCGGGGGGGGGGGTTGGTTATACCTGGTGATGCTCACGGGTTACTCCTGGCTTTTCACTCAGCAATCACTCCTGGTGGGCTCAGGGGACCCTATAGGGTGCTAGGAATAGAACCCAGCTCTGCTGAATGCAAGGCAAGCACCTTCGCTCAAGCCTAAAATTGTAATCAAAATTTAAAACAAGGGACCAGAGAGATAGCACAGCGGTAAGGCAATTGCCTTGCACAAGGCTGACTGTGGATGGACTCGATTTGGTTCCTGGTATCACATATGGTCCCCTGAGCTTTCCAGGAGCGATTTCTGAGCACAGAGCCAGGAGTAACCCCTGAGCATTGCTGGTGTGGCCCCCAAACCAACCAATCAATCAATACATAAACAAACTTTAAAAATTTTAGAACAAGACACAAGGTGTATTACAAGCCTAAACAAGCCAAAAAATTTAAAATATTGTACTTTTTAAAGGCATATTGTGATCCTTGGTTTGTATCACGTCAGGCTGTGAGAAACTCTGATTGTAAGATGCTCAGTCTGTTGAGTTCCAGAATTTCTAATTGTATTTTTCACTCTAGGGGTTTTATTTCAGACCAGCTCAGTGTTCTGGACTGATCTATTCGGCAAATAATTAACAAATGCTTCCTGAGTCCAGAATTTTCTTCTATTTCTGCTGGCTAGACCAGCCCCTGCTAAATCCTCAAGGTCACATTCCTTTAATGAACTACCTTTTCTTCTGGATCCAGCCTTCTTTTTGGTCTTTGTTGTGCTTCTGCATTAAAGGAGACGCAAGTCTTCCATTAGAAAAAACGTTTCTAATAGAAAATAACCAACAATGATACTTCCTAGGCAGTCTGGTCCTGGATGATACCTCTTTGGTATTCTCAGAAAGGGGGTGGGCAAATTCCCCTTTCTGCATGAAGTACAGAACTCAAATGCCACCCTTTAGACCCTCCAACAGAAAAGGCTCAATTCTGAGATTAAAATTATATGAGCAGCTAAGTCCTCTCAGGTGAGATTAGACTATAGGGCCCAAAACTATGTTCTTTCCTTGTGAAATGGGATTGGGCCAAGCCCCCCTGCACACCACCATTGGATAATGCAACAGCCCTCACCCACTGCTGCCATCTTCCCTGCTGAAAAAAAAAATCCTGGCTCCTCCATCAAGCTCCAAAAGTCACTGATATCAGTATTAGTCACTGATATTTTCCAGGTAGTCCAGTCCTGGCTGATACCTCTTGGCATTCTCAGAAGGGGAGAAGGGGCAAGGTTCCCTTTTCTGTATGAACTACTCAGCTGAATGCCACTCCCTACACCCTTGCAAAGAAATGGTCTATCTCTGTGATTTATCCTTGTCAAACTTCCAAGCCACCAAATTTGTTTTCTGTTATAAATTCTGAGCCACATGACAGCACACAACCACACAACACTTCAATAGCTTATAGAAGAGTCAGCTCAAGTAGTGACATAGGAAAATCTGATGGGGCAAATGGTATAGTAATCCACTAAACTCAGAGAGCCTCAACTGAAGCACAGAGGGCTCAAACTAGCACCAGTCACAGTCCAGTAAATCCTTAGACACTAACTTTAATAATACCATGGAGATATATAACAATTATTTCTAAGTTACTTGCGTTGATCTAAGTTCTGATCATTTCATTTGTATGTATGTTGTAATAAACTTATATGAAGTAAATTTGTTTGTGCCTGCAGGCTAAGATGGTGGATGAGAGATTGAGCACACTAGTGAAAGGAAGTGAGATTGGTGTTTGAGTTTATAATGCCTGAAATGATTGTATTTTGAACAACTTGGTATATCATACTGTTATAAAAATTAGAAAAAATGATAAAGAAAATATGGAGTCTGAGAATGTGGCTCAAGTGGTAGAGCACAAGTTTTGGATATATGAGGCCTTGGACTTGGCCCTTGGCACTGTGTATCCTCAAGCACTATAATAATTTCAAAAATCCTCATTACTATCAATAAATTTATAACTTTATATGATGGTAATTCAATAAAACATTTTAAAGCCTAATTATCTTAATTTTTCCTATAACTTTTTTTTTATTTCTTTTATTTTCTCTGTCTCTTTTTCCCTCTGCTTCACTGTCTCTCTCTGTCTCAGACTCACTTCTCTTATCCTTTATGGCTGGGTACTTGAAATAAATTTAAGAAACCCTCCAAATAAATTTTGATAAGTATATTTTTGATAAGTGTTTGATAAGTATGTGGGAGAGAGGTGTAATGAAAGTGATAGTCTTTCCAAGGTCTTCTAGAGTAGGCAAAGTACTATACTGAAAAAAGTTTATGTGCTAGTCCAGAGAAAAACAACACAGTAATGATGTCAAGGAATGAAGGGCAAAAAAAAACAAAAAAAACTACTAGAGTAGCTCTGGTAGACCTTGAAATACACTTTGAAGAGTAGAAAAGACTTAGAAGAGTGAAGAGCAGCATTTGGAATCACACTTTTAGTATATGAATATTAGTATATGAACATTAGATTGGTGGACAAAACTGACCTTCAGGATGGGAGAGCAGACCTAACCATGGGAGTAATATGGGGTTTGTGTGAGGGTCTTGAAGACTTTGATCAGCTGAGGCATTTTAGGCTATGACTGCATTGTTGAAGTAGGGCAGGGCAAAAAGAACGAGTGGAATGAGCAATTTTTTAGAATTGGGGAAGCACCTGGTTTAAACCTGTTTACATGGAAGTAGCTAAGAGGAAAGACTGAGGTAGGGCCTGCCAGGAGCCTGTGCAGTGTGATTTGGCCAGGTATGGACCAACAGCAGATGGTTCTGAACTTTAATCTTGGAACATCAAGATTGACAAAGGGCCAGTGATGATGGCTTGATGTTAAGGGTTGATATTCCGAAGAGCAGGACCATTAAATCTTCCATTGACCTGAGACTGAGGCATATTAGTTAACTATCATCTGAGAAAATTTTGAATTTCAAAAGTCATTAAAATGTTATGAGACAATTGGAAAAAAAAAGAATGAATTATAATTGAATTTGATAATATTAAGGAATTGGTATTTTTTTTTGCTTTGGGGTTTGAAGAATACATTCAGAACATCATATATGCCAAGCATGTGCTCTGTCAGAGCTATATCTTGCTCATTGTCAACTTTCTAAGTGAATGAATGGTGGTATAGTTTTGTTTTAAGAGTAGTTATGTTTTATATATCAACTAAACTATTTAATCTGCCAAAATTCTTCAGGGAGATGAGAATTATTTGCTGACAATGCTGGTAATGTGGTGTAGGGTTGAAGGGTTAATTTGGCACATCCCTTGGATTCTGTTAATATTTTAAATATCCCATGGGAAAAATCTGTTGTTTTTTTTTTTTTTTTCAGTAATACAAGTCTTACACCCTAGGCCTCCTAACTGCCAATAGAAATCATGAAAGGCATTTTGAACTGTGCTATATTTATCTCTTGTTACATCTCAAAACAGAAATCTAGCCCTTCTGTTTTACTTAGAGCAGGGAGATTCACTAGCTGGGAGAAACAAGGTTTGTATTTCATTTGGAAAAGCTAACTGGAAGATATACATGATCTCTTTTATCTAGGGACAAATTCAACCAGTGGCAAAGTGTAGAGATAAAGGAAAAGCACAGTAAAGTCACATTTGTATGAAAGCCCAAAATGACCCTCCATCTCCTTTTAAAGAATCAGTCTGAAAAGAAGTTTTCTGGCAGAAAAACTCTTGGCATGAGTGTGGATCTGAGTGTGAATGTGGAACCTGAGCTAAAAATTCACAGGCTGTAGGACAGGAGATTCTATGGTCCTGGTGTATGTGGCTGACCTGGGTTCAATCCCTGCCTCCACATGTCCTTTCAGCATCCCTGAAGACTCTGTGAATGAGCATCATTAGGTGCAGTCCTGGAGATTCCCAAGTACTGTCATGATGACTTTGATGATTCCAAATACCACAGGGCCCAAGCAGTGCCAGATCTTCATTGAACTTCTGTCCCTATTGGTCTAATATTGCTGGAACTGACTTTGGGTCCCTGGAGAATAACTATTAACCACCACCCTCATAAATCACAGCCCAGAGTTGAAATATGGAAGAGGCTTGAGAGTGCAAGTAGTTCTAGAGAAGAGCTATTCCCCTCCCTCAAAATAAATCACAGTCCAGAGTTGAAGTATAGAAGAGGCTTGAGAATGCATGCCTGCTCTATGCTTCATGTAAGGCCTCAGACATGGCCTCATCGTCAGTGAGGGAACTGAGAAAATACTGAAATATTGTGGTCCAGGTAAGGGAACTCTATTACTGTCAGTCTGAAATGTGTCTGCTTTCCAATTTTTAATCTATAAAATGGATTGTTCTTGCCTTATTGGTCTTGTGGAGTAATAGAATTGAAAGAACCAAAAGTATAATGATTATGATGGTGAAGAGATGCTACTGATAGTGATAAGGGGATGATGGTAATGATGATGGTGAGATGAAAAGTCAGAGGGCACAGGAAGCGTAGAAAGAGAAGAAAAGACAGACTTTTGAGATATATACCATAAGGGCCTATGCTGGGTATGATTGTGAGACCCACATAGATTCCTGGCACAGAGTTGCCAGCTTTCAGGCATGTTTGTGAAAAGTCTGTGCCTTTATTCCCAAAGCTGATTTCTTTTGGACACTACCACATATCTGAGAGCTCTCTTGCATGCTTTTTCAAACTTGCCTGATACAGAAAATGAAGGTTCTTACTCCTGAAAATTGTAGCAAGTCTTGGTGCTTGAAAGCCTACAGAATCTTCTAGAACCTTCTAGGCATAGTGTCCAGCCCACGCATCTGTATAAATCAAAAGTAGACTCAGGGCCCGGAGAGATAGCACAGCGGTGTTTGCCTTGCAAGCAGCCGATCCAGGACCAAAGGTGATTGGTTCGAATCCCGGTGTCCCATATGGTCCCCCGTGCCTGCCAGGAGCTATTTCTGAGCCTGGAGCCAGGAATAACCCCTGAGCACTGCCGGGTGTGACCCAAAAAACTATTTCTGAGTGGACAGCCAGGAGTAATCCCTGAGCACTGCCGAGTGTGGCCCAAAAACCAAAAAAAAAAAAAAAAAGTAGACTCAGCCAAGTTGTTTACTAAAGGTGGTGGGATGATGGCTTGCATTGGAACTTGGTTCTGTAGACTCTCCTGGTAAGTCATAGTTTTTTCTTTTTCTCAAAAACCACGGACAACCTTGCCTTTCACATCTTTAGTCTTTTTTTTTTTTTTTTAGAATTAAATTGCTCAGTCATATGTTAGATACACTTTTAATATTTTGAGAAACTATTGTTTTACTTAGAGGCTGCATCAATTTACATTTCAATCAACACATATGATAGTATCAATACATATGATAGTATCTATTTCTCCACATTTTCCATCATGTGTGTGTGCGTGTGCATGTGTGCGTGTGTGTGTGTGTGTGTGTGTGTGTGTGTGTTGTTAGCATCACACATCTTAGGCAAGCACTGTTTTCTATTCTGGTCTTTATGATGTAGGCCATTTTCAGAGGTGTAAAGTAGTGCATTGTGTTCATTTTTATTTGCATTTTTCTAAAAATAAGTGACAAGAAGGTATTTTTTCCTCCATGGTTTTATTGTCCATCCATATGTCTTCTATGATAAATTATCTTTTCACAGTATTCCCTTTCCCTAACTGCAGAATTTCTGGGAACATAGCACATCTGAACAACACCCAGGATCAAACTTCAAGTCTGAGGCTTGCATTGCAGGCACTTTTGCTTCTGAATGATCCTGGGTTCTTTTTTTTTTTTTTTTTCCATGTACAATACAATTAATTTGTCCCTCAAATTCCCAGTTGTATTACATACTATTTCTTAGCAGCACACAATATAATCCAAAGAGATTAGACTTATGTAACTCCTTAAACATTGAGGGCAAAGTACATTTATCTAGTTCCATGCACATGCTTACTAGTTTATGTTAACCTCAAAAGTTTTAGTGGGTTGTTTTTCTTAAGGATTGGAGTCAAGGGAAAATAGTAAAAAATGGTGTTAGAGTGGCATTTGTTTGCATAGGCCCACCAAAATATAAGAGACATGGAAAGAAAAATTATGGTATAAATACAAGGAGACCCTACCCCTGAAGTTTCCCGGCACAGGACTGACTCTAGGCTCCAGGCAAACTAGTTTGTCCAATTCAAGTCATCGTCTGTAGTGGCAATACACCTTCATTCCTCACATAGTCTCTGTTGTTGGTATCATGTTTCTGTATTAAAGGTCCTGGAGTCTGCATATCCCATATTGCAGTCAGGATGGTGCAGAGCATCCTCTCGTTTCACCTCACACTTAAGGGGCACTAGAGAGAACCATGTCCTGTAGAGCAGGTCATTGTTGTTGTCAAGTCTTCTCAGTGTAAACGGAAGTCTCTTTTTAGGAGATCGATGTCAGACCCTTGGTAGTGTCTTTCCTGGTAGAGGACTGCTTCCTCTTCTTCTCAGTGTAAATGGAAGTCTCTTTTTAGGAGGTCGATGTCAGACCCTTGGTAGTGTCTTTCCTGGTAGAGGACTGCTTCCTCTTCTTCTCAGTGTAAACGGAAGTCTCTTTTTAGGAGGTCGATGTCAGACCCTTGGTAGTGTCTTTCCTGGTAGAGGACTGCTTCCAGCTGTTGCTATAAAAGACCTTGGATGTTTCGTAGATAGCTTGCCTGGTTCTGGCGTGAATGGAGAATTCCCATTCTTCTGAGGCCTGTGCCAGGGCATTATGTCAATGTTCAGGGTGTAAGGTACATTGTACTGGGATTTATTAGATAAGAACTTATCTGTAGGTATAGTGTTTTCCTATTTTAATGTGTCTATGCAAAGAAGGATCAATGCCATGAAGCGTTATTGGTGCACCTGGAGGCAATAGGAACAAGACCAGCAATTTCCATGACATAGTTCAATCATAGGCATTAAACTGAGGGACAGTTCCACCAACAATCCTTATTGAACAGCTTACAAAGAAAAGACAAGATGAAAAGTGGATAGAAACATCATGGTAGAAGAATATAGAGAGAGTTACAGCCGTTAAAGAAAATATACATAAAATATTCAAAAGATATATGTGTGCAATTTATGTTCTTCTAAATAGTTCTAGGATTGTTAGATCCACTGTATGTCTTTGGTCTGAGATTAGAACTGTGTATTATTGAAGTTAAGAAGGGTAAATCGGGGGTACTGATGGTTGGGAGGAGAATACGTTTGCGCGGTGGCTAGCGCCCCCACAGGGTTTGCATCATGTAGACTAGTATGAAATTGCCAGTGACAGCCTGAGTATAACTGACCAACTATCTGCCACCCCACAGATCAAACACCACCCCCCAAGCCAATCTCAGGAGCTCAAGCCCCACCCTAGGCCAAACTCAGCAGCTGGCCTGGGAGTGGGGAAAACCCAGGGTGCCCCATCAGGTCCTCCCAGAAACCCACCTGGAGATCTGGAGGATAGGGGGAGAGGGGGGTCGGGTGACCCAGGTCCGGGCCCCCCTACCCTAGGCCGGGCCAAGTGGCCCCTGGCACATACGGAGGTCTGCCAGGAGCCAGCCCGTGCCAGCTGAAAATCCTGCCCCAGGAAGGGAGGAAAGCCCTCCCAGGCCCCAAGGACCAGAGCTCAAGACCCACCCTAGGCCAATCTCCGCAGCTGGCCTGGGAGTGGGGAAAGTGTATTATTGAAGTTAAGAAGGGTAAATCTGGGGTACTGATAGTTGGGAGGAGTAAATGTTTGCATCATGGAGACTAGTATGAAATTGCCAGTGACAGCCTGACTATAACTGACCAGCTATCTGCCACCCCACATTTCAAACACCACCCCCCAAGCCAATCTCAGGAGCTCAAGACCCACCCTAGGCCAATCTCTGCAGCAGGCCTGGGAGTGGGGAAAACCCAGGGTGCCCCATCAGGTCCTCCCAGAAACCCACCTGGAGATCCGGAGGAAAAGGGGAGAGGGGGGTCGGGTGACCCAGGTCCGGGCCCCCCTACCCTAGGCTGGGCCAAGTGGCCCCTGGCACATACGGAGGTCTGCCAGGAGCCAGCCCGTGCCGGCTGAAAATCCTGCCCCAGGAAGGGAGGAAGGCCCTCCCAGGCCCCAAGGACCAGAGCTCAAGACCCACCCTAGGCCAATCTCTGCAGCTGGCCTGGGAGTGGGGAAAACCCAGGGTGCCCCATCAGGTTCTCCCAGAAACCCACCTGGAGATCCGGAGGAAAGGGGGAAAGGGGGGTCGGGTGACCCAGGTCCGGGCCCCCCTACCCTAGGCCGGGCCAAGTGGCCCCTGGCACATACGGAGGTCTGCCAGGAGCCAGCCCGTGCCGGCTGAAAATCCTGCCCCAGGAAGGGAGGAAGGCCCTCCCAGGCCCCCACATCTTTAGTCTTTTCTGGCTCTTAATATCTGATTTGTCTGCTATCTAGTAAAGAATATAAAAAGAAAAAGAAAACTTCTCTCTGTTTTGTTTGGTTATTATTTTTTTTTTTATTTTTTTTGGTTTTTCGGGCCACACACATTTAATGCTCAGGGGTTACTCCTGGCTAAGGCTCAGAAATTGCCCCTGGCTTGGGGGGGACCATATGGGACACCGGGGGATCGAACTGTGGTCCTGATCCTTGGCTAGCGCTTGCAAGGCAGATACCTTACCTCTAGCACCACCTCGCCGGCCCCTGTTTGGTTATTTTTGAGGACACACCAACAGTGCTTTGGGTCAAACTGGGGGTCCCTCATGCAAAGAGTGCTCTAACCTATTGAGCTACTATACCAGCTATACCAACCTATTGAGCTACTATACCAGCTCTGTTTCTGATAATTTTAAAATGCTTTTATTAAAAAAAAAAAAGATTATTGTTGGGCATGTGAACCTAATTGAAACATGAACTTATAGAGTTGTGAAGATGTCTCAGTTCTTAAAGTTTAGGGGAGGGAATTCAGTGGTCATTCTCTTCATAAAAAATTTCTCTTAGCAGAAAAGAGATTCCTGGGGTTGGACAGATAGCATGGAGGTAGGGCATTTGCCTTGCATGCAGAAGGACGGTGGTTTGAATCCTGGCATCCAAAAGGGTCCCCTGAGCCTGCCAGGAGCAATTTCTGAGCATAGAGCCAGGAGTAACCCCTGAGTGACCCAAAAATTCAAAAAAAAAAAATAAAAAAGAAAAGAAAAGAAAAGAGATTCCTTTTGATCTTAAGTCATGGGCACAAAGAAAAATCTTAGTGCTTCAACTTATATTTTCTGAGTTTTCCATTCAGGTCTTCTGACTGGCAGCTTCTGTCACCCTAACTGTGGGCCCAGGTGGTATTGTGAACAGAGAAAAAAGGCTAGCAGCTTGGCCTCTTCCTGATAGTTAAGGTTTGCAAGACACCAATTGCATCATTGCTCTCTGTAGTCCCTATTCAAAAGTAAATCTGGTTCTCAACAAATTTACTGTCTTCTACTGGTTCTCTCTAGAGCAACTTCTTTGTGTCTTCCTGTTTCTTTTTTTTTGGCGGGGGGGTCATACCCAGCAGTGCTCAGGGGTAATTCCTGGCTCCAGGCTCAGAAATTGCTCAAACTGTTTTCAGATTTGGAATCAGCTCGTCAGAGCATTTTAAACAAACCTGGACACCATACTTTGCTTCTGACTCCTTAATTCCCGAGAGGCCCCCAGTTAAAGAACAAGGCATAAGGAACCTGGGTTTTGTGAGGATGGTATACCCTCTCTGTTGATCTCATGAAATGGGGCTGTTGTATGTGGAAATGTTCCAAAAAGTGTCACTTCTTCCTCCTCTGGTCTAGTTCACATTGCCTCTCCAGCTTATGTACTGAAAAAAGCTTTGCCAGGTGGCAAAACTTGGATCCCAAATTTGAGAAAGTCCAGAGGGCACCTTGGATCTATCCTAACAAGCCGTAACATGTCCATTATTTGCTCTTCTGGAGAAACTTCAGCCTGAAAATCCATTTAATTACCATAGGAGATAATCTTTTAAATATAGCTTTACATTCTTTAAAGTCTTCCCTGTGAGAGTAAGAAAGTTTATCTGAATATGGGATTAGATTGTTTATTTTCATTTTCAAAGGAAGGGCTATCACCTGGTAGTTATCAAGAAACTTGGGCCCCAGATTTCATTTTTTAGGTGTATTCTTCCACACTGATAGCTTGTTAATTACATTAATTAGGTTGCCAGATTGTCATGCTTCTTTCTGGCATAGACATTGTACTTATTTCTGGGATTCCAGACCTATTTTTAATATTACTTTATGGCTTTCAAATGTCTCTCTCAGATGGGTCCTATTAGTACTATTCTTATTAATTCAACACTCTTTTTCTCAAGGGCATCTTACTGGATGGTCAAACACGTAAATCCACCAGTGGTGCCAGGGACCTATTTAGAGCTGTGGGAAATTCATGTTTCTTTGGAAATTGAAGCATTTATTATATATATAATTATATATAATTATTATGTATTAGTATTACTGTATTTCTGGCTGAAATACAAGCCTGGGTGGGTAGGAACCGTGTCATTGCATTATGGAGGGACTTCTACAATTCAGAGTAGAAATCCTTGCAGGAGTCTGGATACCTTAACCCGTGGCTGACAGTTCACATTCATAGGCAGGCGCATATGAGGAAAGCCCTCTGTGTAGCCTGTATTGAGCTGTTCAGTGTAATTCCTGGATTATGAAAAGGGCTAAATAAACCAATGTTAAGATGCTAAAATTCAGGCGGTATTCGTGAAGAGAAAAGATGGATCATGAGAAAATGTGTACAATGTAAAAAAAGCAAAGCTTTCTAGTGTGGAGCTGGAGAGATAGTACATCAAATAAGGCACTTGCCTTGCAGGTAGCCGATCGAAACTTGATCCTGGTGACTGTATGTCCCATCAAGCCCACCAGGATTGATAACTATGCGTAAAACCAAGAAAGTCCTGAGCATAGACATGTATAGCACCCAAAACAAACAAACAAACATCTTTCTGGTGGGTCATCCTGGGCCCAGGCCTGCCAGTCTTCCCTCCACATACCACTTTCATGTGGAGGCCCTGGCAAAACCTGCGTTTTAGTCTGGACAAACACACACACACACACACACATATACATACATACATACATACACACATACACACAGGGACAGAGAGAGGATAGAGGGACAGAGATGGACAGATAAAGAGAGAGACAGAAAGAGGAAGAGAGAAAAAGAGAGATGGAGAGAGGCAGGCATTTGCAGAGAATAGAAGGGAATGCAAGGACAGGGTGGTGGGCAATGTTCTAGGTGAAGGGTGGTGTACACTGTAAAACTGAAACTCAATCATGAACAACTTTGTAATCACAGTGTTTAAATAAAAGGAAAAAAATACAACAAAATGAATTTAAATATTATAAAGAAAGATCTCAGAGGATAAAGCAAAAGAGGGGGAAATTAGCAATTGTATTGAAAAATTTATAATGCATGTGACGGGGGGGAAATGACTAACTGGAAAAAATAATTAAATTTTAGGATTGAATCTCTTTTTTGCAGGTCCTAATGGAGAGAAGAGCTGGCCTAAGAAATACCCTTCATGTGGGGGTCTGCTGCAGTCTCCCATAGACCTGCACAGTGACATCCTTCAGTACAATGCCAGCCTTGCGCCACTGCAACTCCAGGGCTACAACCTATCTGCACATGAGCAATTCGTCCTGACCAATGATGGTCACTCAGGTGAGCAAGTGGCTTGCTCACACCTCCCTTGGGTCTCTGTCTTTATGCCAGACAGTGAAGAGTCACTATCATCAGTGAATGCCAGGACACACTCCCTATAGGAGACACTGAGTTGGAAGAGGGTTTTATTGGATCCAAACTTTAAAGAGGCAACTCTCCAGAGGGGACAGGTCCAAGCTCTCTGAATTCTGGAATAGATGTGTTCTCTGGGGTTTTACATACCATTCAAAGGGTCACAAAAAAACTGTGGGGCATCCAGATTTTAGAGTTAGACAAACCTGGAGGTGAGTCTCTGCTTGACTAGTAAGCTCTGGGTAGGAAACAAAATCTCTTTACAGCATCCTCTGAAAGATGGTCTGAGGAGTTTTTGATGACTGGAAATCAGGCGGGCAAGAGTGTAGCATCCGGAAGAGCAATCATTCTGTTGGTTGCTGTGGGGAATTCCATCGCTTCCTTAAAAAGGGGTACTTCCTGTAATACTGTTCACAGAGTAACACCTTGTCAGTTAAGAACCAACCACCCACTTCTCTGGCATGAACGTGCTACCCCTCTATCAGGGGTACTAAGCAGAGAGGGGTGCTGTTTGAGACAAAAGGGGTCCTCTCAGGGACAGCCCCAATTTCTGACCTGAGCACTACCTTATTGTCCCTTCACCCACCTTCAATATACTGAGGGCTTTGAGTTAGTGCCCTGGCAGCCAGGATCCTGAGGACTGCACCTTTTCCCCACAGTGAGGCTGAATCTGCCCTCCAACCTGTATCTCCATGGCCTCCCATTTCGCTACAGTGCCTCGCAGCTGCATCTACATTGGGGGAACCGCAACGACCCCCGCGGCTCTGAGCACACCGTCGCAGGGAAGCACTTTGCTGCTGAGGTGAGAGAATGGTGGTGGTGGTGGTGGTCCCAGACTCTTCTCTGGCTTGTGCAGAGCTACAATCAGCTCTGACATTCAAAGCTCTGCCTTGCGGCTTCCTGTAGGTCCCCATCACCTCACAGGACTTGCTGGTTGAGGCACCATACATTGCAGCTCATAATCTCAGAGGTTTTATGGCAGTTTTATGTGTGTATGTGTGCAAATGATGCTTAAAAATTGTGCCAGCTTTCTTTTCTTTTATGGGTCGGAATGGAGGGGACAACACAGATTGTAACAATTATGTGGAAAACTCAGTCCCAACCCTCTCCACCCCAATGACTGTGTGCTGAGTATTTCTCTGCACTTATTGAGTGATGCTCTCCCAAAGAGCAATTCTTCCCATTTGTCCATGGGAAGCTCACACACCTTGTACTGCCTTCCCTCTCTAATGTCCAGACCTTGCCTCCCCTAAGATTGTCATCTATCTCATCAGCTGGCTGGTGCACTGCACTGCTGAGTCCTACCAAAGCCGTTGCATCCCAAACTTCTGACTCTCTTCACACATATTGCCTTTGGCTGTCTCATCTTTTCTCTTCCTGGATTTACATTGACCTCAGAACTCGAGGGCCCAGGTTCAGAGCCCATCTCCCACCTGGCCACAAATAATGGAGCAATGGAAATGGAACATAGGATTCCTGAAGCTCAATAGCTTTTGGCCAGCCTGGGATATCAGCACTACATTTAGTTATGTCACCTGTGTTACTCAGCCAACTGCATGAGATCTCTCTCTCTCTCTCTCTCTCTCTCTCTCTCTCTCTCTCTCTCTCTCTCTTCTCTCTCTCTCTCTCTCCTCTTTCTCTCCTCTCTCTTTCCTCTCTCTCTCTCTTCTCTCTCTCTCTCTCCTCTCTCTCTCTCTCTCTCTCTCTCTCTCTCTCTCTCTCTCTCTCTCTCATTTTAGAGCTCCCAAAGAAATAATGCATGTGGGGTGGTTCTGAATGTTTCTGGGCAATACAAGCAGAGAATTTCTACTATTGAGCCAGTAGAATGAGCAAATGGTTCAATTCTACTGCTTGTTTTAACTGCTGAAGCGTTCAATGCCTCAAGCTAATTACAAGCTGAATTACATGTATGAGGTGCTAACAGTTTGGTCCAATAGGATGGCACTTCTTAGGTACACGCATTTCAGACCATACCTCTCTGTGAACCTTCCAGACTGCAATTTCTTTCCAGCTAATTGCAATGCTGGTGGGGGGGGGTGGTACAGGAGCTAGGATGTAGGCTGGGAGGATTTGGACACTTGACAATATTTCTGGCTCTTGTATTTTTTGTTAGAGGTCAGTAAGAGGAACTATGATAAAGTTTGAGAGACAGATTCTCTAAGGAGGGACATGAAAATTATATGATTCTTTGTAACATAGTCTACAGGAGCTAGTCCTGTCATCCCAAGTCTTAGTTGGTGTTTCCTCCTCTGATTTAGTCTGATTTTCCACAATGTGGAAAGTTCTAAGACAGAGTGCAAACTCAGAGGTCTCCTATGAATAAAAAGTAAGGATCTTAAATTTTGTGTGGTTTAGTCATACAGAATTCTGCTCCATTTCTCAAAACGATGTTGGAAGACCAACATGACAGGGTAGTGTGGCATAATAATTAGTAATTTTTGTTTTAAGAAAGAAAATCAGAGAGGGGTGGAGGGAGAAAAAAAAAGAAAGAAAATGAATTTGGATTTTTTTATTTTCTTTTTTTTAATATAATTTTTAGAATTTGGATTTTTATATTGTGAAGGTAAACATCTACATTTATGGTATTCTTGTTTCAGATCTCTAAAAATTGGGACCAGAACAATAGTACATACAATAAGTATGGTGTTTGTCTGGCATGTGGCTAATGTAGGTTCAAACCCTTGACTCCCTATTGTTCCCAAGCACCACCAGGATTAATATTTGAGTACAGATCCAGAAATGAACCCTGAGAATTGCTGGATATGAAGGGAGGAAGAAAGGAGGGGTGGAGGAAAGGAGGGAAGGAGGGAAGGAGGAGGGAAGGAGGGAAGGAGGAGGGAGGAAGGAGGAAGGAAAGAGGTAGGAAGAGGGAAGGAAGAAAAGAAGGAAAAGAAGAAAGGAAGGAAAATAAAAAGAAATAATGAATGAGCAAAACTGAAAGTTTTATTAAGGGGTTGGAGTGGTGGCGCAATTGGTAATGCATCTGCCTTGTACGCACTAGCCTAGGGTTAGATCCTCCGGCGTCCCATATGGTCTCCCAAGCCAGGAGAGATCTCTGAGCACATAGACAGCAGTAACCCCTGAGCGTCATCAGCTGTGGCTCAACACTGCCCCTCCCCCCCAAAAAAAAAGGTTTTATTGGGCTTTATTCCTTCTGAGGGAGAAACAATATCCTGCACTTGGATACATTTGTGATTAAGTTACAGCTGAAGCTTAAGCCGAACTGTTTTGTGATCCTTGCAGAGTGGCCAGGCAGAGACTAGGCAAGTCACATGAGACAGTTTTCCTCCAAGCTTTTAGGATAAGTAGGAAATATGAGAAGTATGTGCTTCTAAGTACTTTTGCTTGAAGCTCAGAGATAGTACAGTAGTTAGGGTAAATAACAGTATATATCTGACCTCAATTGGATCCTCAGGCACACCTCATCACATCATGAGCATTGTTGGATATGACTCTGGAGCCCCTGGCTTCTCCCTGACACCCCACTTGACATTCTCATGTCCTAGCACTGAACTGTTGACTGGGTTGGTTTAATATTTCCAGATTTGATATTGCTAGATTACCACTTAGGATCATCCCTATAAAACAAAAACAGAAACAAACAAAAACCAATCCACTGAACTTGTGCCTTTTAATGGCTGGTATAGAGCTCATTCAATCAATCATTCATTGGTTCATTCACTATTACATACCTGGTACTTTCTGAGCACTATCTCAGACACTGGATTATAAGCAAATAAATCTGTCCTGGAAATCCTGCAATTAAAGAAAACTGAGAGAAAGGGACAAGTGGGGTTAGTAAGAGGGCATGTCTCAAAGTTTCCATTCAATGAAGGTAGGAGTCAACTGGATTTGACGCATGGGTCTCTCTCCAGTGGGTGCAAGGCTTTTGCTGAGTGGGAAGGATTCCAAGTTGCTCACCCGCTGATGGCAGCTTCTCTCCCACTATAGCTACACATTGTCTACTACAACTCAGACCTATACTACAATGCCAGCATTGCCAGTGACAAGGCAGAAGGCCTCGCCGTCCTAGCTGTCCTCATAGAGGTAAGAGAAGTTGAAGGAATGTTACCAGAGATTCGAAGACTGCATGCAACCAGAATCCACGAGCACTGATCTATGGGAATGTCAGTTTGCTGTTAACTGTGTCTGCCTCCAAAGGAGTAGCTTCCCTGCCACTTCCAGGATCCAATCTTGCTGAACCTAGAGGCTGAACTTTTTCTGACCTCCAGCAGAAACTGGAATACTTTTTGTGATGCTGGAAAAATGAGCCTTAGTTTCCAGCCTCTGTAGAGGGAAGAAGAGGTAAACATTCAGTGTGGTCTTATCAGACTTGAATCCTTAAGATAAATCCTTTTGTTTTTTTTTTTTCTTAATTCCAAAACAAGAGAAATGAGTTCCATTTTTTTTCCTTTCTTATTTCTCTTATTCTTAATTTTTATTTCAATGGTTAGGGCCCCCAATAAAATGGTTAAGTATATATCATTAATAGGCACTCTCTTAATTCCTATTGTAATAGAATGTCCCTACTGTTTATACTACTTACATTTTCGCCTTTTAAGAATGCTTATATTAATTTCCTTTTATGATTTCCTTTTTCATGATTACTGTTGTAGAACTTCTAATACAGTCGAGTAAAAGTGGGGGAAATGGATATCCTTGTGTCATACATGATCTCAGTGGGAATGCTTTTAGTTTTTCACTATTAAGAATTATATTGTATATTGTCTTTCTATAGAAAGTGTTACTATCTTGAAGAAGGTTTCTTCCCTATTTTAATGAGGTTATTTTTATTTTTTTGGTCATGAATGGCTGTTACATCCTGTAAAAAGCTTTCTCTGCATTGATTGATATGATCATATGCTTTCTATCTTTTCTCTTACTGATTTGTATGATGTTAATTAATTTGCATATAGTGAACCATTCTTTTTTTTTTTTTGGTTTTAGTTTTTGGGTCACACCCGGCAGCGCTCAGGGATTACTCTTGGCTCTAGACTCAGAAATCGCTCCTGGCAGGCTTGGGGGACCATATGGGATTCTGGAATTCGAACCACTGTCCTTCTGCATGCAAGGCAAACACCCTGCCTCCATTCTATTTCTCCGGCTTTATTGAACCATTCTTCATCAAATGGGATGAAACCCATTTGATCATGATGGGTGATTTTACTGATGAGCTTTTAGGTTCTCTTTGCTAAGATTTTTTTTTTCATATTTTTTTTTATTTTAATTATGACAACAAAGATGTAAAGAAGAGGACAGGGTAAAGTTACAGTGGAAGCCCAATCACCCATAAACAGCATTCTCGGTAGTCCCATCGATGATGTCCCAGCCTTGAACTTTCAGCCAAAGAGCATTTAGAAAAACAAAACTGAACCCATGTACAGTACAATTACTTGTCCCTCAGATCCCCAGTTGTAGTACATACTATTTCTTAGCAGCACACAATATAATCTATAGACATTATACTTATGTAGCTCCTTTAACATTGAGGGCAAAGTACATTTCTCTAGTTCCATGTACATACTACCTAGTTTAAGTTAACCTCAAAAGTTTTAGTGGCTTGTTTTTCTTAAGGGTTGGAGTCAAGGGAACATAGTAAAAAATGGTATTCAAGTGGCATTTGTTTGCATAGGCCCACCAAAACATAAGGGACATGGAAAGACAAATTATGGTCTAAATACAAGGAGACCCTAACCCTGAAGTTTCCTGGCACAGGATTGACTCTAGGCTCCAGGCAAATTAGTTTGTTCAATTCAAGTCATCCTCTGTAGTGGCAATACACCTCCATTCCTCACATAGTCTCTGTTGTTGGTATCATGCTTCTGTATTAAAGATCCTGGAGTCTGCATGTCCCATATTGCAGTCAGGATGGTGCATAGCATCCTCTCGTTTCACCTCCCACTTAAGGGGCACTAGAGAGAACCATGTCCTGTAGAGCAGGTCATTGT
The DNA here is from genome assembly GCF_024139225.1 of Suncus etruscus. NCBI lineage: Eukaryota > Metazoa > Chordata > Mammalia > Eulipotyphla > Soricidae > Suncus > Suncus etruscus. The sequence continues at coordinate 21,664,454 of NC_064848.1, read as the reverse complement.
TGCTATCAAGTCTTCTCGGTGGAAACGGAAGTCTCTTTATAAGAGGTCGATGTCAGACCCTTGGTAGTGTCTTTCCTGGTAGAGGACTGCTTCCCGCTGTTGTTCTAAAAGACCTTGGATGTTTCGTAGATAGCTTGCCTGGTTCCGGCGTGTATGGAGGATGCCCATTCTTCTGAAGCCTGTGCCAGTTCATTATATCAATGTTCAGGGTGTAAGGTACATTGTACTGAGATTTATTAGATAAGAACTTATCTGTATGTATTTTTTTTCCCATTTTAATGTGTCTATGCAAACAAGGATCAATGCCATGGGGCATTATTGGTGCATCTAAAGGCAATAGGGACAAGACCAGAAATTTCCATGACATAGTTCAATCATAGGCATCAAACTGAGGGACAGTTCCACCAACAATCCTTACTTAACAGCTTACAAAGAAAAGATAAGATGAAAAGTGAATAGAAACATCATGGTAGAAGAATATATACAGAGTTACATCAGTTAAAGAAAATACCCATAAAATATTCAAAAGATATGTGTTCAATTTGTGTCCTTCTAAATAGTTCTGGGATTTGTTAGATATACTGTATGTCTTAGATTAGAGATAAGAACTATGTGTTACTGAAGTTAAAGAAGGGTAAATCGGGGGTACTGAAGGTTGGAAGGAGCAAATGTAGACTGGTATGAGATTACCAGTGACAAACTGATATAGCTGAGCCCCTCTCTGCCACCCACCAGATCCAGCTCCACCCCCTAAGCCCAACCCTAGGCCAGTGTCCCGGTCCGGCCTGGGGGTGGGGAAAAACCCAGAGTGCCCCGTCAGCTCCTCCCAGAAACCCACCTGGAGATCCGGAGGAATGGGGGAGAGGGAGGTCGTGTGACCCAATTGCGGACCCCCCTGACCCTGGGCTGGACTTAAAGGCCGCTGGCCCATGAGGGGTCTGCCAGCTGGCCGTCCATGCCGGCTAAAATCTTGCTCCGGGAAGGGAGAGAGACCTCCCAAGCCCGAAGTTCAGGGACTGGAGCCCCCCCCCCCCCCCCCCCCCCCCGCCAGTGTCCCGGTCCGGCCTGGGGGTGGGGAAAAAACCTCTTTGCTAAGATTTTGTTGAGAATTTTAGCATCAAGGAAATTGATCTGAAATTTTCTTTTTTGGCAGTTTTTGTGTCAGCTTTGGTTATTGGTATAATGCTAGTTTTGTAAAAGGTGTTTCAGAGAGGATCCTTTTCCGGTTCATACGCATGATGATCTGGTTTTCACACGTCTGTATGATATGTGCCTCCCTTCAACCTTGTTACAACGTCTGCACATGACCCTTCTGACATAAAAAAAAAATAAATAAAAGAAATAAAACATGTTTCAGAGAGTTCCCATATTTTTAATATTTTGGAACAGTTTAAGAATCAATGGCAGAAAATATTCTTGGAATGTTTGGTAAATCTCACCTGTAAACCCATCTGGGCCAAGACTTTATTTTGGAGAATATTCTTAATGATTGTTTTAATTTTCTTGCTTGTAATTGTCCTGTTCAGCTTTGGAATATTACATGTTTCTAGAAATCTGTTAATTTGTTTTAGTTTCTCTAGCTAAACAGAGTAAAGTTTCTCACATGACATTTTGGATTTCTAGAGGTTTTGTTATCTTTTTTTTTCCTTTCATTCTTAAATTTATTTATTAATTTTTCTTCATGAGCCTGGCCAATGTCTATTTTGTTACTCTTTTGAAAAACAAGCTCCTGGCTTTTTGATTCTTTGTAATGCTTTATTGGTTTCTATATTGTTGATTTCTGCTGTTTTTTTTTTTTTTTCATCTTCTACTAGTGTTTGGGTTCATATGTTGTTAGTTTTCCAAAATGTAAGGTGAATGATTTTTTTTTGTTGATTTTAACTTTTTATTCTTTCCTTGAATATGCTTGTAACACTGAGTTCCCCCATAATTGATGCTTTTGTTGTGCTTCAAGATATTGATAATTTACTTTCTTTGTTACCGTTAGTCTCAATTTTTCTTTTTTTTTTCTTTTTGGTTTTGGTTTTTCGGGCCACACCCATTTGATGCTCAGGGGTTAATCCTGACTAAGTGCTCAGAAATTGCCCCTGGCTTGGGGGGACCATATGGGACGCCGAGGGATCAAAACACGGTCCTTGGCTAGTGCTTGCAAGGCAGACACCTTACCTCTAGCGCCACCGAGCCAGCTCCCCCCCTTGTTTTTTATTGTTTTGTTATTTTTTCTTTTTCATTTTTTTTTGTTTTCTGTTTTTATTTGTTTTTGTGTAACACCCGGCCAGGGTTACTCCTGGCTCTATGCTCAGAAATTGCCCCCCGGCAGGCTTGGAGGACCATATGGGATGCTGAGATTCGAACCATCATCCTTCTGCATGCAAGGCAAATGCCTTACTGCTGTGCTATCTCTCCAGCCCCTCCAATTTTTATTTCTTTCTTGATTTTCTCTTTGGTCCAGCTGTTATTAACTGGCATGTTTCTCAGTCTGCAAGTGTTAAAGAGTTTCTCTTCATCTTCTTTTTGTGGTTAATTTCTATCTTTGTTGCATTGTGGTTTGATAGAATGCTTGTAAATTTATGTATGCTAAACTTTTGTCCTAAAACATATCTATACTGGAAAATGTTCTGTGTTCTCTAGAGAATATATATTCAGAATTTTGAAGATAGAAGATCCTGTATAATCCATTAGTCCTAGTTCTTTCAGTTCTTCATTTAGGACTCATGTCTTGATGGATATTTGTCTCGTAGATATATTGAGTGGTAAGAGTGACTGGTTGGATTTTCCCACTATGATTATTTTTCCATCCATGAATTTTTCTAGGTTTGTGATAAAAATCCTTATATACTGCTGGTTCAACATTTTGTGTGTATATGTTGGGTAGAGTTAGTACTTTATATTATTTATTTATTTATTTTGGATTTTGAGTCACACCTGGTTACTCTTGGCTATGCACTCAAAAATCACTCCTGGCTTGGGGGGACCTTATGGGACACTGGAGGATCAAATCATGGTCAGTCCTGGGTCAGCTGCTTGCAAGACAGATGCCCTACTGCTGTGCCATCGCTTTTGCCTCGAGTTAGTGCTTCTTGGTCTATTTTTCCTATGATCAATAGTATTCTTGTTTGTCTATTTTCTTTGGGTTGAATGCATTTTGTCTGATATAAGTATGGTTGTTCCAGTATTTTTTTCTTCTGTGACTGGTATAATTGTTGTTCATCCTTTTACTCTAAGCCTGTGTCTAATCTGTGATTTTACATATGTTTCCTCTAAGTAGGAAATGGATAGGTTTGTTTCCTGACCCATGACACCACTCTGTGCCTTTTGAAGGAAGAGATAATTGACATTTAGGATATCATTTATATAAAGGTCTGTGTTGTCATTTTATTGTGTAGGGTTGTTGCTGCTACAGTGGGCTAGTTGGCTTATGTAAGTAGCCTTTCAGTTGTTCAGTCAGAACCTATTTCTTTGAGAATTTTTTTTATCTCTTCCTCCCATCTAAATGTGAGCTTTGCTGGGTAGTAGACTTGAGTTTAAAGCTTCTGTTACTCAGTAATTTGAATATGTCATTATACTCTTTTCTTGCCTGTACTGTTTCATGTATGGTAATTGTGATTTTCTTTTGTTTGTTTGTTTTTTGGGCCACAGCAGTGATGCTCAGGGGTTACTCCTGGCTATGCTCTCAGAAATCACTCCAGGCTTGGGGAATCATATGGGACATGCAGGGATCGAACCATGGTCCGTCCTGGGTCAGCTGCGTGCAAGGCAAACACCTTAGCACTGTGCCATTGCTCTGGCCCCGGGAGTTGTGATTATTATATTCTTTCCTTTATATCTAAGGGTTTTCTTCTCTCTTGTTGATTTAAACATTAACACCCCACCCCTTTCTCTCTTTGTTTCTTGCCATCTTGATTACTTTGTGCCTTGAAGTTCTGTTGTGTCTATTTGGTTTGATATTCTTTTGGTCTCTTGAACTTGTGCAGATGCAACCTTCCAGAGAGTGAAGAAATTCTCAGCTATTCTCTGCTATCTGTACCATTACTCTTTCTTTCCCTTTATCCTCACCTTCTGGTATTCTTTTTTTTGTTTGTTTTTGTTTTTATTTTTTTGTTTTTTGGGGCCACACCCAGTGGTGCTCAGGGGTTACTCCTGACTGTCTGCTCAGAAATACCTCCTGGCAGGCATGGGGGACCATATGGGACACCGGGATTCGAACCAACCACCTTTGGTCCTGAATCGGCTGCTTGCAAGGCAAATGCCGCTGTGCTATCTCTTTGGGCCCACCTTCTGGTATTCTTATAATTTGGATATTATTCTTCTTGTCTTTGTTCATTAAGTACTGTGCATTTTCTTCTATCCATTTCTCTCTCTCTCTTTTCAACTCCCTTATGAATACTGGCTTGTAATTTGTCTTCAAGTTCATCTATACAGTCCTACCACCCTGAGATGCTGCCACTAAGTCTTGCTTGTATATTTTTAGCTCCTTCAAGCCCATTTTATGGAATATTTCATCCTCTGAAAAAGTCCTTTGAGTTGGTTTAATTTCTCATCGATTGATTGCTTAATTTTGTTGGCGAATACTTGTTTAGTTTTTGTTGCTATTGCCGTGACTGTTGATTTTAGGATCTCATCAATGAGGCTTACGTGTTTTTGATGAGCTTGCAGACTTTCCAGGTTTCTTTCCCTATCAACAACTGCATTTGACCTCCTTAGAATTCCATTGTTCTTCAAGTTTTGTTGTATTAATGGAAGTTTAGATTCCCAATTATTTACAAAGTAAGTACTTATTAATAATCACCTGATATTCAGATTATTTTCCTTATTGTGCAGTTATTTGAATATGCTGAGAAAATTGTCATCTAGTTACTCTTTTGAGTTAACTGAGTTTTGAGGCTGTCAGAGAAATAGGAGTGCCATGTACCACCTTCACATGAATAAGAGATTATTTGAGATTTACATGGTAGACATATAGATATGGCAAATTTCTGGCTTAGGGGCATGATAGGATAGCACAGGAGGTAGAATTGGGGTTTCCTAGTTTTCCAAGTATGCTTGGAACATTGGGTCTCAGGTCTAGGTGAGTTCCATTTTTATTATTTTCCCTTCAAAGAGAGAGCATACTCCTCATTTCTCAACATGCCAACTTGCCATATTTGGCTTGTGTGAACTCAAGCTTCCTCAGTTGCAAGTGGTAGCCTTCAGGTTTACTGTTAGTTAATTGAGGACCCAATTAGTACTCCAGGGCCCTAGAGTCTTGAGTTAGAAACAAGATGTCTTGAGAGTCAAAAGTAGAACCAGTCCCAGAGCCTTTGTTTCATTCTAATTGTCCCAGTAAGTGAATCCTTCAGAGAAGATTTCAGAGCAGAATTATATGGTTGAACCTGTCCATTAGCAATCATCAGTTCAGGCTCATCCTAGAGTATTCTGTCCTAATTTAATTTATTCTGTCTCTGTTCTAGATGGGCTCCTTCAATCCATCCTATGATCAGATCTTCAGTTACCTACAAGGTGTAAAGTACAAAGGTAAGGGGTTTTTGGATATTTATTCTTTCTATAGAAGAGGTTGTATCAAGATTGGTTGACATGAAGAGCAAATACAGGGAAAGGTGCTATCTGTGATAGATACTTGTATCACCTGGCTCCTAAGGAGTCACTTTAGGTTCTACTCCCAACATATGTCTCCAGGTCAAGAAATGCTTGTCCCAGCCTTCAACATTGAAGAACTGCTCCCTGAGAGGCCTGATGAATACTACCGCTACCAGGGGTCCCTGACGACACCTCCTTGCCACCCTTCAGTGCTCTGGACCATCTTCCGGAATCCTGTGCAAATTTCCCAGGAGCAGGTGAATATCTCTCCATAAAAGTAGGGTCATATAATACCCTTCCTAGACTGTCACATACTCAGTGACTTGATTTGCTCACTAACAGTTTGAAGGGCAGTTAATCAAGCCCTCCTAATATGGCAGGTACTAGAAGTGCTACTGAATTTTCACACTGAGCTTTAAACATGGAATTAGTAGGTGAAGTGAGGAAAGCAACACCAAACCATCTTCATAGACCTTTAGGCAATTGTTGCTCAATTGCTACTCTTTTTTTTTTTTTTTTTTTTTTTTTGGTTTTTGGGCCATACCCGGTGGTGCTCAGGGGTTACTCCTGGCTGTCTGCTCAGAAATAGCTCCTGGCAGGCACGGGGGACCATATGGGACACCGGGATTTGAACCAATCACCTTTGGTCCTGGATCGGCTGCTTGCAAGGCAAACGCCGCTGTGCTATCTCTCCAAGCCCTCAATTGCTACTCTTATGTCATTCAGAGTACATATCCAAGGCTCATGATAGAGCTGGATGTAAGACTAGATTAGGTGAAATTAGCTAACCAGGTAGGAAGCTGGCACTGAAGCATGTGTTAGTGAGGTTTTTCGTCTTAAAAGGAAGCTCACAGGACTAGTGCACAAATCCTCAGCAAGTCTCTGATTTTCATTTATAGTGATGAGAATGAGAGGTGATGAGTTAAGGACACTTGTAGGATCATCTACTGGCTAGTGCTAAAGCTAAGGTTCTGTCAGGTTTCCTAAGGTACCAGCCACCTTGTGTCTAATCTGCAGCCTTAACTCATCAGGAACTGCTGGCCAGAAGTGGGCCAGGAACTCAATTCTTCCCATCACACCTCTTTATGATGACAGCACAGCTCAAACTATTGTGCTTTTTTTTAAGGGGTCACTCCTGATGGTGCTCAGGCTATTGTGTAATGCTGAGAATTGAATCCAGGCCTCCTTGTGTCCCACCCTTGGATCCCTGTTCCTTTTGTATTGAGAGTTTCTGAGTAATATCAGTGTCAGTGAGCGGACAAACAGGCACAAAGAGAAGGCATGAATGAAGTGATGCCTTGGAAATAGATGACACTATTTTTGTAGGTGAATGAAAATCATAGAGTTAGTTAGATGACCTGGAACAATCTAGTCCATTGGATGGAATTAGTAGAACCAGCCCTCAGGCCTCTTAAACTTGGATTTGGGACCTACTGAAGGTTCATGGGAGGTGCAGTTTTGATTTTGTGAACTCTTTCTAGTGCCAATCCTGCTCTATTGGAGCCCCAAAACTAGAATGGGGCTATTCTTTGATTCCTTGATCTCCTTCCTAGCAATACAAGGAATATTTCTAGATGCTTTCCCAACTTAGGAGGTAGATGGCATCTCTTCTCTTTTGAGACAAGACAAGAAGCCTCACTCTGCTGTTGGATATATTTATTATTTTTCTTTTTAAATTAAATCACTGTGAAATATAAAGTTAAAAGTTGTTGATAGTTGAGTTTCAGTGATATAATGCTCCAAAATCCATTTCTTGGAGTTCATTTCCTGTCACCAATTTTTTTCAGTTTCACCCTGTTTCCTACCTCGCCTCCTTCTATGGCATATATGGGGTATATATATCATCTCCCCTCTAACCCTTTAGCTGCTGGCTTTGGAGACAGCTCTGTACTGCACCCATATGGATGACCCATTACCCAGAGAAATGGTCAACAATTTCCGGCGGGTTCAGAAGTTCGATGAGAGGCTGGTGTATGTCTCCTTCCAGCAAGGTAAGAGGGTGCAGTGTTTTGGGGCATGGAATACCAAGACCTCTGTTCCAGATGAAGTCAGGGTCATACCCTGTCCTTTGCATTTGTTCCTGATGCCTTTATGAGGTGAGCTAATAGCTCTTTGGAAGCATGGAACAGGGATGAGCTATAATGGGGAAGGAATTAGGATCTTCTCTGATTTTGATAGCTCTTAGCCATTACAGGGAAGCACAGACAAGTGTTTCTAAGTACATGGACAAGAGCCTGCATTACATGTAGGAATCTTTTGAAAATGGAGAAGAAATACTCTGGGGTAGAAATAATTCCCCTATTCCTGAGATCTAAGCTCGAAGTTCTCACTCTGCACTTATTTGGCATAAAGGTCATTTTAGCCTGCCAGATGACATATGCAGGGCCACCAAGATAGCTTTTGAAGATTTTAGAAAGTGGATGTAAACACATATGTAGCACAAGCAGGGCTTGAGGGCATAGGACCCGTCATCAGTCAGGAAAGATCCTCATTTATCTCCTTTCCGAGCTCCTTAGAACCCTTGAAACTCTCTGAAGGTTGAAACTTAATGGTTGAAGTTAAGTGCCTACATTAACATTTTTAGAGAATGAGGTCTGGGAAGCATATGTGGGCTTCGCATCCTCCTTCCAACTCTGGTCTGTTTTTTCCCTGAGTTGTTTAAATACACATTTGAGTTGCTCCCAGTTTTGGAATCTTGACAAGTCAGAGACAGGGGAGGTTTGTGAAAATCCCATGCAATCCTATCCCATCATATTTATGTCATATGAGCCAGATACTGAGGCCCATCCCCAGTCTCCTGCATGTCTCCCTGTCTTAATCAGTGATACAAATTTTGTTCCTACTCACTGAATGATATTATAACTCTCACTTACCAAACTTTGCCAAGCATTTGAGGGTTGTATCTGAAGGTCCTTGCCAGAAAAATTTAGAAACATGTCTCCAGAATTGATCTACATGCCCACTCTCTCAGACCAAGTTTTTTTTCTGTGTGTGACTTTACTGAAAATTTATCTTTTGTGTTCTCTCCAGAGACCTCTTGTTAAGATTCATTCCTCTCTGGTCCTCAATTTCTCAGTCTGAAATTTTATTGTGACTTGAGGTCAGCTCTGTCTTTGGAGATATTCTATACAAGTTCCAGGAAGCAGGGCAACAAACATATCTATGAGTGAGGATATTTTGCTATGTTTATTCCTGCCTGAATACGAGAAATTTGTGATCTTTTATGGGAGGGGGAGGAGCCCCAGCAGTGCTCAGGTGCTCAGAGGTCATTCTCTATAACACTATTCCCAGTGCTTTGACATTTTTTTCCTTTGGGTCTGGTGATGTGGTGCTACTCAATCAGTGGTGTGTGGGAGTACCAGATTCCACCTTGCAGTGCTTTGTGGTACTGTGGGCCTCCAGTATTCCAGACATGTGTGTCAGCCCTTTGGAAACTATCTTCCTAGCCCGTCCTGGGTCATCTCTGCACTTGGTTTTCTTAGTCATAAATGGCAGATTAGATGAGGGAGGTGAATGCCCTTTTGGTGCTGGTCTGAATGGACACTAACAACTACCCATCCTGAATTTACATTGCAGGGACAGTGTTTGAGGGCAGTCACAGACCATCAGAAGAAACCTTGCAGGAACTTGAGTTTGACATCTAAAAGTAACCCTCATGCAACCTGGGACTGTGGTGCTGGGTATAGTTAGCCATCTTCTTAGACCGGCTTCAGTCTAAGTTAGTGCTTGTAGAGTGGCTGTGCAGATAAGCTTGTGGCACAGAAGCTTGTAGTAGAGTGCTTCAGTAGAATTTAATGGCCTAGCAATGAGAGCTTGAGGGGCCTTTAAACAGAAGCCCCCATAACACTGCCTGGCATAGGACATTAAGATCAAATGTCAAGTGTAGCTTTGCACTACCCTCCACTCCTATAGCCTTCCCTACAACTCCTACTGACTCCCTGCTTCCAAGAGCACAGGTTTACCCCATTTGTCTCTCTAGAGGGAGAATCTGTGGCAGTTAAGGGTGAACACATTCATTTGGAGGCTGGTTATAGAAACTTGGCCAGAGTTCTCATTCCTCAAAGATGAGGGTTGAAGGTAGAAAATGAGACTGTGTCTTCAGGAGTCATGAGGAGGCAGCTGGAAGAAATGAAATTCTCTTAACACTACTTCCAGGATACTTCACCATATCCAGGTACACTGCCCTTGCAGATAGCAGGGTGCTGAGTGGCTTGTTTGTCAGTGTGAACTTTGAGCACTTGGGACACAATGTGTGCTTTTCCCTCTGGTTGTGTGTCATGAGGCTCATTCAGATTTTTCTCTAAAGGTTAGCAGGAACTATGGAGTCAGAAAATTTCTGACAGGCAAAAAGAAAATTAAAGAGATGGAACACGAAAGGAAGTTCTGAAGTTTTATCACATTGGGTAGTTTTATTTGGACTCACAGTTTCATTTGCTTCATTTGGACTCACTGTCTTCAAGGGTAGGATTATTCAACCTGAGGGAAGGGCCTCTCAGCCTTGGCACATTGGGGCTAGATGATTCCTACAGGGGCTGCTTGTCCTGTGTCTCAACATCACTTTGATCTCCACACACTAAGTGCAAAGAGCTTCCCTAGCTGAGACACATCTCTGTGTCTCCAGAGATGAGGGGTGGAAGTACCCCAGCTGAGAAACTACTGTATTCGGTATTGATATTGATTTTCCAAAGCCCAAGAATGATATATAACATACTTTTATTTTCATCATGAGATTTTAGGATTTGAAATCACATATCCTAGTATTTATACTATTATAACATGGAAATTTCTTTTTTGTTTGTTTGTTTTTGGGCCACACCTGGTGATGCTCAGGAGTTACTCCTGGCTATGCACTCAGAAATTGCTCCTGGCTTGGGGGATCATATGGGACACTGGGGGGGGGGATTAAACTGTGATCCATCCTAGGTTAGCGCATGCAAGGCAAATGCCTTATCGCTTGCACCACCGCTTTGGCTCCTAGCATGGAAATTTTTCTCAGGTGATAGTTAACCCTAAAACAGTCCAGTTGAAGCTACTGAGAACAAAGGCAGCCTAGAAAAACCTTGTTTCTTGTTCCTCCCTTTGGAACTTGAGTATATACTTTTCATAAAATTATGGCCATTAATAGTACACTAAAGTAGAGAAAAAATTATTACTGTACAAGGGGCTGGAGAGGTAGTCAGTGAGTAGGGCACTTGCCATGCGCACAGCTTTTTTAGGTTTAATTCTTGGAATCCCATTGGTCCCTGAGGCTGCCAGGAGTGATAATTAATACAAAATCAGGAGTAAGCCCTGATCACTTGTGTGTGTGTGTGTGTGTGTGTGTGTGTGAGAGAGAGAGAGAGAGAGAGAGAGAGAGAGAGAGAGAGAGAGAGAGAGAGAGAGAGAGAGAGAGAGAGAGACAGGCAGAGACAGAGAGACAGAGACAGAGAAGCCTATGAATCCTGAGACCAAGTATCCTAGTTCCCTCCTTGGTACAAATGCTCTATTTGTGTGCTATTCCCGTTGCACGGGGTCAAAACAATCTCTTGTAATGAAGATGAGACTCACAGTTTTCGAGGGACACAAAATGGCTGAGCAAAAACAAACTGTCCTCAAGACAGATCCCCAAAAAGGAGTCCATAACCCAGAATTTATCCAGATTTCAAGAAGTCAAATACTCCATATAAGCATAGAAGAGGGAAGATTTGATTGATTGAGCTGAGGCCAACTCTTTCAACTGAACCTCTTTCTTGCTAGATACATCTCATGGAGATGCACATGCTGATGGGAAGAAAGCAAGGGCCCATTAAGGCTTATTTGGTCTTTAATAGCATTTAGTCTCCTTTCAGTGTATTGGAGTTAGAGAAACATGAGGGATTAGAGAAAGCCAACAAGTTTCTATAATCATGTCTTTAGTTTTTTTTTTTTTTTTTCTGAACAACTGCTTATCATTTGTCATAGAGCTGGGATCAGCTGAGGCAACTAAACAAGCGCTGAACTGTAGATTGGAAGGGTTCTACTTACTGCATGATTAGAATCTGCTTAACCTTTATTTAGTAATGGGATAGACATAGAAACACATTGGGAGAGAAACTGATTTTATACAATGCTAAGATGGCTAACTCATCTTTTGGGAACAGAACGTATGCTTTGTGATTGTGAACATGTGTTACTCTAAGTTCCTATTTATTAATAAAACTTGTCAGCTGGTTAAGTATTATCCACTCTTTCAAAGTATCAAAATAAAAGATGAGAGACGTTCCTACCTTTTGGGTCAGGGGGCAAAATAGTCAGCAGGAATCAGTGGAGCACTACCAAAAGGAGCCCTATCTGCATCTAGCACAATTTACTGAAAACACTACAAGTTTGGCTTTTTGGAAAACAGCAAATTACACGTTGTCATATGGCTCTTCTTCGTAGTGTCTCTGGCACAGACCATCTAGCAGAAAAAGATGGCTTAGCCTGGAAGCTGCCAGTTGACTTGTCGGCCTTTCTAGGGTATCCGTCCATGCTCTGCAGCAACCTTCTCTATGCAGTTGCTTTCAAGGGTCACACAGTTTCCTTATGCACACATGAGTCATTTTTGAGGTAAGGTCGTGTTCCTTTCTCCCCAGCTCAAGTCTTTTAAGGTCCAACATGAAACACTTCCTGATACAGTCATAGTCTCTTTCCTCTGTGCTGTTGGGGAAAGTATTTCTCTCTGGAAGGATAGAAGAAGGAAAGAAAAATGTCCCTGTAGACCAGGTAGAACAAATCTCATGAAGATAGGGAAGGCCGTGCTATCTTCCTAGTACCATGGAAGCTATTGCCATGCTTAGGGCTCATTTCCAGTTAGTTAAATGCATGATTAGGAGTCTGGTCAGTTGTCACATTTTACTTTAATTAAATCTTGTTTTGCTTTGTGGTTGATTTGCCAACAGTGGTGCATCAGCCCATTTGTTTCAGACAAATTGAATACGGGAACTGACGTAGCCATCAAGGTTTAAAGGTCTAGGCTCATTCAGATGTCTTCAGGCATTTCTGCCCATTCTCACTTCTTCCTTCATCACAGCCTGTCTACTACCCCCACCCTCCATTCCCAACTGGGGAAAGTGAGAAGCCCACTTCTAGTGCCACCTTTGCTTCCTATGTAAGACAGTTCTCAGGAGGTATATCCTTCATGCCTTTGTTTTGGCTCTTGCTTGGGCAGTCAAGCAATCCAATTTAGCTGTACCTAGGCTTGGACTGAAAAGCATCTAGTCTAGTCTCGTGACCTCCTTTGGTCTCATCTCATTATTATCAGGCCCTGGCAAAGGATTATCCAGGAACCGGTGCCAGGGCAGAGGCCTGATCAAAGACCAGCTGTTGTTTACAGGGCCAAAGACAACTTGCTCATTGAACCAGTGAACTGTACTCATCAGCCCTACATCACCACAAAGCTAGGTTATGAGCTTTAAAGCATAACTACTATGCTCCCAAAGTTGCCTGGATGGCTCTTAGGATGCCATAGGAGACAACGCAAGTGAGGACTTTATAAATCATTCAGTTTGGACAGTTTAACCAGGTGGTTAGGTGATGGTAATCAATTTATGGGCTGAGAATTGATCTCCTGCCACAGCATCTAGAACTTGGAGAAAAAGATCAAATGTATTTTTTTTTCAAAAATTTTTTTAGAAAAAAAAAAAGAACCATTAAACTTTCTTTTTTTCAGTTGTAGTGAAATCTCAAGGACCAAGACCTCCAGGTGCCTTAAAAGAAATTCTGATACCCAGTTAAGCGTGTGCATACATGGGCTGTGTGGGGCAGAAGCATGCTGTGAAAACACTTGACAATTTTTTTGTTTGTTTTTGGGTCACACCCAGTGGCACTCTTGGCTCTGCACTCAGAAATCATTCTTGGCAGAATTGGGGGACCATATGGGATGTCAGGGATCAAACCTGAGTTGGCTGTGTGCAAGGCAAATGCTCTACCTGCAGTGCTAAATCTCTAGCCCCAACACTTGACACTTTCAAAGGGAAGACTCAAGTTTAAGCCTCTCCCCAAGCTACAGGATAGCCCTTAAGTTTAATGACTCACAAGATCTAATACAGGGCATCTAGTCAGGGCAACCAGCCACTCTGCCACTTAGGAGGCCACTGTTGTTGGTTGCAGATGTCAACAGAAATAAGATTGTGGGTGATTGTCTGAATCCCTGTATTGCTTTTTCTCCCAAAAGACTAAGACATCTGGAAAACAAGGCCAGCAGCCTCAAAGCTTAGCTGCAGAACCAGGAAGCTTTCAGCTCAATATTTATAACATTTATAATACTTATAGAATGAGCACAGGATTGGTGACACCAGAGTCAACTGCTGAGACTGGTCATATGATAGGAGAAACAGGTGAATCAACCTCACCCTGAAGTCGCAGGTCTGATTTCAGGGCATCAAATGTCCCAGAAACGAGTCTCTAAGCTTGTGTCAGTCTCTCCTACCCAGTTTGCTTTCTCCTAGGGGATTTCTGTGTTCTGTGTTCTATCTTCTGTGGTTCTTGGTATGCAACTCTGGATTCTGATGTGAATTGGAAGTGGCACTACATACATGGATACTGTACATACACTTGCATACATAACACCACAAGCTCCATGTACCCACATGTGCTACCATAAATGTACATACTATATCACAGATGCACATGCATAGAAGGTACAATGGATGCATCTGCATCTGCATGTGGTATCACAGATGCTCATGCAGCTTTGCACATGGTACCAAAGACAAACATTTACCCACACACAGTATCACAGATGCACACATATCTGATATCACAGATTCTCATGTACACATGGTACATACAACAGGTGCATATGCAAATATCACATAACATAGGCACACATACCTGCACACATGTACAGATGCACACCTGCACACATAGTATCGTAAACACACCCCTCCACATACAATATCAGAGATGCATGCGCACCCGCACATGTGGCACCACATAAACATTACACATGATATCAGAGATACACATGCACTTGTATATGCAGTATCACAAACGCAATACACCACATGAATAGTAACACAGCTGCATATACCACATATAACACTATAGAACACACACATGGTACCACAGATATACATGCACCTACACACATGGCAGCACAGATACCTGCATGCATGGGTAACAAACACATTAGTTTCCTATTGGAAATCACCAGACAAGAGGCAAGAGAGGTTTAGATGGGGGAACTTTTTTTTTTCCTCCATGAAAGGACAAGTTAATGCCATTGGGCATGCACTTTCACCTTACACATGATTCAGCACAACCTGGAGAGGCCAAACTGAAGTTCAATTGTAGATGGGGAGCTGGTCCACCTTGAAGTTTGGCTATGAAAACTGGAACTCTACAACATTATCTTTATATTTTTAATTAATATCTTTATTTAAGCACCATGATTACACACGTTTGTAGTTGGGTTTTAGTTATGAAAAAGAACCCCCCTTCACTAGTGCGACATTCCCTCCATCAGTGCCCCTATCTTTCTCCTCCTCCACCCCCTGCCTGTATTAGAAATAGGCATTCTATTTCTCTCAGTCACTACCATTGTCATGATAGTTTTCAGTGTAATTATTTTTCTAACTGCACTCACCACTCTTTGTGGTAAGCTTCATATCATGGGCCAGGTCCTTCCAGCCCTCTATTGTTTCTGGGTATTATTGCAATAATGTCTTTTATTTTTCTTATATCCCATAGACTGAGAAACTTACTAAGAGAATGAGGAAGAGCAGCAGAATCTGAAATGGGAAACAGCAGGTAGAGGGAGACCAAGGGGGAGATTATGGTCATCTCTTCCCCAAGAGGGACTTACACATGACCCTCTTCAGGAGAAGCCAATAGGGGGCTTGTTTGTGGAATTCACTTTGGGGAGCAGGATACTTTTTAGTCCCCCAAGGATTCCTGAGCCACCTAATTTGTTCCCAACAATAACTTACTGGTCTAAGTTTCTGGTTTTTAAATATTGTAGTGCCAAAAATAGAACCTCATGCAGACAATGCAAATGCTTACAACTGAGCTCCACCACCAGCCTTCAACGGTAACTTGCTATGAGAAACCACACTTCTTTGATTCCTCATGGGCTAGGGACCGCAGAGAAACTGAGTTTATCTAGTCTGTGCAGAGGGACTAGTGCAAAATTAGAAGTAGAAAGTAATGACAAGACTACATGGGGCTAGACACAAGTTGCAATTGCAGTCAGGCAAGGCAACTATGGCCTTGCTAGGCAGGCTCCTTGCTAGGCAACTGAGAGAACCAGAGAAGCTTTCCCAAATGGATAGAGATCCACTTCTTCCTTACCCATGGTTATATTAGAAGCTACAGCCTTTATCTTTCAGAGTCTGTTGTGTAAAGGAGCTACAGAAGAAGTGATTGCCAGATGGATTTTCTAAGAGGGCAACTCCTTTCCATCTCAGATGGCAAAATTACCTGAGTTATTCAGACAAAGAAATTTTGCATAAAACTGCATCTCCTGCCAAATCATATCTAGAACCTGTTTCACACACTGGTCAAAGCCTCCACTGTTTGACCTGGTTAATTTTCATCTTTTTCTTCCTTCTCTGAAGTGCAAGACCTCTCCTACACAGGACTGAGTGTGGGTATGTGGCTGCCAGGCCGTGCATGCTGTAGCTGGATAATCATTGATTTTTGGTGTGATCTGGACCTCTGATCCTTCTAACCTCCTAATCTGTTTTTCTGGGCTACCTCCTGACTCCTGACCCCATTACCACTGAATCTTTCTCAATTCACTGATTCAAAGATAATCTACCAATCAAATGTTCTAATGAAAGTTTTGATTATTATGCAACTGCTATGCTTTCTCTGTGATTTATGTCCATCCAAGATTTCTGTGGGGCACTGTTGTCTATTGTCTACTGTGTGGGGCCATTGTCTATTTAAAAAAACAAAAAACATGCCTCAGCTCAGCATGCAGATTGTGTGATGCAGCTGAATAACTGCCAGGTGCTTGATTTGGACTCGTTGGGACTGTTCGATGGAATACGAGAACCAGATTGATGAAGAGACCTGCCCTAGTGGGGGCCAGACCAATCTCCTATTTGCTTAAACACAAGAGCAGGGATGTGTTCTTTGTAACATCATGAAATCTAGTTTTGCTTCGATGAATCCAAATACCTGCCCAACTCTTACCCACATTATTTATTCATGTCTGTTGTTCCTGTTTTATGCTTTATTATTCCTCAAGCCAAATTAATTTTTATCTGGCACGGAAATAAATGGATGGAACCTATGGGCCTTCTCTCCAGCGAGTGAAGATGAGAAACTTTCTATATTCAAGGTTTCTCAAATTGTTATATACCAACTGCATCCTATTTAGCTAGAGGTGCTGGCACAAGTCTGTGCCCAACTACAAACAGAATGAATCAGACTGACTATTGGACTTTAAAGAAGTCTACTGTTTCAACAGTCTTCAGATGATGTAGGTGCAAATTTGAGAAACCCTGCTGAGAAACCCCACAATTTGAAACGGCCCTTTCAAGCCAGTCCTGCTGAACCCAGTTCCAGAGATGGGAGCTCTCTCCCTCTCTGTGAAGGACCCTGCAGTATAGTTGTCCTCATGTGTGCCATGGCTGAAAGGAAGGGGAGGGGGAAATGTAATGTGTCACTAATGTTTCACTAGGCATCATCCTATCGGTGGCCCTAGCTGGCATCCTCGGCATCTGTGTTGTCCTGGCAGTGTCAATCTGGCTTTTTCGAAGGAAAAAGAGGTGAGTCAGGTGGAAATGGGGGTGTGTGACATTTGTGTTCATGGGACTCACCTGAATATGGAATGAAGACCCTCTGTACTCTAGTAAAGTTATGCTAGTTATCCTTTGTGGAAACCTTTCATGGGCACTTCTGCCCTATTTACTGTGGCAAAGTTGCTGTTAATTGTGTCCATGAGGGGAATGTGCCAGCCTTGCAATAATTGATAATCAGTGGTATGACTTTAGACAACACTCATGGCTTTGGGGATAAGACATATCTTACATTTGCCTAAACGTAAGATCAGGGATGTGTTCTTTTTAAGAATGTAATATTTGATTTTACTTCTATGAATCCAAACATGGACAAATGGATGGAATCCACAGTTTAAAGTTGGGGCTGCTATGACAGTCTCTTCAAAAGACAGACCTTAGAATTGTCAAATGTTAAAAACACAGTCTTGGAGGCCAGAGAGATATGTAGGGCCTTGCATGCTGCTGAAACCTGAGTTGTATCCCTGCACCCCATATGGTCTCATAAAAACTGCCAGGAATGATCCATAGGCACAAAGCCAGGAGTTAGTTAAGAGCATCAGTGGAGGTGATTCTGCAAAAAAAAAAAAAAAAAAAAAAGGAATAAAAGCAGAATTCCAGTTTATTTGGGTGGAGGGAATGGCCCCCAGAGAGGAATCTGACCTGTACGGTTTATCTTATTTCATAAATGAATAGGCTAGCTCTCTTTCTCTCTCCTTTAATAATTCTCCTGTGTTTGTATTCCAGTAGCAAAAAAGGTGGCCACAACAAAGGAGTCATTTATAAACCAGCCATCAAGAAGGAAAGTGAGGTCCATGCCTGAGGCCCTACTGTTCCCAGCAGTGTCCAAGGAAAAACTTGAAAGAACATTTCTTTGAATCTGACCCAACATGCCTCCATGGACACTTGATGTGTGAACCAAGTTTTCAGGGGAAATTTTTGATACACTCAGGGGCCTCTAGTTGGGTGTAGCCCCCATTCTGTTCTGAGGTCACAGTTATCACCAGTGTGATCTGCAGAAGGAAGAAACTTGACTCAAGAGGTAGCAGTCTTACCCCTCTGCTTCCTGAGGTTATTAAATGCTATGGATTCTGGGGTCACACATGAAATTTCCTGATGCAGGCTGTGAAGGCTAGAAAACAAGAAGAATTTCCAGAACACGTAAAACCATCTTTAGGTGAACCCCTGGAAATTCTGCTTCTTTCACAGCTTTCAAAAGAGAATGTACACTCTATGCTTGGGGGTTCTTCTGAAACTTAGTCTCTTTCCTTGTGGAAGGGATAGTCATCACCCTCTCATTTCTTTCTGCTATGATGATATCTTTATTATGACTTAAACTGCTCTCTGGTCAGGGTCTGCTCTGACCAGAATCCTTCTGCAGAGCAGGAAGGACTGCTCTTCTCAGGGACATGGTTACAGAGATGAAAACAAGAGCCACACTTTGACTTGTACTAGAGATATTTCTAAAGTCCCATACTTTGGATGAGACGCACCAAACACAACTTCAAGAGTGAATGCAACATTCTTGGATTTCCTTTTGGAATGATATGGGAATTGTAAGTTATTTGCTAGAAGCACAGACTATCCTAGGACCTTTACAACATTGGTGGAGAAGTTATATTGTGTTTTAGGTTTTATAATCAAGCCATTCCTTGGGAGTGCTTCTCTCCTTGAGAAGTTGTGTGTTCTGAGGTATCCCAGTGTCTTTGAAATATGAAAGAAAGAAGTGGTATGATGATAATTTGTTTTTTGGGCTCAGCTTCTATTCTTGTCCTCTTGGCCATATCCCTGCTATCTCCTGCTAAGTGGGGGAATTCTATGTGCTTTACTGAGAAGATGCCTCCACCTCTAAACATATGGCTATTCCTTATGTTTCAAAGAGATTTCTGACTCCCTAGCTCATTCTGACAGCACGAATGTCCTCTTGAAACATTGGTTTCTTTATACTATCTTTTTCCCTTTTTCTCTCTGACTCTTATTTTCACTGTTTTCCATCATCATAGTTTTATGATTGTTACAACCCTCTACCTTTAAGGACCCTTGCCATAAGGTCCCATGTGACTGAAGGGGATGAGGTCTCTATGTGTAGCTTGGGCCAAGGTTCTCCCTAGGATAGCTTTTATCCATCATGCCATAGATTGATCATACAACAGCAGTCACAACATTAAGAGTGAATTCAAGATGACTTCTAAGAAACCATCATAGACTTCTCCACTGCAACCTGATTTTATTTCAGGAACTTTTGGCATCTTTTCTGGGCCCATGACTGTATTGGGTCTAAAGGTTTATTCATTTGCTGGGCGGTGGGCACAGGGGCCCTCTCTGCCTCTTTGCCCAACTTTCAGGAACTCGTGATCAAAACTGGAAGTAGTTGGGAACTACTAATAATCCTCCTTTTTGGGGGGGAGTGTTGACAGGGAGAGGTTGAGACACCTGGTGATGCTCAGGGGTGACTCCTGGTACTGCACTCAGGAATTACTCTTGGCTATTCTCGGGACCATATGGGATAGTTGACCTCGGGATTAAATGCGGGTTGACCTTGTCCAAGGCAAACACCCTACCTGCTGTACTGTTGCTTTAATTCTACACTATCCACTTCTGTGCGGAGAGCCTCAGGGGAGGCTGAAACTTCAGAACGTCATTTAGGCCACTGCCATCAGTCACTACTACAGGAAAGCAAGAGTATTTTTGGCTCCCACTTAAAGGAGGTAGGGAAACCGGGGAAAATGAGAAAGCCAAACTGAGATTAGAAAAGGGACCCTTCATCGCTTCTCACAAATGAAAGAGCTGTTTCTCAGAGGCATCTGGTAAAAGAAAAATAAGAGACCTTAAATGTTTCTTTAATATGCAGCATTTTAGATTTTTACAGAATTTACCGGTAATCACATTTCCAGCGCAGTTCTTAAATTCTCCCCATTCACTGAACTCTCTGAAGCTCTCCAAAATTTTGGTTCCTGCACATAGACCACTGTGAAGATGGTCATTTAGCACCTCTGTATTTATTGTAAGAATGATTGTGATGATACATGTTGTACATATGAAAATTTTTAAATAAATATTTTTCAAGTCACACTGGTTTTTGGAATCTGAGGTTCAAACATCAACTGACTGTGCAGTTGCAGCAAATATTATTTATGTTCAGGTCTTAGAACCATCTGAGGAGAGAGACCTATGGTCTGGTAGCCCCAAAGTCAGCTGGGAATAAGAGAAACTGGAGAGTCAAGAAATCAGAGAATAGCTAAGAATAGGGGGATCAGATACCAGACCCAAAAAAGGCTAGAGAGAAAAGTCAGAATTGAGAAGGATTGGAAATAGAACTCGTGTATCTTGTGGAGGGGGCTGGTATGCTCTCAAGTGGTACTCCATAGGCCCCTGGGGTCACTTGTGGTGCTATTTAGCTAATAAGAAAAGCTATTCAGTGTAAAGACCTAAGAATATTGTGCTGCTCTGGCTCTGCAATAGACTACCAGAAAATATGGCATGCAGAACAGCAATATTGGGGAAGGGTCATCTGGGCCAATTGGTAGTAATCAGGAGTTTACTTGGTACAGATCTGACTCAGGGTCTCACATGCTAGCTCCAGCTCTCCATTGAACTCTCTCCCTGATATGACATTAATTTTACTACCTTATATAATCCAGTGAATCAAAAGTACTATAATTCTAGCATGTAATATTTTGATAGGATATATTTTCAACCTTTGCTTCTATTGTCAATCTTTTTAAGTCTGGTATATATTTTACACTTAGATCTCTATTTTAATGCTATTTACTTTTTTCCTTCTTTTTTTCCTTCCTTCCTTCCTTCCTTCCTTCCTTCCTTCCTTCCTTCCTTCCTTCCTTCCTTCCTTCCTTCCTTCCTTCCTTCCTTCTTTCTTTCTTTCTTTCTTTCTTTCTTTCTTTCTTTCTTTCTTTCTTTCTTTCTTTCTTTTTCCTTCCTTCCTTCCTTCCTTCCTTCCTTCCTTCCTTCCTTCCTTCCTTCCTTCCTTCCTTCCTTCCTTCCTTCCTTCCTTCCTCCCTCCCTCCCTCCCTCCCTCCCTCCCTCCCTCCCTCTCTCCCTCCCTCCCTTCCTGCCACACCTAGCGGCACTAAAGGGTTACTCCTGGCTCTGCACTCAGAAATTGCTCCTGGCAGACTCAAGGGACCATATGGGATGCCGGGGATAGAACCTGGGTTCGTCCCACGTCAGCCGTGTGCAAGGCAAACTCCCTACTGCTGTACTATTGCTCCGGCCCTTCAATGCTATTTTCACTAAAAATATTTGCTCTGTAAGGATTTAATCAAATTTACAGTTGAAAATGTATTTCACACACATTAGTACAAGCACACTCAAAATCTTTTCCAAACAATGCAATCATATATCATTTTCTATGTTTAAATTAATAAAAATACAAAAGCTATCAGTTTCAGTAACTATATTCTCAATGTTTGGTGGTTCCATGTGATGGATACTATCTCTTCCTTTACCATACCTGTTGAGAGGATCAAGCCATGAGGACTTCCTTTTATTTTTCTCCTGACTACACTTTTGGTTGAGCCCACACAGCTCAGTTCAATTCAAAAATTTATTCAGTCATTTTAAGAGACTTTTTTTGTGGCATTGACAGTGACTAATCTGTAGTCATCAAAGCCAAAGGCAAGAAGCTGCTTTCATTAGATGACCCAAGACCTGATTTTCGATAGCTAGCAGGACTGTAAGAGGCCTTGGCGCCATTGGAATTACTATTTTTGATAATGATTTCAAGGGACATCACCTGGAGAAGACTGATTGCTCATCTTCATGCGAATTTTCTGTTTGATACTCATCTGCATCAGAGAATTTCCATCTGAGTTACCTGAGCCACTCACACCCATCACCATGAGTATACCCAGCGTACATGTCCTCCAGTTCAGATTCTACCTCAGCAATGAGGACTTTCATATGAACATAGTCTATCAGGGGTCTCAAACTCAGGGCCCGTGGGCCGCAAACGGCCCTCCGTTCAACATTTTGTGGTCCTGCCCTAGAGGAATCTTTTTTTGTTTTGTTTTGTTTTAGTTGTTTGGGTCACACCCCCCAATGTTTGAGGCTTACTACTGACTTTGCACTCAAGGATCACCCCGACTTTGCCTCCTGCGGCCCCCAGGTAAATTGAGTTTGAGACCCCTGGAAGTGATGCTTAGTGGTGTGTTAAGAAGAGGGTAAGAGAAAACAGATGGGGGGAATCCAGGGAAAGTAAATAGAGGGAAGCAGAAGAGAGGGGACAGCTAGAAACTCACTTCTTTAGAGAACTGATTAACAGACCCTCCTGCAGGAACACTTTGGCCTAATTCCCCACCCCAATATGCTAAATGTGCAAGTGCTAGCCAGGTTGTTCCACTGCCACTGAGGCACCAAGATATTTTTAATTACAGGAGCTGGCCAGGTGACAGCCACTCATTGGATCCCCAAATCCCTTAATTTCTTTAGTTTCAATGATTGAAAGCAGTTCAAAGCAAGGGAACCTCAAGCATACTTGTGCAGTACTAGTACTTAGAATTGATAACTGGGTTTCACTTCCTTGCTTGACAAGTTTATGAGACCTTTTTTTCTGGGATGCCGAGAAGTCCTGAGATCAGCTCTAAGAGGATATAGACACTCTAGTTTGCAGTGGTCTGCACAGTGGTACAGCTCAGGGTCACTTTGCACATTCTAAAACTAGAGTTCATTTGCAATTGAAATGAAATAACTGTTCCATAGAAACACAACAGAATATAGGATGGATTTTTCCCCTAAAGCATTTCAAGGGGAGAGCCTAAATATATAAATAGTTATGTATTTATAGACAGATATTACTATCTATCCTAGAACGCACATACAGTACTGGTTAATGAGAGTAAACACATTTCTTGGTTTTTTTTTTTTTTTTTTGGGCCACACCCGTTTGACGCTCAGGGGTTACTCCTGGCTATGCGCTCAGAAATCGCCCCTGGCTTGGGGGGACCATATGGGACACCGGGGGATCGAACCGAGGTCCTTCCTTGGCTAGCGCTTGCAAGGCAGACACCTTACCTCCAGCGCCACCTACCCGGCCCCGTAAACACATTTCTTACCTGCTGCTGCCACCTAGTGAATTCTTTGAAAGCAGGTTAAAGCTGCCTTCACAAATAGAGTAATTTATTGAATTTATTATATATTGCAATTGAAATGAAATAAAGGAGAAGAGGAAATGCAGCAGTATAATAAAAAATTTTGTATGTGTTAGTGCATTTCAGTAAAGGAACACAGGTAAATGACTAATCTGTTGAATGCATTTTTAACTTCTGGCACCACCTAGTGAATTTATTAGGAGTAAAAATTTCACTTACAAACCCAATTAAACTAATTAATGTACATTTGTTGTGTATTGCACATGAACTGAATTACTGAAAGGTAGAACCAGTGGAGTATCAGGTAGAAAGTGGTGCTTTGTTGGTCCAAATGCATTTTAGGGCAAGAGCACAGATATTTGACAATAAAACATGCATTATTTTATGAGTAAACTTGTTGACTCCTAGTGAAGTCATTGGAAGCCTAGTTAAATCTACTAATCCAGTTAATCAGTTGTGTGTTTTCTTTTATATCACAATTGAAATGAAATAACTAATAGGTAGAATTAGTGCACTTCAAGAATGGAGCACAATGAAAGGGAATAAAGTGGCATACATGATACATATCCCTTCATTAACAATAGTGCAAGATGGGGCCAGAGAGATAGCATGGAGGTAGAGCGATTGCCTTCCATGCAGAAGGACGGTGGTTCGAATCCCAGCATCCCATATGGTCCCCCCGAGCCTGCCAGGAGCGATTTCTGAGCATAGAGCCAGGGGTAACCCCTGAGCGCTGCTGAGTGTGACACAAAAACCAAAAACCAAAAAAAACCAAAAAAACAAAAAAAACCCCAAAACCCAAAAAAACACCCCAAAAGCAAACATTAGTGCTAAAACCATTTCGAAAAGGATGAAAAAGGAAGAGAAAGAGAAGGAGGAAGGGAGAGAAAGAGAAGAGACAGGCAGTGGGAAGGGTGGGAGAGAAAATGGAACATTGGTGGTGGGAAAGGTACAATGGTGAAGGGTGGTGTACATTGTATGACTGAAACTCAATCACAAACAATTTTGTACTTAATAAAATTATTATTTTAAATAAAAATAAATAAATAAAT
Organism: Suncus etruscus; assembly: GCF_024139225.1. Lineage (NCBI taxonomy): Eukaryota > Metazoa > Chordata > Mammalia > Eulipotyphla > Soricidae > Suncus > Suncus etruscus. The sequence goes on along the minus strand of NC_064848.1, from coordinate 21,639,992 downwards.
AGAATTAAGAACAGAATATAATTATTATAAAATTATTTTATTTAAAATCAAATAATTAATAAAATAATTATTTAAAAAGAAAGGAACACAAAACATGACTGTCTACCAGGCTTTGGGTAAGGAAGCAAAATTTGTGATTCTGAAATCCTGAAAGCAAAACAAAGAGTTGTAAGTACATCTGATATGACTTTATTCTAGCCTCAACTGCCTGTTTGGGTTGGGCTAACTTGAGATAGGGGAGTGAACAAGGCTAACACAGGGCCAGAATAGGTCACTTACCCCTCACTCCAGTGCATTTGTTCTTGTGCTACATAACAAGTGATTATAGGCCAGAGAGCTAGCATAGTGGGTAAGGTACTTGCCTTGCATGCAGCAGACTTGAATTTGATCCATATCATCCCCTATGCACTTCCAGGAGTGAATTCTGAGGGCAGAGTCAGGATTAATTCTTGAGCACTGCAGGTTGTGGTCCAACAACAACAAAAACATAAGCTGTTACTTAAGCAGTTACATAATCTGTGGATTCATGCCTGGCTGGAAATCAGGAATGGCAAAAAAGATAGGTCCTAAAGGGAGTAGCTGTGGTCATGTACCCTATAGATAGATACTCACTGTGTAACCTACACATTGCCATCTCCCAATGTGAAGGGTAAAGAACTAGAGAGTCCATACAGCAATACACAGGATAGCAGCATGCAAAGAGCATACAAAGTGTGCCTATCACTGTGGCTAGAATCTGTTGCCAGGTAGAGACAGCAGGTCCACCACTATAGTAGATATCCTCTGTCATGACAGTGATCTGGTTGGTTTCATTTTCCACTACCAATAAAGCTTGATATATATAAATGAGGACATTTCCTGTGGGCAGGCAAGGCAAAGGTATTCTGATAATTTGCATTAGCTCATTATCTGCACCTTCTCTCAGACTACCTGAGAGAGAACTTGTTTATTTCTTGGAAATCTTCATATCCTACAATGTCTGAACGCTGTGGTCCAGGTATCAACTTGTCTACATGCCATGGCTTGGTCATCAATGTGTCTCTACAGTATGGTTCCCAAGTTGCTGTGCCTGCACTCTGCAGCCCCCACGTCACCATCTCTGCATGTTGCAGACCCACATCATGGTTTTTGCCAGTATGGCTGATGTGCCACCATGCCTACAAACTGTAGTTCACCCATTGCTGTATTTGAACACTGTGGCATGCCATATCTGCATGCTGCTGAATCAAGTATCATGGTGTTTACAAACCCTCTCCCTTGGCACATGGTGTCTGAAAGCCATGACCCCTCTCTTTGCCCTATCTGGAAGCAGTGCTGCATTTGTTGTCATTGCTTTTCCATATCTGTAACTCACAAACACTGCATTGTTGTGTCTGCACGCTGCAGCTCAGTTGCTGCCATATCTGCATGTCATGGCCTCTCATTGTGGGGCCTGTAATACATAGTCTTTTATTATTTATTTGAAGAGAGTGAAAACTGCAGCTCCCACTTCACCACATCTGCAAATCACAGATCACCATGTAAGAAGGTGGCAGACTATACAGCTCAGTTATACATGTCACAGGCCCAGGTCTACATGTCTTCCCATTGCAGCATGTACATTGCCGTGTCTCTGTGCATCACCATGTATACACTTTGCAACTGGTGCATTGCTTTTGTTGCATATCACACTTTATAACCACAGTGTTTCAAAATTCTGGCTCCAGCATCACACTATATACATGCTACAACCTCTAAATTACCATGTCTCCCCTCTGAGGTGCTGCATCATTGCATAGTTGGGGTATGACCCATGTGTTGCAGTTTCTGCAATCTGCAACCCATGTATCAACATATCTGAATGCCACAGAATGCGTATAATGGTGTCTCCAAAACAAGGGTTGGGTCACACATCATCATGCAAATTTTTGTTTCCATAGGTGCATTAAATATTGGGGAAATTATAAAGGAAAATCTCTTGGCCTAAGAGATACAGGGTGTCTCCACCCTTGAAGCATATTGTCATGAGACTGAACACGGCTCCAGACATGTTAGTTGTCAAACTCCAAGGTTTTTCTTTATGGTGCCAGGAAAGTCACAGTTGTCAAAGTCACAGTTGTCAAAGTCACAGTTGTCAAAGTCAGTCCTCTGTAATTAGAGATCTTGATTTTTGCACAGATTGGCTCCTGGTTTTACCTAACACCTCTAGCATTCATTTGAAAAAAAAAAAAAAAACCTATTAGCTACCGAAGAGGAATACTCTGCCCTTCCCCACTCTGTGTGAAACTCTTGTGGAGACAGGGGTGAAATTATCAAAGTATAAACTCAATGTGGCCAGTCAACAGGCTCGACAGGCTGTGTTCTTTCTAGAGAGCACAGTAGTGAGAGCAGAGTCATAGTAAGTGACTAAAGGCTCAGGCTACTTTGGTCAAAATCCCTCCTCACCCCAGATACTTTCTGCCCAGGAGTCCCATTTCTATCTTCCGAGTCTTTTCCAGCATAATTCCCCTTTATATCTATGGGGAGCACAGGGCTTTACTTCTGCTGCCTCTCATTTGGCTGTCCTCACTGCCCCCCTAGTAACCCTTGCAGAACTCATCTAGCCTTGGACTTTTCAGCCAGTGTGATGTGTGCTTAGTTGGGGCAGGCATGGGCAAAGATCATGCTTAGCTGGCTCTGCATGGCTGGCAGTGCTACAGTTTATACTTGTCACCTGTTTCAGAGACACAGCACAGAGTGATCCCCAAACCTGCATCCATTCCTTGGTCTGGAAGAATGGACATAGCAGGTACCATAAGTTAAGGATTTCTCGACACATTTCCAGGTGGTCTCTATAACCTCAGAGACCCTTGGCAGAAACAGAATAGGGAGGAAAGAGAAGGTGCTCTCCTGTCCTCAGAGCCTACCTGTTGCAATATCCCTTAAGTCAGTTTGCCAGAGCTTTAAGAACCAATCTATTATTTAAAACACAAAAGAAAATATGAAAGTGGTCTTTCTAACTAAATCACTAATTGTTTTTTCTTTTGGAGAATTTGTACTTGTTGGAGCACCACTTCTGCTTATGCTTGTTTGAAACTGGTTTTATTCTTTTTGAATATGTGTTTACTTTTGGTTATGACTTGGTTTTGATCAATTTGTACTTGCTTTTGAAATTGGTTTTTGCTATTCTTGAAAACTTATTTTTTGAAATTTGGCAAATATTTTTTTCTTAAAAAATTTGGTTTGGGTACATATAAAAATTTAAAAAAAATGATGCTCCTGGGTTACTACTGACACTCAGGAGACTTACTCCTGGCAGACTTGGAAGATGATATAGAAAGCTGAGTATTGAACCTAGGTCAGACACTTGCAAAGCAAGTTCCTTACCCTCTGCACTATTGCTCTAGTCCCAAATATTTCTTTTTTTGAAACATCACTTAAACACCAAGATTTACAAAGTTGTTCATAATATAATTATTTTAGGTACTCGTTGTTGCAACACTAATCCTACCACCAGTGTGATTTTCTTCTGCCAATATCCCTAGTTTCTCATTCATTCATTCATTCATTCTCCATGTCCACTCCCCTTAGCAGCACAAAATAGTTCTCTTTATATTCCTTGTTACAGTACACACTAAAACATAAAATTAACTCTTGCATTAATAATTCCCTTTGTAATGGGATTTGTTGCTGGGATGAAGGTGGTGGCACACATGTGTTGGATTTCTGAGGTTGTAGAGACATGTTTGCTCTCTGAGATTACATAAGTATACTGTCTTTCTAAGGTTGCACATGTCTGTTTTCTCTCTGAGACTGCACACAAACACTGGCTCTCTGAGGTTGTCCAGACATGCTGGCTCTCTGGAGTTGAACATGCATGCTGCATTCCGAGTGTGCGTGTGTTAGCTGTGGTGTCAGCACCTGTGGCTGTACTGCTCATCCATACATTTCGGTTTTGTTTTTCTTTTTTCCTTTTCTTTTTTTGTTTTAGGGTCACACCCAGCAGTGCTCAGGGGTTACTCCTTGCTCTACACTCAGAAATCGCTCCTGGCAGGCTCAGGGGACCATATGGGATGCCGGAATTTGAACCACCGTCCTTTTGCATGCAAGGCAAATGCCCTACCTCCATGCTATCTCTCCGGCATAACATTTTTTTTCTTTGTCCATTTAGAGAAGACAAATTTTTTTTTATCTTTGTCCATTTAGAGAAGTCTTGAGATTTCCTAAATACTGTTCAACAGTAGAATTTCAAAATGAAGGCCTGAGGTCCTAGACTATATACATAGTCTAGTATATAGATACACATTTATACATAGGGGAGACAATATATATTTTCTATATGCAAGGATTTCACTTGCATCTATAGAAAACCATTTCTTCCACCTTCATATATACAGCTTTGTTCTCCCAGTATTGAGAAAATGGTTTAATTTGATATTCTGTGTTCCCCTAGGAATTGTTAAGATTTTTTTTTTTAATTTTCTTTCCTCTTTCTGTTGCTTTTACCACTGACTGTTGCAATGATTAGGCATCACATGCTGCAGTGTACCAAAGGTTGAAGCCATTGCTGCAATGATCATGATATCTAACCTGGATACAAAACTACCTAAATGGTGCTTAGCATGTGGTATAGTCCTAAGGATTTACTTAACTTTAGCCTCACACAGACAAGGCAGGCACTACCACTGGGCTACACCAGATCCCCGTCTGTTCTTTAAAATTAATGAATTTTATAAATTAAAAAATATGAGTTACATAATCCATAATGTATACCATATATTATATAAGTTATATAGTATATATTTTATATTATATATTTAATAAGGTATTATAAAATTAATGAAACAAAATAATATAGAACAACATATAATATCAAGATAAATAATAAATTAACAAAAATAATATAAATATACTTTAGTATATTATCCATATTATATAATGCAAAATATTATATAATATGTTAGATATTATACCATAAATAACACTATGCAGTGTATTATATAACATATACCACACATTATAATATGCATGATATGACATGTTGTGAATATATAATATAAATACATTATTTTATAAATATATTATAGTTTAATACTTTTATTATTTATAAATTAATTAATTAAAACCTCTGAAATAAATATGTTCTCTTACTTTTTATACCACAGCCAAATTAACTAATCATTAAACACCTAAAAAACTATATATTTTTCCATTCTCATAAAGTTTAGGTTAATAACTTGCTGGATTTCAGACAGGTTTACCCAACTCTGGAGATCAGGACATATAAAACCAGGGGGGAAAATTCCTTTTAAGTGAAAGAAAAACAAGTTAATTAAACAAGCAAGTACTTATTTGCTTAAAAAAAGAAAAAAGAATAAAACAAAAAATTTTAAGACATTTTATAGATTAAGTAAAAATATTGTATGTGTGTATATACATACTGTACATTGACATATTAAAATTACATGCTTTTCACAATAATTAGCATACATCCCTTCATATCAATTAAAAACGTTATGACAACTTAAATTCACTGCAAGAAACTTGCTTCATTTCTTTTTTCTTTAGACTTCACACAGGTAAATTATAAAACCAAGATCTACATGTGGAAATTCGTATCCTAAGCACAACTGACAATGAAAAGCTCCAAATTACGATCAGGGTATTCTGAATTCCCATACAGGTCTAGATTATCCTAGAACTGTGTCAACCTTCTACCTGAGATGAGAAGAAATGATAAAGCATGATTATTTGAAGTTCCACGTGTATCAATAAAAGCAACCAAAAGATCTCTTACTTTTGTAACAACACTGGTCATGAAATCACTCTGGAGGAGGATTTCTCTTTCCCCTATCCTTGAAAAATGAAAAACAGAAATGCTACAGGGGAAAAATCAGATTGAAGCACCTCTGACAATGATCAGGATACAGCAAGTACAGAGAGGGAGCATTTCCTTTACAACAACTTTTGGATGACTTCAAACCACCCTCTTCTGCAAAAGGCACTCACATATTTTTATTTATAATCATATAGTAGGATTCCATATAGAAGAGATTTCCTACAAATATAAAAGAAAAAAGCTGACAATATGATATAACAAAGAGTCTAAGAAATACACATTTTGGATCAATGTGCACCCCCCAAGAAACAATCGAAATAGAATTTTAAAAATTTCACTGCCAAGTTAGGAATCCCAGTGACAGTATCAGTATGAAGTAAAGTACTGAAGGATGGAATCCAGGTAACAGAGGAGGCACACTAGCATTTCAAATGGTCACAGGACAAGATGTTCTGCTTTAAAACAGAAAGACCATTTGGAAACAATGGAATGTGTGAGAGAGGGAGGTAGTGACAGACAAATATGTGAAGTGGTCAGCAGGGTGGCACCCTTCTCCATGTGGGCATACATAAACCCAGAATCTTCAATAGGAAAGATGGGGCACACCTGGCTTCTACAATGGAAAAGACCCTGCTGAAGCCAAAGCCTGCCTTCATCGGGACACAACCGAGCTAATGGAATTATAAGATGTGCCACTATTACAACTGGAGGCATAGGCCTCTTGACTACCATCAAGGTTGATTTTGAAGACAGAGGAAGCCCTCATTAGAAAGTCTGCTGCATCTCTGCGCCCCAGTTCCCGCAATTTGGATATGAGGGTGCCAACTGTGCTTTCTGGGTAGGATGTCCATTCCTGGAGCAGAGCATGGACTGGGCTTGGCAAGAAATCCTTTGCAGCCCCACTATTGGTGTTGTACTTTGCCACAAGGTCAGGGAGGCCCAAGTTCATGGCCAAAAGACACCAGTCCTTTCCCATAGGGTCAGGTGGGTCCAGTAGGCGACTGAGTTTCCTTCGGGTCAGAAGGTTTAGATCTGATGCATGGATGTCCATCCCGAGGCTGGCCTGTGAGTAGACATCATGGCAACCAAAGCACATGATGCTACTAAAGCTTTCTTTGTAGCCACCCATGGTGTTAGTCAGTGAAGTTTCCTTTAAGGTCTGAGCACGGATGAAGTCTCGTGGTTGGTAGATCATGACAGGCTCATGGTGCTCCCTTAACTGCTGGGGACTCAGGTAATGTTTTACTGTCAACAACCCTGGTAGTGTGGTAGCCATGACATTCTCAATGGTGCTGCATACTGAGTCCAGTAGAAGGCAGCACTTAATCTTGTCTGTCTCTAGACCACGCACCTGGACCTCAATGCCTTGGCCATGGTTGACCAAGAGCACCAATAGTTCAGCTCCACGGTTGGCAATTTTGCAGCCATTCACCCACAGGCGGATATCTGCATCACCTTCAGCACTCTGCTGGTGGATCCACCGGCAGAGGTTTACCTGGACCTTGTGGAAAATGCCACATGGAAATGGGGTTAAGTGTTCCACAGGGACAATGCGAACACCACCATAGACCATCACCTCATCTTCTTCATCCGTCCAGGAGCGGTTCAGATTGTCTGTTTTGATTAAAGCAGGAATGTCCACCATGGTTCCACTGCTCAGGTCCCGGGCGCAGATGTCCATGGCATCTAGGATCTGTAACAGCTCTTCAACGTCACTGTCAGGCACCAGACGCTGGACGTCTTCCATGGTATAGCGGCCCCGGTAATGGTGCAGGGCCCGAGGGGTCTCCACAGAGAGCAGCCTCCCCAAGACATTGGTGCACAGCCAGCGGGGGTCCAGGAGAAGCACATCCTGAACTGTTTCACTCTGCATGATATTGATCTGCCAGAGGGGACAAAAGGGATCATGAAAGTAACAAATGGTAGAATGGTGCACGGTGAAAGGGGGTGTTCTTTTTTTTTTTTTAATGACTGAAACCCAGCTACAAACATGTTTGTAATCATAGTTCTAAAATAAAGATAGTATCTAAAGGTAAAAAAAAAAATAAAGTAACAAATGTGCCTTTGTGCTCAGAGTATTGAAGTGTCAGAACAGCAGCAGTAAATATGTGCAGATGTTGAAATGAATAACTAGGATACCTCAAAAATAAAATCTGAGCCATATTACTATTTTAAGAATGGCTTGCGATATTCTAATCTAAGGAGACAATGCAAGGAGAGTTAGTGAGATAGATAGATAGAGAGAAAGAGCGAGAGAGCGAGAGCGAAAGAGAGAGAGCAAGAGAGAGAGAGAGAGAGAGAGAGAGAGAGAGAGAGAGAAAGGGCCGCCATAGTAAAAAAGTGATTTCTGACTAGATTTTGAATTCCAAAATAAATACATAAAGGAACAAAATGTTGTATAAAGAATATTAGAACAGTGGCCAGTACTGAATAAGATAAAAAATAAGATATAAAAAACCAATAGTAATTATTGATAGTACAATTGATAATTGTACTATGGTTATGTAGACAATTATCCTTCTCTGCAGGGAGATACAGGCTAAATTATGCAAAGGAGAAACCTCATGTTTATAATGTAAATGAATAAATAGAAGGTAAAGGGATTAGGTAACTTTCTTAAAATGCAAACAACTGGTTAATATAAATTTAGAGAGAATATGTGAGCATTTTGTGTAGCATTCTGAAACATCTGTAAAGACTTGAAGTTTTTTAAAGAGACTCAGAATAATATTATGTAATTTTCCTATACACATATATAAGAAAAAGTCTGGGACTATATGACAATCTTGGGGTTTGATCCTGGAAAGATAAAGAGATAAATGAGGTTAAAGATGCCAGCCACAAGGAAATGTGATACTTGCTATGATTTTTATTGATTTTTATAAAGCTAAAAAATCTTGAACAGTAAAAAATTGTGACCAAAAAAAAGGGAATAACTCTGCTTTCTGGAACACCTACTTCTCTTTTCCTGTTCTACTACCCTGGCTAGTAGTCTTATAAACAATTCTGATATGAGCTTTGTCTATTCTCAAGTGGAGTCTAAAGACATCTTGGGAACTTTTTAGTTCAGCCTTGTTGAAATCTTTGAGATGTCCTATCGGTAAAACTGTTTAAAGATAAAGCTTAGAGAGAGACAGATAAGCACTGGGTCTTCTTTGTGGCAAAATAGCGATTTTTACTCCATATCAGTGCACCCTGAGAAGAACACAGCTGCTTCAATTTCACTTCATGGCTAGCATTTCTTTTAATCAATGAGCCCCACCACAACACATAAAAAACACCAACACACCACAAAGGTCACAATGGGAAAGTAACGCTGAATCTCACCAGACTTAGTGCATAAAGAAGGTAGTTCTGAACACGTCAGGAACTTTACAAAATCAAAAACCAACTTTAAAAGAAAAACTAAGGGGATATTTTAAGGCAAGACAAACCCCACAAATACATCACACTTCATCAAAAAAGATTGCACAAAATTTCATGATAATTATCTCTCTAAATGTCAATGGATTAAATGCATCAGTTAAGAGACAGAGTGGCAAAATGGATCAGAAAATTGAACCCAACATTTTTCTGTCTGCAAGAAATACATTTGAATAGTCAGAGCAAACAGACTCAAAGTCAAAGGTTGGAAGACAATCCTTCAAGCAAACTAATCCACTAAAAAGGCTAGGATATCCATACTGATGCTGGATGACATAGAATTCAGGCTTATAATTAAGGCTTAGAATAATGACTCCTGTATCATGTAACAGTGACTATCTGTTGATAAGGCATTTCAATATGGAAGACAATAACAACGAAGTTCTAGACTTTGAATCAATTTGCTTTACTGGAGACATATTGACTAATATATACTGGAGGAGACTGAGGAGTAAAATGACTAAGTGTGGTATGAGGTTTTGTGTCAGAGGAATTGTAACTGATAAAATAAGGTACAAGTTTACTACAAAGCAGTAGAGTATGGAGAAGGAATTGTTAGTAAATCAGAGTGAGCCTCCTGATTTAAAATTTCCTTCTTTTAAGTTTTCACTTATTTACTTACTAAAGTCTCAAGGGCCACTAGTTATATGATAATAAAAGTGAATATAGTCAATGACAGTGAAGAAAATCATGTGCTAAAGTGACTTTACAATTATTTTCTGCTTCTGGGTTTGAATATTCAGAATCCCTATTCCTAGTTTTCTTTTATGACTGCTGAAGTCACATAAAAAAGGACAGAAAATACTTGGACACAGGAAATGGAAGCACATACTCTGCTCATGGATTGGGCGGATTTAACATCATTAAAATGGTAATACTTCTCAAAGCACTGTACAGATTTAATGCAATTTCTTTAAGGCAGAGGCAATCCTTCTTTGTGAGGACAGACAATTGAAACATAGCACCACAATGAAAAACCCAACCAGGAGTAAAACTCCATTTCTTGGTCTCTTCTGGGGATCATTGCTAGCTGTATGCTAGTGTCTACAGATATCAGCATACCACTGCCCTCCTCAATTGTCTGTGCACTCAAAGATCTCTTTGTAATTGATCATATTCCATGGAGAACTTCTATCTTGAAGTATGCAGGAATCACAGCTCTTCAGGAAACCAAAGTCCATCAGCCAGTGCATGGGAAACAATGCTCTTGAACTTACAAAAGTCAGGAAAAAAAATCAAAACAAAGAGCTCTTATATGATTAGGAGAACAGAGAACCATAGTTTAAAAAGTCATGTGAGGTGTATGTCTTAAAATATTATGTTTTTAGTTGGACAGTTTTTACTCTCCTATGACAGGCATATACCACATTCAAGATACAGAACACTGAAACAGAAATCTCTATGCCCATCATAGACCCATGTATAAATGGAGGAGCCCTTACCTCTCCAGCACTGTGAAGCTGCTGAGCTATATGTCTTAGGTCTTCTTCACTGGCAAGAGGGTTCAGTTGGTCCTGCACGTCATAAACAAACTGCTGCAGTGACATCAGCTGATTGGGCCCATTGAGTTTCCTCCAGCATGGCAGCGTGGATATGATTTTCTCACACAGATGAGTCATAGGAGGGCATACCTATAAATAAGGAAAAGAACAAAACATAGATCTATCCAGTGGAATTGGATTGAAATGACAATGCTCACTTCTGCACTCTTGAGAGTATGGAATGACTTAATACTATTTTGGTTGGTTACTAAGAGTCCTGTTATTTTCAATGTTGCCTTAAAGCAAATTTACCAAAGGTAAAATTTTAGATACTTTTACTTGTCTTGCTCATGTCAAATAGTGAGTTTCCACACCAGGTATTTGGAATTGCAAATTCAATTAATCCTTTAAAAGCATCTCATGTTTTACTTCCTATCTCCCTTATACGTGTGCAAATGTGTATGTATGCATTTATGTACATGTGTGTATGTATATATATGGAGCAACTTTTTTATTTGAGTACTATCACTTTCTTAGGAAAGAGGAAGAAAAGAGTAACTATGGTACTAATAGGGTTATTGGTTTTTTTTTTTGCCTAACCCAGTGATACTCAGGGGTTACTTCTGGCTCTGAGCTCAGTGATTTCTATAACCATGTCAACAAATCCAAAAGTGCTGAAAGCAATCTGGAATTAAAAATGCAGCATTTCCCATTAGTTAAGTAGTGACCTCTAACTGGAAGAGACATTGTTAGACAAGGGAATGAAAGGCAAACCAGCCACCTTTGCACTCAAGCTTAGTAGAAGAACCATTCCAACATAATTTAATCGTTTTTCTATTGGGATATTTCCCTTTTCATATCAATCCTAAGAGATATTTATTATGAAGAGTAGCCTTGTAGGTGTCAAGAGCTATTGAGATTTATTTTCTCCATTTAGATAATTTTAAGTTTTGTTTACAAACTATTTGACAGAAAGACATGTATTATCAATTAGGTATATTTTCTTTGAAATGTCTGAGATTTTAAAATCTGGTTTAAAAGTTTTTCCAAAGCAGTCAGTTTCAAGTTATTATAAAAATAATTCTCTTAAATTTCCATTTTATGTGTTAGTTTTAATTTTCACATTTAAAAGCTACCTAAATTTTATTTTGAAACTTATGTTGTGGCACATATACTACCTTGTAAGTATCTTCTTAGCAAATAATTGGTCTGCCAGACCACTTATTACATAAATATTGAGTTCTAAATTTCTGTACATAATATAATAGCTTTTATATTAACAAATATTTTCCCCACCCATATATTAACAAATATTTTATACTTATTTATTGTTGTGTTGGTTAGAATCTTTATAATGCTTAATTTATTTTTTCTTGAGGCAGAAAGAGACAGTATAATGGTTTAAGTGCTTACCTTGGACATGTCCAATGCCAATTTGATCCCTGAACACTACTGGGTATTGCCCTCCCCGCAAAGCAAAACAAAGTCTCCTTAATTTCATTTGGATGTTTAGTAGAATTGTACTAAGATTAAGCATTGAAACATTGCTTACTATTCTGTTTATGACGGAAACCCAACTACAATCATGCTTGTAATGATGGTGCTTAAATCAAGATTTTATATTAAAAAAATAAATATTGAAAAAAAATAACTTGTTATCCAAGAACACAATCTGATTTCAATTGTTGTCTTTTAAGTCCTTCAATACATTTAATTGGTATATGTTTTTATAATTTTATGCATTTCCCATATGTTCACAATGTGACTTTTAAGTCACTTGAAATTTGCAAAATAAAATTTCCAATAAATTTCACAATAAAGCTATCAGAAAGGCATGCACTTTATGGTGGTTTATCTTCCCTTTAACAATCCCTTTTTTTCATGCCTCTACTTTCTTTTTCCTTTCTCTTAGAACAGTAACTTAAAAAATAACCATCAAATCATTGAATTTTGATCCTTTAAAATCCAACTCAAATCAAAAGGGCATTATAAAGAGGCCTGACTCCTAGGTCAACAAAGGGCTGGGCAAATTGGCATCTCACTATCCCCAGGTTACTCACAGAAACGATCTGGCTCCGGATTTCCTGCAAGTGATTTCGAAGTACCTTCATGTCCTTAGAGCCAGAAGCCCCAGCATCAAGAACAAATAACTTATTTAAAATGTGAAGGTCATTCCCAAATCTAAGGAAAAAAACATAGTTTTATAAGGAGCATTCGGTCTCACCAGATATTTCCACAAACATTCCCACAGACCCAAATGACTGGTCATATACCAAGAAGTTTGGTGAAATGCAGACACCCCATCTCTGAATGCTACACTTCTGCAGAAGCCTGAGGATACCTAAGGAGTCATACCAACATGTTTCATGGTCCATACAAAGACAAGAATATATCATTAAAAATAATGAATATCCTGATGCAGAAAGGGGAATTTTTGGGGGTGGGTTTAGGCCGCATCCAGCAGTACTCAGGGGTTACTCCTGGCTCTACACTCAGAAATAGCTCCTGGCAGCTCTTCTTTATGAATAACATTACCCAGGAATGGGTTAAATTGTATATATTGAAAACTATTTTATTAGCATATGATAATTATCATCTAAATAACTAAAATATCACACCAATAAGACTGATATATCACAAAGAGTGAAAATAATCAGCGTTCATGTGGATGTGAGGGGAAAAGGGAACCCTCGTGTACTGCTGGTGGGTATTACTCACCTTTTGGGAAAACAATATGGACACTTCTCAAAAACTTGGAATTGAACTTTCATTTGACATAGCAACCCTATTTCTGAGCATCTACCCCAAGGGACTAAAACCTCCATTTAGAAAAGATATTTGCACTCATATGTGCATTATAGTAACTCATAATAACCAAGAATTAGAAACAAACCAAGTGTCCAAGAACAGATCATTGGACAAAGAAACTTTGGTACATATGTGTGATAGAATACTATTTGTCTATAAAAAAAGTTGAAATTATGCAATTTTCTGTTACATATATGGAGCTGAAGAGTATCATGCTAAGTGAAGTTAATCAGAAAGAGAGGGACAGATACAAAATTTGTGGGATATAAGAAAACACAAGAAGGAAATTAACAAATACTCCAAGGTAATAGAAACTGAGAACCAGTCTTTAGTCAAAAAGCTTATAATTGGTAGGAGGAATGGAGAGAATAGAACAAGGGAACCACTGCTGGAGGTAAACTGACACTCTGGTGGAGGGAGTGGTGTTAGAATATTTTGTGACTGAAACCTTACTATTAACAGTATTACAAGTCGTGGTGTTTAAAATAAAAAAAAATTAGAAATCCATTCTAGGACAAGAGAGATAGCATAACAGGTAAGATACTATTTTAAAGATAGATAAATAGGGGCTGGAGCGGTGGTGCAAGCCGTAAGGTGTCTGCCTTGCACGCATTAGCCTAGGAAAGACAAGTGTTCTATCCCCCGGAGTCCCATATGGTCCCCCAAGCCAGGGGTGATTTCTGAGCACATAGTCAGGTGTAACCCCTGAGCGACACCAGGTGTGACCCCAAAATAAAAAACAAAAAAACAACAAAAAAACCCCAAAAACAAAGATAGATAAATAATTTCTCCTATAATAACACACTGAAACAGAAAATGGACAGAGGATTTAAGCAAAAACTTTCCCAAATAGGGCACCACAAATTCAGATCTTAAATGAAAAACCAATTCATATCTATGAGAATGGCTTACATCATATGCAGCAATAACAACTGTGGGAGAAGGTCTGGAGAAAAACAAACTCTCATGCATTATTGATGAGAATATAAATTGATGTAACTATTTTGGAAAACACTATGAAACGTCCTTAAGAAGCTGAAAGAATTTCCAGATGATTCAGTAATCTCACTTTTAGGTATTTATCAGCATATTTAAATATTAATACAAAAAGGTTAGTTAGCCATCCCAATGTTCATTACAGTGTTATTTACAGTAGCTAAAATATGAACACAACTTTGATAGGTAAGGAGGGTAGTAGTTATTTTATATTAATAAATAACTAACAAAACAATGAAACAGAGAGCAAAACAACAAAAAGAATGAACATTGATTCCATATTTTGATTATTATGCTAAGTGCTGTAATTACCTAAACTACAACAGTGTAACTTAAAAACAATCTAACAAATACTTCAAGAAATCGAGAACTTGTCTTTAGTCAAAAGCTTACAATTGATAGGAGGAATGGGGAGGATAGAAGAGGGTGAGACTAAGGGTGCCAATGGTGGCACTTAAAACTGATGGTACCAGAGAGGTAGTACACAGATAAGGTGATTGATTGCCTTGTATGCAGCCAACCGGAGATTGATCACCCAACACTGTCCCGAGCCATGCCAGAAGCGATTCAGAATGAAGAGTCAGAAGTGAGCCCTAAGCACCACTGGGTGTGGCCCTTAAACCCCTCAAAAAAAGTGTCAAGGAGGCAGGTTGGTGGGAAGAACTTGGGGTGGAGGGAAGTTGGCACTAGAGGAGAAATTGGGAACACTCTATGTATGAAACTAACACACTCTACTGTACACATTTAAGTTCTACTCTGTCATCAATTTCAGTGATATCATATATAATTGACTCATGCTGTACATTATCCTCAGTTATTTTTTAATTAAAGCACTGCAATTTACAATGTTACTTACAGTTAAGCTTCAATATCATATATCATTGAAATCAATGACAGTAGAATTTAAATGTGTACAGTACAGTGTGTTAATTGCATGATAGAAATATTTTCATTATTTATACCTAAGGAACCACAATCCAACATATGCTTCAGATATATTGTTATTTCAACCTCAACAAAAGTGTATTTCTAAAACTAGCAAAGGCATTTCTAAAACTACAAAAAGAAACTACTTAAGACCAATATTTACAAGAGGTGAGTAAAGACATTTTTGCTTTTCATCCTGTGTTCTTTCTTTCTGCTTAAATTTGTTATTATGTGCAGTGATTAATGAATATTCAAAAGAGCAACTAAGCAAAAAATATCTTAATGAATAATTCTTTACCTCTGAATTACCATGGTTGCATTAGCTCTGATGCGAGCAGTTACCCTTACCTGTTTCTGACTTCTTTTAGCAACGACTTGTCTTTGTCATATCCAAACTCGCCTCCAGCTGGACGAGGAACATTCATGATGTCAGCATGGGTGGCCACAAGGACCACTTGGAGTGGGTTTTTCAATTTGCCACCAAAGGCTAGGGGCAGAAAGCAAACACTTTCAGAGGTGAATATTCCTTATACTCCCCTCCTCTTCTCCTCCTCTTGAATCACATACTGGGCTCCGAACCTGGCTGTCCTCTATGAAGATGTAAAAACTGCCTGTAGACTTATAGACTTATGGGCTTGAGTTCACTGTGCTGACTGACTGACCTCTGCAAATCTCAGATTTGGACAACAATGGAATGAGCCCTTATCCTTGGAATTCGAGGCAGATTGTTCAAAATAGATCAGAATTGATTATAGGACACTCACTTGCCAGATGAGAGAACCTGTAAGCCAGAAAAGTATTCTTTCTAAGACAACAGTAGCTTTCTGAGGCTGCATAACACAGGAATGTCTCAGCAGATAAATACCTGAAATTCTTGCAAACAGAAAGGCTCTCAGGCTTTTAGGAGAGTTTAGAATATAAATATAAAAAGGAATGAGAGAGAAATAGGTAAAGTACTGACAAGGATTAATTCCAAATTATTTTACTATTTTAAAAGTAAATAATAATATATAGGAGCTGGAGTGATAGCACAGCAGTAGGGTGTTTGCCTTGCATGTGGCTGACCGGGTATGGACCCAGATTTGATCCCTAGCATCCCATATGGTTCTCAAGCCTGCCAAAAGTGATTCCTAAATATAGAACCAGGAGTAACCCCTGAGTGCTGCCGGGTGTGGCCCCTGCAAGATATAAAATACTAATATACTAATATATAATATTAGTATATATAATAGTAACTAATACTATAATAGCTTTTCAAAGACAAATTTGATTGCTGCTGAGCTTTGTACTTCATCAGGAAGGCTGATCTTTAAACATGTTAAGGGCCAAAAATTTTACTTATCATTTATTCTCCTTAGGAAAAAAATTATGTTGACATTCAGACAGCATAGTCTCATTTCTTTCTTTCTTTCTTAACTGTTGAATTAACCATTGGTTAATTGTACCCCTTTGGTAAAGATCTGATAGCTAATATTACAAAAATATTCCACTTTACACCTACCTAATAAAAGTGACTATAGCTCTAAAGTATAAAAAATCATTCGTAAATGTTCTCAAGGAACTGCTCAAAACTGGGTGAAACAACTCACTGCCACAAAAATTAGGGATTCTGAAGAAACTTCCAAAGAGTTCATCTAGTGGGGAAATAATCACAGCTACTAGTTATAAGATGCTATTAGCTTCAAGCTGACCAGGGCTGCCATGACCAGTCTGTGGGAAGGATATTTACTTCGATAAGGGAATCTTGGCTCACCCATGGGTTCTTCAACTGGAACAAGAGACTTTAGGAAACTGAGCCAGAAAATCACTTGATTCAGCTGAATTTCATAGGGTTCTTCTAAACTAAAAACGATGACATGGATTGATGTAGGATCATTTGCAGCAAAATAATCATAACAGCAGAAGTAAACAGGGTTTCCAGAGAACTCCCACACACTGAAATCACCAACTCCTATAAAAAAATAAATATCATTAATATTAATAAATATTACTAGTTACAAATTCAGTCAGTCTTTCTCAGCACTTTTAGGATTACTGGGAAGTCAGATTCATCTGCTTATTTGTATTTTAGTATAGGTCTATGTGTTCTATTTCCCTACTATACGTTTATATACATTTCTATTAATTCTATTTATTCTATTATCTATAATCCTATCTATCTATCTGGAAGATCATAGCAGTCAGATTCATCATTTTATCCGTATTCAGTATAATTCTATGTGTTCTATCCCCCTGCGGTTCAATTATGTAAATTTCTATTTACACATCTCTTAATTCTATCTATCTATCTATCTATCTATCTATCTATCTATCTATCTATCTATCTATCTATCTATCTATCTATCTATCTATCTATCATATGTGGGGTTTCAGCTAGCAGTTTCACACAATAAATCAGACAGTCACGGGAAAAAGGTTCATTTCAGCCAGAGGTTGTTGAGCGGCTTCTTGGATCTTTCTGAGTCAGCCAAGTATCTTTTTCTGCTGCTTTTCCCTGCTACTTTTATTAGGCAGAATTTAACATAATGCACCTGAGGGTCAGGGTTGGCATACTTGTGCTATTAACTCAGAAAAGGTAAAAGGAAAAAATTAAGTGATTTAAAAGGTGTATGACAACATATATCTATTTCCAGCTGCTATTCATTTTCCCACAACATTACACCATAATTGTATCTGTATTTCTTTCATACCTACTTACATTACTTAAAAACACACACAGAGAAATATGTGTAGATGTATATACTTCATTTTTCTACACTGGTATGCTATTATGAAATATTGACTTAATTTTGTTTAAATAATGACTAAACGCACTTTCCACAGATGAGTAACAGACCTCCTGGTGCTAAAGAAAAGAGACTACAGGTGTAAGATGCAATAGTTGGCAAGACATTTTGGATATGAGGAATTTGAAGAAAAGATAGTAAAGAGGTGGGCTCTTTGAGGCATGTAAGTGAACCTAGCAAGTTTCCAAGCAGGGGTGATGGTGGGGGAATAAAGATGGACAAAGGGCAATTTTTTTTACAATGAAACTGGGCGTGTTTCCTGGAAATATTTGTAGGTGAGAATCTGACCTAGATCCAATTATGGGAAAACTGGTCTACACAACTGAATTATGGGGGTGGGGCTTTGGATAGAGGGCTGTTGGAGTCCTTAGGAAAAAGAGGGGGTACATTAGTTGTGGATGTGGTATTAGAATTGTGTGCATTATTCATAATATTTTAAACCAGAATCTAAATTTAAAATTTTTTTTAAGAAGAATCTTACCTGGAGACACTAAGCATCCAGAGCATCCCAACGAGATTCCAGACATCTGGATATTCCCACAATTATTTTACCATATTCATTAGGGTGTCAATAAGGCCCACCCATTGGGCCTTAAATGATAGGATTTAATTTTCCTTTTTATAATTTTTCCCTTAGTGCATATTCTGTGCACAAATTCAACAGTTGGGAGTTATTCTGAAAACACTCGCAGGCTTTACTAGTCTCCTTGTAGAGCACTGACATCTCCTGGAAAACTCTAAATCTGGCAGCTGAATCCTCAGCAGAAGAGTTCTGAAGCACTGAACAACATTTTTTTTGAGTTTTTGAAGTACCATGAGAGCCAGATTTAAAATGGAGATGAGGCCTGAAGGAGTAGGAATGAATATATGGCATGGCTGTTTCTCTCTGTTCTGCAAGCCAACAATGCTCAGGAACTGAGTGATAGCTCCGCTTAAGAGACTAAAATGCATACGGACTTTAAGAAATTCAAATCACACAAGCTAGTAGCTCTCAGTATGAGTCTGCAGGTCTGCAGATGTCCTGTACATAATCCCGAAGTGCTGTTCAAACAGTCCAGGGGCAGGACTAGAAATCTGTTCTCACAAGTACTCTAGGCCATCTGCAGACACATTGGATGTTTTGGGTAATATTCATGGGTGGGCCCATTTTTTCACTGGGTTTAAGAAAATAAAAGGGGCTTGTGAAAATACTTCCAATTACCAATCTCTGAGTGATTCCTCTGTGAGAGACTGTATACTAGCCACTTTAAAAATATTTACAGGTCAGAGAAATATTATAGTAGATAGGATGCTTGCCTTATACACAGCTGACCTGGGTGTGATCCCTGGAACCACATATGGTTCCCTAAGCCCTGCCAGGAGTGATCCCTGAGTGTAGAGCTAAAAGTGAGCCCCTAGCACAGCCGGGTATGGACCAAAAACAAAAGACAGAAACAAATACAAATTTAAGAATAGAATTAAAAATTCTACTTCTAAAATTCTCATAGGTAAGAGTAGCAAATCACCACTCTTAAAACAGACTGCTTTATCTCTGTTCAAAATAGTACTTCACCACTACTATTCTTGTTCATGTTCATATGTTACAGATAAAAAATTTAGTACATTTGATTTTACAAAGTAGACGCTAGAAATAAAAGTCAGTTCTTGGTTATAATTTATAAGTGACATAGAATATTCCAAATAAACTGCTTTCTATTAAGTCATTAAAAAAAACAAAACCAAAAACAAAAAAACAAAAGAGCACTTCAGCAAAGGCTAGGAGTTGGTATCAAGTGTCTGGGACCACCCAGATATCTGCAACCTTTAATGGTGCAGTAGTGAGCATGTTATATTTGTTGGAGGAAGTAAAACTTTTCTTGTGACTTCTAAAGCTTCATGCCATTGGGAATGTCTAAGAGGGAAGCACTGAATATTTTACCGATAGGAAAAAATGTGCCTATAGGTCTGTGCTATAGCTATAGCTTTGAGGGTAGAAGCATTTAAAAAGGTTACTTACACTTGGGTACTTTTAGTGCTACTGGAATATACTTTATGAGATTTCTCAACTTACTTAGTATGTGACTCTACTTTTTAAAATGTATGATGTAACCCCACCCTGCATTCTTTGTGTAAGCTTACCTACAAGAAAGACCCTCCTATTTCTGGGAGGGGTCTTGGGAAGGTTACAAAAGGTTTGGCCTAAGGAACAAAAGAGGATTTGCATGGATGCAGGATGGATGAGGAAGCAGGAGATCTCTGAGGGACAAGGTACAATGCAGGGCAAAAAAAGATGTTATCTCCTAAAGAAGCCTGCCTGTGAGTGAGTTTTCTACCCACCGTTCTCCTGAACCCAGATACCCGCCAGCTGGAGGGGATTGGAGTCACATGGCCTGGGATGGCAGAGAAAGGCCCCTCCATTCATCCCATCACCATCCAGCTCCATCCAAAGGGCCTCATTATTATTTAATTCTATGGTATGATTTACCAAGAAGTACACAGCTAAATACTAGGCACAAGGGAGTATAGTTTCATAGCTATGAACTAGACAAGGGTCACTCTTATATTCACTTTTGTTGCTTCTTTCCCTTTGTTGGGCTATAAAAGAGCTCTAGGATTTGGAGAATAGCTATAGCTTGGTAAAGGGAGACTGAAGAGAGATTGGGGGGGTAAGCCATACCATTTAAATAGGCATTCTGGACATCAATGGCTTTGGTGGATTGGTCATCTGTGGAGCAATGCAGATGGTGGGATGGGGCTACAAACACTTCCAGCATCCCTTTGGTGAGACCCGGTTCAAACATCATGCTGCGGCTCCTGACGCTCACATTCTCACAGCCTGGGTAGAGGTTGTTGATGCTTACTGAAACTGCAGGTTAGAGAGGAGACAGGTCACAACATACAGAGGTCAGAGAGTACTTACTGTCTTGCCAGCACTTGTCTGCCAACCACAAAGTCCATCCCCAACACACTAGTGCTTCAGGCCAGCTGGGTCTATTGTACCACAATATTTCAGGGGTCTTGGGGAATAAATTTTTTGTTACAGACATTCCATCTTTTTTTTTTCCTGCCTCAGAGACTGACCCAAAAAACCTGTATCCCGTAACTCCTTAGCTTGCTTGCTACTTTTGCTTGGTTAGGGTTAGCCAATGTGAGTGAGGTACTGGAGAGCTGGAAGGAAAGGGAGACCAAGTGTTTTTGAAATCTTTCTCTTTACTGTATCCTGGCTATGATTTGTGTCTGGTTTAAGACACTCCAATTTTCTGAAGAGCATTTTTTTCTTCCTGTGGTCTTTTCAGTCCCAGGGTAGTTAATGTTTCCTCTCTATTGATTATCTCTATATTTTACTCATTTCTTATATGTTTCAGTAAACACTATCACCATGGCATTTCCATTAAGTCCCTACCCTGACTCTGGTTGACGCTGATCACACTGGTACCATATGGTTTACGAGACTGCTTTTGTCAGCAGAAGGATGTTAATCATAAGCAGGCGATGGCATTAAATAATACCGAATCACAAACTGAGAATGTATTCCTGTTAAAGAGTTCCCTTGAAGATTTTTCAATGATACTAGTGGTAACTTTCCCACTGTGGTTTTTAGCATCTCTTCAGGACTTGTGAGTCTTCTCTTTGAATGCAGAGAATGGGTCAAAGCAAACCGTTTTCTTATAGTGACAGTGTTTGCTGTTTGTTGCATTTGTTTTACTTATAGCAGCAATACTGGTTTTGCATTCGGTAGGGTCATTAATGAATTCCTTTTTTAAATTAATGCATCTTAGTCCATTTATAAAGTATAAATTAAAAAGTTACATGAATACTAATGGTGAAGCACTGCTAGGGAACAGCTACATTAGTTTGGGTCCTGGTGTCTGGGACTAGAGCCTGTGAGTTCCCAGGAGCAGGACCTATTGTCATTCTTCCAGAGTTGTAAGGGTAGAGCTCTGGTTTGAACGCTTAGGCTGATCTGTGTGAGTCCTCTACACGTGCAGGGGAGAAAAGTTTCAGGGAGTAGAAAATACATCCTATTAGCATTATTATCAACAGATACTTCAAAGCACCCAAGAAACGACAAATGACCACTTAAATTGTGTCACTTGACTTTGAAGATTATTGTTCCAAATAGAAAGATGATTCCTTGTTTCAATAGAAGACACTTCGGAGGTCCCTATCCTAAATAGTTCTGATTTATTCACAATATTTTAGGGATTCTGGTCTGGACCCCAGAGGTTGTCTTCAATTATTTTACTCCATTGACCAAGAAAACAAATCAGAAATAACCAAAATACTATAATGTTAAAAAAGTGTTTGGTGAAAGAAACTCAGGCTAAAAATAAAAAGGCAGTTTACTGAGTGGGAGGAGAGAAGTGGGAAGTAAGGGGAGGAGAAGACAGGTGAAAAGAGGAAAGAGGGAAGAGAAGGAAGAGAGGAAAGAAATGAAAGAAAAATAATGAAAGAAAAATAATCAAAGATTTGTGATTCAGTGCATGGATGAATGATGGAAGAGTTAATGCAAGACAGCGAAGAGTAGGAAGAACTATTTATTCTTAATTCTCTACTTATTCTTCTTATTCTTAAAAGTGGAGAACTTGGCAAACAGAAATGTGATACAATGCTACAGCGAAGTACATTGGTGGTCTTAAGGAAAGACAGAACTAAACATCCAAACCACAGAGTTAACAACACTGAAACCATAAGACCCAAACTTTAACAACCGAACTTGAAAAGGTGCCTGCTATGATGGCAGACTGTGGGGTGAGTAGGGGAGGGTTTAGGTGGGGGAGATCTGGGATGAACTCTGGATACACTGATGGATGGAAGTAAGTTGACACTGGTGGTGGGATTGGTTCTGGAACATTGTATATCTATGTTATCCAAACTATAGATAATTTTGTAAATCATGATTTTTTTTGCAGTATATAACATTTTATTTTTTAATGTTTTTTTTTTAAACAAATCTTTATGTACCATGATTACAAGCATGATTGTAGTTGGGTTTCAGTAGTAAACAGAATACCCCCCTTCATCAGTGCAACATTTCCACTACCAATACCCCTTCTTCCCCACCCCTGCTTGTATTCACGACAGGCATTCTACTTCTCTCATTCTTTAACATTATCATGCTAGTTGTTAGTGTAATTATTTCCCTAACAGCGTTCACCACTCTTTGTGGTGAGCTTCAAATTGTGAGCCTGTCCTACTGGCCCTCCCAGCCCTTAACTCTATTGTGTCTGGGCCTTATTACAGTATTGTCTTTAATTTTTCTTAAAACCCATAACTGAGGGAGACTATTTGTTATCTATGTTTTAAAAACAAAACAAAAACAAACCTATAATGAGAGTGTTTGACAATACTGACCTCTAGTGGTAAGAAGTGGCAAGTGGCAAGTCCTGAGGGAGCCACTTCCCTCATCTAGTGTTTCCATGCTCCATCCCTAATCTGCCATTTTGAGAGGCACATAACAAACTTTTGCAGGGTAGGCAACATTACCCATTAATTTAATACATTCTCAGGTAAGAGCAGGCAACAACCTGCTGAAGCTCTTCTTGGGCCCCCACCCCCTCATCTCCACTGGCACCTACTATGAAAGCATGGTTCAACTCTACAGCACTCAGCAGTCAAAGCAAGCTTGTGTGGCAGTCATGCAAGCCCCACCAAAAATAAAATACTTAGCCTTAGCCTCCAGTATTTCCAGGAGAGAATGTGGGACAAAAAGCCAAGTTTCAAAAGGCAAACCACCTTCCTGCTGTCTGACACAATGTGTCTCCGTGGGCAGTTTCCAGGGAAGGGAAAGACCTAATTATTCTAGCAGATATTATTGTTGTCCAGAGCTCTGGCCTGGAAAACGGCAGAGTTGGACCAAATCTTCTAGATTTGGACCCAGCCAGGGGTAGCCTTTTGCAGGACAGGAACACTGTTCCTTCTAGTCTGCAGTTTCTAGGATCTGACCATTTCTATGGCTCCCCAGATTCTGTCGTTTCCCTCAGACCAATCTCCATCAGGTTGCCATAAATACGACACCTCATAATTATGCTCTACTCCAAAGACTTCCTTGATGGGGTTTTGTGAGGTCCAGGATGTGAGAAGTGATTTGCTTTCTGTTGCCTTCAGCAACAGAAGAATTTGTCTTGCACTGAGCCAGAATCTGGAGAGCAATGGACATAGTCTGGGGCACTTCTCAGGCTTGTGGGGATCTACATTTAATTGCAGATGAATCTGTGGGGCCCCTAAGTTCTAAACAAGGAGAGAAGCCATTTTGTAAAGGGCCATATGTTGTGGATGTTTAGGCTTCTCTTTCTCAAGCGCAAGTTTCTATTAACATCACCCTGAAATACCTAGCCATACCAGGTAGCCAATCTGGAAAGTACACAAAGGAGCTGTAGGAAGGTATCCTTGACAAAAGCAGCACCTCCTCCCTATATAAATTGGTTTGTGACTTTGGGGAGGGGTTGCCTCCTTCAGGAGGCAGCCCTGGCTAGCTAGTTTGGGGCTTGTGGCTGATGGAATAAGTCTTGCTTTGCTTTATTTCAATTGTACAGTCTTATACTTTGACTCCCGGACCCTAAGAAATCTCAACTCCTTCAGGACTAAGTCAATTTATTTGTCTCTTGGAGAAGCAGGTGAGCCACCCAGGCTTTAAGACCTCTTCCACTGTGACCATGTCTAAGAGACTACTCTGGTTTTGGCCAGATAGATCTGATCTGACACTGAATACTATCTCTGATGCTAGACAGAAGTGAGTGACTCTTAATTCATCGCCATTTCTGTCATGTCAGAATGTCAATACTCAGGGCGGGGGATTTCACTTCTCAGCTCTCTCTTTAGTTGTCTTAAATCAAGGAGCTATCCATGGCAAAACAGAGCTAGTGAAGAACCTCTATTTGAAGGTTTCCCTTCTCCCAACATCATCTTTAGATATTACAATTTTCCACAAAAGACAAGAGCCAATTTCCCAGATGAACCTTCTTGTTTCTAAAAGTTGGCAGCCAACTCAACTTGCTCTTTCCTTTTCTCAAGTTATACTACATGGAAAATAGCAGCTGTCCTAGTTTCTGGATGTCAGCCCTAGAAACACTTAGGAATTAAGGATTACTTCTCTTAGAGATAGGTTTATGATACCTTGTGAAACAAAGTTCTATAATATTCTTATTTTGTTTTGTTTTTTAAGGCCATACCCGGTGATGCTCAGGGGTTACTTCTGGCTGTGTGCTCAGAAATTGCTCCTGGCTAGGGGACCATATGAGATGCGGAGGCCTGAACCAAGGTCCATCCTGGGTTAGTTGCGTGAAAGACAAATGCCCTACTGCTGTGCTATTGCTCTGGTTCCAAGTTCTATAATATTCTTAACAGGTGTGCCTTTCCACCTCTCAGAGCTGTTCAGTCAGGTTCCTCTCACTGTCTATCCCTCATTCTGGGGTGACGTGACAGAGCAGCAGAGTAGCCCCTCACAGGAGCCCCCACTCACCTAGCAGCTTGTGGGTAAGTGAGGAGTTAGGACAGGGTCCCAGAGCCAGCCTGGAAGAATCATTATGAGCCCCAGACAGCATTTGGGGCCACTCACCCAGAGGTCCTTATGTCCTAGAGGCCTGCATGGCTGGTCCATGATGCTTTCTGGGGTGGCAGCCGGGGCTAAAGCCCCAGGGAGGCTGCCTGATGGGAGAGTGAAGTGGTGAGACGCAGAAGGGAACAAGCCTGGGGCAGATAGCTGGGCCACTTGAGCCAGTGGGGACAGAGCAAGGAAGCCCACGGGGTGGTGCGGCCCTACCAGGGGTGAATGTGGGTTGGCTAGTTGAAGGCATGGGTGTCGAAATCTGCCCAGGGTCTGAGGTGCTGCTTTTGCTCTGACTTCAGGCAGGCGACTGTGCGTACTCTTTATACCCAATGAAAACTTACACACTTCCAAGTCATAAATATAGATAGACCACTTTGTTTTCGGACTCTGTCTTTGACGTGGTTTAAGAACTCTAAAGATCTCTCTTTTCTTATCCTCATATTCTAATGACCTTATCTCTGACTATCACTCAAGAGCATCAGCACCTTAGATCACACAATTTCCACTCGCTCAATATGGGCATTTCTCCAAGAGGAAAGGCAGTTCTGGGTGTAAACCCATCACACAGGGCAAAACAACAGGGTAGAGAGCAAACAGCCAGGGTCACATAGACCCTTTGCAGCAAGGGCCTCAGAGACCAACCGTGTAAATCTCCAGGTGTCTTTCAAATCCAGAAACCAGACTCAAAGTACACAGGAATGGCACTGTCCTGTAAATTCAATTTGTTGCTCATCATTCCTCTATCACTCTTATCTCAGTAAGGCTATCTTCTCACTATTACCAAGACAGTCTAACTTCTGACGTGTGTGTGTGTGTGTGTGTGTGTGTGTGTGTGTGTATGTTGTGTGGTCCAAGCGGACCACACAGTGAAAGTTTCCCAATCAGTGGGTTCTGATCAGCCTCAGGGTAAGCAGCTCAAATAAAACCAGCACTCAGCACTCACCAGAGACACTGTCAGGAGAGAGTGCAAGAGGAAACACTTACTAGAGAAGCTGGACCTGGAGTGGTGATAACTACCTGCTGGCTTGGAAGCCAAAGGTGATGGTGGGAACCTGGTGGAGTTAGTAGAGGAAAGTCGGGGTCGGCGTCTTCTGAAGAAGCTCCTCAGAAGCCCACACCTGAGAGATTCTACCAGGGTTGTTTTTCCCGACCCTGAGTGGCCAAACAGCTTCAGTTTGATTCTTGGCTGGAGGTTTTGTGTGGGTCGTAGTTGCTGAATGAAGAGCCCTCTATGCGTGTCCTGTACACAAAGAAAAGTGTCTTATTAGTTATGGGAAAGAAGCTCTTGAGCCAACTGCAAAGTCTGTCCTGTTTGCAATTGCTTACATAAGTAATACCAAATATTGGTTGCATTCATATATGCAAATGAAGAATAAGAAGAGAAAGACATTCAAAGACAATTCCATTTAATATATTGCCCTAAATCACTTAATGGAAGTCATGACACACTACATTACTAGTGACAGAACCAGAATCGAATAACAGAAATGGAAAATAATTCCATGATTTCCATTGGAAAGAAGAATTAACATCAAAATAACCATTTTACTCAAGCATTGTAGAAATTTAATGAAAATTCTATCAAGATTCTTCAAAGAACTAAAACTACAAAAAATAAATACCTTATTTTTTTTTTTTTTTTTGTGGTTTTTGGGTCACACCCGGCAGTGCTCAGGGGTTATTCCTGGCTCCATGCTCAGAAATTGCTCCTGGCAGGCACGGGGGACCATATGGGACGCCGGGATTTGAACCGATGACCTTCTGCATGAAAGGCAAACGCCTTACCTCCATGCTATCTCTCCGGCCCCTAAATACCTTATTTTGTATTTTGCACAATACCCAGTGATACTCAGGGCTTATTCCTGATTCTTCACTCAGGAATTATAGCTGGGAGGTAGTCAGGGGACTAAAGAAATGGAACTGGGAACTCATATTTGTGAGAAACTAATCTATAACAAAGATCCTGGATGCATAAAGTGGTGCAAGGAAAGGTTCTTCAACAAATGTGTTGGCAAACTGTATAGTCCTGTGTAAATAAATAAAACTGGCTGGTGTGATAATAAAGGCATTGCTTTGCACATAGCTGACCTGCGTTTTATTTCTGGCATTCCATCTGGTCCCCTTAACACTGCCAGAAGTGACTCTCAAGTACAGAGCTAGGTGCTAACGCTGAGCATTGCCAGGTGAGATCCACCACCAAACACCAAACTAAATGGACCCATAGCTCAACATTTATAACATAGAGATTGCAATGGAATCCATAAACTACACTGAGGAAAACAAGCAAAATTCTTCAGGATTGAAACTAGAGAGAGCGCACAGTGGGGAAGGCACTTGTGCCTTGTATGCATTTGAGCGGGGTTCATCCCCTGTACCCTATGTAGTTCCCCCACTAGGATTAATACATGAATACTGCCATGTATAGCACCCACCCCTCAATTCTTCAAACTAATTCTCAGAAATACCTTCAACGGAATACCACTTGCAAATGCATCTGTTTCTAATCCTTTGACTACTGATTTAAATATGGGGGGACATTGGTGGTGGGAAGATTGTACTGGTGAAGGGCGGTATATATTCTATAACTGAAATCCCAGTATGAGACTTTTTGTAAGCATGGTAATTAAATAATTAAAAAAAAAAGAAAAAGGTAAGAAAAGAAAAGAAAAAACTTTTCTGTAAAGGATTGTGTGGTTTCTATTGTGGCTATTGAGATATAAAGCCATACATACATACATACATACATACATACATACATACATACATACATACATAGGTGTAGTACATGTGCAATGCAACTGGTTGCCAGGTTATTGTTTACTAACCTCAGCTTACTCTCTCTGATATTTTGTTTATTTATTGATTGACTTTTGCCTCTTCTGCACTCTGAACTCTTCAGTACCTAGAGCAGTATGACACTTCTAAATAAATAGCTTTTAGGATATGGTTAGATATGGTTTCTGTTTTCTTTACTTGTAGCTTTTACTCTAGGCAAGTTAGTTTCACTTGCTCACCAGCAAAGTGTCAACAGATTGACTGATAAACATGGAAGGGCATCAGTAATCTAAACAGTCAGAAAAAGCATGGAGAAATCATGTTGTTAAATGCAATTAAACTCAACATATATAGGGCAGTGTTTTTATTATGTAATGAATATCGTATTGATTCGAGTATATACCCATGTATAATGCACACCCCTAATTTTCGATTAAAAATCGGTATAAAATTTAGTTTGGGCCACTGAGGTGGCGCTAGAGGTAAGGTGTCTGCCTTGCAAGCGCTAGCCAAGGAAGGATCGCGGTTTGATCCCCAGTGTCCCATATGGTCCACCAAGCCAGGGGCAGTTTCTGAGCACTTAGCCAGGAGTAACCCCTGAGCATCAAACGCGTGTGGCCCAAAAAACCAAAAAAAAAAAAAATTTTTTTTTTGTTTCACACCAAGCATTGTAATTGACAAAAAACATCGTTGAACACATGCGACCATGATAAAAATCATTTATTGACAACATAAACTGGTATAAACACAATACTGAAATAAAATTACCGGTAACAATATTTATTTAAAATGCTTCAAAGTCAGATTCCTCATCAGATACACCAAAGACTTGTTCCCATTCTTCTCGAGTTAATTTTTCATCAGTGTTCCAGTTGGCAGGAATGTCCTATTTCTCCAGTTTCTTCGCTTTCTTCTGAGTCTGAATTCCACAGCAGGTCATGTTCTGTGCCGTCCATTTTATTGCTGATGCCTGTCTTCCAAAAACTCTTGATGATCATTTCTTTTGGTCTGTCTTCCCATGATGAATTAACTCAGGATGTCACTAGAGATAGGCCAGGTTTCTTGAGTTTCTTATTTTTCTTTGCTCTGCTGCAGCCCGGAAAAGGCGCAGTGCGAACTCAAAATTAGCCTGCGCCCTCACTGGACTGGCCGCCACTGCCACCCCACCCCAGCCCTCGTTTATAATGCGCACCCAAACTTTGATTTTTTTTTTGGTAGAAAAATCTGTGTGTTATACTCGAATAAATACGGTAAATACAATTCTATCAGGATTTCCCAAAAATATTCCTGGGCACCTTTATTTACTGTCTGTTATATTGCTTAGAAAAAAACAAATATTTTTAAGTCAGATTATGTAAAATTTTATTTGAAGGGCAATTAAGTAAAATTAGAAAAAAACTTTTGTAAACCTCTTAAAAATTTTTAAGTATTTTTTTGGCAGAGTTCAATGACTACTCCTGGCTTTGTGCTCAGGGACCATTTGGGATGCTGGAGATCAAATCCGTGTGCAAGGGAAGTACCAACAGAACTACTGTTCTGGCCCAATTTCATGCATATTAATATAAAAAAGTAATCATAAAAGTAGAAACTAATGCAACCCAACTCTATGCTTTTTATCACAGGAACCACTTTTTGTTTAGGACAAGAATTGGTTTTGCTAAGGACCCTCAGAGTTCCTAGGTATGTCTGGAATGTTAATGTGGGCTTTGTTAGAGGTGGGGGGACGAGCACAGGGGAAAGTAGAAAAAGCAGTTGTTCCTTGTAAGAAGCAGACCTCTACAACCCAAGATGACTAGCTGTGGAGGATCTCGATGGTGTGCTTTAAAAGGAGGATGAAGGAAGTTAGTGCTTGCTGATTCCTGGAATGCAAATACTGCCAAGATGACTGATTTCTAGTCCCCAGTAGAAAGGCATTCAATATGCATATGGGAACAAATAACCGTGAAGTACTGACCAGCCTTCACAGTTGATAATTCAAATCTATGCAAATTGAGGCAGATACCAAATTCAGATTCTCTGGTCTCCATAAGCCTTGGCCTCAGCTACCTTCAGATATTATCTTCACTCACACTGCCTCATTATTTTCAGATCCCAAACAGGTATTTTTTTTTTTTTGGGGTCACACCAGGCAGTGCTCAGGGGTTATTCCTGGCTCCAGGCTCAGAAATTGCTCCTGGCAGGCACGGGGGACCATATGGGACACCGGGATTCGAACCCATGACCTCCTGCATGAAAGGCAAACTCTTTAC
The DNA here is from genome assembly GCF_024139225.1 of Suncus etruscus. Lineage (NCBI taxonomy): Eukaryota > Metazoa > Chordata > Mammalia > Eulipotyphla > Soricidae > Suncus > Suncus etruscus. Next base: position 21,609,222 of record NC_064848.1, on the reverse strand, counting down.
CTCCATGCTATCTCTCCGGCCCCGGTATTTTTTTTTTATAGAATTTATATCTTTTTAAAAAAGATTGTGACTAAATATATTTAACAGTCAATTCTCCCCCCTTTCTGGCTAATCAGGAAAGTGAGTTTCAGTCCTTTGTGGAAATGACTATTGTAAAATAAAAATATCCACGAGTTGGTGAGACTGCCCCAGGCACTATTTCTAATCCCTTAGGTGGATGAGATTGAAGAAGTAGGGTAGTTGCAGGCAGAGAAATAATAAGCCAGTTAAAAGACTCATTGGAGTTAGCCTGTTTTTTATTTCATGGCCTCTCTCTGTCATGTGCTCTCACTCTGCCATGTGCTCATACAGCTATGTCTCTCTCCAGAGCCCAAAGCCAAACTCCTTTCTTTATTCAAACCAACTCCCAATCTCAGGTGGGGAAAGTCAAGTCAACTACAAAAGCAACTAAACAGGGGCTTTTACATCTCAAAGGAAGAGTTTAGGGAAAAAGGAAGTTGGGGGAAAACCTTTGTTTAAGCTTTTACCCAGGTTCACCTTACAGACCATTACAAACAAAATATGTAGGTCTTGATAAACACAAGGCGGAAGGGCCCCAGAAAGCTACTCAGATATGCCACAGAGACTGTGAGCTCCAGAAGGGAACAGACTGCTGAGAGCTGGTGAGGAACTGACACCACAAAAGTACTGAACCCACAGTAGAAAAAAGAGAAAGAAAACATTCTATTTCAGGTTTGCACTGATTAGTATTATGTTCGTCTTCTTGAGCATGACTTTACTGCAGGAACACCCCTCTGTCAGGGTTGCTGATAAATTACTAAGATCAAGGACTACACAGTGATTCTTACTAAAAATGACTCAAGGGTACCCCATCACAGTTGACTTGTGATACTCTAACTTCTGTTCCCAGGACCTGAGACATAGAGTGCATCATGAAGATTCTGTTTTTCATGGGGCTTAGAGCATCTAAAAGGATGTCATCAATAAACAGATATTACTGAGTGTGACAGTCATCTGAGGATGCAGTCCATACCGACAAAATGACTTTCACTACCACTGTGAGGTAGCACAATGCTTATGACTGAGGCACAGTTGCTGTAAAGCTTGTCAGTTCACCCAGCAAGAATGTGGCAGAGCTGGGATTTGAACTCATATGCTCTTGAATATGTACTCTCAGTCATTACAATATTCTGCTACTGAAAGCAAATTAAAATATATATATATATATATATTTTTTTTTTTTTTAGTTTTTGGGCCACACTCAGTAGTGTTCAGGAGTTACTACTGGCTCTCTGCTCAGAGATTATTCCTGGCAAGCTCAGGGGAGCATCTAGGATGGCAAGGATTGAATCCAGGTTGGCTGTGTGCAAGACAATTATCCTACCCACTGTGCAATCACTCTGACCCTAAAATGACGTTTTTCCCTTGACCGCTCCTTGGAGAAAAAAACATCATAGAACATGGGTTGTTGCATGCAAGGCAAACACCCTAGTTGCTCTATTATAGTCTGGCTCTGATCTTTTTGAAGTTTAGATACCTCGATTGTTAATATAATGCCCATCATGTCCTATATAATTTTGTTTGTTTGTTTTTGGGTCACACCCGGCAGCGTTCAGGGGTTACTCCTGGCTCTACACTCAGAAATTGCTCCTGGAAGACTCAGAGGACCACTTGGGACGCGGGGATTCGAACCGCTGTCTTTCTGCCTGCAAGGCAAACACCCTACCTTCATGCTATCTCTCTGGCCCCCCCTTTCTTCTTTGGTTTTTGGGTCACACCCGGCAGCGCTCAGGGGTTACTCCTGACTCTACGCTCAGAAATCTCTCCTGGCAGGATCAAGGGACCATATGGGATGCGGGGATTTGAACTACTGTCTTTCTGCATGCAAGGCAAACGCCCTACCTCCATGCTATATCTCTCCGGCGGTCCTATATAATCTTTTAAGAATTTTGTTTACTTTGTCTGAAATAAGTACAGCTGTCTTACCCTTACTTAAGCCACTATTTGTCCTTGAGATTATTTTTCAGCCTTTTGCTTCGTTTTGCTCCATGATAATTCAGGTCTCTTTTTAATAATCAACAGAAAATTGGATTCCATTGGTGAGTTCAGGTCTCTGACGTTAAGCAAGACTACTGAAATGTAGAAATTCATCACTATCTTTTAATATAGATTCTGGAAGTTTGTAAAGCTTGTATTTCCCTCTATGGCCTTCCTTTGTTTTCTTCCCCTATCTGCTTTCTATGAATGCCTCTTCCTGGTTGGGGCATTTAAGTTTTTTTTTTTTTTTTGCCTCAAGACTGCTATGTAAATCTATCCATAAAGTCTGAGTGTGTGTTCTTATTTCAAAGCAAGTGAGTCTTGAGAACATTGTATAAGGGATAAGTTCACCTCCCCTCCTTTTATTCATTATGTTTTTAGTATCTGACTATATTCTGTATCTGTATCTACTTTCATCCATATCCATCTACCTTATACAACTATTTCATATCCACTGTAACTCTACTATATCCATATCTTACTTTACTCTCCTTTCAAGATTCATAATACAAATATTAGTAATCTAGAAATTTCTCCATAGGCTTCTGGTATTATATGTATATCTTTTGTTTTGTTTTTAGGCCACACTTGGAGATACTCATGTTTTACTTGTAGTAAAGCTCTAGGGACCATATATAGTACAAAGGATTGAATCTGGGTCACCCAGATAGAAAGCAAACACCTTACCCACTGTATAACTCTCCAGCCCCTATTTTCCTTATTTTTAAGAATCACCTTTTCTTTAGTTGTTCTTTATTTAAATTTTCATGTATCAAAATTTTTTTCATGTATCTTGTCCTTAAGTCTTCTGATTTACTCCTGACTTCTGTCACTCACGGAGCATGGTCTTCAGTTCAGTGGCTTTTGATTGTAGTGTTTATACCCTCTCTCATTCTTGGCTTTTCTTCCTTTAAAGTATGTCTATTGTTTTCCCTGATTAATTGAACATCCTTTCATAATTACTGTGAAGTCTTTATTTGATATTTCACCTTATACATTTTGTATAATTGGGTGTTTATATGCTTTTCCAAGCTATTGTCTTCATCCATTAATTTTGTTGAATCCCTATAATTTTTTCTTTGTGTCCATATGTTGTGAGGTTTAGGAGTGAGGGTCTAGTTTTGTGCAGACCTGGGTATCAATCTAATGATCACATTCACCAATTTTACACAGATCAGTTGAGAATGGTTTTATGTTGTTCCTGAGCACTCTTGAAGCTTTGCACTTTTGACCAGCATTTGTCATTTGTGGTGTAGTTTCTGGTCCCTTACCCTGGCCTCATGGTCATAGTCCTAAAGCTTGGGCAGTAGTCACAGGAGAACTAACCTTTTTTATTCTCTTGAGTGAGTGACTCCATTTCTGGGTGAATATCTGCACTCAGATGCAGTGTGGGGGAAGGGTCTTCCAGATCAAACAATGCTGACATAGCTGTCTTGCTGTCATGGCCCATCTCTACTGTTAACCTGCTACTCTTCCAGGTTTAGATCCTGCCTTTGGTAGAGGCCTTTAAGGGGAGTGTTGAAAAGGGACCAAGAAAGCCTAGGGCCTGGAGAGGTTCAAGGTTCTGGACAACCTAGGGCCAAGGGGAAAGCCCAGGGTCTGGGAAAAACCCATTGCCTCAATAAAGACCATGAAACATACCTTCAGAGAATGCAAAAGCAAAGTGGGGTTTATTCCAGAGCTCTGGGGCTTCGGAAACAGCCATGTGGACTGAAATCGGAAGCCCCAGGTAATCCAGGAAGGTGTCTTTTATAGATTTAAGGAACCTCCCTAATCCAGGTTTAATCACAATGTCTAATCAGAGGGTGAGCTTGGCCTTTTTCAAAGAAAAAGGCGAGACACTTAGGAGAGGCTAGCAGAAGTCCATTCTTTTGCCCAAATATGTCAAGTTCCACTTAGGAGGGGCATTGGTTGATGATTACCAGGGTAACAGGCCTTTGCTGTCTCAAGGTGAATCCATTTTTAAAGTTCCTCTCAGTAGGGGTGTTGGCTCAAGGAGCATCAAGGTGGGGTGGAGAAAGGTTTAATAGGCAGCTATATTTTAACACCCATTTTCACAAATTCTCCCCTAACATTCCCCATTTTCACAAATTCTCCCCTAACATCCCCCATTTTCACAAATTATCCCCTAATAGGGGAAAGTTATATGATCTCATATAGAACTTCAGAGAGCTACTTCGCTAGCCAGCCACAGTTGTGCCTGTAAATCCCTCCTCTCCCTCCACAAAGGCTATGATGAAGCCAGATTCCTTATCCTCATTATCTGTAACCTCCTGGAGACTCTCATCTACTATATCCTTTACACTTTATCTGTGAGGTCATAGGAAGGTATAGAAATCATTTCTACAATCTTTTGAAGTTTAGAGATAGTGTAATTTCCTAGCATAAGCTTCATTGTGCATCTCTTACTCTATAGTTTAATGATCCAACCCAATTTTATCATTTAGTTTCACAATAGTTTACTACTTAGATTTATGGATCATTGGATGCATACAATTTTTATTGCTGCATTAAATAATGTTGAAATGAGCATCTAACTATACAGAAGAAACCGACTAGGAGCTTATATATTTATATAAGTTGATAACAAAACCACACAGGACAAGGGCAGGAGACATTTTGGTACTAACTCTCTCTCTAAAACCTCATTTTAGGCCTCCACTCTTACTTGCCATCTTTCTGGCAGAAAAATGGCCCAGCTCCTACCAAGCTCCAAAGCAGTGGCTGCTGACTCTTCCCAGGTAGTCTGGTCTGTGACATTCCAGAATGGCTGAGCGATGATTTCCCTTTTCTGCATGAAACCACAGCAGCTCAGCAACATACCCTATACCCTCTGACAGAAATGTCCCATGTCTGGGAATAAAATCAAAGAATATGAGTAATAAGCCTTCTAAGGTGAAACCAGACCAGGGGCTGATAACTATGGAATTATTTTACAAATTGTGATGGGCCATGATCTTCCACATTCACTCCATCACCAGAAAATCCAGCAGCTTTCACCAACACCTGCCATCTTCCAGGCAGATAAACAGCCCAGCTACATTACCAAGTTCCAAAAGAAACCAACTCTTCTTCTCCCAGTTGAGTCTGGGCTAATACTTTTGTGACATTCTCAGAATGGTTGGGGAATATTCTCCTTTCTGCATAAAACCACAGTGGCTCAGTGCCACACCCTATACCCTCTGACAGAAACAGTGCAGCCCCACAACTTATCCAACTACCAAGACACCAAATTTGTTTCATTATCTATAGATCTTGGAAAATTCAGCTGCTTGTGATTGTGCAACACATCAAAATTTATAGTAGTGTCAGCCCAGTAGCATCACAGGAAATCTAATGGGACAGTTTCATAGAAATCTGCCACGATCAGTGAGCTGAAACAGTAAAACATAAGGATCAACTAGCACCCACTATATCCAAGGAAGGTCTTAGCTATGGTGTGTAGTAATACCAAGGAAACATATAATAATTACTTCAAAATGACCCTTGTGATTTGTGTTTTGATAATTCTATTTGCCTTTGTGTTATAAAAACATTATGAAGTAAACTTGTTTCTGCTGGAAGGAGCAGGATATAGTTGTGGATGGAAAACTGGGGATACTGGTAAAGGGAAGATCACACTAGTGGTAGGACTGATGTTTGAACATTTGATGCCTGAGACAACAATATTACGGACAACTTGTTAAATAATGGTGTTATAATAAAAAATAATTTAAACCCTCATTTTATTGACTCTCATAGTTTATACTTTTATGTAAAAAAAGTTATCTTTTCCCTATTTTATGCCAACTAGAAAAATGTCTCACCTTCCGGAGTCTTGCAAGGAGCCCTGCTACATGCTCATGTTGCTCTGATTTAGCAAGATCTTCTGCTGTCTTTCCATCCTATTAGAAAAAAGACATTAGCTTTTCTCCTTAAAATAGAGAGCACAATGTTCCCCAAATCAGATTCACCATCTGAGGTAGAAACAGACATCAGAAAAAATGAGGTAGATGAAAGAGCACATCTTGAATTATTTCCCACTTATAGACACTAATTTTACTTGACTGTCAAGGGAAATAAAATAAGGTGCTGGAAAATATTCTACATTAATGTTTTAGGGTAAGTAATGACATATCTCAGGTCCAGATACTCTCTAATCAAATCTGGCACTTTAGTAGGTTGATTATTCAGTATTCTAAAACTCTTAACAATAGATAGCCACTGAAAAATTCTAGTCTTAAAAATTTAGGCCTAAGTCTTAAATTTTTTCCCCCTGTGCTAAAGAGATAGTACAGAAGTAAATGTGTTTGTCTTGCATTCAATCAATCCTGGTTTGACCCCTGGCACTGCATATGGTCCTGAGTGCAAGGCCAGGAGTAAGATCTGAGTTTACCATTAGGTGTGGCCCAAAGTGGAAAAATATAAAATCTTTTCTTTTTTTTTTTTTGGGGGGGGGGGTCACACCTGGCAGCACTCAGAGGGTACTCCTGGCTCTACGCTCAGAAATCACCCCTGGCGGGCTCGGGGGAACATATGGGATGCCGGAATTCGAACCACCGTTATTCTGCATGTAAGGCAAACGCCTTACCGCTGTGCTATCTCTCTCTCCTGCCCCGGAAATATATAAAATCTTTTCATGGACATTTCTTGGCAATCACATCAAGCTACCAGTAATTGTTATTTTGAATTTCTTCACAATATGTATTTTGTGTGAATTTAATATACAATAAAATTACTGGGAATTCACATTACTATAGATTAAAACATTTTGGTTCATAGACAATTTGATACTAAGATAGGGCTCACTAGTCCTTTGTGTTGCTTTTAAATTAGAGAATTTTCATAGGGTTGCCATTTCACACTAAGTAATTCATTCGTGTTGAAACCATAACTAGTCAGTTAGGGTATACAGAGTACCTCCTAATAACCCATGGTAAATCCATAATTTTCTTTTTTCTTAATCCTTAGAATAGTTTGTGGCATTTTTAAGGGACAGCAGTGGCTATTTACAAGGTTGAAATGGATGTTTCAGAAAGGATGAAATGTATGCTTGGGGGCAGTCGCCCTGATATTTTAGAAATAAAAACAATTTAAAAGTAGAAAAGATGAGAAGTATTTTTACAAATAAATAAAATAAAAATTTACAAACAAAAACAAGAAGCATTTTAGGCCATCTTTCAATTTTTATAAGTAGAAGTTAAAGTTCCTCAGCAACAGAAGCTTTAAGAAGCACAAATCTGTTTAACAGCATCCCTCATACTTTCTCAGTTGGACAAAAAGTGAGATGAGCAGGGGCTCCTGTAAGACTGGCATTTCTCAATGGTGGCACTTACTATTCTCTTGTGGGCAGTTATTTTGTGTCATGAGATGCACAAATAAGGACCCTACCACCAGATGTCAGTAGTATTTATTATCTTTTCTCCAGTCTCTAGATAACTGATACTACATAGAAAAATATGCCACAGGAAGGCAATTGCCCCAGTTAGGCTGCCTTTTAAACTCAGAAAGATACTTTAGACTTGCTGACACTTCTTTCTGGTCTTTGAATGTCCTCCTTTTTAAAACAATGGCTAGGAAAATCCTCACTGACAATATAATATATGTGATAAAACCCGAGAAGGTGAGAAAGCATGCTGTTTGGATAATTGGAGGAAATATGGCAAAAACAAGCAAAGGGCAAATGTCCTGAGCCAGTAAGATGAGTTTGAAAAATAAAGAGAGATCATTTGGCCACTGCAGAGGCATCAAGGGAATGAGAAAGAGCAAGAGATGGGTTTAGGTGGCACTGTGAGAATTAGATCTTTAGAAACTGCCCTCCACAAGAACCACTGATGGAAGTTCTGATCAAGTGGTACTTTATCTATTTTACGCTTGAACTGAGTGCTATTTTGTAGAGCTAAGAGAAAGTCAGACTTTTCTTTTTGGTGGTTTTTGGGTCACACCCGGCAGTGCTCAGGGGTTACTCCTGGCTCCATGCTCAGAAATTGCTCCTGGCAGGCACGGTGGGGGGGCGGGGGGGGGGGGAGAGACGATGACCATATGGGAGGCCAGGATTCGAACCGATGACCTTCTGCATGAAAGGCATGCTATCTCTCCGGCCCCGAAAGTCAGACTTTTTGTTTGAATTTTTATTTGGGGGATGTGTGTATGTTTGGGGGGGGGGTAGGATTTGGGATCACACCTTCCAGTGTTCAAGGCTTACGCCTGTCTGCTCATAGGTCACTCTAGACCAGGGGTCTCAAACTCGCAGTCCGAGGGTCATTTGCGGCCCTCTATACATTTTGTGGTCCTGCCCTAGAGGAATCTTTTTTTTTTGTTTGTTTTGTTTTGTTTTAGTTGTTTGGGTCACACCCCCCAATGTTCAAGGCTTACTACTGACTTTGCACTCAAGGATCACCCCAACTTTGCCTCCTGTGGACCCCAGGTAAATTGAGTTTGAGACCCCTGCTCTAGACAGTGTTCAGGAGTGTTCTGGTGTGTATGGTGTGCTGGAGTTTAAACTGAAGACATCTGTATGCAAAGCAAGTGCCTTAATCCCTGATTTATCTCTCCAGCCGCAAAGCCATTTTCTTTCTTTTTTTTTTTTTTTGGTTTTGGGCCACACCCGCTCAGGGGTTACTCCTGGCTGTCTGCTCAGAAATAGCTCCTGGCCCGGAGAGATAGCACAGGAGAGATAGCACAGCGGTGTTTGCTATTTCTGAGCAGACAGCCAGGAGTAACCCCTGAGCACTGCCGGGTGTGGCCCAAAAACAAAACAAAACAAAAAATCAAAACAAACAAACAAACAAAAGAAATAGCTCCTGGCAGGCACGGGGGACCATATGGGACACCGGGATTCGAACCAACCACCTTTGGTCCCGGATCGGCTGCTTGCAAGGCAAACACCGCTGTGCTATCTCTCTGGCCCCCCCAAAGCCATTTTCTAAACAAGAAAAAACAACTGTGATCAACTGTTCTCTACATTCCCAGGGTCCATTTTTATTCCCTCCCTGAAAGCAATAGCATCCTTAAGTGGAAAAAGCATATAAGGAAAAAAAATATCAAAACACCTAATTAAAATCGCAAAGGCACAGTTGTGCAAGACAGGAAAAAAGAAGGCTAGTGGGAAACAGCAGGCATTCCTGGCATTGTAGGCCTAGAGGAATGGAAAGTGGGTGAAATATTAACTAGAAATTACCTTTGTGTGGGCAAATGTTTATGTAACAGTACTGGAGGAGTAGAAATCTAATAGCTTCTCTGCCTCAAAATAGAGTTGCCAAGCAATACCTTGCCCTTATTCCACTGAGATGTCAGAAGTTTTTAATAAATTTTCTTGCCAGAAGCGTTTACTTACCAAGGTCAGTGCCTCCACACTGGCACCCGTCAAGCAGAGGTAACGAACCACGTCCAGAATCCCGTTGTTGGCAGCAAGGTGTAGGGGTGTCCGACCATACTGAAAGAGACAAAATGATTCATTAGTGTTCTAATAATTAGTGCTGGGCATGATATTTATGAAGTCTATTTTATTGGGCCAGCATAGTGTAACATCCCCCAGAAAGGAGCAGTAGATGTGGTTTCTATTCTACACAAACTTGCTAAGAGGGAGGCAAACCAAGCAGAATATTTTCATGTATTTTTCTGTGATAAGAATAATCCCAAAGAATAAAACTGTGGGAGGTTTCTCATAAAATAATTAAATGAAGTTTATTACTGTGCTTACAGAAAGAGGCATGAGTCAGAGTTGAAGGTCTAAGTTCCAATAAGAGATGTACCACAACATCACAAAGAACAAGAACAACCTGTGATGGCAGGGATGTGGGGGGAAAGGAACACTCATTCACTGCTGGTAGGAATGCTGACTAGTCCAGCCATTCTGGAAAACTATATGGAGATTCTTCAAAAAACTGGAAATTGAGCTACCATATGATCCATATATACCACTCCTAAGGATATACCGTAGGAATACAAAAACGCCTTCTGCACACCTATATTCAATGCAGTGCTCTTTACAATAGCCAGATTCTGAAAATAACCTTGATGCCCTTCAACAGATGAATGGCTAAAGAAACTATGGTACATATACAAAATGGAATATTATGCAGTTATTTGGAGAGACGAAGTCATGAAATTTTCCTATACATAGATGTATATGGAAACTATTATGCTGAGTGAAATAAGTTAGAGGGAGAGAGATAAACACTCACTCATCTATGGGTTTTAAGAAAAATAAAAGATATTATTGTAATAATGCCCAGAGACAATAGAGATGAGAGCCAGAAGGACTGGCTCATGCTATGAAGCTCACCACAAAGAGTGGTGAGTACAGTTAGAGAAATAAATACACTAACAACTATAGGACAATGTTAATGAGAGAAGTAGAATGCCTTCTTGAATAGGGACAGGGGATAGGGGAGGAGGAATATGGGGGCACTGGTGGTGGGTATGTTGCACTGGTTAAGAGGGGTTATTCTTTTTATGACTGAAATTCAACTACGAACATGTTTGTAACCATGGTGCCTAAATAAAGATATTTAAAAAAAAAACTGTACCACAGACTAAATTTATATATATCAAGGGAAAAAGAAGATGGAGAGTCAGAAGTTGAAAACATTGTCATGAAGAAATTCCATTCCAAGGTCACTCCTGCCAGTTTTATTTCTGTAGTTCCTAAGTTGTGTGCCAAGGTGCCCCTGAACATATTTATGATTGAGTTTCAGGCTTACATTGTTCCAACACCAATCCTTCAGCAGTGCATACTATTCTCCACCAATGGCCCCAGTTTTCCTTCCTTCTCCCAGCCTGCCTCATGACATGTACCTTTTCTTTCCCTCATTATCCTAGTGTTCTCTTCCCTAACTTATTCCTCCCACCTGATCCTAGTGTCAGGCTTCCTACTGAAGACAAATTCTCCTGCTCTTTAAAAGCAAATAACATCTTAAGAAAACCAATGTAGGTTAGGAAATAGGGTGGTTATGTCGAAGCTGAGTCCAGGGCATGAGGAGTGATGAGGTGTCCAATGGACACTCATTCTGTAATATGTAAATATTATATAAGATGGAAGCACAAGCTTTTGTTTTCTTTTTTATTTATCCGAACTATTTACTCAAGGACATATTAAATTAATCAAATAGCTTAACTATTAATAACTGTAAAAAAAACTGTTCTATAATTAAATAAAAAATTAAATAAAGAAAATGCTGACAGAAATACAACAGTAGTGGGAGATTTTAACACTGTACTTTCATCACTAGAACATATCAAGTATATAGAGTCTGCAAAAATAAACAAGTCCTAACTGAGAAGATAAAAAAAAACTGGGATTGATGGACATATACAGGGCTTTCCATTTTCCAAAACGGAATACATATTTTTTCTGTAGTGCACATGGAACATTCTCCAGGATATTTCACATATGAGTATTTAACTTAAATATACACATTATAAATATGAAAATCAAATACAATAACTTCTCAGACCACAGTGCCATGAAAGTAAATATTAATGACATGAAGAAGAAGGGAAAACCTCCACGCTTGGAAGCTAAGCAAAACAATCACAGACAACAAATGGATCACAGAGAAAATCAAAGAAGAAGTAAAATTCCTTTAATCTAATAATGAAGATTCATGTTATCAGAATCAATGAAATATGGCAAAAGCTATACTTAGGGGAAAATTCATAGTAATTCATATCTACCTTCAGAAAAAATAAAAACCCAAATAAATAATCTAAATTCACATATCAACCAAATGAGCCACAAAAGTGGTAGAAGAAAACAATAAAAACTAGAGAAACTCACTGATATGAAAATGAAAAGTAATACAAAGAATCAATGAAGTTAGGAATATGTTCTTCAAAAAATAATTAAGATCGATAAACCTTTAGGTAGACTCAAAAGGGAATAAAAGTTCAAATAATTTGGCTCACAGATGAAAAGAAAAAAATTAGAACAAACTCCCTAGATATTCAAAATATTATAAGAGGTTCCTATGAACCACTTCAGGCTATTAAGCTAAGAGCCTATAAGTGGACAGATTCTTAGATTTAAATAATCTGCCAAAACTAAATGAGGAAGAAGAAAGCTTGAAGAAGCCAATCAGAGACATGGAAACTGAAGCAGTAATTAAGAATCTCTCCCAAGAACAAAAACCTCATTCAAATAGGTTCAGTAGTGAGTTCTGAACATTCATAAAACTGTCTCTTAAGCCCTTCCAAAATATGAAAGAAAGAGGAATCTTTTCTAACACCATCCATGAAGACAGGGCAAATTTAAAATTGAATTAATCACATAATATGCAGAAGGAATAATTTTCTTGTATACATATAGATATTTACAACTGTTTCATATGTTGAAAAGGTCAGTTGACCATAAAATTTTCTTGGAATCATAAGCAAACACTTATGTTCTTTCCAGAAACAAAATTACTCATATCTCCTGGAAATCTACCTTCTCTAAATGAACAAACAGAAAATGTCCCACAGCTTCATTTAAGGTTACTACTTCTGCCTAAGATTGTTGGTTGCAGGGGAGAGGTGGCAGAGAGGAACAACATGGGCCAGTATTTCTCACTTTGGAGAACACTGGCCTAAATTATTTTTAGGAGAAAAAGAAGCTATTAATTCAATTTAGAAGTAGCATATTTTAAAAATATTTAAAAAAAAACTATCTAAGAGCAAACAATTATTTACCTTTAATTTTAATTACCCCAAACTGTTATTCCTTAGGTCTTACCAAAACTATTTTGCACAAACTGCTAGTATATTATCTCTCACCATAAAATTCTCAATGTGGTCATAGGGATGAAGTTTATTAGACTATTGGGTCTCTTCCTGAAGACATATTATTCCAGAGAGATGCTCTACTTTGTAACAGGTTCTCTGACTCCTGTACCATGTTTTCTGATTGTATCATGTTCTGGAATACACAGAAACTTTGTGTATTTGTTTATATGTATACATATACATATATACAATCATCAAGAACACCAAAATGTATTCTCATATATATTTCATTTTCTTCCTAGTTACTAGTTCATAATTGTCAAAAGCCTTGAAATTTCCTGTGCTCAGAGAAATAAAAGTGGCTTTTATTGTGTGAAATGACTTTTGAAAGCTCCTAAGGATAGAGGAAGATTCCAAAGAACTAACAAATTCATAAAAGAATATTTCCAGGAGTCAGGAGAAGGGCTTACAGCTGAAGACTTCAATTCAATCGACAATGAAGTTTAAGCTTATAAATTGTAGCTATGCAACTGAGCCCCATATAAAACCAAAATAAGAGGGCTTCGTCTATCTTATAGTAAATTAATGAACCTGAAGAGAATGTATGACAACCTGACATATATCTCAATCCTTCTCTTTTCTATTTTTCTTTTCTTAGTCATACCGGGTGCTTCTCAAGACTGACTCCTGGTTCTATGCTCAGAGATTAGTTCTGGTGGGCTCAGAGATCATACAGGTTGCCCAGGCTCAAATTCAGGTTTAAGGCATGCAAAGCAATGACCCTACCTGCTGTAGTATCTCTCTGTAGTATTCCCTCTCTTTTGTTGTCCTCCTCATCTCCTTCCCCACATTCTCATTTCCCCCTCCTTCTCTAGGTGCTTTTTAAGGCTACCCAGCCTTAGAAATATAAAAAAGAGGTTGCTATGCTGTCAATACTTGAACAACAAAGAAATGTAAAGAAACACTTTGCACGAAGAGATAAATATGAAAGAAGCACTGGTTTCTCCAGGATCTTTTCCATCATATTTTACCTTGTTTGAGATATCCACACTGCAGTTTGCCTCACAAAGGGCCACCACAATTGGAACACTGCCATCTTTGCAAGCCACATGGAGTGGGGTGTTGCCATGTCTATCTTGGAAATCAACAGAGCATCCTCGGCTGATGAGAGTTTGGATGACCTCCATTTGACATCTTCTAACAGCAAGGTGAAGAGCGATGTGTCCATCCTGAAACAAACATCAAAGAATGCAAGCATGTTCCTCAGGCATCTGAACCTGGCCATATCCAGGTGCCACTGTACCAAAGGGAATTGAGATCACAAACTTTAAAGGATTACAAACTATGAAGTTATTCCTGAAGCTGGGGGAGACATTTCAGATATTCTACTTTGAATGATTATACCAAGTCGGCTATCAACTTGAATCTCAGCTTGGTCAGTAAATTCAAATAGAAAAACTACACTTGCTTAATTAAAAAAAAAAAAAGCGCAAATTCAATGTCCCCTCAAACAATTGAAAACTTCCATTTACAGTATGTAATAATAAAATCTGGCTCTATAATTAGAAAAAAAGAAAAACTACACCTTAGTCTCTGAATTTATAGGATTTAAACAATTGTTGGTACCCACTGGTCTGTATTATCTTGTATTTAAAAATACTGAAAAGCATCTGCTCAGCAATTCTAAGTGGAGACCTTATTGTTTTATTATATGCTGAGAAACTGAGGCAGCAACACGAAGGAATATCATATATATATATATATTCAGGGAATAACCATTTATATTCAGAGGATAACCATGTAAAAAAGAGACCAATGAAACTAGCTGAGTTTTTGCACCCCACAATGCCCAGCCTGGGTATTCCTTACATTGAATTAGATTATATTCCATGTTACTGAATGCCCAATGAATGAGTTCTGAGACCTGGGAAAAGTTTGGAAACATTTCTTGAACTTATTGATCCGATGGTTCCTTAATCTCGGCACACCTGACATTGCAAGGTTATCCCTGTGAGCTGTAAACTTTACTATATGCCATCACTACTACTCCTGGTGGGATATGAAAACAATGTCTCCAGTAATACCATTGTTCCCAGGTGACAATGTCACCTTCAGCTGAAGGGTTAAGAAAATAACCTAAGTGTGTAGATACCAAATAAACTACAGTGTCCCAGGTCTAACTATTTATAGTAACATCAAAGCTTCATCTAAATACAAATTCACAATAAAAATAGATTATGCTGGATTAAAAACTACAGAAGTTATTCCTGAGGCTGGGGGAGACACTTCAGATACACAACTTTGAATAATTATACCAAGCTGACTATCAACTTGATGAATCCCAAATTGATCAGTAAACAGCTCAAGAGGTAAAGCCTATGCCTAATTTTATGAGACTGTAAGTTCAGTGCCTGGCATCAAATAGTTGTCAAACACGAACGACCCAAACCATCGATTCATCAGGACACAAGAAACAAACCATTAAGTGTTGGAACAGGACCCAAAGATCCCAAAAAACCACTGAGAGCAATGAGTAATTTTTTTTTAAAGTAATAATGGACTGGATTTGTTCAATTAAAAGAGAAAGTTTTGGTCCAATGTTGAGATTGTCAGAGAGGAGTGCCAATTTTAGTCCTAAATGAGAATTATTTTGGGTGCAGTGCTATCAACTAAAAATATTACCAAAAAAAATCTATGTAATCTGACCAATTTATAAATTTTGTTACATTCACCAACAAACAGGAATAAACTAGATTCTGTTCTAATCTAGAAAATTTCACAAAATCATTGAAACAGAAAAGAAAAATAGATAGGAACAAAGAGAGAGAACAGAGATGTAGATGCATTCCTTGCAAGCAGCCACCCCTCATTTGGTCCCTGGCATCATGTAGTCCCACAAGTAATGTTGGGTGCAACACTGGAAGCCCTCAAGCATAGCTGGAGTGGCCTAGATAATCCTGTATTATTATTGGCTTCTCACAGAGTGAGAATTACTGGGTCATTTCCAGGCATTCTGAGTACCTGTGATAGTCTCCCTTCACACACTCCCGCCAAAAAAAAAAAAAAAAAAAAAAAAAAAGGATAAATTATAATTTGCTGCATTTAAATTTGTTATCATGTATAAACAAACTGATGAATCCTACAGTTGCAATAGCTACTCTTAGTAAGTGTAACATATTCACCCACAAAGCACCTTATCTGAAGCATTAAGATCAGCTCCATGTTCAATCAGACATTCTACAATGTCATGGTAGCCCCTGGCAGAGGCTGTCAGGAGTGGGGTCTCTCCTTCTCGGTTCTTAATATTCACATTGCAACCAGCTTCACAGAGGACTTTGGCTACTGGGTAGTAACCATGCCATGCAGCACAGTGCAGAGGACTTTCTTCTTCCTGCCCAGGGAGTCAAACATATAGAGTAGGAAAAGGAAGTAATAATGAAAGTAAGTAAAGGCACAATTAGCTTCCCTCAAGTTCAAGAAAACTGTTGTAAAGGCAACAGAAAAAAAAAAACATCTTACAGCATCTTATTGTAAAATCTAAAATAAAAGACATGGGTCTAATGTCTAGATTTCATTTCTTTTTCTCCTCAACACTTGTGTGCTGGAAGAATTTAGGTTGCATAGCATGATTGATTCCATTGACTCACTTTCTTATAAACAAAGACCTGCCGTGGACGGATTTATAGTATCCTCCTTTTTATCCATTTCAGTCTTTTAATATGAGAGCACTTCTATGAATATATAACCTAACAATCTTGATGGTTCAAGATTTCTGCCGTATTTGAATCAATGTATTAATTCCCTGGTTAAAATGTGTCTAAGCTAAGCTATAATAACTCTAAGAAAGACGTGACACTGAGGTCTGTAAAATTCTCATGCTCAATATCATTAGACACATATATCTTTCTTCTAAAAGTAGTAGAGTATAAAGGTTATAAATATGAATGGTAAGACACAATTGTGTGGGTCCAAGCCTCAACTCCATATTTATAAACTGTATGATCTTGGGCAAGTTCTTAAACTTTTGTGTAAGTTTCCTCATCTGCACAATGAGAAGCATACAGCTAAACAGAAGATTGACTGAATGAATAAATCAATGAATACCAGTGAACCTACGTGGTCCATGCCCTCTGTATTCTATGTAGAAATCTTCTAGGTAAATTCCAATGAACTATGTCATTTGTCTATTCATAGAGAGCAAAATGAAATGAAATTATCAGACACCACAACCCACCTTGTCTTGGAAATTAGGATTAGAGCCAAAGCTGCACAGTAACTGAACTACATCTGCATGCCCATAGCGAGCTGCCACATGAAGGGCTGTCTCTCCAGACTGCAAAATAAATAACATTTCAGCATGACTTCTTGGAAGTAAGAAAACACACCACTTAAGATCAGATGCCCCTCTGGTGACAGGGTCAGGGAGCCCAGGCACAGGTTAGTTCACCATAGAATACAGGTTAGCTCATCATGCCATGCTCAGGGCTCAGAGCTTAGAGCTCAAAATTAAGAGCAAGCTATTTTCTTATTCACTAGTACTTCTAACTATGTAATTAAAAAAATGCAAAATGTGGGACCAGAGAGATAGCATGGAGGTAAGGCATTTGCCTTTCATGCAGAAGGTCATCAGTTCAAATCCCGGCGTCCCATATGGTCCTCCGTGCCTGCCAGGAGCAATTTCTGAGCATAGAGCCAGAAATAACCCCTGAACACTGCTGGGTGTGACCCAAAAACCACACACACACACACACACACACACACACACACACACACACACACACACACACACACAAAAGCAAAATGTAATTTTAAGTCTATTATTAAGTCTCTCATATATTAAGTCTATCTATATTATGTCTGTCATGCTGCAATTATTTACACATAATGGTATTTATTATCAAGTTTCTAATCTCTTGGTCTAAATTTAAAATCTTATTTCTTATATTTTCAGAGATTTTAAAGTTATTCTGTGATTTGTGATTGGTGTAATCTCCATAAAATATTTTACTTATAGCTACACCAGAATTGTTTTAGAATAAAGAGATTTCCAAAAACAAAGGTACTTTATTTTCACATGACAAAAAATAATACAAATTATTATTTGTTTGATGGCAGGCCAATTTTAGATGTCTGTATTGTTCTAAGTGTCAATCCTGACAGAACTGATCTGTTATATGAAGAAACACAGCATTATGCAGTAAGATACACAACAAAGAAGGCAGGACTCCAACATGGTGGTTTTAACATTACCAGTTAATTCACAGGATTATTATAAAAACTAGGGCTTCTTTAAAATTTCTATTTGTAACCCTTCCTTAACTGAAAATTTTTATGTATTCTGTGTGTACTGGTAGTAAATTATGTATACAAAAATCAAACATCACAATTCTTTTAACTAATTTTTAACATTTTTTTCCAACAGTCACATTCAATATTACACGACCCACTTTAAGGTTGCAACCCACAATTTAAAAAGCTAAGATGGAATCACAGAGATAGTACTGTGAATAAGGTTCTTACATAGCTGACTCTGATTTCATCCCTAGCATCCCATTTAGTCCCTAGGCATTGCCAGAAGTGACCACTGAGCATTTCTGGATGTGCCCCCAGACAAACAAACAAACCAGTAGAATCAAGGGTGGAACTGGAGAAAGTACAATGAGGAAAGCACTTGCTTTGCATGTGGCCAAGCCAGGATCATGAATTAATTCCTTTATTTCTTACTGTCCCTAATAAGTGACCTTACCTTGTCTTTAACATCCAAAGGGCATTTGTTCTCATTGAGAAATTTCAAGGTATCTACATGGCCATGCCGAGAGGCCCAGTAGATAGCATTGGATCCACCCTAGAAAACAAGCAACAAAAAAAGTTACATGGGGCCGGGCGGTGGCGCTAAAGGTAAGGTGCCTGCCTTGCCTGCGCTAGCCTTGGATGGACCGCGGTTCGATCCCCTGGTGTCCCATATGGTCCCCCGAGCCAGGAGCAACTTCTGAGCACATAGCCAGGAGTAACCCCTGAGCATTACCGGGTGTGGCCCAAAAATTAAAAAAAAAAAAAAAAGTTACATGTCAGAGACTTGAAGAATTGTGAAGCACACATTACTCAGACTCAATGCATTTCCCTTCTTATGTGACGGTTAGCTAAGAACCAACTTCCAAGAATAAGCCCCACTTTAATTTTCAGTTTTGCCAAATAAGGTAACCACGGTTACATTAATTGTTTAGGAAGCTGGACAAAAAGTTAAGAAAGTTGTCTGTACTATCTTTGTATATCTAGAATAATTCTAAAATAAACAGTTGTTTACCCTTTTTTAAAACCTTCTTTGCGAGAATTAGAGCAATAGTATAGTGCAATGGTCCTCAAATTATGGCCCGCGGGCCACATATTGTATTTATTCCCATTTTGTTTCTTCACTTCTAAATAAGATATATACAGTGTGCATAGAAATTTGTTCATAATTTTTGTCTTTACTATAATCTGGCCCTCCAACAGTCTGAAGGACAGTGAACTGGCCCCCTGTTTAAAAAGTTTGAAAACACACCAACCTGGTTTTGATCCCAGGCATCCTATATGGTCCCCTGAGCCAGTTAGAATTGATCCCTGAGTGCAGAGTCAGAAGTAAGCCCTGAGAACAGTCAAGTATGGCCCCAAAACAAACAAAAACAAACAAAAGCTTTTCATCCTAAATTTTGAATTCCTTAACTGCTATAGTGCCTGATCTGGTGCATTTATAGCTCTATTCAAAGCCCATTGAAACGGATATCAGATCTAGTGGATTGATCATAGGCTGTTAATTGTTTCTACACTTATATTAAGATGTACATTTCAAAGTATATCAGTCTTACTTTGCTTTCTTAAAAAATATGCAGATGGGGCCGGAGAGATAGCACAGTGGTAAGGCGTTTGCCTTGCATGCAGAAGGACAGTGGTTTGAATCCCAGCATCCCATATGGTCCTCCGAGCCAGCTGGGGGCTCAGGAGTAGCCCCTGAGTGCTGCCAGATGTGACCCCAACCCCGCAAAAAAAATGCAGACAGATTTCTTGTGAGGTAAATCAGATAGGGAGAACTTTGGCAAATATGACATATAATAAAACTGTTGAGCAAATATAATCATAAAGAATAAAATCTGTGCAACATCCAGAGAAACGGATGCTGAACTCTGAGCCTGGAAGAAGACAAATACATGGCTTTTTATAACCTATACAATCCAGTTTCTAAACCATTATCAGTTCATTGATAGGGTCTTAAAAATATTCGTATTAGAAAATGTCTGGATATAATTTATTTTTAAGAAAGAAAAAAAACTAAGAAAATAACAACAACAACAACAACAACAACAAAATCTGCTAGTAACCTTATCTTGAATATCAATTCTTGAGCCTCTTTTAATGAGCAGCTGCAGCATTTGAATATTCCCACAGCCAGCAGCAATAAGTAATGGTGGTGTCCCATGCTGAAATAGGAAATGAAAAACATGATGATTTTTCAACTTTTCTAGAAAAGCTCAAATTGTCACTGTTATACTACAATTCTGCCTAAGACTGTCTGATACATGCATTCTGATACATTATAGAAACAAAAGATAGAACATAATTGCCCTCTGCTTTTGACATCACATTAAAAAAACCAAAAAAACCCTGATACTTTCATTGCAGGATGAGTCCTTATGTTGAGAGAGACCAAACACACAGTACAGATATTGAGGTGCTAGCTTTGCAAGTTCAATCCAACATATTTGGTTACCTAAGCAATGGTCAGGACTGAACCCTGAGCACAGATCAAGGAGTAAGCCCTGAACACCACTAGGTGTAGTTCCAAAACAAAGCAAATAAAAAATTTCACAGGTAATTGTATAAAAGCAACATAAAGAAAGATCTTCATAATAAAATCCTTACTTCCAATTCAGTGTATTCTCTATTTTGAATTGTCTTTTTCTTGCGCTATGGAATTTGGAGCATGTAGAAAAATCGAGAAGCAAATGTTGTTTCCTTCATGGGCATGGCTATGAAATATAACTGTGATGCACATATTCCTCTCCATTAGCTGTAGTAGAAGTGTGTTACACATACCTTATTGGGCTGGTTAACATCATAGTTAGACAAGGAGCCCAGGAGGTGCTGCAGGCCTGGGACATTGTCATCATTGATTGCATGGATGATGGCTTTCATCACAAAGGAGTCTTCCTCATCCTGGAAGGACAGAAAAGAAGCTCTTACTAGCACCAAGCACCTTGAATCAGCATATGAGAAAGTCTTAGGGTGGGAGGCAGCAAACAGTATGTGTGAGGTCGGGAGACTATGACATTGACTAGAGAAGGGCAAACAATGTTAACAGACCACCTAGCAACAAAGCTCCAAGTCAGACCCAGTCCTAATTTAGGGTAGTAAACAAATTCACCAAGATGTATGACCCTCTACTAGGTCACTCCCATTGTTAAAAGAGGGGGGTAAGCATAGGTTCCAGATGATCTCTGGGCAAACTCTAGGTCATTATATGTGCATCATACTATGTGAATGTTGGGGACTGTGACTTGTTTGAGGCCATTTTGCTGTTCTTTCTGCCATAATCCAGCCTTTCACCTAAAGGCTACATGCAGTCTTGCTGTAAGTTCTTGGGCCAAAGAGAAAGGAATGTGCAGCTGCAAGAGATAATTAATCTTGTAGCCCGGAGGAGAGCAACACGGCCCGGTACCATTCCCAGAAATGAGGTCTTACTCCCTCAACTATATTCCGGAGTGAACTAGGCTGTTATCAATAAGTGTATGCTACATTGTCTGTTCAAGATCACTGAGGCAAGCACATCTTGCACCAGCTCCTGATAGTCAAGCAATTAGGAATGCAGCTAGAAGGTCACTAGAAATTTCCATAGAAACAGCACGTTCATCATAACTTGAAGGTCATCCAGCCCCCTAGCCCACTGCCCACTTCCTTATTTAGAGCATGATTTACTTTCTTTGTTCCTTGAAACCTGAAATACATCCTTGCCTTGTATGGGCCTTCGCGCCAAAAGTATGACTGACATCACCTTTATACTGCCCCCTTCTCCTTCACTATATAAGAAGGAGCTGTAGTCAAATAAAGTTGCCTTTGAGCAGTGAGATATTGCCTTAGGTCTTTATTATTAACCTCTCTCAGATTTTTACAGGTGTGGTTGTTCTTCTACCCAGCAAAATAGGAGTGCGGTTGTCTGAGAAGCCTTCCCAGCTAATTCCTGCTGGCCGGGCCCCCCTGGGGGGCTTCAGGACCCCGCATGTGAACATATTAAAACCACACCCATTAAGTAATGAAAGCTTACCATGGTTACCATGGCAACTCATAAAGGTGGTCAAATTGGTCAGCACCTCAGACCTAATGAATTGCCACCCACTTGATGAGGTGTATGGAAGGGGTTGGGAAAGAAAGAAAGCCTGAATCCATAAACAGAAGCTAAACAAAGAGAGGAGGGTCTTTTCGACTTTCTACCTTCCTTAAAAAAAGACTTATCACTTTAGTTGTGTGTCAGTTTCCTTTAATTACCATTTTTCCCATTTTATAATAAAGGCTTACTTTAATTACTTTGGTGTTCACCATGATTGGGTGGCTGATATATCTAAGACAAATGCCTGATGCTTCATCAGAATCAGTGTGGTTCTGTTCATGTAAATATTCAAAGCAAATTTCGTACCAGAATCATGAAGAAAAATTAGGTGGGATTACTTTTAGTCTCTCCAACTAATGCCATTTACAATGCACACATTCCTTAATGCCTCATCATTAAACATCATTTAAACAACTTTCAAAATTCGAAGTTAGAAAAATGATTGGCAACAAACTATCCTTTGTATTCATGTTAGGAATTCTGCAATATAGAGTCTAGAGAAATTTAAAATTAAAGTCAAAGTCTAAAAAGCATAGGAGCAATCATAACCTTTCAATAAGACAATCCTGACATAGGGATTGGCTAAGCATTATCTATGAGAACTAGATCAGATAACCTGCACTTCCCAGTCTACATCTGTAAATCCATTAAAATATTATTGTTTTTTCACAATAGAAAGAATTTTCTTTAGGTCTAGAATAGCATGACAAAATTCTCTGAAAGTTAGTTTTAAATATTTTAAAAATAGATCCTATATGTAAAAAAAAAAAAAAAGGTAAAAATTGGCCCAGAATAAAAGAAAACTGTATGTTTTTCTAGTTATAAGGGCAGAATGACTAAAAATATTGAATAAACTTGGTATTCTTAGTCACTTTGCCGAAAGTGTCATACAGTAAAATATTTCAAAAATGTGGTAGATGTCAATCAAAGAATAAGCTTGCACATACCAAATTATTTTATATAGGTCTATTTCCTGAAATTTGTAATCTGGCAAAGCATATTCTCTGCCAGTGGGTTAGAAAGAAA
Organism: Suncus etruscus; assembly: GCF_024139225.1. Lineage (NCBI taxonomy): Eukaryota > Metazoa > Chordata > Mammalia > Eulipotyphla > Soricidae > Suncus > Suncus etruscus. The sequence continues at coordinate 21,586,118 of NC_064848.1, read as the reverse complement.
AAATAATTTTTTTTTTTTGGTTTTTGGTTTTTGGGCTACACCCGGCATTGCTCAGGGGTTACTCCTGGCTGTCTGCTCAGAAATAGCTCCTGGAAGGCACGGGGGAACATATGGGATACCGGGATTCGAACCAGCCACCTTTGGTCCTGGATTGGCTGCTTGCAAGGCAAACGCCGCTGTGCTATCTCTCCGGGCCCAGGAAAAATAATTTCTCAGAAATCTGCGTTATGAATAAAAAATAAAACTTCATAAATTTTTTATTAATATTTCTACAGTGCGCTAAGTAAAAATGCCATAGGTTCACATTACTATTATGCTTCAAATTGATAACCAACAGTCATTTTCATACAAGTGAAAAGAAATGAGGAATAGCAGATTATTAAAACAAGTCCTCCCAATCAAAAGGATATTGAGAGGAGGGGGAAAAGTTGCAGTCTTGAATGTCTTCCATCCTCGAATTCTATACAACCATTGGTAGCTCTCCTAATTTAAGTTCATCAGTTCCACATATTACTTTATCTAATTGTCAATATGATGTGAATTTATAATGTCAAATCATTCTCCTCATATACTTATAATAATTTTTATCTTTTTCTGGTTCCACTGCCACCTTCAAACAATTCCCTGATGCCAACTATCTTCTACTGCCTCTCCCTATACCCACTTTGTTTCTTTTTCACTTTTTAATTTTTAACGTGTCCTATCTATCCCACTGTACATTACTAAACATGGAGCTTCAACAACTAGCTTTAGTCTCAGTTGATGAGTGACTCTATCCTGGTTCTACTCAGTAAATGCCAATTGATCCATGACAGGTGAGGCCAAGTCCCTTATACACAGTTTATGTTTTCTGGAATTGTCTATAGCTCTAGAGTTTACAAATTCCTGTTTTCTATCATAAAAAACCTGAATGAATTCAGATGTGTCCAATCACATTTAAAAAGTTCATCGGAGTCACTGGTAATCTCTTTCCAGTCTATATTTTCAAAATCGTGCTGGGGCTAGTGCCCCTGCGCGCACAAGATACAATAATAGTACTCACTATCATTGAATTATGTTTTTATGTATGCAGAATGTCCATTTAGTACTCTGCCCTTTTGCACACCCCTACAAAAGATCATCTTTCTCTTTAGCTTCCTTAACCCCTATCATCATTACTCCTCATTTACCCTTTCTTTTTTTTTTTTGTTTTTTTGTTTTTTTGTTTTTTTTGGGGGGGGGCACACCCGGCTTTGCTCAGGGGTTACTCCTGGCTGTCTGCTCAGAAATAGCTCCTGGCAGGCACGGGGGACCATATGGGACGCCGGGATTTGAACCAACCACCTTTGGTCCTGGATCGGCTGCTTGCAAGGCAAACACCGCTGTGCTATCTCTCCGGGCCCTCATTTACCCTTTCTAACTTAAGTACTGTAGAGTCCTAAGTCACAGATCAAAGTGGTGCCCTGGAGTTAACACCCACCCAACTATTCCAAAAGGCATAAAAAGGACACGTATGTCTTTTCAACATTTTATGGGTGTTTTCTTTGATGGTGATAATTTTTGCTGAATATTTTCTTATACAGTGATGATTTCCCCCCCCCCTTTTTTTATCTTCTCTTTGTGAACTGCTCAATATGGAATTTGATGTGAAAGAATCACTCAGTTTAATGCTTATGTTTGAACCAAGTCATGGGTATTGTTGGACGCGTTCTTAAGCCCCCATATACTCTGATAATGCCATGTGGCTTTATTTCTTGTTTGCTTAGGCACACTAAAACGGGAAAATACTATACATACCAATAAGTTCTTATCTAATAGAGATGGGAACACACAAATCTTGTAGTGCAATGGGACCTTACACCCTGAACATTGACATAAAGTCCTGGCACAGGCCTTAGAAGAATGGGCATTCTCCATTCACCCCTGATCTAGAGAAGACATCTACAAAACATCCAAGGTTATCTTTAACAACACCTGGAGGCAATTCTCTACCAGGGAAGACCCTACAGCTGCTCTGACATCATCTACTCAAAAGAGACTTCCCTTAACACTGAGAAGTCTTAACAAGAACAATGACCTGCTTACTGAACAGGGCTGCTGTATTGCCCCTTAATTGTGAGGTGAAACTAGAGGATACTCCACACCAGCCTGACTTCAATGTAGAATGTGCAGATTCCAGGATCTTTAATACAGAAACCTGATGCCAACAATAGGACTACGTGAAAAATAAAACTGTATTGGCATTACAGACAATGACTTGGATTGAATAAACTAGTTTGCCTGGAGCCTAGAGTTGGTCTTATGCCAGGAAACTTCAGAGGTAGTTGTCTCCTTGTATTTAGACCAAGGCTATTCCATTCTATGACCCCCATATTTTGGTGGGCCTATGCAAACAATATTTGCCACTCTAACACCGTTTTTACTGTGCCCTTTTGATTAACTCTTAAAAAAAAACCTCTTAAACTTTTGATGTTAACTTAAACTAATATGTATGTGCATGAATATATAAAAATACTATGCCTTCAAAGTTAAGGAGTCACATAAATCTTATGGCTTTAGGTTGCTTTGTGTACTGCTAAGAAATGTTATAATGTACTACAATCTGGGGACTTGTGGACAAAGTAATTGTACATGGGTTCTGCCTTATTTTTCTTAATGTTTTTTTTTGACAGCAAGTCAAAAAAAGTCAGCAAGGGGACTTCTTCTGAGAACTCTGTTTATGGGCGATTGTTCTTTCACTGTAACTTTACCTTGTCCTGGGGCCGGGCGGTGGCGCTCGAGGTAAGGTGCCTGCCTTACCTGCGCTAGCCTAGGAGACGGACCGCGGTTCGATCCCCGGCATCCCATATGGTCCCCCAAGCCAGGAGCGACTTCTGAGCGCATAGCCAGGAGTAACCCCTGAGCGTCACCGGGTGTGGCCCAAAAACCAAAAAAAAAAAAAAAAAAAAAAAAAAAACTTTACCTTGTCCTCTTTGCATCATTGTTCTCATAATTAAAAATGAAAAATTAAAAAAAATAAAAAGTTCATCGGTGATTAGGTTTCAGTTTGGATTAAGAGGAACCATGAGGGCAGGGGAAAGGTATTGCTCTCATAGACCTTGAACAATCAATATAACGTTAGCAAGCAAGTTTCTTCTGGTATAGCACTAACTATACCAATCCCTATTAAAGTTTTCCTTATTTTTAAATGAAAGAGTATCTTCCCTATTGCACTATTCTAATCCAACACTATTCAATGTCAAAGCAATAAAAAATAATGAACCCTCCTATTCCTGCCTCTTTTCTCAAATTCTGTGCGAGTATTGAAGTGCTAAAGGGAAGTACACAATAGAAACACTAGAGCTATGAGATTTGGGATGGCTATAATGCAAAATCAAACAATGTCAAACAGATGAAACAGTACACAAACAGAGTACTTCAAATCAGACACTCCAAGTCCATACTTCCAGAAGAGAAAGAACAATCCTGATCTTTATATGACTTAATATTTCTGGAGTTTGAAGAACTTAAAACATTATACAGACATATATACATGTGTGAGTATCCCCTCCCCCAACTTCTTATTTATCCCACCTGAAATGATCAGAACTTCCCACACCTGGAATGGGTAGGTAAAGGAGGCTGACTTGTGGGGAGAAAGGGATTAAGAAGTAGAGTTAGCGAGAGAAGTGTGGCAGAAGTGAGAATCAACTGTGAGATTCAACAGAGAGATTCAGCATCAGATTCAGCACCAGAATTGACAATCAGCAAAGAAGCATCAGCAGTAGCATCAGCAAAGGGAGTTAGTCAGCAAGGAAGCCTGGAAAAGCAGCTGAAAGGAAGAAAGGCAGAGAGCGAGAGAAGAAGCAGAGAAGTGGCTCCTTGGAAAAGGCTAGCATAGAAGCCATTTGAGGAAATGTACATGATGGTTAGGACCATGAAATAAAGCTGGCTGACTCCTGGAACTTCATCTGACTGCTTTGTGAATTTCTTTGCATCACCCTTCAGACCTGCCAGGCTGTAGGGGCGGCAGGAGCCGGGCCCAGCCAGCCGAGAAAGGTCTCATCATCCCATACCAATTCTAGGACTCTTTAATTTATATTAAAACATACATGTACATAAATACATTAAATATACATATACATAAATACACATAAATACATAGAACCTCATTAAACAAACAGGTTTGCTTACCAGAGTATCATCACTTCTGGCAACACTCATGTTACTTCTTGATAAAAATGACCTGGACAGTCTTTGGCACAATGATATCAGGCGAACAGATTGCTTTTTTTTAAGAAAGTGGAAGAAATATATAGACACAGAATTAGTAAAAATCCCAAATTCTTTGAGGTAATACTCACTAATATACTGAGTGGTAGGTGATGCCATTAATTACATAATTAATTATTCTAAAGATAGATATTACATATCAAAACAACAGAATAGAGATTCTCTTTCTGCATTTCATGATTATAGATCTATAATCTTTCTCCATCAATACTTCTTTTTCAACTCTTTGAGGGATTAAAATCTTGTAGAAACTCCAAGAATGAATACCCCTCAGAGAATCAAGGAAGGTAGAGATTTTGCTTTGTATCTACTAGTAGATAAGGTGACTACAAAAATCCATAGAATTGTTGAAAGTGAGCAAGAAAAGAACTCAGCCTACAGAACAAACACCTCTGCATTTAATTTTAATGGCAAAGGCAGAGGCAAAATTGTGTATTTAATATGTGTGGGGTTTGTGAGTATTGTGTGTGAGATAGAGATAGAGAAAATATTGGGGGCCAGAGAGATAGCATGGAGGTAAGGCGTTTGCCTTTCATGCAGGAGGTCATTGGTTCAAATCCCGGCACCCCATATGGTCCCCCGTGCCTGCCAGGAGCAATTTCTGAGCCTGGAGCCAGGAATAACCCCTGAGCACTGCCGGGTGTGACCCAAAAAAAAAAACAAAAAAAAAAAAAAAAGAGATAGAGAAAATATTATATTGTTCCACATTGAAAGCTTATTCTGCAGATTTCTTTTAGAGAGTGCTAAATCTTAAGTAACCAAGTGCTATAGTCCTCTTCATTTCAGTCCTGGAAGAACAAACTTGATTGGTGTAAAAATAAAGTGAATTTCTTTCCTGGTGCTTAAGAGATAGGGTAGGTACAAACTTTCTTTGTTTGGTATAACTGTTCTGCATAGGATGCTAATCTGCCATATTTTTAAACCCTTAACCTTTATTGAAAGCTGTAATGTCCTTTAGAGCCATGCAATGATCTGCCACACTGAAAAAACATGAGACCAGAAAGTGTTTGTGAACCCAACTCCATCCCAACTATCAGAACAAGTGTGAATTTAGAGAACCATTTATGTTAGTTCTGCTGTAAACATAGGACTAAACTGCTCACCACAAAGAAACAATTATTTTAAATGTGACTTATAATTAAAAATACTTCACTATAATTCTATTGTGATTAAATTTTTTCATTGAGTGGTTCTAATTTTAAAATAAACCAAGTTACATTTGGACAGCATGAATTAGTTGTGCTGAAATATTATTTTTGCTTCTCTTTGAAAATAGTTTAACAGTGCACACAACATGTTAAAATTTTTCTTTAAAGAATGCACTTTTGTATTGCCAAAATCAGAAGAAATGTATGCTTTCCAAAGGGAAAGCCACAGAAAAATTAGTAGCAGTCAATCTCTCCATATCACAAGTCTTACTTTCCATTTCTTTCGGGCTGCAAACTTTTTAAATTTCTCCATGTTAACTGCTGATGCTTTTCTACTAAGTACTTGTTGGGTGTCTTTAGGCTGAAATAAAAAGAAAAAAGAGAAAAGAGCTTTCAAATTACAGAAAAGGTCTACTTTTTGAAACATATTATTTGGGGTGCTTATATATTCACCTTGCTAAAATAACAAAACATTCCAACAATATGGAAAAATCTATGAACTTAGTTCCTGGAGGTTAATTCCTGCAGCCAAAGATTGGTATATTCAATAAAGACTATGGATCTTAGGGAAATAGTGAAAAGTTGAGTGTAGACTCAATGTGAGTTATATTTTACATTGAAAGTTTTAGAATAGCTAAGTCCATAGTGAGGCATTTAAACAAGTAATTTAGAGCTAGGATATATCTCAGGTCAACACATTTGATTTAAGAGCATTAGAATTACTTCTACTATATTTTGGGGGGGCATTTTGTCTACAGGTATCACAAAAAGATATTACTGCCTTTTTAGCAATGCTGAGGCTACTACTGGTAACTCACACACCAAGTTCTTCAGTTTGCTCCAAGGAACACACAGTCAATGAGTTCTTTAGCGAACTTAAAGACACTCAGCAAAGTAGCAAGGAAGATCCAAAGGCAACATAGAGAGGAGAAGGTAACCCACATAATTGAATTAGAGGATGTGAGGGAGAGGAGCTGGGCTACTTAGTGAAGTTTAACAGATATTGTTGTAATGAGTGTGGTGTTGGAATTATGTCCAGGAGAAACCGTTATTAATGATAGTAGTATTTTTAACCAAAAATTAAGAAATAAAGTTTTTTTTTTAAAGTTCTTCAGTTTCCATAAACTTAGTCATTGGAAGCTAACTCCTATAGCCAAGACATTTGTGTGGTGCAATTATTTCAATTATAATCCTAATGCTATTTTTATGAGTAGTTTCCTATAGCTGTTATATTTCTTTGTCCTTTCTGCCCTATCTGAAGCCAGTACTTAGGCTCAAGTGCTGATAGGGATCAGATAGGTAATATAAAGGTATAATATGTAACGGGCCAGCTGCAGGTTCTGGCAGTTTTTGACCAACTTTCCAATGGATTTAGACAACGAGAACTGTGTTAACAGAGCCTCAGGTTTTTTTTCAAGAGAAATTGGAACTATATATTTGATTTGATATAAAGAAATAGTGGAAATTCCATTTTTTTTATTGTCATTTCTGGTTTCACCTGTGGAATGCTGCCCAATCAATTTAGTTGAAGCTGACCTTAGCTTCTGGTTAACAATCCAGATTGATAATAATCTACTGCTCTCTATATGTACTGTCATTATTATACTCCTACCAGTTAATTGTCTTAAAATATAGCACAATTAGCAACCACAATACTTCAGATATGACATATGGTTAGAAACCATATCAAACAGGACAAATAAGTTCTGGAATACTGTACATTACCCAAATCAATCACAATATGAAAATTACCTTAATCCATGGATGCTGTAAACTATCTTGAATTGTCATCCTCTTCCTTTGGGGGAGGCAGAGAAAGAAAAAAGATGCTGTGACCATAAAAGTAGGCATTATTGCTGTTCCAGAAGGCTTACCAAGCAGATACTCTGGAAAATGTGATGTGGGGCCAACTTTACAGAAGATCTACACATAAACTCCTGTGGTTCTTTCACTGTGCCTGCAGAGGCTGATGGAGCATGTCAAAGTGCCCTAATGCCCCTTTTTTTTCTTTTTCTGTAATTGGAAGCTAACTCCTATAGCCAAGACATTTGTGTGGTGCAATTATTTCAATTATAATCCTAATGCTATTTTTATGAGTTGTTTCCTATAGCTGTCATATTTCTTTGTCCTTTCTGCCCTATCTGAAGCCAGTACTTAGGCTCAAGTGCTGATAGGAATAAATTATTTATTTAATAAATTATTATAGAGGTAAATGGGTTTATATCATTTGTTTCAGGTGCACTGTCATAACTGGGAATCAATATACTTTTAGAAAATCATTCTTCAATCTTCAAATACCTTCAGACTGACACCTTGTTCTACACATCTGTCCATATTTAGGAGTTTCAACCAAATTGAACAGTTACATACCAATGGTATCAACCTTTCTACTCTTGCAGACATGCACTGACTGCTATATGGAACATTGACTGATGGACATTGTTGTTACAGGCAGCAGAGATTTATAAACTTTTTCCATTCTTGAACCCAAGACACAGGGTAGAGATATAAAATAGGTATACAAGTCAAATATTTATTGATGCTAAAGCATAAAGAATTTTATTTTAAAAATAAAAGAAACTATGGTCATCATGATAACCACAAAATATTGATCATGCTCACCTATCCTCCATCAAATCAATTTTTATTGGATTATCATTGTGTACAATAGTAAAGATACACTGGTACTGTTGTTATACCAATGACTGCATTTTATGAGTTTCATTAATGTGTAAAGAAACACAGGACAGGTAACCCTCTCTATTTGAGGTCATGACTGAGCATCTTTTCAGTAAAGATGTGCACTTACTTCGGATCCTTGACAAGGAGTCTTCTTATGAAATCTTTGGCTAGGGCACTGGTATTACTGAAGTATTCTTCCTCAAATTCATAGCTGACAGCAGATACATTTGCTAATGTTTCTTGCTTACTGTCTCCAAGAAATGGGGAGGCCCCACTTAAACTGTTAATAAAGGGGATGGGTACACAAAATATGAATAACCACTTCACATGTCATTTTCTTCCCTATAATATCTGACAAGGGAAGAGGAAAGAGGTAAGATCTTAAAATCTGGTACTTAGACATTCACTTTAGAAATAAATTACAGTTAAGGAGGGAGGTTTCCCAAAATAGTCAAGAGACCCAGGGTCACTCCTGGCATATCTGTGGGTGAACTGAGTCCATAGTTCATGAGAGGGTGGGAGGAAACAGTATTGGTTGGGCTCAGCAATGGAGAACCTCTGCAGGGCCTCTGGTGCTACACTCATTAATGCTTTTGGGGGACAATAATGTGGTGGTTGGGATCAAACTAGGGCTAGCTACATGAAAGACATGTTTAACCTTGTACTATATCTTCACCCCAGAAAGCAAGTACATTTTAGTGGGTATTGAATTATAGACAAAAGCTATAGCTTAATATAAGGGACGCACACAAAATTAATTGGCAGGCCCACAGGGACTAATCACAATGCTGGAAGTTCTGCTATTTGAACCAGGAAGCTAATCTGTCTGAGAGCTCAAGTGCCTCAATCAACTTCCAGCTGCCTCACAGGTTTATGTGAGCAACATAGAAAAGAGTTCAATCCCTGGGGAGCACAGAAATTTAAAATGAATGAGTACCACAGTCAGGATATACAATCTCTGGTGAGCAGATAGGGAGCACCATAGCCAAGTAAGCACCATACAACCATAACTTGTCTGTCTCATTCAAGAGTGTGGTTCCTGAAAAGCATGTGTGTAAGTACTATAGATAAAGGAATGCAAACCTCAGTGAGCACTGGGGCCAAGTGTGAAAAAACCCTAGTCAGTTCTGTAACAACCAAAGGGAAGTGGAAGGGCAGAGAAAAATTAGTGAAATGGAAGCTTAAAAAATAAAAAGTTAATATGGGATAGTATCTAATAGCTTACTGACTTCTTAGTAGTGGATAGTCACATTTCTTTTAGAGCCAATGCAATGGTTCTGATGACATATTTCAAATTATGTAAAATATATAATGAGTATAAGCTAAATGTTGGGGGTTTAAAGTTAATATGTTTATATAAAAACATGCAAACTCTAAGGCCAGGGAATTAGTTCAGGGATTTGGTGCTTGCCTTACATGCAGCCAACTCCTTTTTTGATAGCATTGCACATGGTGCCTGGAACTACTAGGAGTGACCCCTGAGAGCAAACCTTGACCACCTATTTCATTGTCTGATGAGATACAAAGCCACCCTCATCATCCCTGAAAATAGGCGTGCTGTCTAAAGAGAAAAATGTGTTACACCGGTTAATAAATTTAATGGTTTCAAGGCAAGAGGCAAAGAATACAAGGAGTGAATTTGGGTACTTACAGAATATAGGTTATTACCCCGATACTCCTAGACACAAAAATAAAGTTGAAAAGAAATGTCAGAAAGTAACAAAGTAAACAGTAAGATAACAACATCAGGGACATGTTCATTTTCCTTACCACATATCTGCCTCAAGACCAAGAGGTTCATAGTTGACTATCTCAGGAGCTAAGGAGAAACAAATTACATATTTAGTTTTAGAAAAGAAGTGAACCAAAAGACACCTGTTTCATAAATAAACCAGAAATATGTCTTAGTGACATATTTCTACCAAGAGTAAGGAAAAATTGCCAGCATAATATTTAAAAGAAAGAGATGATCTCAAAGCAAATAAACTCACCAACAAATTCTGGCGTTCCAAATATGTTTTTGAATTCATTGCCAAAATCGATTTTATGAGCCAACCCAAAATCGATGATCTTGATCCGAGGTTTAGGGGCATTTCTATCCAAAAGCATTATGTTTTCAGGCTTAAAAAAAAGAATGCACAATATTTGTAGAAATATTGCAATAAAATAATGTTCATCAACAAATAAGTGAATAAGCAATGTAAAATACATATGGATAGTATCTTATTTTTTTTAATTTTTAAAAAGTTTTTTGTTTTTGTTTTTGGGCCAGACCCAGTGACGCTCAGGGGTTACTCCTGGGTATGAGTTCAGAAGTCGCTCCTGGCTTGGGGGACTGTATGGGTCGCCGGGGAATCGGTCCGTCCTAGGCTAGCGCTGGCAAGGCAGACACCTTACCTCTAGTGCCACCACACAGGACCCAATAATATCTTTTTTTTTTTTTTTTTGGTTTTTGGGCCATACCCTGTGACGCTCAGGGGTTACTCCTGGCTATGCGCTCAGAAGTTGCTCCTGGCTTCTTGGGGGACCATATGGGACGCCGGGGGATCGAACCGCGGTCCGTCCTAGGCTAGCGCAGGCAAGGCAGGCACCTTACCTCCAGCGCCACCGCCCGGCCCCATTAATATCTTATTTAGTTTTAGTATAGCAGTACAATTCTGACATGCTACAAAATGAATGAAAATGAAAATTTTATGCTAGGTGAAATAAAATAGATATAGAAAGATAAATATCACATGATTCCACTTAAGTAAAGTAGCAAAAACAGTCAAATTCACATGGACAGAAATTTAAAAGGTAGCTATTTGGGATTGTGGGGAGGGAGTATTTAAAAATTCATACATAGTTTCAGTTTGAGAATATCAGTAAGTTTCAGAAATGGTGTGGTGGTTGAACAAAAATATAAATTGACTTAATGCAAACTGTACACTTAAAAAGATAAAATAGTGGGACTAAAGCAATAACACAGTGGGTAAAAATTTGTCTTGCATACAGTCAATCCCCCGCATCCCATCTGGTCCTTGGAGCCTGCCAGGAATGATTCCTGAGAGCAGAGTCAGGAGTAATTCCTGAGCATTGTCAGGTATGGCCCCAAAATCTAAATAAGTAAACAAACAAATAAACGAAAGATAAATAGTAATCCTTACAGTATGTTCACCATAATAATAATTTCTAAAAGCAATTAAATGCTATACTAAGGGTTAGATGGCAGAATAGTTTTTCCTTTTTCCTGGGGGCGGGGGGGGGGGGAGAGACTGAAAATACAAAAAATAGAAATACCCATAGCACCATCAGGCATGGCTACGAAGACCCGTGAGTACCATTCTGGTCCCTTGAAGCATGGGGCCCAAGCAGTGCAGCATCTTCTGGCCCCAGCATTGGTTGACCAAGTCTAGTGGGGAGTGTATCTGGACCCTAAACACTGCCCAAGGGGCTTATGTGAAAGGCATGTCAGTCAGTTAATACTTGGAAAAAGAATGGGGACACAACAAATGGAGGGAGGAAGCTGATACAAGATTAACATTTAAGTTAACAAGTTAAGTCAAGATGAGGTATCTGGAGATGGAACTCTATCTCCATCTACAATGGCTCAAAACTTCTGTGCACCTTTACCATTTCTGGCTCCCAGGCCAGAAACTAGATGTCAAATACTGAAGGTGTTTATATCAGTAATCTTTGGGGAGTTTATTAGTGAGAGCGAGTGGGGTATAGGAGAGATCTTAAGTTTGTTTACACTAAAGATGGAGAAGATTTGAAGAGTCTTGTCTTTTTAAAGTCTTAACCAAGTTCCAATGACCTGAATCAATCACTTCACTGCTTTTGTAAAATCTCTCTGCCTTGAATGGTACCTTGAATCTCACATTGTCACTGCCTTTCATTCATATTTATGCCTTCTCTTCCCAATTACTACAGTACTGTGATACTTTGGAATATGGCCTATCTTTTTTTTTTTTTTTTTTGTCTCTTAGAATGCATTTTCCCAGTATGGCAAAGTCCCCAATTAGCTAGTCTCAGGGTTTGGTATGATACTAGTGACAGCATAAAACCCTTAAGCCTTTTCATAAAGAGATTAAGATACCTTCCACCTTACTGTTCCATAGCAGGGGGATAGAAACTGGGTAGCCAGTTTCAATAACAAGGCTATTATCATCAGACCACTGAAAGGAGCCCCCTTTATTAAAGGCCTAACAATGGTGAAGATCCTTTGATGTTTCCCTAGAAATCTTCAAATCTTAAAGCTGTATCTCACAAAAAGATTAGGAATCTTTGCAGTAGGATGCTTTATATCTAATTGAAAGAGAAGGCTTCAGCCCCCTTTGCTAGTGGCTAGTTACATTTTTGACTGTTCCTATCCTACCTGTTTAATATTCCTGTAAATTTCAAGATTTTTTCTGATAAAAATAGAAAGTTAACAATCCTCCCCACCCTCCCAAGATCACAAAACTGCTCAGAGCTTAGGCTCCTCACTGATGACTAAGACCAATGATCCAAAAGATTCAGACCAGCCTGACCATTCTGCAGGAATCCTGAATTCTTTCTTACATTCTTGCCTAGAGATTTTGTTTGGGCTCTTTGTGGTATATATATATATTTTAATCAACTGACACACAGGAAAAATATCTCTTTTATTTAGTACTTGGCTCTCTAAACTTTGATTATACTCAGCAGCATACCTTCAGATCAAAGTGGGCGATCTGAAGGGAGTGCAAGTAGTAAACACCATTAAGAATCTGTTTGAGAAATTCAGTGGCTTCCTCTTCAGTCAAAGATTCTTTTTCAGCTAAGAAGTCAAATAGCTCACCACCTGCAACTCTGAAAGACAAAAAAGAGGAAGTAGAGGTTATTGAGGAAGACTGTTTCATACTGATGCTGGTAAGAGCCCTAGGAAACATGTGGAGAGAGGCTGCAGCCTTGGAAAGGCAATCTACCTCTCTTCCTAGAAGGACTGAAAAAAAAAAAAAAAAAAAAAACCCAAAAAAAACCAAAAAAAAAACAACCTAGGACTGTGAACCTTGCTCAATGAAGAAAAACGAAGTTCTAGACATTACCCAGGCCATTGATGAAGGGTTGTTGACACTGGTGGTGGGAAGAGTGCTGACTCATTGTATAACTCAAATTCAACTAGGAAGGATTTTGTTGATCAAAATTGTTTTAATAATAATAAAAAAGAATAGAGAAAAGAAAGAAAAAAACCCAAGATAATTAAATATTCATGAAGTAATGGATCACATACTATGAAGAATTTCATTTATAAAAAAGTCAAAATAATTAAATTGCAATATCCAATGAAAAAATTTTTGTGAAGTATGATCTTATTATGAGCAGTATAGTCTCTTGAAGTTTCTTTTCTGCAGGGGATCCATTCTTCACTTGGTGATGTCTCCTTTTGGAATCTGTGTGGTGATTCATTTTCATAATCCTCAAAGATCTTAGTATTTGCCTCTCAAAACAATGTGTTCTACATGCCTTTGGACTATTCTATTTGGGGCTGAAAACATATTTTTGTGGCTTTAGATTTTAATAGATGTCTACTGCCCTCCATACCTGCAGCCAGATTTTATTATTTCACAACTGTTTTTCATTGCATTTGAGGGCTATTCCTTATGTAACACTGATGTTAAATTTTGCTGTTTTATATATTTCATTTTTTTCCTCCCAATTTTTCATTTGTCCTTTAATTTACCTTAAATGTTTGTTTTTGTTTTTATTTTGGTTATTGTGCTACCACAGATTATTTTACCCCTAATTTTTATAACTGGCCCTATGATTTATAAAAACTGTTAATTATGGTTTCATGTATACAATTTTCTAAAATCACACACACCAGTGTTATCTCCTGTTCTACTCTACTCTACTCTACTCTACTCTACTCTACTCTACTCTACTCTACTCTACTCTACTCTTCATGCTATTCACTCCCATCCCATTTCCTTAGCAAACTAAATACTTAGGTTTTGTTGCCTTTGGCCATACACCTAACTAATTTTCTTTATATTCCATATACAAAAGAGAGATCATTCTGTATTTGTCTCCTTCTAAAAGACTTCATTCAATTTTTATTGCAATCCATTAGGAAAAATTTGCACAATTCCATCTTATGGATTAGTGTGTGTGTGTGTGTGTTTCAACGCCTATAGTGGGGAAATTACCAGAAAAAGCACTGCAGACCTTTGGATTCCATTAGGAAAAATTTGCACAATTCCATCTTATGGATTAGTGTGTGTGTGTGTGTGTGTTGTGTGTGTGTGTGTGTGTGTATGTGTGTTTCAAAGCCTATAGTGGGGAAATTACCAGAAAAAGCACTGCAGACCTTTGGATTCCATTACCTATCACGATCACGTAAGGTTCCGGAAATCAGGTGTGTGCATCTTCCCTCTACTACTTTTAGTGGGACCATGCCAAAATAGAAAGTGGGCCAGTGTGTGATTTATACCATAGAAACAGACAAACATTACACATATTTTCTGATTTTCTTCTCCCTTTTTATCTTTTCTATTTACACATCTACCAGGATACCAATAAGTGGCATCTCACTTCAGTTCAGAAATGCTACTTTTAGATATGGACAATTCTATGAGACAATTCCTTCCTACATAGTCCAGACATTTAGCTCTGGTAACACAGGTTTGATTCAACCTTTTAGAATAGAGGTTAACATTATTTTTTGCAAGTGAATGAATTTGTGGACCATACTTTTTCTGAGGCAACTTTTAGACTCTGTTATTCTTATTTATTTTGTTTTATTTTTGTTTCTGGGCTGCACTAGTGAGTCTTAAGGATTATTCCTTGTACTGTACTTCAGAATCACTCCTGAAGTGATATGGCTCAGTGGGCCATATGGAATTCTAGGGATTGGATTTAGGTTAGCTGTGTGCAAGGCAAGCTCTACTATCTCTCTTGCCTCTAGATTCTGCTGCTCTTCATTCTCTTCAATCAATTAAAAGTATGGGCCTATATTAAAATCATACATTTGTATTCTTTAAATTTTGAATATCATTAAAAATGTAGATCAGGGCCCGGAGAGATAGCACAGCAGCGTTTGCCTTGCAAGCAGCCAATCCAGGACCAAAGGTGGCTGGTTCGAATCCCGGTATCCCATATGGTCCCCCGTGCCTGCCAGGAGCTATTTCTGAGCAGACAGCCAGGAGTAACCCCTGAGCAATGCCGGGTGTGGCCCAAAAACAAACAAACAAACAAACAAAACCCAAAAAAATGTAGATCAGGGCTAGAGTAATAGCATATGGGGAGGGTGTTTGCCTTGCATGCAACTGACCCAGGTTCAGTCCCCAATATTCCATACAGTCCCCATAACCCACTGATCCTCTGAGCCTGCCAGGAGTGATTCCTTAGCACAGAGCCAGGAGTACTAATAACAAAAACCACAACAAAAAAAAAGTAGATCATTATTGAACACTCTTTAAACTAGAACTGACTTGGGTCCACCAATTAATTAAAACTTAGTAATCCCTGATAAAAAATAGTACAAGTCACAAAACACAAGTTACAGTGTGTCTTACAAAGACTTCTTCCGGGGGAGGGAAAAAAACAAAGACTTCTTCCATTTCTAGACATGGTCCTCATATATAACTGACTCTCTTCAAATCTAGAATTCTGCTAGGGTTTCTCTTAAAGTTAATTCAAAGTAAAGGTGAAGTGACTTAGGTATATTGCTAGAATCTGATTTACTGAATGTAAATATAGAAGGCATAGGAACAATAGGCTCATTAATGGCAGAAAAAGATACAAAAATCTAGATTGAAGTTAGTAAGGCACACTGGTCAAAACGGGAGTTTCACAGAATCTAGGTTCTAAAAGCATCAGAACAAATCTGTTATGTGCTGGCTACAAGAATCCAGAAAAGCCATTTTACCAATCTAGGTTTCTGGAAGAATGAAGATAACAGCAAATAAAGATGACTACCCAGACAGAATTATAGTGCTCTTTTTCTTCACCTTTAACATGATAAGGTTGTTTGAAATAGAAAGGTGATATGCTGTCATTATTAGGATACTGATAATTTCCATGAAGTATCTAGGGCATCTGGCCTGTGAATCCAGCAGCTGTACTGTGGGGTGCAAAAACTTTTGTTTGTTGAAAGACGATTTCCAGAAGACCCACAGTATTTTTTTTTCCCTGAAAAAGAGTAGTAAGTCAAACAAATTAGAGGAACTCTATTTTATTTTATTTATAAGTTTTTGGACTTGACTGATAGTACAAGGGAGAGCATTTTGCTTTGCACACAACAAATCTGGGTTCAATTCTTGGCACCTCATATGTTCCCCCAAGTCTTATTAGGAAAGATTTCTGAGTCAGGAGTAAGCCCTGAGCACCACTGGATGTGGCCATCCCCCTATATTTTGTTGTTGTTGTTTTGGCCACATCCAGATGTACTCAAGGGTTACTCCTGACTCTGCACTCAGAAATCACTCTTGGCAGGCTTGGGGGATCATATAGGATGCCAGATATAGAACCCAGGTTGACTGCATGCAAGGCAAATGTTCAACCCCCTGTGCTATCACTCCAACTCCTAAATAATTTTTAATTTTTTAGGTAACATGGCTACAATGGCATTGTGATACAAAGTTGTGTGTTCATAACATTCTCCCACTCTCACTATTTTTCTTCTAGTCTGATCCTTAATCACTCATCCCTTACCTTCTCCCACCACCCCGCTCATCTGCACCAACTGCTTGATTTTGTAATCCAAGGCCAAGGGTTTATCACTGTTTAATACTGCATTTCATTGTTTGTCTTTCTAAATTCCATGCATGCACGAGATCATCTGACATTTATATTTCTTCCTCTGAATTACTTTGCTTAACACTGTCCTCCAATTCCAACCATGTTGCAGCAAACTACATGATTTCATCTTCTCATATAGCTACATTGTATATACGACACAGCTTCTTTATTTATTCCTTATTTATTGTTGTTTGTGAGTAGATGTCAAGAAATAAAATGGGTTATATGGGAGCTGGATTATGTGGGAGCTTTACTCTTCTCTTAGTTTTTGAAGCAATCTTCATGTTGCTTTCCATAGAGGCATTATCAGATGGCATTCCCACCAACGGTAATCAGGGTTTCTTTTTTACCACATCCTCCATCACTGGTCATTTCCAGTCTATTTTATATGCTCCATACACACTGATACAAAATATTTTAATATTCCTTTAATTTTCACTTCCACAATAAAAGATGATGAATACTTTTATATGCTACCTGACCATACCTATGATTTTTTGGGGGGAGGTTAAGTCAGAGGTCCTCAAATTTTTTAAACAGGGGGCCAGTTCACTGTCCTTCAGACTGTTGGAGGGCCAGATTATAGTAAAAACAAAAATTATGAACAAATATCTATGCACATTGCATATATCTTATTTAGAAGTGAAGAAACAAAATGGGAATAAATACAATATGTGGCCCGCGGGCCGTAGTTTGAAGACCCCTGGTTTAAGTGATCTGCAATTATAGTTCCACAACCTCAACTGATGATCAAATGATCTGCTGAGGCAGATTTTCAAACATGGGACTGCAGATCTTAGCTAGACATGGTGCTGCAACAAGCAAACAAACAAACAAACAAACAAACAAAAAAATCCCTACTTAACCTTATTTTGTTTTGTGAGGACAATTTTTTGGAAATAATAAAGCATTACAAAATTAGGAAACAAACCAAAGCCAGCTTTGTTTTTTCCCTTTCAGCGAGTAAAATCTACTTGCTCCATATATTAAATAATAGATTAAAATGTCTGAACTTTAATTATGCTATTATCTTTGAGTTGTGGTTTGTTAGCTTACTGGAAAAATAAAACAATGAAAATTTTAGGGGAATGGGGTTAGAAAGGCCTGCTGGCAGAGGTGACACATTTTGCCTATAGAATGTCTTCTGTAAGTGGGCCATCATCCCGACAATGAGTTAACAGATGTCACTATCATCCCACCCCCATCATGAGCACTTATTCATTTTCTATTCTTATTTGCATTTTTGTTTCCATACTAGATAAAAAAAATTTGATATAAAAAAAAATCATCCAGAAGAACTGTCTCCTTCCTGATAAGTTTTGGGAAGCTAAAGGAGTTGGAAATTCTGAGAGCAGTTAGCTTTAGGTATTCTTTTTTTTTTTTTTTTGGTTTTTGGGCCACACCCGGTGACGCTCAGGGGTTACTCCTGGCTATGCGCTCAGAAGTCGCTCCTGGCTTGGGGGACCATATGGGACGCCGGGGGATCGAACCGCGGTCCGTCTCCTAGGCTAGCGCAGGTAAGGCAGGCACCTTACCTCGAGCGCCACCGCCCGGCCCCAGCTTTAGGTATTCTTATCTGGGTTGGTGGCAAGAAGGACACTAGAAAGGCCAGTGGACTTCTGAGGTTTGCATCCCAGAAGGCAACAGCTAAGTCTATAAACTTGGCTATCATAAATACAATAATAGGTGAGCAGAAAGAATAATGGCTCAGTTTTGAATGGGATACAGAAGTACCTGACTGGACCTTGGAGCATAATAATTTCTGACCATGAATAGTCCATCTGCTTATTGCAGCACTACAAATGTTCATGTTCATTGTGCACTGGTATGGTGTGGCAACAAGAATATGCTATGAGCAATATGGTGGGGGAGTATGTGTTGATAGGGAGGGGCTGAGAACTAAACTAGTTCTATCTACCATGCAGATTTCTTAAACTAAAATACACATACAAAATAAGAGCTTCAACAACAATATTGATCACAACAAATGCCCAAACCTCTTTTTATTTTAATGATATCAATCCAAGATTTGGAGGCCCACAGAAATAACTGGGCCAATCAAAATCAGTAGAAATGGAAAAATTGAGATAATCAGACATCTTAGTCTGAATCAACATAAATGATGCTAGAATTAATAATAAAGTCAGGAATAGCCAGTCAAAAATGGAGATCAAATAAAAAATTTATATACTTAGATGAAAACTAAAGAAAGTATAACAAGGGAAGAACCAGGTCTTGCCAATCCCCATATTCTAGGCAAATTCATTCTCACTGACAATCCAGCCAAAAGAATTTAGATGAAAACTATGGATTGTTTTTAGTGACCTGGAAATTACAGAATAGAGTACCACTGGTTTTTCACACGATACCAACAATGAATCAAGACTCTGACCATTCTTTTTTTTTTTTTTTGTATTTTTTATTTATTTAAACATCTTGATTACAAATATGATTGTGATTAGGTTTCAGTCATGTAAAGAACACCCCCCTTCACCAGTGCAACATTCCCACCACCAATGTCCCAAATCTCCCTCCATCCCACCCCACCCCACCTGTACTCTAGACAGGCTTTCCAGTTCCCTCATTTATTCACATGGTTATGGTAGTTCTCAGTGTAGTTATTTCTATAACTGCACTCACCACTCTGTGGTGAGCTTCATGAAGTGAGCTGGGAGTTCCAGCCCTCCTCTCATTGTCTCTGAGGATTGTTGCAAAGATGACTTTTATTTTTCTTAAAACCTATAGATGAGTGAGACTATTCTGCATCTCTCTCTCTCTCTCTGACTTATTTCACTCAACATAATAGACTCCATGTACATCCATGTATAGAAAAATTTCATGACTTCATCTCTCCCGACAGCTGCATAATATTCCATTGTGTAAATGTACCACAGTTTCTTTAGCCATTTGTCAGGTGAAGGGCATCTTGGTTGTTTCCAGAGCCTGGCTATTGTGAATAGTGCTGCAATAAACATAGGTGTGAGGAAGGGGTTTTTATATTGTATTCTTGGTTCCTAGGGTATATTCCTAGGAGTGGGATAGCTGGATCGTATGGGAACTCAATTTCTAGTTTTTTAAGCATCTGACAAATGGGGGAAAACTACTCTTAAAATTAATTTATAACAAAATAAACTCATGGTAGTCCTACCTCTGCCTTTGAGGTAAAAAGAAACAAATCACTGATAGGAGCGAGTCAGGGGTTATGAGAAGCATGGAGGTGACCCTCAGGTAAAATTATTCAGATAAAAGGACTAAGCAAGGGCTCAAAGATAAATCATGAGATTTATTCTAAATCATGAGATTTAACCTGTGGGCAGAAGGAAGCCACTATAAACTGTTCATAAAGCTTTACTAAAATATGGGGCTGGAGCAATAGCATAGTGGGAGGGCACTTGCCTTGCATGTGTGTGACTCAGGTTTGATCCTGGCATCCGATATGGTCTCCAGTGCTTACCAGGTGTGATTTTTGAGTAAAAAGCCAGGAGT
Organism: Suncus etruscus; assembly: GCF_024139225.1. Classification (NCBI taxonomy): domain Eukaryota; kingdom Metazoa; phylum Chordata; class Mammalia; order Eulipotyphla; family Soricidae; genus Suncus; species Suncus etruscus. The sequence continues at coordinate 21,565,809 of NC_064848.1, read as the reverse complement.
AACCCACGAGATGTGGCTCAAAACCAAAACCACCAACAAACAAAAAACTTTACTGAAATTGACTGAGTTTACTGAAATGTGACTCAGGTTGCATAAAACTCATCTTTTTTGGGGGGGTTGGGGGGCACACCGGCAGTGCTAAGGGGTTACTCTTGAATCTGCACTAAGGAATTATTCCTGACTCTACACTTAGGAATCACTTCTAGTGCTTTTGGGGGAGCATGTGGGATACTGGGGATCAAAACTGGGTCAGTTGCATGCAGGGCAAGTGCCCTATCTATACTGTACTACCTTTCCATTCCCAACTTACCCTCTTAAGTATACAATTAAATGATATTTAATATAGTCAAGTGATAGTTCAACTATCATGACAATTTTAAAACAGTTCTACCTACCATCCCAAAAAGATACTTTCACTCAGGGGCTAGAGAGATAGCATGGAGGTAAGGCGTTTGCCTTTCATGCAGAAGGTCATTGGTTCAAATCCCGACATCCCATATGGTCCCCTGAGCCTGCCAGGAGCGATTTCTGAGCATGGAGCCAGGAATAATCACTAAGCACTGCCAGGTGTGACCCAAAAACCCAAAATAAATAAATAAATAAAAATAAAAAGATACTTTCACTCTTATTTAGCAAATTCCCCACTACCATCTAGCCTGTGAAAGGCAGCATTAATCTAATGTTTTGACAGATTTGCTTGTACTGGAAATTTCATATAAATTAAATAATGACATGTATCATTGAGACTAGCTTTTTACATGTTGTTTTAAAGGTTCATTCATATTGTTTTAATCCATACATCATAATGACATATGCATATAGATACATTTATAAAATTTATAAAAAGTTTACTTAGACTTGTCAGATTTCTTTATATACTCATAAGCTAATGTACATTTTATTTGTTTATAATTATATGTATATGCTCATAAATACTTGACCATAATATGTAAATAATATACCTCTGTATAGGCATTACTCCTGTTTCTCTTTGTATGTTGAAAAAACTAAGTTATAGTATTTTAAATAATGGAGGTATGCAAACCTGTGTTCATGGCTACACTTAGTACAATAGCCAAGATAAGGAAACAACCCAGAGCCACGTTACAAATGGAGAGATCAAGTAGTTATGGTATAAAATACTAGAATATACACAATGGAATACTATGCACCATTAAGAAAGAAAAAAATTGTGTAACTTGCAACATGAATGGAGCTAGAGGATATAGTAAATATAGTCAGTCATAAGGAAAGGGCTCAATATAGAATGATTTCTCTCAAAAGTGAGACTTAAAGGTATATAGCAAGTATCAACAAAGTGTCAAAGGTAATATAGTGGGAAAACTCATCCATATAACTGAGTTGGGGAATAGAAGAGAGGTGTTTGGGGATCTTAGGAGAGAAAGGAGTATACTGGTGATGGTGTGTTATAGGAATTATGTACATGAGAAACTATTATTAATAGCACTCTAAACTACTGAATCTCAATAAAAATTTAAATTGAAAAATTGTAGAAGCAATAACTCTACATAGCAAAATAGCAGCACAGTCCTTTATAGCAATAAAACTCCTGAAAGTTAACAAACTAAACTCTCCTCTCAAACAGTGGCCTGATAGATCAGAAAACAAAATCTATCCATTTTCTGCTTAAAGAAAACACATCTGAAATCTCAGGATAAACACAGGCTCAGAGTAAAAGAATGTAAAACATTTATACAAGCCAATGGAAAACTAAAAACAGCTGGAACAGCCAAACTTATATAAACCAAATTGTAATCAACCTAAAAATTAGAGACAAAAATGGACACTATTTATTAATAAAGGAAAAATTAGATCAAGAAGTATTAACTCTAATCAACAAATACACACCAAATATTAGGGAATGAAAGTTTTTAAGAGTGTTGTTCACAAACCAAGAGAAACACTTGGATGGAAATGTGATAGTTGGAGATTTCAACATATCACTCTCACTATTGAATAGATGCACTAGGCAGTATTTCAGTTAGGACAAAAGAGCTTTAAATGAAAAACTAAAAAAGTTGGGACTACTAGATTTATTCAGGGCCTTCCACAGCAAAGCTGAATATTTTCTCCTTTAGCGCACACAAAATATTCTACAGGTTAGATCACATTTAGGACATACATCTAACTTACATAAATAAGAATCACACTAAGCATCCTATCAGAACACAAACCATAGCAAAAGAAACAGACCATAAAAAGAAGATGTGGGAAAACTCCAACACTTGGAGACTGCATAAATGCTGCTTAATAATAGCTGGATCAAAGAAGAAATCAAGGAAGAAATAAAGGATTCCTTGAGACCAATGATAATGAAGAAACAAGGAACCAAAACTGTGAGACACAGTTTTAGCAGTAATTAGGGGGAAACTCATATCAAAATAGGCAAATATAAGAAAAGAAATCAAGATAAAATCAACAACTGAAATGAAAACCTTAAATGAACCCAAATACTAGGAGAAGAGAAGAAATAATAAAAACCAGAACAGAACTCAATGAAATAGAAACCAAGAAAACAACATAAAGCATCAGTAAAATCAGAAACCGATTCTTCAATAGCATAAATAAGGGGACTGGAGTGATAGCACAGTGAGAGGGCATTTGCCTTGTATGTGGCTAACTTGGGTTCAACCCCTGGCATCCCATATGATCCCCAAAACCAACCAGGATGATTTCTGGGTGCAGAGCCAGGAGTAATCCCTGAGCACCACTGGGTGTGGTCCAAAGGCCAATAAAATAAATAATTAAATAAATAAATACAAATCTTTTACAAGACTCACAAGGAAAAAGAGAAAGTGTTAAAAAAAATTTGGATTACGGGGCCGGGCGGTGGCGCTAGAGGTCAGGTGCCTGCCTTGCCTGCGCTAGCCTTGGATGGACCACAGTTCGATCCCCCGGTTTCCCATATGGTCCCCCAAGCCAGGAGTGACTTCTGAGCGCATAGCCAGGAGTAACCCCTGAGCGTCACCGGGTGTGGCCCAAAAACCAAAAAAAAAAAAAAAAATTTTGGATTAGAAATGAAAAATAAGGAGCTGGAGCAATAGTGCAGTGGTATGGCGTTTGTCTCGCATGTGCTAACTTAGAATGGACCTCGATTCGATCCCTGGCATCCCATGTAGTCTCCCATGCCAGGTGCTATTTCTGAACGCATAGCCAGGAGTGTCACCTGAGCATCACTGGGTGTGGCCCTAAAACAAACATACAAAACAAACAAACAGAAAAAAAAATGGAAAAGAACTTCCAGAAATCCAAGAGATCATGAGAGCTTACTACAAACAACCTTACTCAGTTGAACTAGAAAAAACTGATAGATTTCTAGAAACATACAAAAAAACATCCAAAAACTGAATAAGGAAGAAGTTGATGGCTTGAGTAATCCTACCAGGAGCAAAGAAATTGAAATAGTAACTAAGAATCTCCCAAAAATAAAAGTCCTGCCCAGATGGGTTTATTGATGAGTTTTATCAAACCTTCAGAGATTAATTGCCATTGTTCTTAAAACTCTTCCAAATATATTTTAAATAAAAGAATCCTCCCTACCATTTTCTACAATACTAAATTTACATTGATAACCCAAAGCTGACAGAAATAATACCAAAAAGAAAATTTCAGACCAATGTCCTTGATAAATACTGATGTAAAAATCCTCAACAAAATCTTAGCAAATGAATACAATGGTACATCAAACAAATCATACATCTCCATCAGGTACCGTATTCATTCGAGTATAACGTGCACCCATTTATAACGCACATCCCTAATTTTCAATAAAAATCAGTATAAAATTTTGTTTCACACCAAGCATTGAAATTGACAAAAAAACGTTGTTGAACACGTGCGGCCATGATAAAAATCATTTATTAACAACGTAAACTGGTATAAACACAATACCGGAATGAAATGATCAGTAACAATATTTATTTAAAATGCTTCAAAGTCAGGTTCATCATCAGATACACTAAAGAGTTGTTCCCATTCTTCTAGAGTTAATTTTTCATCAGTGTCCCAGTTGGCAGAAACATCTGTTTCTCCAGTTTCTTCGCTTTCTTCTGAGTCTGAATTCCACAGCAGGTCGTGTTCTGTGCTGTCCATTTTATTGCTGATGCCTGTCTTCCAAAAACTCTTGATGATCATTTCTTTTGGTCTGTCTTCCCATGATGTTTGAACCCAGGATGTCATGAGAGATAGGTCAGGTTTCTTAAGGTTTCTTTTTTTTCCCCTTAACCCTTGCGTACAGTGTGCAGCTGTAGCCCGGAAAAGGCGCAGAGCAAACTCACAATTCGCCTGCACCCTCACTGAACCGGCCGCTACTGACACCCCACCCCAGCCCTTGTTTATAATGTGGACTCAAACTGTGATTTCTTTTTTTGGTAGAGAAATTTGTGCATTATACTCGAATAAATATGGTAGGTTTCATCTGAGCAATTCAAGGATGATTCATTATATGCAAATAAATTAACACCGGACACTTAATAAAAGGAAATATAAATCAGAAATCAGATATATAACTGATATAAATCATAAACGATGCAAGGAAAGTTTTTGACAAGATTCAAACCCATTTATAATCAAAACTTTCATTAAAATAGGTGGAAGAAATCTGTCCCAATAGTAACAGCTATCTATAAGAAACCCATAGTCAATATTCTTTTTTTTTGTTTTGTTTTTTTGTTTTTGGGTCACACCCAGCAGTGCTCAGGGGTTACTCCTGGCTCTACACTCAGAAATCGCTCCTGGCAGGCACAGGGGACCATATGAGATGCTGGGATTTAAACAACCGTCCTGCATGCAAGGCAAATGCCCTACCTCCATGCTGTCTCTCTGGCCCTCAACATTATTATTAATATTGAAAAACTGAAATTATTCTTTTTTTTTTTTTTTTTTTTTGGTTTTTGGGCCACACCCGGTAACGCTCAGGGGTTACTCCTGGCTATGCGCTCAGAAGTTGCTCCTGGCTTGGGGGACCATATGGGACGCCGGGGGATCGAACCGTGGTCCGTCCAAGGCTAGCGCGGGCAAGGCAGGCACCTTACCTCTTGCACCACCGCCCGGCCCCTGAAATTATTCTTAATGTTGAAAAACTCCTCATTGAGATCAGGCACAAGGCAAGGATGCCCACTGTCTTCACTCTTATTTCACAGCACATTGTCTTAACTATAGCAATCAGGCAAGAGAAGAAAATCAAAAGAATCCAAATTGGAAAAGAAAAAAAATCAACTGATGTCTAAAGATTACATGATGAGTCTAAAAAATCTTAAAGAGTTTGCAAGAAGCTCCCAGAAATAAAAAATACATATAGCATAATGGTCAGCTACAAAGTCAATAAACAAAAATCGATTGCATTCCTTTATACAAATAATGACTCATAGGAGAAAAAGATCAAAGAGTCTATCCTGTATAAAATAATGTCCCAAAACAGTACCTAAGAAACAACTTAATAAAAGACATTAGACACCTATATCATGAAAACTTCAAAACATTTTAGAAAGTAATTTAAGAAAATATTAGATTATAAAAAAAATTCTATGCTCCTGAATTGAAAGAATCCTTATTATCAAAATTATCATCGTACCTAAACTACTACTATATAGATTCAATGCAATCTCTATCCAAATTCAGATGACATTCTTAAAGGGCTAAGTTTGTTATAAAGTTTGTGTGGAATCCTAAGAGAACCTGAATAGCCAAAATCATACTGAAAAATAAGAAATTGGGTGGCATTACTTTACCTAATTTGAACCATGGTGATCAAGACAGCATGGTACTGGCATAAAGACAGACTCTCTGACCAATGAATGGGTCAGATGAGAATATCCAATGACAACCTCCTAAATGTATGGTCATCAACTCATTTTTGACAAAGGAGCCGAGAATAAAAATGGAATAAAGTTAGCCTCTTCAAAAAATAAAAAATGGTATTGGGACAGTTGGATAACTTCTTATAAGAAATTAAAGCAAGCTCTCTATCTCACACCTCACACAAAGGTCAGCTTAAAGTAGATCACAGACTTTTTGAGATCTGACCTGAATCTATAAAATACATGGAGGAAAGCATACACCTAGACTGCAAAGGAGTCTTTTATGGTATGATGCCAACAGCAAAGGGTATAGAATCAAAACTAAACAAATGGAACTTCATCAAACTAAAAAAGTTTCCATATGGCCAAAGAAAAAGGGCCCAAACTAAAAGACAGTTGAGTGGAAGAAAGCATTTACAGTCAATACATCAGACAAAGGGTTGATATCCAGGTTATAGAAAGTACTCACAAAGATTAACCCCTGGGGCCGGCGAGGTGGCGCTAGAGGTAAGGCCTCTGCCTTGCAAGCGCTAGCCAAGGAAAGACCACGGTTTGGTTTGATCCCCTGGCGTCCCATTTGGTCCCCCCAACCAGGGGCAATTTCTGAGTGCTTAGCCAGGAGTAACACCTGAGTGTCAAATGGGTGTGGCCCAAAAACACCAAAAAAAAAAAAAAAAAAAGGAAAGAAAAAGAAAAAAGATTAACCCCCAAAAATTTTAAAAAAGGAAGAAGAATCTCTAAGAAATACCAACAGAGAGCCAACAGGCATATCAAAAACGCTCATCATCATTTATCATTAGGAAAATACAAATCAAGACAACAATGAGATATCATCTTATTATGCCAGTGAGGATGATACATATCAAAAATACTGGGAGAAATCTATGGATGTATTAAAAAAAAACTAACTCACATCCACTTCTGGTAGCAATTTTGCCTGGTCCAATTCCTATAAAAACAATATGTAGGATTCTCAGTAAACTCACAATCAAACTGCCATATGACTCAGCAGTTCTACTTTTGCTATGTATCCACAGGACAGAAAACCATTTATGCAAAATGACATGTGCACAACAATATTCATGGCAGTACTCAGTATAATAGCCATGGCTATGCAGTTATAAGGAAAGAATCATGCAGTTTATTGCACCGAGCATGTATTAGAGGGCATTGAAGTTTAAAAAAAAGTAAAAAAGAGGTAACAAAACTACCTGGTCTCACTTATGTTTGAAATCTAAAGAGACAAAGCAAGGAAAATGATAATAATTAACCATGATAAATCCTTGATTTTGGATTACAGAATTTATTAACAGTGAGGCAAGTGTTGGAGTAGATGGAAGATCAGGCTAGATATGTTATGAGGATGAGTAGTAGGGGAATGATCAGCATACTTTGGTCATGATGGAGGTTTGCAGAAACTTTGTATATTTATGTTAACTAAAAAATAGAGTTTACCACATTATATAATATAATTTAAACAGTTTTTAAGGGATCTTAACCATTCAGTGACAAATTTTGTATTCTCCCATTATAGAGTCCACTAGAGTCTGAGTGGGGCATGAACTGCAACTGTTCAATGTTAAAAGAACTAGAGAACTAAGTATAGTCCCTAAAACAACTCAAAAGATCACTAGTTTCCTCTAGATTCACATTCACCTTTCTCCATCAATTGTGCACTCGGTAAAGCTCCCCAAAAATTAATCAAGAAGTTAATTATAAAGTGCTGTTACCATAGGCTGTTGTTGCCTATCACAATTTTCTTTAATTTGTACCTTTGCCCTTATTAGTATCAATCTAATAATTGTTATTAAACTTTCTGTTATTGTTGCTGTTTGCTTCCTGATTGAACCCAAATATAGGACAAGTATGAAAAAAAGCCACACAGAAAATTTAGTTTAGTTTAGTTTAGTTTAGTTAGAGAAATAACTACATTTTGAACTGTCCTAATAATGAGAATGTATGAGGGAAATGGAGAGCCTGTTTAGAGTACAGGCGGGGGTCGGGTGGGGAGGAGGGAGACTTGGGACATTGGTGATGGGAATGTTGCACTGGTGATGGGTGGTATTCTTTACATGACTGAAACCCAAACACAATCATGTGTGTAATCAAGGTGTTTAAATAAAAAAAAAATGTTAAAAAACAAAACAAAACAAAAAAAAAAACCTGTTCTATAACAGTGCATTCATATAGTAGAACAATAATGCACATAGTTTCAATTGGTGTGAAAATGTTCCTATAGTTTTAAGAAACTTAATAAAATTATTGAAATAATGAAAAAAAAAAAAAAAAAGAAAATTTGTCCTAAGTCTGAATTACCACCTGGTAGCTCTTAGTCAAGAAAGTACCTGGGCTCTGGGGACAGAGAGGAAGCCAGGGTGCCGATAACATGTCACTGGATGATCTCCAAGATACAGAGAACAAACTGGGGCAGCAAGGGAAGTCTAGACTAAAGGGGAAATAAGAATGTCTGAAAATTTAGTGAAGTCATAATATTCAAGAGTTTTCTTCTGTTATATTCCCTTGAAATGTTGGTTAGAAAAGTGGTTGAACAAAACAGGAATAATGCAATCTGTGACACAGTTGGGACTTGCCAAGAGGAAGTGTGAAAAGTTCCCAGGGATTTGGACTACCTTAAAGTTTTGCAATAAAAAGGTTTTTGGTTCCCGGGGAGAAGTTAATAACAGCCCAGCACTGAAGATAAGATAGTCTCACAGTCAGCTGAGAGGAAACAATGTTATTCCAGTTAACCAAATTTTAGTGATCATAGAACTTTCTTTTTTTTTTTTTAATATATTTTTTATTTAAGTAACATGATTATAGTTGGGTTACAGTCACAAACAGAACACACCCCTTCACCAGTGTAACACTCCCCCTCCCCCCACAATGCCCCCTCCCCCCTTCCCATCCCCTGCCTGTATTCGAGACAGGCATTCTACTACAGTTATTTGTTTTTAAGTTCAGTAAATTGTTGTTTTTTTTTTCCCTAAAGGATAAGGGTTAAAAAAAATAGTAAAGATGTGACAGTGGCAATCGCCATTGTTTGCATAGGCCCAGAAAAATATGAGGAAAATGGAAAAAAATCCTTGGCTTGATTACAAGAAGGCCTCACCCCCAAGATTTATTGGCATAAGACCAACTCTGGGCTCCAGGCATACCAGTCTGTCCAACCCAAATCATTCTTCGTGGTCCCGGTGAAACTTTTTCACACTTTAGCTGTTGTTGGTATCAGGTTCCTATATTTAAAGATTCTGGATTCTATGCATTTCTTTCATCAAGTCAGGCTGATGTTTCAGCACACCATTAGATGCGGAGCGATCTGCCCTGCCAGCAGGCTGTTGCTGAGTCGTCTGGGTGTTGAGAGCACTCTTTGGAGTAAGTCAATGCCAGAGCAGTGGTAGGTCTTCCCTGGTAGAGGTTTGGATCCTGCTAATGTTATAGACAATTATGGTTGTTTCCATAGATGGTATCCATTGTTCAGGTGTGTATGGACAATGCCCATTTTTCTGAGGCCTAATCCAAATCATTATGCCAATGCTCAGGGTATATGGCCTAACTCATTACCAAATTTGTGTTCCCATCTCTATTAGATAAGAACTTGTTTGCATATGTATTATTTTCCCATTTCAATGTGCCTAGATCATAGAACTTTCTTAAATAAAGAAAGTATTTCTGTTGTTTTTACATGTGTGTAGGTGCCAGGTAATGAATGCAGAATATCACACATGTAAGACAAACATTTAACTTCTAGGCTTCAACCTAGCCCTTTCAATTACCTTTTATCTACAGACTATGTTTACAGATGATGGTACAGAGAACATCAAATCAAATACTAGAATTATAAATGTCACAAAACTACAGATCTCTGAGCTCACAGATAACATATATGGGTATCTTTAAGATTTCCACTGTCACAATATTTCTGACTGTCCGAAAATCAAATCTATTAAAGTGAATAAAGGCCACTAATAAATTACAGAAATGTATTTAAATTAAGTTGGCAATAAAAATAAATTATGGGAGAAGACATACAGACCAGGTCTTATTTCTCAAAAGAATGCCTGGATGTAAAATAGCTTATTTTATGTGATATTATATATATATATATTATGCAATATTAACGCTTTATGAAAGACTAAGTTTATTGCCAAGTACACTTCATTGTTTTTGCTTAACAGAAGAAACCTGAGAAACCAGATGCTAAACTGAAATTACCTTTGTGAATAAAAAACAAAGTTAAAAAAGTTAAAAGAGCTAGCTTGAACCCAGAGAAAAATGAAAGAGGGAGAGAGAGAGAGAGAAATAGGAAAAGCACAAAAAAAGCACTTTTTTAAAACAATATTTAAAAATTTTTTAAAAATAAACTCTTTAGGGGCCGGCGATGTGGCGCCTAGCCAAGGAAGGAGCGTGGTTCGATCCCCGGGCGTCCCATATGGTCCCCCCAAGCCAGGGGCAATTTCTGAGCGCTTAGCCAGGAGTAACCCCTGAGCATCAAACAGGTGTGGCGAGAAAAACCAAAAAAAAAAAAAAAAAAAAAAAAAAACCTCTTTAATTAAATCACTGAGATACATAGTGACAAAGTTGTTCATGACTGAGTTTCGGTCATATAATGTACAATACCTTTCATCAGTGCACTTTCCTCACCTTAAATATCCCTATTCCCCTTCCCCCCACATGGCTGCCTCTGTAATAGACATTTTTCTTCTGAGAGAGCACACTTAAGAAATATGAGTACTCAGATAAAAGAAATAGTATAGTACAGGGGTGACCAACACCGGCTCTCGGCCAAAATGAAAGCGGCTCTTTGCCTCTTACGTGTTTAATATGTTATTGTTAAAATTATATGCTTTTGTGTGAGTGTTTGTCTGTTTTGGCAGGTCACTGCGTGCTGTGGCTCTCTGACTCTCACAGTTTAAAATTTTGGCTCCTTGTGTCGAACTTGTTCGCCACTCCTGGTATAGTAGGTAGGGTGTTTTGCATGCAGTCAACATGGGTTTCATTACACCAATATTCCATATGGTCCCCAATCCCCATCAAGGGTGATCCATGAGGGCCCGGAGAGATAGCACAGCGGTGTTTGCCTTGCAAGCAGCCGATCCAGGACCAAAGGTGGTTGGTTCGAATCCCGGTGTCCCATATGCTCCCCCGTGCCTGCCAGGAGCTATTTCTGAGCAGACAGCCAGGAGTGACCCCTGAGCACCGCCGGGTGTGGCCCCAAAACCAAAAAAAAAAAAAAAAAGAGTGATCCATGAGTTCAAAGTCAGGAGTAAGCCCTGAACACTACTGGGCATGCCCTCTCTCCTAAAAAAAAAATAAAAGTGCAAATGAGTCAAACGGACAGTACAGCAGGGAGGGCACTTTCTTTGAATGCAGCTGCCCCAGTTGGATCTCTTGCACCACATGTAGTTCACTGAGCAAGAGTGAGTCCTCAAAACAGAGCAAAGAGTAAGCCCTGAGCACCACTGGATGTGGTGTAAACACCAAAGAGAAAAGGGGGGAGTTAATAAAAAAAAGGAAAAAAATACGAACATGTGTGGTGTCTTGCGATGGCCAGAAAGGGAGCAAAAATTGAAGCAGGAAGTTGGGGTGGAAACTGTAGGTGGCCCACATCAATATACTGCTCACTCCCAACATCACTGATGTCTATTGATGCAAAACTTTGCCACTTTTTAAATAATGAACCTGGGCTGGAGAGAGAGCACAATAGGTAGGGTGCTTGCTTTGCAAGCAGTGGACCTAGGTCCAATTCTTGGTATCCTGTATGATCCATGAGCCCACCAGAAGTGAGTCCAAAGTACAGACAAAAAAAACAAAAACAAAAACAAACCAAAAACAAAAAAAGCACTGAGTGCTGCTGGATGTGGCTCCAAAACAAACAAACAAACAAATGAATAAAATAAAATAGTTTGAAATCAGGACTTTAATTATACATTTACTTCTTGAAAGGCTTGCAAGTCTTGCTAAAACTACAGAAAATTTATCCACTTCTATCCACTGTGCAGATACACTATTAAAAGTATATCTTTTGTACTATTAAAAGTACATCTTGCAGCTTGACTATGAAAGTAAAAGATGACCAACCTAACAATGATCCTACATAAGACAATATAACATTGCACAAATGTCTGGCTATAACAAAGAGTTGTTAAACAAACAAACAAACAAACAAACTGAGAATTTGTGATCAACACTCTGAATTCTAGAAATTATTAACTTAGCCAAAATAAAAAAGCAGACTAAAATTTGTTGTTTCATAGTATACAGTGCTTTTCATAAGTAGAGTTTTCCTTTTTTTTTTATTTTAAATAAGTCCTGGGACCACTTGAACAATATGACATCCCTGTATTGTTTAGTTAAAATAGTTGAAACGTTGGCTTTTATGTTGCATGGTATTTTAACCAGCACAACAAAAACATTCTTGTCTTCAGAAATTAAAAATACCAGAATGAAGCATTGATCCTTTGCCTAGCACTTGGCCATAACCACAGTATATCATATTAAGCTTTCAATGATGGAAGACAATAGAAGTGATACTTAAGAAGTTACTCTGATTTAAGGATTTGCCTTAAGTAGCAAAACAAATAAATGGGAAAACCTCTGGATAAAGAACTCAAATTGACTCTGTGGAACAATCCAAGAAGGCAATACTTAATGATAAGTTTCCCATTTTTCCTTTATAAATTTTTTTTTTTTTTTTTTGGTTTTTGGGCCACACCCGGTAACGCTCAGGGGTTACTCCTGGCTATGCGCTCAGAAGTCGCTCCTGGCTTGGGGGACCATATGGGACGCCGGGGGATCGAACCGCGGTCCGTCTCCTAGGCTAGCGCAGGTAAGGCAGGCACCTTACCTCCAGCGCCACCGCCCGGCCCCAGCCTTTATAAATTTTAACATGGTAGCCCTTCAAGATGTTGATTCATAGCTGCTAACATGATTCTGATTAAGCACACAGTAATGGAGTGATGCCCACTCCTGACTCACGTCAGACTCAAAACAATTCACCCTCTATTTCTACTCTACTCAGTTTTCTTATAGGAAGGCAGTATTTGTTTTGCATTTGCATGACAAAATGACCATGCTCTGTTTTAGTCTGAGGAGCTTAAGGAAGTTTAGGTTAATATGTAGGTAGCAGGTTCCTAGTGTAGAAAGTATAGTTTGCTGGTCAACCAGTGCTTTTGAATAAGTTTGACAGAATGCTTTAACAAAATGCCTTATAATGCTAGAAAAAGTGTCTGTTCCAGAGGTCAAAACTGTCTCAATTCTGGAGATCAGTAGTCAAATGTCAAGCTGCTGGCAGTCTTGATTCCTTCTGAAGAGTCTAAGAAAGACCCCATACCCTACAGCTCTACTAGTATCTAAAGCATTATGAGTCCTTCTTCACCAAGAATTCTCTCACTGTCTCTTGCTGCACATGCCTTTATTCTAAGAATACTAGTCATATGGGATTAGGAATTCATTCCAGGAATGTCTACAATTTAACTAATTACTAAAGTGACAGCCCTATTTCAAAAAAGGTCAGAGGTATGAAACCTTTTTTGCTGTCTAGGGCCACTTATATAATTATAATGTTAATCTCAGGCCACACAATATAGCCAGACAAGTCACAGGCCAAGAGCAAGGCAAATGTCTTACCTGATGTACTATTTTGTTTTGTTTTATTTTGTTTTTGAGTCACACCTGGCAGTGCTCAGGGTTTACTCCTGGCTCTATGCTCAGAAATCGATCCTGGCAGACTCAGGGGACCATATGGGATGCGAGGATTCGAACCACCACCCTTCAGCAAGCAGGGCAAATGCCTTACCTCCATGCTATCTCACTGGCTATTTTTGTGTGTGTGTGTTTGTTTTTGCTCCAGTCTCATAGACTTGGAAAAATTTTTAAAGGACATTTTTTTAAATTTATAATTTTTTTAAAGATTCTTGACAACTCTTCCTTTATGCAGACATTAGGTACTGTACAAAGGACAGAATAAACATTTCTTCACCTCACCTTAGTCACTAGGGACTGGGTGAATGAAACAGCTGAAAATTGGTAATTTCAGGGTATTTTACAGGGAAGGATAAGCCTTGTGTTAGGAGGAAAAAACTTATACATAGAAAGACAAGAACAAGAATTGAGGGCTGGAGTCATAGTACAGCAGGTAAGGCATTTGCACTGCATGTGTCCAAACTATGTTTGATCATCGAACCACAAATGGCCCCCCAATTCCTGTGTCAGGAGTAATGCCTGAGCACACAGTCAGGAGTAAGTCCTCAGCACTACTGGTTGTGCTATCTCTAACCAAAAAAAGTGGGGTGGTGTAAAGTTTTGAGATGGGACCCAAATATTAATAACCAAACTTTAAAAGGTACCAGTTAGAAAGGCAGGCTGGGGATAGGGAGAGAATGGGATGGACTCTGGGAACATTGGTAGAGGAAAGTGGACACTGGTGGTAGGATTGGTGCTAAAACATTATATGTCTAAAGCTTAACTATAAATAACTTTGTAAATCACAATGTTTTTAATTAAAAATTAATAGGATTCTTTGGAGACATCTTGCATCTGTGAGCTGCTTTTAGTGAGCTTAACTTTCATTCTTGTTTTGGGGTGACACTCAGCTTTACCCAGGTACACTCAGGCATTACTCCTGTTCAGGGTACCATATGCAGTGAGTGCCAGGGACTTACTTACTGTTAGCCATGTACAAGGTAAGCATAAATTCCCCTGTACAATTTCTCTATCTCTTTGCTCAGTTTAGGCCATCATGTAATGAGCTATTTAAGACTACTTCTCTGAAGTTACTAGACTTAAATACCAAGTGCTTATGGAACAACTGGCACTCTCATCTTTAAACTAAAATGTGAGGTTAAAGAAAACATTTCAGAAAACTTTAACTTCACAGTTTCTTATAAAGTTAAAAATACTCTTATCAAGGCACACTTAAAATGAAAAAAATCTTATGTATAGAAACAAGTTCTTATCTAATAGGGATAAGAACTCATAAATTTTATAATGCAAGGGCTCCTTCCACCCTAAACATTAGACTTCAAGTGATTGTACATTAACTGTGCAACCCCGAACCCTGAATCCCAACCTTAGAACTGGCATAGTTCCCTGCACCAGCACCAGGAATCAAACTTCCCCCAGGGGAGGCCCTAATACCACTATGGCACCAACTTGAGCCAGGGTAGGCTTAATACGACACCCTGATGATGAGGAAACAGCAACAATCTTGATCTAAGGGCAGGTTACCCTACCTCATCACCTAACTGTGAGATGAAATCAGAAGACCCTCTGTCCTAGGATCTGTGCAAAAATCAAGATTTCTAATTATAGAGGACTGACTTCGACAACTGCGACTGAGCAGAACGTTTCCTGGCACCATAAAGAAAGACCTTAGGGTTTGACAAACTAATATATATGGAGCCTGTGGTCAGTCTCATCATAGTATGCTTCAAGGGTGGAGACACCTGATTCAATTTTACCACTCACACAAATAATACTACAGTGCCTACAGGGTGTATATTCAGAAGGAAAATGAGAAGAAAAGAGAAAAGGAGAGGGAAGGAGAAGTAGAGGCACAGAAGAAGGCAGAAAACAGTATGAGAGGAAGAAAAAGATGCTTAAAGATGAACATAGAAAAGAACAAGATTGGGTCACCAATCAGATCCACCGTGAAATAGGAACATGGTGCTCAGGGCAAGTAGGGTAGCACTCACTGTTCCTGTGCAGGACAAAACAGAAGTAGCAATCAGAAAACCCTAGATTTGGTTCCTGTGGGCTGGCACTTCCCCACCGAGTCACACAGACAGAACTTACAGTTCCAGAATCAGGATGACATCAGTCTTGTTCTCATAAACCTCGTGCAGAGTGATGACATTGGGATGCTGAATTTCCTTGAGGATGCTGACCTCCCGTTCGATATCCTCTCTGCTCACACCACGCCGACTGGATTTTGTCCTCCTTTTCTTGATGAATTTGGCAGCATACTGTAGACCGGTGCTCTTCTCACGGCATTTCTTCACCACCGCGAACTGCCCACTGTGGAGTGAAGACAAAAGGACATTCCTAGGACATTCATGCTTTTGTGTTTGTTTGGCCACACCCAGCTATGCTCAAACCTTACTCCTGGCTCTGCACTCAGAATCACTATTGGTAGGGCTTTGGTGACCATATGGAGTGGCGGTGGTCAAACCAGATTGGCCATGTACATAGCAATGTACTATAGCTCTATAGCTATATTCACACTCTCTTAATTGTTCAGTAGAGAGGATGATTTAAGAGAAAAGTGGCCTGGGACAAGGGGTAATGGAACTGTGAAGAAGCAAACTCAAATCCTAAAGAACCTATAAATCAAACATATTGGATATTTCTTACTATATTTCCATTTGATGACAGCTGCTTCTTTATGAACATGTTACAAAATAAACTGTTTTATGGCCTTCTGTAATTGTTGAATGAGTAAGAATTCTTTCATTGCTGTGTTCTCCTCCCCTCCTGTTTCAGAGCTGTACAGTAAGGAGCACTCCTGAGAAGGCCTTAATTCTGATCAGCTCTTTTTCAATATATCTAAAGGACTAGAATATGGGCTTCTTAAAGAAAGGTATAATGTTTATCTTTTAAAAGACATATATCTAGTATTGGTTTTTATATTGGTATTATACTGGTGCTACAGATAAAGCACAGTGGGTAAAGTAGTTGCCTTTCAGGAGTCTGACCAGAGTTCTTTCTCTTTCTGGCACCACATATGGTCTCCTGAGTGATCCCTAATCACAGAGCCAAGAATAAGCCTTGAGTAGTGCCAGATGTGATTCAACACCTTTTGCTTCAAAACAAACAAAAAACAAAACAGAAAATAAATATTAAGAATTAGAAAAAAGGGCTGTGCTCTGCTTACAATGCAGTAACTGAAATGCAATACGTAGCAGACATGTCTGGTTGCCGCAACAGGGTAAGGAGTCTCCTCTTTCTAATAACAACTTCCAGGGATTTTTTTGTGGTCCTGGGAAAATGATTTCCTTCCGAACTCTGGAGAGATGATCACGTGATCAAGGCTAAGTATACTATATTCTGTCTGGCTACAATCCACTATGAGGAGGCAGTCAGTGAAAGAAATAAAGAAACTAGGCCTGTGATAAAACTGGAATTTTTGTTTGTTTTTGTTTTAGGGTCAATTTTTTGGTGCTCAGGGGACCATGTGAAATGTGAGAACTGAACCAGATCAGCTACATACAAGCCAAGTATTTATCTGCTATACTATGCTCAGACTCCCTGTGATTACACTTTGACATCGCTGCCTAAACACTAACCTGAAGCCATCTGCCTGTGGATTTCTCAGCAACATAAGTCAACAATGTCACTGTTGAATTCTACTTCTTGCAGAGAAAAGTGCAAATAGAGTGATTTTTTTGTTCTGTTTTGTTTTTTTGCTACACCCAGTGACACTTAGGGCTTACTCCTGGCTATGCACTCAGAAATCCTTCCTGGCTTGGGGGACCATATGGGACGCTGGAGGATTGACCCATGGTCCGTCCTAGGTCAGCTGCGTGCAAGGCAAATGCCCTACCACTGGGTCACCGCTCCAGCCCCAGAGTGAGCATCTTTTAAAAACGTAAAATGGCTAGAATAGCATCGGAAGCTAGTGGATAAATGAAGATATTTGTGTTAAACCTCAAAGCATTGCTGCAATATTGCTAACGTTACATCACCCCCTCAATGATCATGTCTCAGAAATTATTGGGGAAAAAGTAACTGAGAAGTTAAAAAAAATAAGCCCAGGCCTGTACTACGTTGAAGCATGTAAAACTATTAAGTTATTTGTCTGCTGGCTTTACTCCCAGGACTTTGTGGCCTCCTGCTCCTCCAAAGAGAGTCACAGGTGGGCAGGATGCACACAGTCCTTAAGGGCCTTTGCATGCACTTGACAATGGGCGTAGGATATTCTCCCTGCAGCAGTCTCCTCAGCATCTAGCATATGAATCACAGTCTCCTTGGAGAAGACATCCCCCTCAGAGCTTTGTGAAGACAAAGCACTTTGTTTAGTGAGGCCTAATTTGAGTTAAAAAGTTGGCTAAGCTCCTCAGACCCTTTCCAGACTCTCATCAACTACTTCTGTGGCACCCATTGGTCCTGCCATCCAAGTGTCTCTATTCCAACCCACAATGATACAAAAACACATATTTCAAAAACTTCCATATCAGGGATCATCTGGTAAGAAACAAAAGAATATTTTTTGTCCAGGATAAGTAGATGTACATGGAAGGCATGGCACCCACCACCATAGGAACTGTTACTCAGACTCTCTCTCTCTTTTTTTTTTTGTTTTTGTTTTTGGGTCACACACGGCAGTGCTCAGTGGTTACTCCTGGCTCTATGCTTAGAAATTGCTCCTGGCAGGCTTGATGGACCATATGGGATGTCGGGATTCAAACCACCGTCCTTCTGCATGCAAGGCAAACGCCCTACCACTGTGTTATATCTCTCCAGCCCCTGCCCACACTCTCTTGAGACTAACATGGGAGGTTGCTCAGTGACAGAGTTCAGAAAATCTGTGTATACCGACACTAAACTCACAAAACAAAGTACAAGCCATCATCATAAATTTGGCTAAGCCTGTGAATTTGTCTGCTGATTAAAATTAATTTGAAACTTCAAAATAACTATTCATAATATTTAGATTTTTTAGTGAGTTTGAGTCACCAACAATGCACATATTTCCATCTAAGGTGAATCTAGGTCACATTCTAATTTTTGTCTCAGCTCCACTTGTAAATATATTTGAAGATATGTTTAATGCCACCTTTCTTTTTTCACCACATTTTTGTGCTTCTTGTTAATGACGTCACAATTTTAAATGGTCCTCCAGTACAGTGATGAAATGTAGTCTTCGTAAGTGGCTGAAATGTATCTTACCAAAAACATGTGCTCTAAATGCTACATTCAGACACGAGTTAGTATTATGGCAATAGATTCGATATTATTGAATCTATATATCTGTTGAAAGCTATATATATCAAATAAGATGCTTTTAATCAATACCACACACAAATCAAGGTTAGCATTGATCTGCTGTTGAAATATAACCAAGGGCTTACAGATATCTAACTGTACTTTCAACAAGTACCAAAGGTTCACCATTCAGCAATTTAGTATTTGCAGTGAATGTCTCTAGTACATTACCACAAATAAAAAAATCAATCATACAGCATATTTTAAGACATATGATTTTCATTTAAAAAATGCCAAGTATAAAAAAATAAGATTTCTTTATTTCCCTATACAGTATTTCACTTGGATAAAACCAACAAGCTATATGCTGCATATAACACAAATCTAGAGAGGATTCAGTGTAGCTTATTTTTCAAATGCACTAAACATTCTTTGTCATCAAATAAGTGACAGTATTCTTTGACAGGTACAAACAGCCAAAGTCATATAAAAATTTCAATTAAATGAAATATCTAATTAAACACTAACTACTGGTGAGCAGATATGTTAGATAGTGAGACGCATGCCACTATAAAGAGTTGTATTCTAAAAGTTTAATTCAAAAATAACGAAACATTTTGTTAAAAAAGAAAAGCTTAGATATAAAGAAAGAACACTTCATAAAGAAACTCAGTCATCTAATCTCTTTTTATTTATTAATAAACCTAATTTGGTAGGTTTATGATAGTCATTCTTATTTATAGTAATTCAATATAGTAAAAACCTAGGTTCTGGGTCTGTTTCTGTTTTATACATATTACGATTTTGTAATTGTGATTGATTATTATCTCTTCTACTAAAGAGAAAACCAAGGGGCCAGAACTATAGTTCACTTGTCTTTTTTTTTTAATTACTTGATTTAAACACCATAGTTTCCAAGGTTACTCATAATAGTTGTTTTTGTTTTTGTTTCTTTCACAGTTACAAAGTTCACTATTACTATGTACCTTAAACACAACTATGAGAGACTTGTAATTCACATTGGTCTCAGTAAAAATTATAAAAAAGAAAAGAAGAGAAAAGAAAAGTGTGGTCTTTACAGGAGAGCCATTTCCTATCTCTTACCTACAGGCAAAACTACAAGAACCTTTGGGAAATGAAAAAGACAAATTTTAATTCTTGTGCCATTATGTTGTGTAGAGTTGTTGTTACAGTGGGGGTTTTGTCTGTGTAATTGCTCTTTGGTAATTCTTTAAGGTTGGTTAGGTTAGAGCAAATATTCCAAGTACTTTTTGTCTGAGAATGTTTTTTTTTATTTTATTTTGATTATCTTTATTTAAACACCGTGATTACAAATATAATTGTACTTGTATGATTACAGTCATGTAAAGAACACCCCGCTTCACCAGTGCAGGATTACCACCACCAATTTCCCAGATCTACCTACTCCCCACCCCACCCACTCCTGTACTCGAGACAGGCTTTCTTTTTCCCTCATTCATTCACATTGTTATGATAGTTTTCAGTGTAGTTATTTCTCTAACTGCACTTATCATTCTATGTGGTGAGCTTCATGTCATTAGCTGCAGCTACATGGGAGGATGGGGGGAAGTAAGGGTTGAGACTGATGCAGTAAAATATTAGAAATGAGCTTTGTAGGGCAGTATCAAGGTCCCAATACAAGATGGATATTATGGATATATAGAATATTTGCACACAATAATATCAATATGAAAAAAAGAGAAAAAATTTCCACTGACTGTCCCAATATAAACCAGTGCTAGAACAGCCTGCCCTCCTCCCAGAGTGCATTCCCATTAGTGTAGGGAGAGATAGGGGGAAAGCCTGTTGACCCCTATAGAGTCCACCTAGACCGGTGCCCAGGGAAAGACTGAAGTCCAGGGGAGAAAAACCCTATACCTGGCAAGAGCTGGTCTCCAGAATCAAGGACGAAATCGGAAGCCAGATGTCTGCTCACCCTCCTCCCCATGCACCTCCCCCATGGAGTACGAAGGGAGGGGGGAACCTGAGGACCACTAAGAGTCCACTTGAACCCACTTCTGGCCATCTGAGCTGGCACCCAGGGAAGGCCTGGAGTCAGGGGGAAAAGACAAGGAAGGCTGGGGACCTGCCACGCCTCCCAGCACTCCCCAGGCTAGGAAGAAAGGTTCTGGTATGGGGTCTCCCCAAACCCCATACCTGGCAAGAGCTGGTCTCCAGAATCAAAGAGGAAACCGGAAGCCAGATGTCTGCCTGCCCTCCTCCCCATGTACCTCCCCCCTGGAGTATGGAGGGAGGGGGGAACCTGAGGACCACTAAGAGTCCACCTGAACCCACTTCTGGCCATCTGGGCTGGCACCCAGGGAAGGCCTGGAGTCAGGGGAAAAAGACAAGGACGGCTGGGGGCCTGCCAAGCCTCCCAGCACTCCCCAGGCTAGGGAGAAAGGTTCTGGTATGGGGCCTCCCCAAACCCCATACCTGGCAAGAGCTGGACTCCAGAATCAAAGAGGAAACCGGAAGCCAGATGTCTGCCTGCCCTCCTCCCCATGTACCTCCCCCCTGGAGTATGGAGGGAGGGGGGAACCTGAGGACCACTTAGAGTCCACCTGAACCCACTTCTGGCCATCTGAGCTGGCACCCAGGGAAGACCTGGAATCAGGGGAAAAAGACAAGGACGGCTGGAGGCCTGCCAAGCCTCCCAGCACTCCCCAGGCTAGGGAGAAAGGTTCTGGTATGGGGCCTCCCCAAACCCCATACCTGGCAAGAGCTGGACTCCAGAATCAAAGAGGAAACCGGAAGCCAGATGTCTGCCTTCCCTCTGAGAATGTTTTTAATCTTCCTTCTGATATAAATGAGAGTTTGCTGGGTAGTAGACTCTAAGTTGAAAGTTTCATTCAGTGGGTTGAATCGTCATTCCACTCTTTTTTTTTTTTTAAATATCATTATTTAAGCACATTATTACAAACACATTTGTAGTTGGGTTTTAGTTATAAAAATGATCCATTCTTTTCTTGGCTGGATTGTTTCAAATGAAAATCTGGTTTGATTCTTATGTTTTTTCATTAAACTTGAGGTTTATCCTTCTCCCTTACTGACTTCAAGAGCCCATTTCTCTCTTTGAGTTTTGTCATTTAGATTACTATATGTCTTGGTGTTGTTCTATTTTGTTTGACACTCTTTTTGCCTCTTAGATTTGTAGAGAAACCTCTTTCCCAAGAGTGGGGAAGTTCTCTATTATCTCCCTCACTGCTTATTTTTCCCCTTTCCCATTTTCTTCCCCTTCTAATATTCTTATAATTTTAAGATTATTTCTCTTATCTTTGTTCATTAAATACTTCACTTTTTCTTCCAGTGTTTTGTGTCTCCTTTCTTTTTTTGACTTCTTTATCACTGCTGGCTTGTAATTTGTCTTCAATTTCATATATGCAATTCTCCACCTACATTAGTTCTACAATTATGGCTTGCTAACATGTTTTTTAGTTCCTTCAGTTCATTTGTATGGATTCTCTCATCTTCTGAAAGAGTTCTTCTTTGTTGTTTGTTCATCTATAGATTTCTTAATTTTGCAGGCTAGTGACTCCTTGATTTCTACTGTTAAACCATTAAGTGTTAATTTTAGGTTCTCATCTATAAGGTTCAGGCATTTGGGTGGACTTAGAGCTTTCCCAGGATTTCTCTACATATCCCCCAGTGTAGGTGTCTTCCTTAGCTTCCACATTGATCTTTGTATTTAGGGGTTTGGAAAACTGGAGTATCAGGCAGTTAAGAAAGTGATCTATTGGGCCCGGAGAGATAGCACAGCAGTGTTTGCCTTGCAAGCAGCCGATCCAGGACCAAAGGTGGTTGGTTCGAATCCCGGTGTCCCATATCGTCCCCCGTGCCTGCCAGGAGCTATTTCTGAGCAGACAGCCAGGAGTGACCCCTGAGCACCGCCGGGTGTGGCCCAAAAACCAAAAAAAAAAAAAAAAAGTGATCTATTGAATTGTTTGCATGAAATGTGGCTAGAGGTATATCTTGATATAAATTTAAATTATTTCAATGGTTTGGGAAAAGGAGGGCTGAAAGAAGGCAGCAAAGGAGGCCCCATTCACACTTGGTGGAGGGGATTAGAACCAGAGGTTTCCCTGTTCCTGCCCAGACACAGAGCTGATTTTTTCCAAGGTGGGTGGGCAAAAAAATCAGCATTATTCACCTATATTACACCTAAAATGCTTTTCCACATTATGATCTTGTCATTTCCACCACAAACATGACTCTCATTCCTAGTCCCTGAAATTTAAGCCTTGTTGAACCAAACATGTGGCAGGAGCTCTCACCTGAATTTCTTAAAATACATTTTCTTAGAAATTCCTTACTGGAGTCAGCAAACTATATGAAAAGGCATGTGACGTTAGTCTTGCCAACAGCTGCCATTAAGCTGCAGTATTGTTTAAAATCAACTAGTATATGGGTCAGAGCAATAGCACAGTAGTACGACATTGCCTTGCACACGGCCAACAGGAAAAGGACCCCAGTTTGATTCCTGGCATCCCATATAGTGCCCTGAGCTTGCCAAAAGATATTCTGAGTGCAGAGCCAAGAGTAAGCCCTATGCACCTCCTGATGTGATTAGAAAACAAACAAATCAACCAGTATAGTTGAGGTTGAGCTTTCATGTCTTAATGGTCTAATCCCAGCCACACTATAGTGCAACCACAAGAGGAAATATTGCAAGCAAGCACACTTAGGCAGCACATATGACAGGTAATCATAATTTTAAGCTACCAAATTTGCAGGTGATTTGTTATATAGAAACTAAATGAAATGGCCACTAAAAATGCCAGATGACTTAGGAAGCTATGTAGAGGAAAATTTAAGAGAAAATAAAAGATCACAGTTGGTGCCATGTCAGGGATTGATTACAGATATGTGTTTTGGGTATATTTTATCACTGTTCAGTCATATTCTTAGCCCTTTACTCTTTGAGAATCAGTAACAGGAGCCATATGAAATTGAAATGAAATGAAAAATTCATTTTCCATATGAAATTCTAGTCACATTTGCTCCTTATTTTAGAAAGCTAAGGGAAAAAATACTTTGTTAAATCCTGTTCATTTTCCTAAACACATACATCACATGTCGAAATTCATCCCCTAACAAAATATAAGGTTGGGAGAGGCCCATGAATAAGACAGTTGAGGTATTAGAATGTAAAGGTTTGTTTAAAAAAAAAAAAAAAGGACTCAGGAAAGAATAATATAGAAGAAAAGAATAGAATAATGACAAATACGGGGCCGGGAATGTGACGCTACAGGTAAGGTGTCTGCCTTACAAGCGCTAGCGTTGGATAGACAGCGGTTCGATCCCCCAGTGTCCCATATGGTCCCCCCAAGCCAGGGGCGATTTCTGAGTGCATTGTCAAACAGGTGTGGTCCAAAAACTAAAAGACAAATAAACGTTAGTTGTAGAAATGTGCTAGGCAAGTATAGAGTTAGACTGTGTAGGGTTCTATGTACCTATGTACCTAAAATATTACTGTGAAAGATTTATAATTCACTTTGGTCAAAATAAAAATTATTTTAAAAAAATAAAATAAAAAAGATTTTGAGGTCAGACCCAGAAGTGCTCAGGGGACCATGTAGTATATGAGCTCCAGCCTGGAGTACTTACATATAAAGCAAGAACTTCAGCTAGAAATTTCCAGAGCCCCTAAAAAAGGGCTTGTAATTCTTCTGTTTTATTTTGAGGCCATATCCAATGGTGTTCAGGATTTACTTCAGCCATGTACAGGGTACCATGAAATGCTGGTGTTGAAGTGTGTTTTTATAATTTTATTAGAACTATGCCTTGGACTGGGCGGGGAAACAAAAAAAAAAAAAAGAAGAACTATGCCTTGACTTCTGTTTAAGCTTTCTTAAGGATTTTTTTATGAACATAATTTTTTCCATTATAGGCCCTGACAAGTGATCAGTGAAATGAACAACTCACTGGGCAGGGTGACCCCCAGCAAGTTAGCAACTGGACTATAGAGATAAAGAGTGACTGTCTACACCCTGCAACCAGGATGGGGGACAGCAAGCTGAAATGCCTCCCCTAAAATTCAAGGGTTATTTAAGTTTTTTGTTTTGTTTTGGGGCCACACCCAGTAACGTTCAAGGGTTACTCCTGGCTCTGGGATCAGAAATAGCTCCTGGCTCGGGGGACTATATGGGATGCTGGGGGATTGAACTGAGGCCCATCCTAGGTCAGTCTTGTGTAAGGCAAATGACCTACCGCTACACCACCGCTCCGGACCCTGGGTGACTGAAGTTTTAACAGTGCATAATGAGGCAGGTACTGTTAGGACTTATTAACTCAGAATACAAGTGTGAAGCAATAAGCATAGACTAATAGTAGATGTAAGAAATATTGGCTTATAATGTTAGAAATTAATATTGCTCTTAACTTTTGTAATAAGCTTGCTATAAGTTTTACAGAAACCAGATCTCTGGTCAGCTCCACAGGAAAACCAATGAACTCGTTACCAGGGAAACTCAACCTCCACCTTGCCAGATCAGGGCCCTTCTCAAAGACCACCTAGGAGTTATAGACCATATCTGCTTATACCATCCATAGGTGCGCAAGGAGGACTGACATCAGTGGGTCTGGTACTGTTAAGAATATGCACCCTTTTCTGCTTGTACTATTGGTTGCTTTTGAATTGTAACAGTGTGTGAACCAATGAAATGTTCAATGTTTGAGGCCCTATTAGCATATATGTAACTCTATAAAAACCCAAGGTTTCTGAGGCTAAGGGTCCACAGACTTCTGCAGACCAGTTTGTTGCAACAGGAGACTGTGAGACCCTGTTGCTCAGGTAATTAAAATCCCATGTATGATTGCATTTCTGTAGGTGTTGTTTGTCTTTCTCTCTCTCTGAAATTGAAGGTGGTGGGCTACTCGAACCCTTGACATTCTTGTCTCCTGTTTACTTAATTTTACTGCCTCTCTCTCATTTCTAGCTCTCTAGTCACTTAACTGCTATGCCTCAAAATTCCTCTTCCTGGAAGCCGTTTAAATACTTTACCCCTGGGGCAGGGAACAGGCAACTAAAAGTTGATAGGATGATGACTGTGAAAGCTCCCCTGACAGGATGAAGGGATTGAGAACAGGTTTTCTCCAGATAAAGACCAATCCCTCCCCCCCCCTCCAAGAAAATTTATGCAACAGTGCACACATTGGTTAAAGCAAAACACTGTCCCAAAATTATTTGGCTGACTGCTTCCACTTTTTCTCCTAAGTTTCTGCCTTCTCTGGTGACTTGAACTCTTAACACTGTGATTAAACCCAGACCTACATGCTAGCATGTGTTCAGCTCATAATTTTTTAATGATTCTTGTTGCCTTGCCCAGCTTATTCTTAGGACAAGGCAGAAGACAGAGCTCAAAGTCACCATCTGAACCCACCTTCAAGACAAAAAATTATAAAATCACAGTAATAGTATGCCATTTTTAAAAGCCCATGCTGTTGGAGCAAATGGTGGTCTTGCTTTCCCCTGTTTGAACATCTATGTTCCTTTGACTAGGAGAAATAAATCAGAATGTTAGAGGTTAACATAATTATGTAATTCCTTCTGCATGTCAAATGAAGAACCCACAATTATAGGGTTTGCATATGGCCAATCCAGGTTTGATCCCCAGCATTCCATATGGTCCCTTGAGCACTGTCAAAAGTGATTCCTGAATGTAGAGCCAGGAGTAACCCTTGAGAACCATAGAGGTATACCCACACCCACCAAAAAAGGACCTATAGCTGAGGAATTTTTCCCACTAACAATTCTACTGGGAGAACTTCGAAGAGAACAAGAGTGCTGGTCATATTGAATACAGCACTCCCTGCTCTGTGGTGCTCCCTCTGACTCATGCAAGGCTTATTGCATCAGTGTGTCTGTATTCACACTTCAGGCTCTTTATTCTTAGCTTGGCAGTAATCATACGTCTTCCAAGAAAGTAGTACTATATAATTTTAAAGGGAACTCCATGCCAAAACAAAAATACAACTGCTATAAATCCCAAAGACTCTCACTGAAATGCCTTCATGGACTCATGGCTGAACCCTACTTGCAGCTGATCCTCAGTGCAGACACACGTTCTACCATGGCAAACACACCAAATCAGTAGCTTCAGTAAACAATGCCACCAATTCATCATTCCAACTGATCAATACTCAAGGTATACCCAGAGTGGCACCACTTTTAAGAGGCCACTTGTGAAGAGAAAGTATGCTATTATTTTTTAAATGGACTTTCATCCTAACCAGAAACCACAAAGATTTTAACAGATGATGACGACAAATAGGACCACCCTATCTCAACAAGAAGTAGGTACTTTGGCACCAAACTGTGAAAAAGTCCCTTGGAAGGTTTCCTCATACTGCTCATATGCTCATCCTTCTCTCTGAGAAGCAAGAGAGGAAAAAAAATCCATCTTTTACAAGGAAAGCTGGTGATTGGTGTTTAAAAAAAAAAAAGAATCTCTAGGGGCCAGAGTGATAGTAGAACAGTAGGGCATTTGCCTTGCATGCTGCTAACCCAGAATGGACCCAGGTTCAATCCCCAGCATCCCATCTGGTTCCCTGAGCTTGCCAGGAGCAATTTCTGAGCACAGACCCTGAAATAACTCCTGAGAGCTTCCAGGTGTGACTCCAAAACAAAGCGAACAAAAAAGGAACCTCTAAATATAATATTGAGTAATTGAAAGGGAGAGCAACATTTAGTGCCTTGAAGAGGGAGATGGTGCATTGGTGAGGAGAGTGATGTAGGAATTTTGTGCCTGAAAAATCATGATTAACAATATTAAGAAACCATAGAACTTGAATGAAAAGATTATAAAAATAAAGATGACTTTTGAACTGCTACCAGCATGCTTAGTCAAAATGGGGTCAGAGAGATAGTACAGGTATGAAAGTAGATGCCCTTCATGCATTCAACCCTGCTCAAGTCATAGCATCACTGGATATGCCCCCTGGAAGAATCAGATCACTGAACAGGTGGTACAAAACATCCCTGGCATCTCAGGGCCTGGTAAGAACAGCACCCTTAGGACCTCATATTGAATACATTCAGATTGGCTAATGATCTCCAGGAGGGGCTTCTGGTTTCCTGAGTATCACTTGGGAACTCATCCCACCCCACCACAAAAATAAAATAAATTTACTTAAATGTCACTTTATCTGAAAAGCAGACCTTCTCCCACTGATGGGCATGTTGCCAAGGTACAAACAGGGAGAGACAAAGTTTACCCAGAGGACAAACAGCAGCTTGTCACTCTGGAAACCTGAATAACACGCACTTAGTAAGGAGATGCAGCCACAGGTAGAACACAGTGTACCAAGGAACAGGTCTTGGGGGAGAAAAGAAGGAAGACCTTGGGGGAAGATGCCCTCCCAGAAGACAATCACTCAGAAGGCCACCTAAGAGATAGGGCAAACCCGAGACCCAGGCAAAAGCAGATAAGGGACTGGCTTCTTGCACGTGTGGTGTAGCTTGTGGGTCAAAGTAACCAAATACACAGAGTATCAAGTGGCTTTAGTTACCCCAGAATTAATTATCAAACAAGAGCAAATGAGGACACTATAATAAGAAAAGAGTATATATACGGCAGCACCTGCCATATTATTGGCATTATTGACCACTCCACCACCATTATTGACCACTCCAGTCTATAATCTTTTGATATGTCAGAGATATGTTTGGAGAACATTTCCAAATAAAGAGATGCCACATGGAGTAAGTTTTAAGGAAAAAATGTCACAACAGGTGTCTGACAAGCAATGTTTTGGAGGGATGTTGTGATTTGATTTGTGTTGTGGGCTCCCGGGTTGTGCTCAGGGCATACTCTATCTCAGAGATCACACTTGGTGGGGATTGGGGGATAAACGAGGTATAAAGGATCAAACCCACCTTGCCTATGTGCATGGGAAGTGCCCTACTTCCTCTACTAACTCTCTGGCACCCTCAGAAAAATGTTGCTAACCACAAAGTCTTTTCTTTGTTGGAGAAAAAATGTTCAGTCACGTAGCATTTTGTTTCGTGCTTCTTTGTAAAGTTTGCTTTGGTCACTTGTCCCAGAAAAATGTCTGGCTTCCTCAGAGCTAGATCTACATATTGAAACCATTTTCTTCTCATTTCCAACCCAAAACTCAATCATAGCATCTATCTGGCAAGACGTGCCACTGAATGCAAATCAGGGAAGAAAACTGAAATCGTTCAGGTACTCTGGCCCATCAGAAGGGTGAATTAAGTAAGTTCTCAGGAGGGGTGGCCCTCCACAGCAGGGAAACTGCTTCTGGCAGCTGGGCTAGGCTGAAAGGAGGAGTCATGAACTATATCTTAGTTCTGCTCTAAACCTTGTGTATCATTTGAGAATGGCATGGAATATGAAGCTTTTTTTTTATATTGGCCATGTCAACTGAATTGGAAATTTTCAGTGGTAACTGAACAGAGGAGGTCTCAAGGACTCAAGAAACCATGCAATAAATAATATTGGATGATTCAGGAAAGGTGTTGGAAACCTTACTATGGTGGTAGAAAGAAGCCAGAGAATGTGGATGGCTCAGAGTGGGTCTCCAATTAATTTCCAGGAACCCGGAGAATCCGAGAGATAGGTTGCCAACTTACTCTGGGTTTTCTGTAACTTGCCACCACACTTACACCTTGCCTGATTCAGATCTGATCTATAACTTTGGAAACTTATGACTGACCCAGAGAGATTAACAACATTTTGTTATTGCAGAGTTGTAAGTGTACTGCAGGGTTAAAGCATTTTTCCACTCTGCTAAATACCAACTCCAGTCCTTTAACTCAGGGCACAAACATGTGATACTTGATAGCAGTTCATTTAATTTTGTTTTTATTTGTTTAATTCATTTTTTGTTTAGTTCATTTATCACACTCACATGTGCTAAGGACTTACTCTGCTCCGTGACCATCCCTGGAGATAATTGGGGGACAAGGTGTGGTGTTAGGGACTGAACCTGGGTCTTTTCCCAAGTAGAACAAGTGCCTATCTGCTGTACATTATCTGGTTCATTGTTTATTTTTAAAGCTATAAAGGAAAGAGAAAAATAAAACTATTAGAAAAGTGTCTTCCAGGGACCAGAGATAGCATGGAGGTAGAATATTTGCCTTGCATGCAGAAGGACAGTGGTTCGAATCCCGGCATCCCATATGGTCCCCCAAGCCTGCCAGGAGCGATTTCTGAGCATAGAGCCAGGAGTAACCCCTGAGTGCTGCTGGGTATCACCCCACCTCCAAAAAAGTGTCTTCCAATGGTACAGAGGTTAGCACAGGTACTTAGCATGTGCTCAACCCAAATTTCATCTTTGGCACCACATGGTCCCCTGAGCATAGTCAGAAGACCATAGATCATGACTGGGTGGGGTGGGACCCCTGGAATATTCTCAGTGCCACATTGCATTAGCAATATCTCATCCAGAGGTTCTTATATTGAACGACACCATGATTGAGAAAAATCATCATTGGGGCCTCTGAGGCTCCTGAGCACTGCTTGGGAACTATCTCTTTCCATAAAAGAATCCTCTTTATGGAGCTTTAAATAACTTTACAGAGAAAGGATGTCATGTCAGGATCAGCTCTCCCTTTAATCACTGGTGAGCAAGTCAGATGATTGAATGCCAGGCTTTCTGCAGTACAATCGGCAGGGGCCCTTTAGTGGCCCCAGTTTAGACACAGAGGGATCAGTTCCTTGTTTGATCCTTCTAGCCAATCTCATTTGATCACCCTGACTTTGTCATGCAATCCCCTTTCAGCTACTAGGCTAAAGTTAACTGGGCCATAAAGTAAAACTGCTTTCAGCTCAATAAAATGCTCCCAGGAGAAAACGTTGAAAAGGGAAAAGGTTTGTGTAACTTGAAGGGGGAAAGAAGGCAAACAAAAAGCTAAACTGAAGCTGCTTATCCCTGGCTTTAAATAAAAATAGGAAGGAAAGGGAGTTGGAAAGGGGAAGAGTATGGGGAAGGAAAGGGAAAGGGAGGGGACGGTAGGAAAGAGAGTGGATGAAAGTAAAGGTAAGGGAAAGGGAGAGAAGGGAAGGAAAGGAAAGGGAGAGAAGGTGCCGAATCCTAACCACTAGACCACCAGGGAGAAAGGGAAAGGAAGAAGGGGAGAGAAGGAGAAAGGAGGGAAGGGGAGAGAAGGAGAAAGGAAGGGAGGGGAACGGTGATGAGGGTTGGGAAGTTAGGAGGGGAGGAAAGGAAAGAGGAGGGGAGAGGAGGGTAGGGACTTAATCAAGATGTTAAGATTCAAGATGGATAACAAGTAGCTAAGGGCACTGTGAATAGAACAGGTGAGCAAATCTGAGAGACATGATTTAGAACTAGGCAAACACTATATTTAGTTACATAGTTTATGCAGAACTGAGATAGTCTTTTCAGACATGTGCTCTGTCTGGTTCTGAAACGTGAGAGGGACTGCATAGGGATGTTGGAATATTTCAATTGCTTTTCCTTTCCACTAAAGCAGAAGTGGTACTTGTCTGTATATTTTTGGGAATTGTATTAAGTTAATTACCTTCATCTCTCCCAAGAATTGAGGTATATATTGATGTAGAGGTCAGTCTTAAGTGACTTAGAGAAAAGAAAGTCACATGTACTTAACATTAAGTGGCCTTTAGTGCAACCATATGACCAATCTTCTCAGTAGATGCTGTGCACAAGCCTGACTTTTCTTAAGTCTAAAGACAACTGAGTGAGGGCAGCAGCATCTTCTGCATTTCCTCCTCTAGAATTGAGAGTGAGAGTATTAGGCCCAGTTCTCAATGAGGCTACCCTCGCTTGTCTGGCTACCAGCCCAGCTGCAAAGAATTCTCTCAAAGGTCTTAGCCAAGCCTTTTCCCATGATGTATCACCTTGGCTCTGAGTCAGGTGAGGGTCTCACCTCCTAGAGAAAAGTCTTGAAAAGGAGAAAACAAATAAGGGTACAGAAAGGGTCACTTCAGGTTAGGCAAGGGAGACTGGCAAGGAAAGTCACTGCTGGAGTTACTTGAAGAGAGAGCCACACAGATAAAACTGAAAGATGATAAGTTAAAGAGCAAACAGAGCTCCTAGGAATCCCCTTAGTGGGAGCAGAGCTACCTGGAAGCCTTCCATGTAGGCTAACCTCACCACAATATCAGACCCAAGCAAACATAAAGTTTATCAAGGGCAGGGGAGGTCTGGAAGTACAGTAGCCAGGAGACCAAATACTCAGATGTAGAATAGGTGTCATTATTCAGGTCTAAAGTGAAACACTAAAGAAAATGAAAAGCAATTGCTATGAATAATTAAAGTGATACCTCCAGAGTCAGGGATAATGAGGCCAATGACCTTTTCACAGAGTGCCACTTCCCCCCAAAAAATGGAATCTGAACTCAGGGAGCTCAGAAATGAATATATAATTTGGCACTTCAAAAACTGTGTTCTATGGAAACAAGTTTTTGGTGGCCCAATAAGGAGGCATCCCATACAATATGAGGCCCGAGGAATGGTCCTGTTCAGGATGCAAACATTTCCACTTTCAGCTTTCCAATTCCACATTGGTAGTATGGAGGTCTGCAGGCCTCTGCACACCATTCACAGATAACCACTGATGCTACAGAGCTGAATAAGTGTGCCCAAAAGCCTCAGATTGAGAGCCTGTGATCACTGTAAAGTGGAAATACAGGTGCTAGGCAGGCTCCCTGGTTTCAAGATCCACTGGGATCTCCAGGCAGTAATGAGGCCTAGGGGAAATTGTGATTCCATGCCAAGAATGATAGATAATATAACAGGGGAAACATGCTCTATCTCAAGCCATTTGTTTAGCCTCCAACTATAAGTGCCGAACTATTGTAGCTGGGGAACAACTACAAATGGCAGTGACTGACTAGCAGTGTAGGTATGTGACTTGTCTCTTTAGATTATTTAAATAAAAAATTTTTAAATAAATATTTAACAATCTTTTCCAAAAGTCTAATATGGTGCATTCAATGAAAATTTTGCATTAATAGTGCTGACTTGACTACCTTCCTAAATTTGCATAGTATATGCCAAAGAAATAGCTTAAAGGGCTGCAGAAATCATAAGCATTTCCAAATAGCCAAAGCAATTCTGAGAAGAAAACGAAGAAAAAGCTCCCTGAATTTAAATTATACGATAAGCTATAGTCCCCAAATTAGTGTAGTACTGTAATATAGACAGACTCTTCTATCAATGGAATAGAATTTAAAGGCAATTGATAAGCCCACAATTCTATGAACAGTTTGGTTATGACATGGGTTAGAATATTACAGCATATCGGGGTCAGAGCGATAGCACAACGATAGGGCGTTTGCCTTGCACACGGCTGACCCAGGACAAACCTGGGTTTGATCCCCAGCGTCCCATATGGTTTCCTGAGCCAGGAGCAATTTCTGAGTGCATAGCCAGGAGTAACTCCTGAGCATCACCGGGTGTAGCCCAAAAACAAACAAACAAACAGAGAAATATTACAGCATATAGAAAAGTTAACTGAAACTGGACTAAAGACTTTGAGATTAGTCCATGTTCCATAAAATACACTGAGGAAAACATAGGTAGAACTGTCTAAGATATATAATATATATCTTAGAGGTGTCTTTGATTATTTACTCCACTAACAAAATGGAAACAAAGCAAAAATAAACAATTGCAACTTTATCAAACCACCAAATATTTTTTGCATGGCAAAATAATCTCAAAGGGGAATAAAAATTCCCTAGTAAATGTGAAAAAACATTCATATATATCTACACATATCTGACAATAGGCTAACATATTTAAGATGTATAATGTACTCACAAAGCTCAACAGAAATAACAAAGAAAGCAACCCTATCCAAAAAAATAGGGAGATAAAATGAACAAGCACTTCCTATAAATACATGTGAAGGGCCAAAAGTCATCTGGAAAAATGCTTATAAATAATTATCAGGGAATAAAAATTAAAATACATTAAGATTAGATTCCACATCAGTGAACATGACCTATAGCCAAAAGATTAGAAGCAACTTTTATTGATAGGAATGTCCTCTGGCTCAGTCTCTATAAAAAACATGATGGATATTTCTTAGAAAACTAAAAAACAGTTTCTACATGATATACCAATGGACATATTTTGACATCTGCCCCAAGAACAGAAAAAAACATTAACTCAATAATATATGTTCCATACTATATTTTATTATAGTACTAAGATAGGATATGACATTAACTTCAAAAGTCCAATGAAAGATCATGGATAGTGATCAGATAACTATCAGCTAAGGTGAAAGATAGCAAAGAAATTATACTGTTTGCTAAAACTTGATAAAACTAAAGAGGATTGGGGTCGGAGAGATAGCATGGAGGTGGGGCATTTGCCTTGTATGCAGAAGGACCTTGGTTCAAATCCTGGCATCCCATATGGTCCTCCAAGCCTGCCAGAAGTGATTTCTGAGTGTAGAGCCAGGAGGTCGGAGAGATAGCATGGAGGTGGGGCATTTGCCTTGTAACCCAAGTGTGGCCAGGTGTGACCCAAAAACAAATAAAAAAAACAAAAACAAACAAGACTAAAGAGCATCAGGTTAAGTGAAATTAGTTAGAGGAAGATGTACAAATATCTGATGGCACCAATGATCTGTAGCATACAGAGAAATATAACACCTGAATAGAAAGGAATGAATGTTGACAAACCCTTAGCCTTTGATTTCAGGCTTGATGTGGGGCAAGGAGATGGGAGATAGGAAGAGATGGTGGCAAAGGTACTATAATCAAATCATAAAGATTAATTCTGTTGTAACCATGTTAGCTATATAAATTAAAATAATAATAGTGCCCCCCAAATGCTATTTTAACTATATTAATTCTATTAGCTTTCAGTCATTCAAGTACTACTGCCAAATATTTTTTAATTTTAAAACATGCCCAATTTTTATGTATCATTGTAAGTTCATTTATATTATTTACCATTGGGACCTAAATATAAACCCAACTTTTAGCAATAAACATACTTAAGGTAGAATTTTTCCAACAGAAAAACAATGCAAGGAAGGCACACATGCAAACTCATGTGCAAAATTAAGGTGAGAAGGAACATTAAGAAAAGTATGGGGGGCCTGGAGAGATAGCACAGCGGCGTTTGCCTTGCAAGCAGCAGATCCAGGACCTAAAGTGGTTG
Organism: Suncus etruscus; assembly: GCF_024139225.1. NCBI lineage: Eukaryota > Metazoa > Chordata > Mammalia > Eulipotyphla > Soricidae > Suncus > Suncus etruscus. Next base: position 21,530,923 of record NC_064848.1, on the reverse strand, counting down.
GTTTGAATCCCGGTGTCCCATATGGTCCCCCGTGCCTGCCAGGAGCTATTTCTGAGCAGACAGCCAGGAGTAACCCCTGAGCACTGCCGGGTGTGGCCCAAAAAACTAAAAAAAAAAAAAAAAAAGGAAAGAAAAGTATGGGGCCGGCGAGGTGGCACTAGAGGTAAGGTGTCTGCCTTGCAAGCGCTAGCCAAGGAAAGAACCACGGTTCAATCCCCCGGCGTCCCATATGCCCCCCCCCAAGCTAGGAGCAATTTCTGAGCACTTAGTCAGGAATAACCCCTGAGCATCAAATGGGTGTGGCCCGAAAAACCAAAAAAAAAAAAAAAGTATAAAAAAGGCGAAATTAATGTGAACATGTGCTTAATTATTCCCACACATCCAAATATTATAATGCCACCATGCAGTCAATAATGAAAAATTCACTATGAGATGTTTTGTTTTATTTATTTATTTATTTATTTATTTATTTATTTATTTATTTATTTTTGGTTTTTGGATCACACCTCCTGGCAGGCTCAGGAGACCATATGGGATGTCGGGATTCGAACAACCATCCTTCTGCATGCAAGGCAAATGCCTTACCTCTATGCTAACCCTCTGGCCCCAAGATGTTTTACTTTGATGTTTTAGTTTTCTTTCATCTCAGTTTGAAGTAGGAACTAGTTGCTCTTCAAGTGAGTGCTTTATAAGCCACAAGTAGCTAGAAGCTATTTTGTCAAGTAGCACACCTTCCACAATTCTTTTAGAGTTGTACTGTAACATTGGAGCCTGGCTTGATATTTTACTTAGAAATGAAAAATAGGATGAATTCTTGTGAAGTCACTGAGATGAAAACTTTTGCTATTTTATCAGAGTAATCTTTAAAAGATAAAAGATAAAGTTGCTGACCTTATTAGTAGAACAAGACAAACCATAGTTATGTCGGAAACCCAGACATTAATCTGGATGTTTTTATGATGAATATATGACTATACTTTCAGGGGTCCTCAAACTTTTTAAACAGGGGGCCAGTCACTGTCCCTCAGACCATTGGAGGTCTGACTATAGTAAAAACAAAACTTATGAACGAATTCTTATGCACACTGCATATATCTTATTTTGCAATGAAGAAACAAAACAGATACAAATACAATATGTGGCCCGCGGGCCATAGTTTGAGGACCACTGCTTTAAAGTTTTCATTCATGAACACTAACACGGGATTTCTTTTTTTCATATGCTCTTCTGGTATGCAGTATACAAATCAACTTAATCCCTTATGATATCATAAGCATTTATGTTCTTGAAGTCATTAACCAAATGTCTATTTTGTCCTCTTTAGCAAATATGTTTGCATAACTGCTGATTGTTTCAGATGATCTTTATGCTTCAAAATACAAACAGCAAAATCTATGTGCCAGATAACATGTGAGATTACAAAGATATATCTAGACCAAGTAAGAAACACAAACAGAGATGATAAGTCAACTAATTTCAAGACTGTAAACCTAATTGATAAACTGATTTGGTTATTAGTATCTCCTCCACAACCCCAAACTCCCACCCTCCCCCACTCCTGCAAAAGGACTAAAGTATAGAAAGGAAGGTAACATGAAGAAAAGTGACTAGACTGGAAGTTTCCAATCTGACCCTAAGCAGTTGTGGTAGAAGAGGTGGACAAGACAGTGAAGTTATAGAAATATAAAACTAATAGTTTCTGGAAATATCAGGGAAAAAATGTTTCTGGAAATGAGAAGGTCAAAAACCTTGGAGGCAATGAAGTTATTCTTCCCTTTCTTAGTTGAGAATTACAATTTCTAAGAGTTTTTCTTCCATTTCTGTGCTATCTTCCTCCTCCTATGATACAAAAAAAGAGGGGCCATTGCAATAGCTCAATGGGCTGCTAATACATACTCTGCATAAGATCAGGTTCATTCCTGATTCTGCATGGTTCCCTGAACACCACTAGGAACAACCCCAGAGCACAAAGCTGTGTGTAGCCCTTAAACACTAAAACTGTAACCCCCATAACAAAATATGTTAAAAATAGAAAAACATAAACATAGATATTATACCCTTTTAAAATAGCCAACTCTATTTGTCCAGTTTTAGGAAAAAAAATAAAACAGGTCCCAAGATCTCAAAGAGCAGTTACTTCTTGACAGAACATGAACATACTATGATGCCACTGCTGCTGCTGCTGTTGAAAAGACCCCATTAGAAGTAGTTGACAAATTGGTGCAATGACAGACAAACTTCATGGTCATGGAGAATTAATGATATAGAGGGAGAGAGGAAGTGAGGAATAGATACATATACCATCTGAGTGGATGTTGTAGAACTGATCTTGTGGATCATTATCTTAGTAGTCTGACTTTTGTGTAATCAATTCAATTGCTTTTTAAATCTTTGCTTCTATGAGAAATAATCAATCAGACAAAAGAAACAGAATTAAATAAAGTACATACAGAATTTCTGGGAGAGAAAGTAGGGTCTATGAGAAGCAGCTGCTGGAAAGACATTAGAGTGGGAGTGCTAGTAGGGAGATAAATACTGTTAAGGGGATACTGTTGTGGGGAGGAGCTGGTGGTAGAGATATGCTATCAGGAGCCACTGAGATCCCTCACTTGAATAAAAAAGGATACTGCTGATCTCTTGAAAGCTGTAAATAAATACCTATAATCCAAGAAACCCAGTGGCTAGTATAGTATTCATACTCACCATCCCAAAGAACCCAGAATACAAAAATTTCTTGTTATAACTGTTTGGATTGTTACAAAGGCATATATAACTGGAGTGTCTATCTCAATATGAAATGAGAAATGCTATCCACCATTTCTCACCACATTCTTATAATTGACACTGTAGTAAGTAAAGAACAGTAAAGACTCTAAGACTCTCTACAGACCCAGAGATGCCAGTAATCAGTGTGATCAAAGAGAGGAAGAGAAACTGACAGAATGACAAAGTGACAGAGACAGACTGTTGTGTGTGAGAGCTTTTTGTGATATAACTACTCATATAAATCATTTTGTTATTTTTTATGTCTTGTTATACATCTATACACATGCATGCACTGGGAAGAGATACAATATCACTTCCACAATAAAGACACATGCCTTAATTAACTTAACTTGAAGATAATGCCATGGATGCCCCCTTGTAATAGTATTCCAGAGTTCCAGTAAAGGGTGCTGGCATAAGTATTTTCTGGTAAGTGCAAATGGGCACAGCATAGAAGCATTAAAATGTACCAACACACTACATATGATGCCCAGATATGATGTAGAAGAATCAGAGATGAGAATTCCAGATGGTCACTTGGATAAAATTCTCAAACTAGAGCTGTCAGACATGAAAAGAAAACATGACTACAAAGATTAATGAAAGGAAAACGAAGTCAACTAGGTCAAGTACATGACTTCTGGGCTCTGTAAAACAATAAATTGTGTGTGCATGTATATGTTTAGACTATAATCCATATCAGCAAAAGTATAATAAATCAGGCTTGCTTTCAGAGATTGAAAATGGAATAGTTGGGGGCCGAAGCAGTAGCACAGTGGTAGGGTGTTTGCCTTGCACGTGGCTGACCCAGGACAAACCTGGGTTCGATCCCCAGCATCCCATATGGTCCCCCAAGCCAGGAGTGATTTGTGAGTGCGTAGCCAGGAGTAACCCTTGAGCATCACATGTGTTGCCCCCCCCCACAAAAAAAAAAAACAAACAAAAAAGCAAAGAAAAAGAAAATGGAATAGCTGTTTGGAAGCGATTCTGGCCCCGTAAGAACCTTTCTTATAATAATTTTTAATTTTATAGGAAAATATTACATTTGCAAACAAGTTCTTATCTAATTGAGATGGGAGCACATTTTAAACTTCAGTGGGACCTTACAACCTTAACTCCTGGCATAGTGATTTGGCTTAGACTTCAGCTAATCGGACATTGTTCATTCATCCCTGAACGGTTACACCCTCTGCAAAAACAAGCATGGTTTCCTACACCATCACCAGGAATAAGAACTCTTAACAAGGCAAGGCTCCACCACAGTCATGACATTGACTTACTCCAAAGATAGTACTTCTGACACCATGACAACCTAGGAACAGCAACACTCTGTTTTTAGGGCAGAATTCTCTGCAGAAACCCAAAAGCAACAACTGTGATGAAGAACTGTTTCTGGGACCACAGAGAATGTCGAAGGGGTCGGACAACCTAGTAGGCCTGGAGCCTAGAGTTGGTCTTATGCCAAAACACTTCAGGGGTGATTTCTGAGCACTTAGCTAGGAATAATCCCTGAGTGTAACTGAGTGTGCCTCCCTCAAAAAAAAAAAAAAACAAAAAACCTTCAGGTGAGGTTTCCCTGTTTTTAGGCCAAAGTTTTCTCCTTCCATGTCTCCCATATTTTGCTGTGTCTATGCAAACAATAACTGCCGCACGTCAGGCTTGGGTTCCATTACAGATTCAATGAAGCAAAATCTAGTGGGAACACAGATAACAATACAACTGCATGTCAAAAATTCCTGCCACAGAGCTCATTTATTGAGTATGTTATTGTAATTTGTTTTCAATTTCAGCTATTTACCATTATAACAAAATGCTCATTATTTTAGTTTGCTTTTAGGAAAGGAACCTGGATGCTTAAGACCCAGATGATTCTTCATAGTACAAACACTTACAGTGCTCATTACCATATCACTTAGCTTTCTAGACTTGAAAATTATGATTGTTTTTAAGAATGCTCTACACACAATCTAACCCACAAAGCCTTCCTTCAGTAAAGTTTACCTTCACTAATGATGATTGGCCTAAAAAATGGAAAACATTTACATCTGACTTGCCAACTTTATATATATATTTTAAGTGTTCTAATCCATTCCACCTGGGTTAGCTTTTCAACTGTAACCCATGGATTGATCCCCAGTGTCTATGTGTGTGTGTTATGTACTGGCCACCTCAATGTCTATCTAATGCCTGTTTATAATATACATAATGTCTATCTCTTTTTGTGTGTGTGTGGTTTTTGGGTCACACCCGGCAGTGCTCAGGGGTTACTCCTGGCTACACACTCAGAAATTGCTCCTGGCAGGCACGGGGGACCATATGGGACGCTGGGATTCGAACCAATGACCGTCTGCATGAAAGGCAAATGCCTTACCTCCATGCTATCTCTCCGGCTCCACATAATGTCTTTCTATCGTATATTGTCCTTCGCCTTTATATATAGCCCCTCCCCTCCCCACTTACCACCTTACAAATCCGTTTTTAGCCCCTCACTCTCTCACCTCCAATCTGTTATTTCCCCCACATTCAATCTTGTTTTACCCTCAGTTTTTTAACTCCTCAGGAACCAGAACATTTCCCCATCCAGCTAGCTGCCAATCAGCTCCTAAAAACTAAAGGACAAATTCCCAGCTCGCCTTACCTCAGCCCAAGAAGAAGCTGCCACCATTGCTACTGCTTATTTGCTCTTGGCAGCCCCATTCCCCCCCCCCCACCTCTCTTCACTGTGGACTGTTACTTGTTACCAGATTCGGTTTCTGAGGAGCCATCGGCTCAAGGACATTTCTAATATGTGTAATATGTGACTACTGGGAGCCATTTTTCAGACTCCACAAGACCATGTTGCAGGCTGAAGCTGTGCTCCAGATTTTATTCCCTTTCCCCCAACTATTTCAAAAGACTTAAAGGGGACATGAATATCTCCTTCAAATATTTCTTTAGATGTGTTTCCTTAATAGGTGTAACTCGTATTGTCTATCTTCTTATGTAGTGACAGTTTTCCCCATTTCTTTTTATGGATCTATTTCATAGGAAATTCTAATAGATAAGTTTACCTAGTGTTCTGAGTTCATGTTAGAACCAGGTTATCAAGATTGTTTAGCTTCTTATTTTTACCCCCATATGCACCAGTAGTATCATGTGGCATTGTTCCTTTTTGCACAGGCACATTAAAATGGGGGAAATCTTATGTGTGCAAATAAATTCTTATCTAATATGGACAAATCACATAAATTTTATATTGCAGTGGGGCCTTAAACACTTATCATAGTGAGTTGGCTTAAGCTTCAGAAGATTGGGCATTGGTCATTTACTCCTGAAACTTGGATCCCATCTATGGAACCAGCATGGTTTTCTACACCAGCACCAGGAATTGGACCTCCATCAGGGAATATCCTGATGTTGCCCTGGCATCAACTTGCTCTAGAGTGGGTTCATATGACACCCTGGCAACTTGGTAATAGCAACAATCTGCTTTCAGGGCAGGGTTCTTTATATTGACACTCAATGGTAAGATGAAACCAGAAGATGCTCCATGTCATCCTGATTTCAACATAGGATCTGTACAAAAACCAGGATCTCTAACTACAGAAACCTGACAGTAACAACCATGATTGTGAAGGGGTTTTACTGGGACCACAGAGAAAGACTTTGGGGTTAGACAACTTAGTATAGTTGGTCTTATGCCAGGATGCTTCATGGGTAAGGTCTTATGTTTTTAGGCCAAAGGTTTTTCCTTTCTATTTCCCCCGTATTTTGCTGTGCCTATGTAAACAACAACAATGACAAACCACACACACATGCAAAATTGCCACACACACACACACACACACACACCTTTTTATTGTATTTTTTATCTCTTATCTTTTAAATTGGGGCTCTCACCTTTTTCATTGAACCTTGGGATATGAATTACTTTATTTTTACCACATATTCCATCTTTTTTTTTTTTTTATAAAACTAAGAGGAAAGGCTGGAGTCAGGGGCCAAGTGGTCTCATATGCATTTGGTGATGAAATTAATAAGGACAGAACTAAATATCTGGGGCTGGAGTGGTGGCCCAAGCGGTAGGGCATCTGCCTTGCCTGTGCTAGCCTAGGACAAATTGTGGTTCAGTTCCCTGGTATCCCATATAGTCCCCCAAGTCAGGAGAAATTTCTGAGTGCATAGCCAGGAGTAATTCATGAGTGTCACCGAGTGTGGCCCAAAAATCAAAAAAAAAAAAAAAAAAAAAAAAGAACTAAATATCCAAGCCAAAGTCAATGCTAATAGGATCAAGGGTCTGCAGCTTTAACAATCTAAACTTAAAGGGGCCTTTTACACTGGCAGGCTAGGGGCAAAGGAAGGTGGTATAGGATGCACTTGGGTCCATTGGTGGAGGGAGGTTGACACTAGTGGTGGGATGGGCCCTGACTCATTGTTTATCTAAAATTCAACTAAGAAGGACTCTGTAGATCACAATTGTTTCAATAAAATAAAAATTGAAAATATTAATAATCTAGTAAGAACAGCATTAGTTTTGGTATTTTCCAATAGGCCATGGAAATTCTAAGGTATGGTAAGGTCTGAGAATTAAGATGAATAGAAGAGCAGCTCATAAAATTTAGTATACTCAAATTATCCAAATCACTGGGTTCCATCCCACAAAATCCATTCAATGTCCAGAGCAGCTTGAGTCTGCCTTTTTTAGCAAAGTTCAGGTACTTTTCACATTGTGGTCTGAGAACATCACTTTGGAAGTGTGGGTGTAGAATATCAGCTTCTAAGCTCCTTAGTAGATTCACAGATAAATTTTAATCACAAGTCAGATTAACATTCTACCCCTAAATACCACAAACAGAATTTTTTTTCTAAGAAAGGCACTTAGCTCATCCACTAAGCAACTGTGAAGACACTGAGCTATGTAACTTCATGTCTTTTCATGACAGAAAAACAAAATAATATCCAAGGAAACACAATAATTCATCAGGGAGAGGCAGCTAGTGAGTAGTAGAGATTGAAATGCAATCTAAGGCTTGTCAATCAAGTCCTGAATTTTATCCATCTGAGAATACACACACACACACACACACACACACACACACACACACACACACACACACACACCATACTTACGAAAGATAAAAGCAACCCTATATTTCTTCATGCTGCCTGAAGAAACATATTTTAGACAAAAAAGAAAAATGTAAGAACAAAGACATAAGCCCATTATCCTTTTCTTTTTACAACTGGTAGTAGAGAAAGAAACAACACATTTGGCACAGCAAAACATTTGCTCAGTCTGCTTTTAGCACAAATTAAAACATGTTCATCATCTATGGCTTATATATTTGTGTATGTGCCAAGAATAAATCCATGAACATTTACTCAAATTTGGAATACAAGTATTAAAGAGATTACACTGAAACATATTCTGAGTTAGTTATAAAAGTAAGATACCCAGTCATGAAAATCTGCTAGAAAAGACTTAAGATTTGCTTACATTTTTTTCAGAACTTCATCTTCTGACTCCATCTCAAGAAATGGTGGAATGGGACCCCAGGCCTTCTATTCACACCTCCCAGCTTTGTCTGAGGTTTACTTGCAAAGGGAACTGGATATGTAATGTGAGCATTGTTCTGTTTGATTTGGGAATCAGTTGGTTAAATAAAGTTATTCTTTTTGTCACCATTATTCACACATTCTCTTCTTAAGAGAAAACTTTGTGATTGCTATTAGGCAGAAAAAAAGACAAGAAGTAATGATCTTTAGCTTCCTTATAAATCTTCATCTGTACAGACATTATCTTAGATAATTTAAAGAAACAAGGTGAAAAATACAAGAAAAAAACATGGTATGTACCACTTGACCTTATGATGGGGCTAAAAAAAAATCTAATTATTACTGTTAACATACTATTATTATCACTTCCCAAATTGTTCCTTTGAAATTTCCATGAAGACTGATACATTCATGTTTATGGTTTCTTTTTGACAGAAGAAGAAAGTCAGAATTCACAAATGTAGTGTTAAATAATTAATGATGGAGCTGGATAGAGGTGGATGGATGGAGAGATTTTTCTCTGCCATCCCACGCCACGTGGCTCCGCAATCCCCATTCAGCTGGCGAGTCCCAGGTTTAGGTGAATGGCGGAATCACTCATCCAGAGACAGGCATCAGGAAGCATTAGCTTTATTCATGCCCTATCCACCACATGTGTGGCCTATATCATAACCTTTTAAGCATTTGCTATTCTTAGCTAGCCCTGCATCTTAATTCCTTTCAGCCATCTTCCCTTTGACATCCATGCTGGCCAAAGACCAAAAGTGCCGAGAGCCTAATCCCCTGGGTCAAAGGCCTTATCTACCTTTTCCAAGACCCCTCCCAGGAATGGGCGGGGTCTTGCAGGTAAGGTCAAGTTACCTAGGGAGAATGGAGGGATGAGGCCTCAACAAACTCCTTAAAATCAACAGTGATACGAACTAAGACTGTTAACACCAATAGAGCAATCACCCTACACTGACTCAGAACCAAACTTTCCTACTATTGTAACTGCAGAAGTTCTATTCCACTGTCATTGGAGGACCAAACACAGTGATGGATGAGAAAGTTCTTATTTGACTGGCCACTGAGCTGCAATGAAATAGAAATAAACTTTTGGGTTATATAACCAGTAACCAGGTTCTGAAGCACTATCTCATCTAAACAGTCATTTGAAAGGACTATTATTATAGAGAAAGAAAACTGGAAAATGGGATTTTAGAAGGGTAAGTAAAGACTTGAGTCTACACACCATCTTATCTACAAACCTAAACAAATCAAGCGTTAGCCTTTAAAAGGAAAGTAAACTGAAGACAAACTCTTTATCTTTAGGTTTGGTGTTAAAAAAACAATTGTGCTTGTCTAATAGTAATCTGTGGTCCAATTTTAGTTAGCCTTGGTGCATTTAATTTTACTCTGACAATAATTAATCTCTCCGCCTGGCTCCAAACAAATATGCAAATATCTTAAAAAAAGTTGAAGGTGACACAAGAGAAATAACTAAGCCCATAAAACTTGTTGTCTGCCCCTAATGATCAGTTATTGCCAACAACTTTCTTTTTACCTATATTATTCATCAATACTAATGAACTAACTCAAGATTACAAATTCAACTCTTAAAGAAGCACTTAAAAGATCCAGCATGAGTAAGGTGTCTGCCTTGCAAACGCTAGCCAAGGAAGGACCGCGGTTCGATCCCCGGTGTCCCATATGGTCCCGCCAAGCCAGGGGCGATTTCTGAGTGCTTAGCCAAGAGTAACCCCTGAGCATCAAATGGGTGTGGACCAAAAAAAAAAAAAAAAAAAAGATCCAGCATGACCCCAAATATCTTGTGATATATAAAGGAATTTGAATGCTTCAATTTGAAACATATTGACCTAATTCAAACATCAACTGGATTTAAAAATAACCTTAAGATGTTGGTGAGGAAAAGAGTTTTTCTATCCTAATATTTGATCTTTCCATTGTGTTGAGTCCTAAAATTACAGATTAGGTAGATGGCCTTTCACACAGTTGGCACAGGTTCAATCCCCAGCACCACATATGGTCCTCTGATCATAGAATCAGGAGTAATTCTTGTGTGCAGCCCAGTGTGGCACAAAAGTAAACAAACAAAAAGACTCATTTCCTAGTAATTTGGGGGTTCTTTTCTTTGTTTGATTTAATTTTTATTTTTTGGACACACCCAGCAGTGCTCAGGCTTCTGGCTCTGTGGCTGGGGATCATTCCTCAGGGGATGATATGTGGTGCCAAGGATCAAACCCAGGTCAACCACATGCAAGGTAAGTGCCTCCTACCCACTGTACTATTTTCCGAGCCCACTCTAGTCTGTCTTAACAATGCATAACTACGCAGTACCTTAAAACTATTCAGGCCAGCAGAATGTGAGCAGGACTATATACAGTGTGCAATGTGGAAGAGCTGACTTGCATAAAAAATGCATATTCTTCTTCCTTCTTATTGGATGGAATAATATGACAGCTTGAGTACAAGCAGTCATTTTGGATCATAAAATAAAAGTCATAGGCTTAGAAGAGTAGAGAGGCAACATGAAAGGAGTCGAGGTCCTAGATAAAAAAAAAGAAAGAACACCAAATTTGAATGTCTTCAACAGGATGCTTTTTCACTCTGGAGAAGTCTTTGTTTGCTCTTAAACTTGCATCTATCTCTCTTCTCACATTTCTTTAAATACATTTCCCTGAATAAAATTATTTTACTTTACTATTTCATCTCTTCATGACATTTTTTTCTGTGAGAAATGTCCCTGGCTAGCATGTGCAGAGTTCAGGATTTAGAACTATCTTTAATTTTATTCTAAAGAACAATTTCTCATTCCAGCCTGAATCCACAAATCATTGAAAACTAAGGTGGTGGAGATCAGTTCCCACACAATGCAGTTAAAGTAGACTTCAGGTGCAGTTTAATAGCTGCGGGGAATTAGTGAGATTCAAGTGTTTGTGTCACATATCAGAGCAGACTTTACTCATTTTTACTCATGCCAGGCATTTACCTATATGATTGAGGTAAGTTAAACAGAAAGTTTGAAGCTCTGTTTTTTCCTATACCTCCCTCATTCCCTTCTTTACCCAAGTTGTTTACAATATAATTGATGAGATATTCAGGAGGTAGATGACCTGTTTTATAATTTGTAAGCTACCATGGGAACTATAATTTACCAGGTAGTAGAGAGCTCCTAATTTGCTACATATGGTATTCTGAACATATCATTGAAGCCCCACCTCCCAAGTTCATACCATGGAGCCACCCCCTCCTCCTAAGTTCTGCATGGCTCTGAAATGTCCTGAGTACCACTGAGGCGACCCAATTAATCTTCAGCATCACAGGATCTTAGTAGGACCCACTCCTAGATCCATACATTGGCTGGAAATTGTAGAATGGGTCCCTCAAAACCTCCTGAGCATTTCTTGGGAGAGTTAAAGAAGGAAAAACATCATGGGCAAATGTATTTGAGAATCATTCTAGGGGTTCCTAAATTCAGTAAATACCAATCTTATAAAGCCAGGTTTACCAATCTCTGACTTTGAAACTTGACCCCCAGTGGGTTTTGTGGACTTTCAGCATCAACTTTGTTATTAATGTACATTTTCACTCTCTACTTGAGTTACCTCAGATGTCAAAAGAAGATCAACCTGAAGAAGTGTCAACTTGCTATTGTGAAGAAGCCAGTGTCTAATTAAATCACCCTATAGTGAGCTCAGAGTTAACTCTCTTCCATCCTCAACTTCTCCAAGCACTTTTCAGGTGATTCCCTTCAAAAGGCTACCTTTTCCTTTCCCCAGTTCACACAAATCACCCACAACAAAAGCAAAGGGAATGTTCCCACTCAGGTCACATGTTCTTTAGGTAGGGGTTAACACTCATCAGATGGCTCATGTATTGTCTGTACATTATAGTGATCCCATAAAACTATCTGATTAGTGTAGAAAGACAAGGATCTCTACTGAATTATTGAGAAGAGCAGAATGAAGTGTCTTATTTTTATAAGAAAGACTACTATGATCATCTTCATGAATATTAACTTAAAAACAAACAAGCTCTGATTAAGCTGTTAAAAATCTATTACAATGACCAGCATGGGAAGGATTTGGAGCCACCAAAATCAGTGGGTCACATTGTCATGCAGAGAAACTTGAATTCACTATTTTGACCAGAAATGTAAAGTACACACTTTGTATGCAGAATTGGGTTTGATCACCAAAACTGAAAACACACACACACACACACACACACACACACACACACACACAAACTTGCCATTAATCTAAGGTAACAGTACCTTGGGCATCTTAGGTAGTTGTTATAATAATAGTTTTATTTACAAAAGTAACAAATACCTCCTAATAAAGAGAAGGACTCCCACACCACCCCTGCATATGTTGATAAAATAAATTTTTATTTTGTGTTTGGACTGTATGCAGTGGTACTCATAGTTTACTCTAGGCTCTGTACTCGGGATCATTCCTGGCAAGGTTCAGGGCACCATATGCAGGATGGAGATCAAACCTGAGTCAGTACATGCAAGGCAAGCGCCATACCCACTTCACCATCCTAATCCCAACAAGATGATTCTTATGATGCATGTAACTGTTAAAGTTAAATGCTGTTAAATGCTGACATAGATTTATTATGCCATGACCTTAATCAGATCCCAATACAATTAGTCATTTTCCTGAGTCCCCATCTAACCATCTAACGTTTTTATTTTGCCTAATTTTATTTATTTATTTATTTATTTATTTATTTATTTATTTATTTATTTTGGTTTTGGGGTCACAACTGACAGTGCTTAGAGATTTCTCCTGGCTCTACGCTTGGAAATCACTTCTGGCAGGCTCGGGGGACCATACGGGATGCCAGGATTCGAACCACCAACCTTCTGCATGCAAGGCAAACGCCTTACCTCCATGCTATCTCTCCAGCCCCTAATTTGTTAAAATTTAAAGATAAATGTTACTCAAAACTAAAAATAACAGTGAATTAAAGGAAAATAGAAAGAGGGGGAGAAGGTCTGCCAGAGACAGGAGGACAGGTGTAGAAGGAAGACAAGAGGGAAACAGGACATTGGTGGTGGGAAGTGTGCACTGGTGAAGCGATGAGTGCTGGACATTAAATACCTGAAACACAATCATAAAAATTACGGTTACTGTGTATCTCATGGTGATTTAATTAAAATTTTATTTTAAAGTATTAAATGCACTTACAGTGTGGATAAGTAATAAGAGTGAAAGATCAAAAAATACAAATCATGTTTTTACTATTATTATTATTAGATTCTATATTCATCAGTTTAGAGGTGTCAAGTTATTTAAAAATGATGTAACAAAAATGTTAAACTCTAAAATAATTTGATTTCACACTCTATCAATTAAAATATTATTTCCTGATCACATACTTTCAAACCAATATTTTCTCCAGTGAACTCAAAATCTTTTTTTTTTTTTTTTTTTGGTTTTTGGGTTACACCCAGCGATGCTCAGGGGTTACTCCTGGCTGTCTGCTCAGAAATAGCTCCTGGCAGGCACGGGGGACCATATGGGACACCGGGATTCGAACCAACCACCTTTGGTCCTGGATTGGCTGCTTGCAAGGCAAACGCCACTGTGCTATCTCTCCGGGCCCGAACTCAAAATCTTGACCTTGACTAATATTTCAAATAAAAACAAAAGGCTGGGACCTGAGGTCGGAGAGATAGCATGGAGGTAGGATGTTTGCCTTGCATGCAGAAGGACGGTGGTTCAAATCCCAGCATCCCATGTGGTCCCCTGGCCTGCCAGGAGTGATTTCTGAGCATAGAGCCAGGAGTAACCCCTGAGCCATGCCGGATGTGACCCAAAAACAAAAAACAAAACAAAACAAAAAAAAGGCTGGGACCCTAGCTATCAACAAAACTGCTGGTGTAAGCCCCGAGCAAAATCAACTCCTGGCAACTCTCAGAGGCTTCTAAACCACATATCACCTCTAAGAAGATCAAGTTACCCAAAACTGAACTTCTTATTCATCTGCAGTGCTGAATGCCCCCTTAAGTTTTCACCCTGCTTTAAATCCACTGTATCCAGATAGTGGAAATAGGTGAATGTTTTGAAAATGGATTTGACCAAAGATGAAATGCTAGATTGCTAGAATCAAGGTTGGCAACAGACTGATGCAACTATCAATGAGAAAAATTAGTGAAGCTTTTGCAAAGGGCATATTGAGAATCCTCCCTCTGCTCCTTCTGTCTGCTCATCCTCCTGTTCCTTCTGCCTGGTCTTTGTGGTAGGGAGGCAGAAAACTTGCTTTCTTGTTCTTTTCCGAATAAACCAGATCCCCACTTGCCACATTCCACTCATTTTATTACACTCTATGTATTACAACTACACAGGCAAACATTAGCAAAAGTTTTGACATTACTTGGAGGTTCCTAGCAATACTGACTATGCAACAAAGTTAAGCAAGCTAAGCAGAAGCCTAGGATCTCCCATCCTATCCCCAGGTAATGCTTTTGTTTCCAGAACACAATTAAGTCACTGTTCTTTCTTTCCTTTTTTTTTTTTTTTGGTGTGTGTACCAAATACACAATGACCTCCATTATCAGAGCTTAAAGAAATCAGAGGTAGGCCTGAGCTGTCCACATTTTCTTTAATGAACTAACTCAAAATTCAAGTGCTAAACTTTCAATAGCAAATAAAAGGCTCATATTGCAGTTTGAGTCACTAAGATGAAGTGACTTTTATATTAGCCTTCAACCCTAGAAGTGTCTACTTACTTATTCTTCACTTATCAGCACATTTAGGGGTCAGTTTCACATTTAAGCAAGAGAAACAAACTGAGCACAAGACATTTTGATTGGAAAAAAATTATAAAACTACTAAAACTCATATTGAATATGAGTGGTTTTTTTTTCTGTTTCCTGTACCTGATATCTGAGAAATAAGATATTTCTGAATTTTTGAAATAAAATCTCATTTAAAAATGCCACAAATTATGACTCCCTCAATTAATTAATACATAATAAGTGTGTGCTTGGGCAGACATTCTACTTTCTGCGTTATTCTCTGCCTGCGTCATCTGAACCAAACTTCCTTGGGTACAGCTGTGTCTTTTATGTGACAACTAGCTATTTATTTGATAACTAAAGAATTGAGAAAATAGAAAAGAGCATAAGCCAGCTAGAGGGTAAAATACTTTGACCTAAAGCAAAAATTTGTCAATATAAAAAGACACGTGGTAGATGTATATCAAAGCTAGGCAGAGAATTCAAATAGCAAATGCTTTTGAGCTTCATAGGCTTAAGCTAGGGTTTGATCCTACTACCAAATAGTCCCCCCCAAAGTACCTCTGAGCTAGCCTATGCAAAGTGTCAGGAGTAGGCATTCCCTGCCCCCCCCTAAAAAAAAGCCATTTTGTTTTTGTTTTTTGGGCCACACCCAGCAGCACTCAGGGTTTACTCCTGACTCTGGGCTCAGAAATCGCCCCTGACATGGGGACCATATGGGATGCCTGGGATCGAACCTGCATCTGTCCTAAGTCGGCCATGTGCAAGGCAAGCACCCTACTGCCATGCTACCACTCTGGCCCCAAAAAGCCATTTTAAATTAGTTGTCCAAATATCAGTATTGTCCTCTTCTCTAGTAGTCAATTTGTACTATCTTTCAATATTGATAGTTAAGTAAGGATAGAATCAAAAGAAATTTTCTAGTAGATGGAGATGTATACTAGCAGCATCAAGTGTGTCTCCTCAAATACAGAAAGAGATACCAGGTCAAGAGTCCATATAAGGCCCAGATGATATTTATTCAGCAGTGCTTGTGCTTTTTCTTTTCTGAACTATAATCCAGAGAAATTCTTCTTTGAAACAAAGCAACAATGACAATAGATGTTAAGTTATCTTATGCAAAGACCAACAATAGAAACACAAAGCAAATAGCATGTTATGATAAGGAGTATCAGAATCAGTCAGGGAGGGGAAAAATAGAATTAATTTGCTTCAGAAAATTGTAGATATTATTAGGTCCAGAAACACTAATTCATATTGCCAGAAATTAAACTATGGCATTGAGAAGTCTCCAAGTCATGCATTGTATTTTGTGATTTCTTTAAAGTAAATAAAGATAAAATAAAAATTTCTATATTGGCAAAGTTTTCGAAATCTTTTTTTTTGGGGGGGGGGGTCACACCCGTGGTGCTCAGGGGTTACTCCTGGCTGTCTGCTCAGAAATAGCTCCTGGCAGGCATGGGGGACCATATGGGACACCGGGATTCGAACCAACCACCTTAGGTTCTGGATCGACTGCTTGCAAGGCAAACACCGCTGTGCTACCTCTCCGGGCCCAGTTTTCGAAATCTTAAAAAGAACAACATAAGGGGTCTAAGAGATAGTACAGTGTACGGTAAAGCACTTACCTCGCATTCAACAAATCTGGTTCAATCCCCAGTTCTACATATCATTTCCCAACCACTGCTGGGAGTTTAGCTATGAAGTCGCAAAAAAGAAATATGGAAGCCAACCTGTAGATAAGGGGCTTCAGCAAGGTTAGAAGGACCCCTCCCAAAAAAGACATTTGAACTATATTTGTTACAGTTTTATTCAAAATAGTCAAAATCTGGGATCAACCTGAGTATCCCAGAAAAGATAACTGGATAAAGAAATTATGATACTCTTACATAATGTGATATTCCTCAGCTATAAGAAAACACAAAATCATGCAATTTGCTGCTACATGGATAAATCTGAAGAATATCATAAAGTTAGTAAAAAGGAGAGGGCAGACACAAAATAAACTCTCTTATATGTGGGATATGAAGAAGCATTGTATGGGGAGTAACGAATATCCAAAGGCAACAGAAATGAAGAACTCATTTTAGGTTGAAAACTTGAGGAGGCGTGGGGAAGGGTAAAGAAGAGTGGGGGAAGCAGAATAGTATAATAGTGGAAAAAAGTAAGAGAGGGTATGGTGTTAGAACAAATTATGCAAAACAAAACAAAAACCTACCATTAAGCATATTATTGTAAGCTATGATGCCTAAAATTAAACTTTTTTAAAAAATTTTTAAAGCAGGAAGCCAACAGTGTGGAAAAAGTTGAGAAATGCTGCTCTGAAATACTTTTCGATGAGCCATCCTACAGCGCCACTGCAGGTTGCAGGCAACATATTCAGAGGGTGAGGCAGAGACCAAAAAGCAGCATTGCAATAAATATCCCCAGTGCTTAAACTCAGTGCTGAAGAAGTAGTTCTCAGACAAAGCTACAAGGTTCAAGTTTCTCAGAAAGACTTGGAATTCTCAGTAATTTCCCTGGCAACCCAGAGTTTCTTATGCAAAAGAAGAATGGCCTAACATGTAACCCAAAATATTTTTAGTCACTGCTGAAAAGTTGGCGCCACACTTCAGCAGTCAATTCTATGACTTTCTGAATCTCCTTTTTTTGGTTTGAAGTCTTTTCATTTTATCAGCCCATCCACGCAGGATTAAATGCATCCAGGATTAAAGCAAATCATTCCATGGGAGAGCTCCTCCTTTAGTGATATAAATCACTAAAAATGTACAAATTTAAAAGTTCACCTGTCTTGCAACATGCTCAGTTTATAAAATTTCACTTTAGACACCCTTTGCTTATTTTTCAATGATTTTTGTTTGTTTGTTTGTTTTTGGGCCACAGTGAGGCTCAGGGGTTACTCCTGACTATGTGCTCAGAAATCGCTCCTTAGCTTAGGGACATATGGGACACTGGGGGATCGAACTGCGATCTGTCCTAAGCTAGCACATGCAAGGCAGAAGCCTTACAGCTTGCTCCACCGCTCCAGCACCTATTTTTCAATGATTTTTATAAAGTGTTTCTTTAATTACATGTGCCTCAGTCTAGGAAAAGCAGGTTCTGGTATAATGTTTTTTATTATAGTAACGAGGGAAAAAAATCCCAGTCAAGGCTGAATGACATGGCATTTAAAAACCTGCTTTTGGGGCCCGGAGAGATAGCACAGTGGCGTTTGCCTTGCAAGCAGCTGATCTAGGACCAAAGGTGGTTGGTTCGAATCCCGGTGTCCCATATGGTCCCCCGTGCCTGCCAGGAGGTATTTCTGAGCAGACAGCCAGGAGTAACCTTTGAGCATCGCCGGGTGTGGCCCAAAAACCAAAAACCAAAAACAAACAAACAAACAAAAAAAAACACACAAAAAAAAGCCCTGCTTTTGTTATACTTGGCTTTGCTGTAAGTTGTGGTTTCTCAGAACCTATCCAGAAATCAAGTGAGAACTTCCTAAACACAGAGTTAACATTTTCCTTTTTATTTAGATGGTTTTACCTTATGAGATTCAGAAATCTGTGCAGACATGATGAGGAAAGGTGGCTAAGTCTCACCACATCTAATTGTCACTCTCTTTCATTAGATTTGCTAAATTTGGGAGGACCAGAGCAGGCAAAAGAAAGTATACAGATAAAAATCTTTTTTCCCCATGTAGAGTTAAAATTAAGTCGCTTAGTTCTTAAAATGTAAATATTCCTCTCCCCCTCATAAAAAACACAACAACAACAACAACAACAACGAACTAAGCCTTATTCACCAAACTATTCACCAGATCCACGGATCAAAACTGTAATGTTAGGCAAATGATTTTTGCTCAAGGTACAGAAAATCTAGTCCACTATATGTAAGGGTGTGGGCCATGCTAAACACTGTGACCCATATCCTCTCACACAACTGCACAATCAATAATGACAGTCTCCTTTGGATGAGACTGTCCAACTCAGTGCTCTCTGATACATATGCCTGAAAAGTGATAGCCTCCTGAGGTAAATATTATAAGAACTAGAGATGGGGCCGGCGAGATAGCATGGAGGTAGGGCATTTGCCTTGCATGCAGATGGACAGTGGTTCGAATCCCGGCATTCCATATGGTCCCTCAAGCCTGCCAGGAGTGATTTCTGAGTACAGAGCCAGGAGTAACCTGAGCACTGCCTGGTGTGACACCCCCCCAAAAAAAAGAACTAGAGATAAATATGAAAGTAACTATGAAGTAGCATACACATATAAATGGCAGTATATTCAATCAAGAATTAAGTCATGCTTGAACAAAATCACCATAAAGCCAATCTCAGTGAGGCTATCTCATTGATTAGTGAGACCACAACCTGTAAAGTCAGATTTTAGCCACTCATGGGGCTAACCACCAGGAAGGACCAATTACACAAGAGCTCTAGAAAAGCACAATTCTCCAATGAAGGATCCTAACCCTGCAAGCCTGCCAATGGAAACCAACAGGATGCCAGTTCCTGAGTTCAAAAAAAAAAGACTAGTTTGGGAGACTGCATACCACATTCCACAGGTGAGCCTACAAATTCCCTCATTGCTCCTAGTTGGATTAAGATCTCTGATGAAGAGGGTGAAGAGATAACACAGCGATAGGGCGTTTGCCTTGCATGCAGCCGATCCAGGATGGAAGATGGTTCAAATCCCGGCACCCATATGGTCCCCCGAGCCAGCCAGGAGCGTTTTCTGAGCACAGAGCCAGGAGTAACCCCTGAGCACCGCCAGGTGTGACCCAAAAACCAAAAGACAAAGATCTTCAGATGCACTTTGGGTTTTTCTCTAACAGGAAGAAATACAGAGGTGAGAAAAACAAAGATTAGCTAAAAATATAGCTACATGGTTCCACATCAGCCATTATCTGTTCTATATTATCATTTTAATAGTCTATTTGCATTTTGGCAGGATTTCTCCCTTTTTAGTGACTATCAAAAGAGTCTGGAGGAGACAGCAGATGGCCTGCTACACAGCTAATTTGAGAATATATTTAAGACAACAGATTGACTTGGCACCCATAGCCATAGGTGGAGATGCCAAGCATTTCTAGAGTCTGTCATGTCTCCTCAATTTTGCCTTCAGCTGTGTTGCCAATAGAGTGTATTTTAACCTTATAGTAATGTGTTTTGGAAGGAGCATGAGATTTCATTAATTTGGCTGTATCTTAGATCAACAAGAAGATTTGGGCACTTTTAAGACTTTGTCAATAGGCTTTCCCATTATTTTTATTTTTCAATCATTCACATACTACTGAGATCTTCTGTTTATGAGTCCATGGATTTTTTTCCCTTTTTTATTTTATTTTATATTTTTTATTTTTGGTTCTTGGGCCATACCCAGCAGAGTTCAGGAGTTATTCCTGGCTCTGTTCTCAAAAATCACTCCTGGCAATCTTGGGGGACCATATGAGATGCCAGGGATCAAACATAGGTCAGCTAAGTACATGGTAAACACCCCATTTACTGTGCTAGTGTTCTGGCCTCTCCAATGGTTCTTTTGTAATAAAAATGTTGTTTTAATAGATAGATAGTATATCAGCTAAGGCCTTGTGCACGGCCAATCAGTATTTGATCCCCATGGGATCCCAAAGATCCATCAGGAGTGACTTGAGCACAGAACCATTGTTGCATGTGGCCCCAAAATAAAAAAAAAATATAATTTAAATTAGCATGATATGACCAGCTGCCTACTTCCTGCTTTCCTTTTTGTCTCACTAAAGCCAATAAATCTATCTCAATGACCTGTGTTCCAGTTCAGAACATAAATAGGTCAGGAAAGCTTTGTTTCTATAGTTAGTGTTTGTTTTAATCAGTTATTTATGGTCGAAAATAGCACTATTATACAGTAATTACATAACTAATCCTACCTTATTACTGATAGACCTTTTAAAAATATGAGCTTTTGTGGGTTTGGGGGTGCAGATCAGTGTTAGCAAGCAACAAGTTTGATAAGGAGTATGGTCCCAACTCATTAGGTGTCACTGAATACAATCCCTGATGTCACAGTGCAAAAAATGCAACTACCAGTGTCATAACCAAATGTGCAATCCCTGACACTACAACACCACCATTAAATCTGAGCTTTCTTTCTTAGATCACTGCCTTCCCAACCAAAATGTAACTCCTTCTATAGTGCACCATAAACTAACCAGACTTGCTGATGATACATTTCTATGCTCTCTGGCAATGGGCATTACTGATAAGACTCATCTATATTATTATTTTTTCCTCAGAACCACTGAGGAAGTAGGTCACCTTTCTGGATATGTGGGATAGCTACTGCAGGTGGAAAACAGCAACAGTTTAGAAATGTGATCCTCAGGACCCTCTCTAGATCTACCAAATCTGAAGCTGCACTTTAACAAGATTCATGTGTTATTGAGTCTGAAAAGCACTATCCAGGATTCCATGTTTATTCTAACCTGGCAGCTTTTCCTCCAATTCCTGTCACCCAAGAGGCTTCTATGCCCAGAAGATGACAGAAGTCAAAGAGTTTCAAGGAGAAGCAACAATCTCTCCCTCTGAGAAGCCATTGGTCAATGGTGGCTACTAATAAGCACTGGGAGGTACACTATCAATATCAGTTATAAATATAGAGACT
This sequence comes from Suncus etruscus, assembly GCF_024139225.1. Taxonomy (NCBI): domain Eukaryota; kingdom Metazoa; phylum Chordata; class Mammalia; order Eulipotyphla; family Soricidae; genus Suncus; species Suncus etruscus. The sequence goes on along the minus strand of NC_064848.1, from coordinate 21,509,244 downwards.
CCTGAGGAAATTAGAGGAGGCACCTGGATCTTAATGATTGACCATTCTGTTCTGCATAGCTGTCACAGAGTTAAGGTTCCTAAACAGGTTAACAGTTAAAAATGGACACACAAAAACCATCTTAAATTCAATGATAAAAAACAAAACAAAACATGCATTTCTTTTTTCTTTTTTTTTAATTTTTTTGGTTTTGGGGCCACACCCGTTTGACGCTCAGGGGTTACTCCTGGCTATGTGCTCAGAAATCGCTCCTGGCTTGGGGGGACCATATGGGACTCCGGGGGATAGAACCGAGGTCCGTCCTACGCTAGCGCTTGCAAGGCAGACACCTTACCTCTAGCGCCACCTTCCCGGCCCCCAAACATGCATTTCTTATGTATTTTTCTGAGAATTTAAAAAAGGCATTTCATGGGCTAGTATAGCAGGTAGGGCAGTTGGTTTACAATGTAAACCAGGGGTCTCAAACTCGTGGCCTGCGGGCCGTTTGCGGCCCTTCATACAACATTTTGTGGCCCTGCTTTAGAGGAATCATTTTTTTTTTGTTTTGTTTGTTTTAGTTGTTTGGGTCACACCCCCAATGTTCAAGGCTTACTGCTGACTTTGCACTCAAGGATCACCCCGACTTTGCCTCCTGCGGCCCCCCAGGTAAATTGAGTTTGAGACCCCTGCATCAGTCATCCTATCATCCCCCATCATCCCATATGGTTTCCTGGGCCCACAGTTATAATTCTTGAGTGCAGAGTCAGAAATAAACCCTAAGTACCACTAGGAGTAGCCCCCAAACAAACAAAACCAAAACAACAACAAAGGCAAGCCAGGTGCTCCTTTTTTGGGGGGGTTTTTTGGTTTTTGGGCTATACCCGGCAGTGCTCAGGGGTTACTCCTGACTTTCTGCTCAGAAATCACTCCTGGCAGGCACAGGGGACCATATGGGATGCCGGGATTCGAACCATCATTGGTCCTGGGTCGGCCACTTACAAGGCAAACGCTCTACCGCTGTACTATCTCTCAGGCCCAAGGTGCTACTTTTTTTGTGATGTAGATATCATGGTATACCTCATTTATGTGCTTGCAATTTGATGCCACTCAACTACCGTCCCACATATTCCTAGATAGCAAAGGCTGGCCATGGAAATCAAACAGTATCCCTTATGCAGAATTCTGCTGATTAGGTCATGTTCTTGAAGCCAGAGCCAATCCAGAAAGGACAAGGACCAGCAAGGCCAAAATGACTAGGAGGTGTAATGCAGAGTCCATAAATACTACAATATACCCCAAAATAAAAAGAGATACTATTATTCACATTTTATCTATGATCCCCTTATATTACAAAGTATTTAAGGGGTTTAAAACCACTTTAATTATTATAACTGCACACACTTAGAAGCTTAGAATCTGATGCTGATAAGGAGCGAATATTCAAAGACACAGTTTATAAAAGTAAGAAAGAAAAAGTTCCTTTGGCTTATAGAAATCTTTCATTAAGAATAAAAAAAATGATTATTTCAGACTTTTTTCACTCTGGAGAAGCCCATGTTCTCTCAAACATATAGTACTTTTTCTTTCTCTCAATCAAACAATATGCAACCACCAGTATCTGTGTGTGTGTGTGTACAAATTTATAAGTAAATTCATTTAAATAAAACTGTTTTATTTTTTTAAATGACATTTAACAAACGATATCTGCTCTGAAATTCACCAGGAACAAATCTCCAGGCAAATTTGTGTTCTCCTTCTATTTTCAAACCTCCATTCTGAATCCTATAATTTGTTATTATGGAAACAGAAAAATTGAAGTCAGCATTTGCTTTAGGTTATATAAAAAAAGGAAAAGAAAATCATCACATCTGGGGCAGTGGGACTGATTCCCTTTAAACTGCATTTTTAGATATAACAAATTGTCTTCACAATACTAGCAGACTTTCTACCTCTCTTCCAAATTTTGGCAGCTGACATGCTATCATTTTGTGTTGAAATTGGCAAGATTTCCTGCCGTCTGGACTCTGTGTCTGCCATTAAGCAAAATGGTATATTAAGAGGTTATAGGAGCAATTTTAACTTTCTTCTGGTATAAAAATTGTAGAAACTTCAGGTTAGCAAATGGCCCAGTCCTTGACCTTTTTTATATTAAAATAACTACTGTGACAATGAGATCATAGGGTCCTTTTCTTTCAATACAAAGTGACAGGACACACTACATGTTTCTGCTCATCTTAGTAGTGACCATACAACTTTTTCTGGCCTTTGATATGTCAATCTTTTCATGAGGGTGTCCCAATGAAGCCCTCAAAGACTAGTGCTTAAATTGTCGAATCCTCTTCCATTAAAACATAATTGAAATTCTGAGCTCTGTGCTCAGAAGTTACTCCTGGCAGGCTTGGGGGGCCATATTGGATGCTGGGTTTTGAACCCGAGTTGGCTGCATGCAAGGCAAAAGCCCTACCTGCTGTGCTATCACTATGGCCCCAACCAGCAACTGTTTTATTACAGCTTCTCCTCCTTTCAGAAATCAGGACCTACTGCAGTGAAGAGAAGAACAGTCTGCTCAAGTCAGAAGGACATCTATGCAATCATGTTCTTTATAAATAAGCATTAGTAACTCTGCTCTTTTTTTAAGTGACGGTCTAATCACTGTGCACAAGTGCCCTTATTAAGCTGCAGTTTGATGAACTATCACCAAATTTTAGATGACAAGGCCTTTTCTTCCTGTTTTAAATTCATTTAAATATTTGAACTTTAAAGATATAGATCCAAAGGAGTCTTCACACGCAGTTACTTTATCCCACATTTTTACTCCACCCCACAAAGAAACTAAAGAGGAAGGCAGACCAATGTGTCTGTGTCAGAAGCAAGTCAACTGAAATGCATCTGTACCCCAAATCCTCGGTATAGTAGACTGAATCTTCAGAGGGGATCCACAAGAGAGCATCAGGTAAATATGGAGGCACTAACTGCCTCCTTTCTATCTTTCCATCAGAACTGAACTTTTGTGCCTCTCAGCCATGATCAGAGGACTGAAATAAAGAAGTCCCTCGTGTCACTTCCAAGGGAAGCCTACCAAGTTAGCATCCCTCCTTTGTGTCTTTTAATCAAAAAAATTAATATTTGACTCTTTAAACTTGTCTAAACTACTGTTAGCCAAAAAAGGGGAAGGTGGAACTGTGGCGCAAGTTAGGGCATTTGCCTTGCACACACTAACCTAGGAATGATCATGTTCGATCCTCTGGTATCCCATATGGTCCCATATGGGAGTGATTTCTGAGCACATAGCCAGCAGTGGCCCCTGAGCATCAATGGGTGTGGCCCCCCAAAAAAGCAAAAAAAAAATAAATAAAAAGCAATTGTTAGTCAATTAAGTTTTAAACATTATCCAGAATGCCCCAAAGTCTATCCAATTTACCATGATAATCTAATAATTGAATAGGGTCACACTAAATAGAATTTTAGGATTTTATTTTTTTTTTTGTTTTAATTTATTTATTTTGTTTTGGTTTTTGGGCCACACCCGGCGTTGCTCAGGAGTTACCCCTTGTCTGTCCTGCTCAGAAATAGCTCCTGGCGGGCACGGGGGACCATATGGTGTGACATCCGGGATTCGAACCCAACCACCTTAGGTCCTGGATTGGCTGCTTGCAGGCAAATGCTGCTGTGCTATTTCTCCGGGCCCAGGGTTTATTTTTCTATATAAAAGTTCCCCGCCCCCCCCCAAAAAAGGGATTGCCAATTTTTTCTTGCACAAAGTCCAAGTCTAATTATTTGGTACCTCATAGTCTTGGCAAATATTCCCCAGCACCACAACATAAGTGGACTCCTGAGCATCTCTAAAAGTGAGTTCTTAAAACTGTGACTGGGTCCACAGAAAGAAATAATTTTCTGCATGAGAAACATTGTACCGGAAGTAGATGGAGTTGATTTGGGGGACTGGAAAAGAAAAGAAAGCAGGAGTTAACAATGTCCCAGGAGACAATATGGTGAAGAGTCCTCAAAAGAGATCCACACATTCTTCAGATAATTGCCTGACAGAAGTGGAAATACCAGGTGAAACTTGCTTTGCACAAAGGGCTCTGAAATTTGAGCATGAATAAAAATCACTGATCTCAAAGTCAGACAGGAGCTAGGAAAAGCTGCTGAAAAAAAGCTTCCAGCAAAGTAGCCATGGGAAGGATGAGCTAAAAGACAAGACCTTTTCTTTCCTGTCCCTTAGGAGTTACTGAGGGTCAGCAAAAACTGAAAAAATCCACTTAACCCCATTAACAGGCTATCACCCTGACCCCCACAATTGACACTTCTGAACACTAGACCCAGACTAAGTTTACAAACTCTATTGTGTTTCAACCTCATTTGAGCATAGCTGGAGCAAGTAATTTCCTTTTTTGTTGTTGTTTGTTTTTGTTTTGTCTTTAGGCCACACCTGGTGACACTCTGGGGTTACTTCTGGCTTTGCGCTCAGAAATCACTCCTGGCTTGGGGGGAAACACATGGGACGCTGGGATATAGAACTGAGGTCCGTCCTAGGTCAGCTGGGTGCAAGGCAAACACCCTACCACTGTGCCAGCGCTCCTGCCCAGTAATTTCCCTTCTTAATTCCTAATTCAGAGTAATACCAAGGGAAAGTATGAAAAAAAAAAAAAACCCAATTTCTAATCCTTCAATACAGAAACTTCTGAGGTATTAGATGAACTGAAGAGCCATACAGTCTGTATAGAGAGCCATATGCTACATATTACACACCCAGTCTTGGGCAAATGAGTCCATTTTTCAGAAACCAATGTTGCCCTTCCCAGATAGGAAGTTGAGGCTACTTCAGAGAATCTGGGTCTGGCAGGGGAATATAATCAGACCCAGTCCTTACCAGCCACCTTCAATTCATTTAATACATATAAGTACCATGAGATCAGACTGTCTTATCCTCTGATATATACCTAGTGCCAGAACAGTGCGCAGCAACTTTTCAGTCAATATACAGGAAGCCAGAGTGCAAAGGGAAGCTTACATGAGAGGCTCAGTGCAAATAAATACATAATGCATATCAGCTAATTTTACCCAGTCCTGCCACTTTTATTGTTATTTCTTATTTATTCTTTCTATTTTTTCAATAACTTTGCTTTCATTTATCTGGAAACAAATGTATTATGATCAACTATATCAACTATGTGGTGCATTTTCTTTAAATAAAAAATATTTAGCAGATCTAGAGCATTAGTGTGGACAGAATACTTCCCTTGCACATGGCCAACCCAGGTTCTAATCTGGCGCTCCATATGATTCCCCAAGCCCCACTAGGAATGATTTCTGAGGATAGAGTCCAGAACAATGCTAGGTGTGGCTCAAAGATTATAAAATATGTGTATAGGAACCGGAGCAGTGGCGAAGCAGTAGGGCATTTGCATTGCATGTGGCTGACCCAGGACGGACCGAAGTTTGATCCCCAGCATCCCATATGGTCCACTGAGCCAGGAGTAACCCCTGAGCATCAATGGGTGCAGCCCCAAAACAAAACAACAACAACAACAACAAATGTGTATATATTAAACAATATCTCCCACGTTACCAATAATGATTATCTTCATACTTTAAGAAAATTTTGTCAATTATATTAATAACTTTGTTTAATGCATTGTTTAATTTTATTGGCATGATATTTACCTACCTTTATATAGCTAGCAATTTTCTAATATTATACTGTTATATACTGTGTATATACTTAACTGTAAGTTTTAAAATGCTTCTAGTTCTTAGACTTATTTAATGTGGTGGATTCATTTCCTTAATTTTTAATATTCATATTACTAGTATTTGCTAAGGATGAGTAGTGGTATCATTTGCTGTATTTGTCAGAGAGAAGTTAAAGGTCAAAAGGTAATCAAGATACAGTGCTTTAAAAACAACAGTCTCTGGTCTCATTGCTTCCTGCCTGAGTCAACTTCTCTAACATACTGTTACAAAATGCTCTAGTCTAGAGAAACAACTAGATCAGGAACTGGGTAGGAGATTGAGGTTCAGAAATATGGAACTTTGCTGAGAAAAGGGAATGGCTCTGTAAAGCCCCAAGTTCTCAGAACTAATAGTGAGACTTGCCTAAGCACAGAGTGATCTGTTACCCACATTGTGAGAAATCTGAGCGTGAGTCTTTTCAACAAAGTCAGTCCATGCTTCAGCATTACACTCATTGGGGTTGAAGTTGAAAAATTGCCACCAGGACTTCTAGGGCTTCAAGAGCTGTAAAACACTGGAACAAGGTCCGACAGAGCAGGACCAGCTCAGTACCTCCATGACTCTTACTACAAAACCAGCTGGCACTTTCATTAAGAGGGAGCTAGTATGGACTGGAGAAATAGCATGGAGGTAAGGCATTTGCCTTGCATGCAGAAGGATGGTGGTTCGAATCCCGACATCCCATATGGCCCCTGAGCCTGCCAGGAGCGATTTTTGAGTGTAGAGACAGGAGTAACCCCTGAGTGCTACCAGGTGTGACCCAAAAACAAAAACAAAACAAAAATAGGGAGCTAAATCACATTGCAGTGAGGCTGGTGATGTCCAAAGTTAGTAGGTTGGCCCCTCATTTTTCAGCTTAGTTTGAGAAAAATTTTAGCTTACCCACTGTTATCTTAATAGGGAAAAAATATTTCCCCTTTCTTTATTGCCAACATTCAGTGGTGCTCAAAGGTAACTCCTGGCTCTGCACTCTAGAATTATTCTTGGTGGAACTGGAGGACCATATGTGATGTCAGGGATCCAACGCAGGGTGGTCACATGCAAGGCAAATGTCCTACCCTCTGTACTATGACTATGGCCTGAATAGGTTTCTTTCAAATTAACCTTTCTGGACAATGTAAAAATTATTTCTCCTTCTAAAAAAGTTACTTCATTTTACTATTTCTTTCAGTATATCTGTTTTGTTTGTCTGTTCTTTGGGGACCATACCTAAGTGTTTAAGTGTTTAAAATCTCTCTCTTGACTCTGTGTTCAGGATCATACCTGAAGAGGCTCAGAGACCATATCGGGTGCTAGTGAGCAAATCCAGGTCAGCCCTGTACAAGGCAAGTACATACCCAGCTTTATTTTGGCTCAAATCCCAGTATATCTTTTACAGGTATTTAATTTAACAACTATTAAGCATACCTGAGGGCCAGGGAGATGGTATAAGACTTCCATTCAGTCCTGAGCAACCCTTGAGGTATCTGAGCACCATTGTCTGTGATGCTGCTTCTCCAGAACCTCAGGGTTCGGAAAGCATGTGGTGCTTGAGGCTGTGTCCATCTTCAAGTCAGTCTGGTTGGATAAGAACTTCCAGGACTGGCTGGTGTCCCAGAGCTCTCCTTTGTAGGTACACAAAAATGCCTTGAGCCATTGCATTAAATAAAAATAAGAGTAATTTTTAAACTGTAGTCAGAATCACGAACCCTAAAAAACTTCAAGGAAATTGCATTCAGTAATAATCTCCTTTGTTTGCACTTGTTGAGACAATTACTAATGGCAACATCTTAACTAATTAGTAGCGCTTCATTAAATAAAAATATCATGTTCTGTGCTCTGAAATAGGGTTTCTGACCTGGGTCTCTGTGAATCTGCTCAAACTGGGTTGCCCATGAGTAACTGAGGGCATTTTTCTAAATAACAGGTATACAACACTAAATTAATCTCAAAAGAAATTCCCAAAATATTAAATTAAGTAGAAAATACTTAAGGCATAGCCAGCTTTTCCAGTATGATACCCCATATGGTCCCCTGAGCCTTCCAGGAATGATTTTTAATTGCAGAGCCAGGAAAAACCCCTGAATGCTACCAGGTCTGGCCCAACTTTCCCAAGTACATTATAGTATTATATAATGTGTAAAAAAAAATCCCTCTATGCACCGTATCTCCAACCTGGTGAACAAGTCTAAATCAGGGTCTTGCATGAAATAATTCAAACCAGGATCAGGGTGAAACACATGCACTGTGGCAATCTTCTACCTCATACGGAGAGCAAGGTGTTTGCCAGAACTGCTGTTTTTATTGAGTACAGAGACTCCCCCCCACCCCAGGTGGGGCAATAAAGACAGATAGCTCAGTATCCTGAACCAGTCACACCCAGGTTTACAAGTAAGACAATCTCTGTTTTGGGGTAAATCCAAGTGGTAAACAAACATACAAAGGAACCAGGGATGATCTCTATTTTAGGTACAATAAGATGCAACCTAACAATAATGGGCGGAATAATCATGGAGATGGACTGGCTATTCATGAAGAACCAAAGCTTATTGAGTAAACTGCAGTTAGCAATCTAGTTCCATCTTCTTTATACCACTCACATGAGAACATATTTGAAGTCTGCTAAACCATTTTCTTGGGTTTCTTGCCTAGTTGGCTGATTGTATTTTAATATCAACAACACTATCAAAGAAAAGATATATATTCTTTTTTTTTTTTTTTTTTTTTTTAGTTTTTGGGTCACACCCGGCGTTGCTCAGGGGTGACTCCTGGCTGTCTGCTCAGAAATAGCTCCTGGCAGGCACGGGGGACCATATGGGACACCGGGATTCGAACCAACCACCTTTGGTCCTGGATCGGCTGCTTGCAAGGCAAACACCGCTGTGCTATCTCTCCAGGCCCTAGAAAAGATATATATTCTTAAAAAGCAGTTCCAGGTGGTGGGGAAAATGGCAAACAGGAAAGCGGGAGAAAAGCTGGAGAAGCCACAGCGGGCTGGAGCTGCCCGATGGAGGACCTGAAGCAGCAGCAGAAAAACCTGTGGAAACTAAGACTGTTTCTTCATTAATGGAGGGAAAGCACCAGTTGCAGTGCTGAAACTGCAGACCTCACAACAACCATTTGCAACCAAAGTAAAACAATATTTTAAATGTGTTTTACATGTGTCTCTCTTGTTTTTTTGTTATTAGCTAGTTTTCTGTAAGTATTTCCATCAGAATTTGAGAAAATAAGGAATCTGTTTCTTTTAAATTACAAACCACCCAAAAATAAATAAATAAATTAAAAACCACCACCCAAAATTTAAAGATATATCATACTTAAATATTAAGGTGTTTCTATTTTTCTAAATAAGCATCGTATGAAGGTGAAAAAATGAGAAGATGCACATTCCTGTAATTTTGTTGAAATATTTAGGCTTTGTGAAATGTGATTAGTTCTTGTGAAATTCAACTGGATTTGACCTTAACACAAGATTTACTTAATAATGTGTTTCATCTTAGGTGTATGTTTATGTGCTTTATCAAAGGCACATTTTAAGTTACTGGAAACAAAATAATGCATCTTCAAGCATATTTTATGGACCTTTGACCATATATACTTTGTTTGATCTTTGTGTTGTAGAGTTTCTTTTTATATTTTTGTATTGTATATGGATCTTTCTTTAATGTGGCAATTAAACAGATTTAAGAACATAGTCACACTTAAAGCAAGTATAATGCTTGAAAACTACACTGTAAAATTTGGAGGCAGCTTCTGACATTGGATTGGTGCTAACTATTTGGTTCTTGGTTTTTGGGTCATACCCGGCAGCACTCAGGGGTTACTCCTGGCTCCATGCTCAGAAATCGCTCCTGGCAGGCTCAGGGGACCATATGGGACACTGGGATTCAAACTGATGACCTTCTGCATGAAAGGCAAACGCCTTACCTCCATTCTATCTCTCCGGCTCCTCATTGAACTCTGAATAGGTAATAACTCCAGAGAAGCAGCCTGTATATATTCCTAACACTTCTGTTCACTTGCATTTAAGTTTGATGTAAGTCCCAAGTAAAGCTGTGGAAATGTATATAGGACTATTCTTACATGATTTAATTTTATCAGGATTTATGAATTTAACTTGCTTTAATGTAGGCAAATGGTTTATTTTAGTTAATTTAATGTTAAAATAACATCACTGTCCTATATGCTCTTTTGACTCAACTGAATTATTAACTAAAGTTAAGAGAGAGAAATGACTCAAATGAATGTCTTTTTTTCTAAAATACCAGTAAATTTTCAAGCTCAAAAATAAAAATAAAAAAGGTAGTCCCTGATTTGAAAGCAGAAAGTTACTAGATAAAAAATTGGGAATGAAGGGCAGAGAGTTTAATTGGGGGGGAGGGTGTTGATAACATGTTCTGGAAATGTACGAACAGTATTGTGAATATATTTTATGGTAATAAGCTGCTTGTACACTTAAGAATGACTAACGTACTCTCCCACGACACCCCACTGAAAACGCAGCAGCCTCTGCCCACGCATGTCATGTTCCTAGCAGAAAAATGATCCAGCTCCTCTACTAAACTCTGAAAGAAAGTGATGGTTCACAACTCTTCCCAGATAGTCTGATCCAGACTGAAAGCTTTGGGGCCTTTCTCTGGATGGCTGGGTCAGAATACCTTTCTATCTGAAAGCACCGCAGCCCACAGCCACACACAACAATGTCCATTAGAAAGGCCCAGTTCCACAACTTAACCTTATTCAAATGTCAAGCTACCAAATTTCTTCCACCTCAAAACACTGTAACAGTGCCAGCTAAGTGGGATCCCCAGAATATCTGATGGAAAAGTTACACAGAAAATGACCAAGCTCAGTGAGTGTAAATAGAAATACAGAAGACTCAATTAGCACAAACCACAGCCCAGTAAATCCTTAGACAATGACTGTAGTAACACCACTCAGAGATATCAATATTTTAAATTGATCCTTATTGACATAGCTTTGATAATTCCAACCAAGATAAAGTAAATTTACTTTTGCCTGAAAGGGAGCAGGTTAAGGTGGTAGATGGGAAATTGGGAACATTGGTAGAGGGAATGTTACAATGGTGGTAGAATTGGTGTTTGGACATTTACTGCCTAAAATAACTGCATTTTTTTGTTTGTTTGTTTGTTTTGGTTTTTGGGTCACACCTGGCAGCACTTAGAGGTTACTCCTGGCTCTACACTCAGAAATCGCTCCTGGAAGGCTTGGGGGACCATATGGGAGGCTGGGATTCGAATCGCCATCCTTCTGCATGCAAGGCAAACACACTACCTCCATGCTATCTCTCCGCCCCACCCCATTTTTTTGGTTAAATAACTGCATTTTCAACGACTTGGTACATCATGGTGTTATAAAAATTTTTTTGAAATTGCAAAAAATTAAAAAGTAGTTAAATGGACCGAGATGATTCAAAGTGCTAGAGCACATGCTCTATATAAGGGACTCCTGGGTTCAAAACTTGACACCGCATAGTTCCCTGATCATTACTGGAATGACCAAAACAACAAAATACACAACAAATATAGTTAAGTCTCATATGAACAATTTGCATTGATTTAGCTTTTTCTGTATTTGGCAAAAAATTACTACTGTAGTTCATGTTTGCCAGAGTCCTAAGGAACTAAGTCTACTGGACCAGAATTTCACAAGCACATCAGAAGCAAAGTTCTTCTCTTCTCTAGAGGGCAGATCCGTTGTTACTAATCAGGCTGACTGCTCCCAGCAAGGAAGGAAACTCTGACAACTGTACTTCTGTATTCTTGAACAAACTGATGTCTAGATAACTCATCTGGACAAATTCCAACAATTTGTGGTCACTAGTCACAGAAGCTGCTGCCTGCTTTATGGGGTTCCCTGCAAGAGTGGAGAATATGGGCCACAAATAGGCATTATAGGCATTGCATTTCAGTGTACAGCAGGCTGAAAAGCAAGACACCTACTTGAGATAGATGGCTTTGATGGAAGAGATACATAGGATCCTGCTCATCAGAATTGGATACTAATTATCAGAGAGACTGCCTTCTACTCATTGCAGATGAGATTATCCAGAATCAAGTACTTTTTTTTTTTTTCAGATTCACCTGTTGAATTCAAGTGATCTGCTATTTTGGGCCTCTCATATCTATCAGTTATGATCACTCAATGGGATGTTCATCTTTATGATCCTTCTTTGGGCCCAGACAGAATCTCCTGGGTTTGTTTCAGCTTCTCCATGTTGGTGTCTAAGGACATGAGCTGCCCAGATTGCTTCCCCTTGGCATGATATAATGGGTATCCAGTGGGGCCTACCCCCTGAGGATACCCCAGAACCCTCCTAGCCTATAATTCCTCACATCTCTAGGGGATTGCATGTGCTTTCCTGTCTTTCACTTGTTCATTAGATGTTGTCCCAGGTTTGGGGATTCAGATCATTTTTACAGCTGCCCTCAGCTTTGTTCTGCTGTCCCAAGATAGCATGTCCGCAGGTACTAGAATCTTTAAGGGTTTCATCAATAAGTTTACAAGGAGACCAATAGAGCCTGGCTTAGCATTAACTTAAGGAATATAAAGCTGTTTCCCAGTTTTTGAAAAGGAAAATCTGTGGTGTGTTGTGCTGTTGCTTGAACAGGCTTTGTTCCAGACTTAAGGGTCTTGTCCACAGGAGATGTGAGGATCCATCAGCTAGGAAAGAAATACCTTTCAACACCTACCCAAGTCTCCAGCCTCAAGGTCTGACGCACTGAAAAAGATGTAAGACACACATACTTTTTTGTTTTAGTTTGTTTCTTAGGCCATATCAGGTGGCACTCAGGGGTTAATCCAAGCATGTTTGGGGGACCATATGGGATGTAAAGCATCCCATAAAAAATTGAACCCAGGTTGACCACATGCAGAGCAAAATGCCCTACCTGCTGTGATATTGCTCTGGTCCCACACATACATTTTTTGACTTTGATATTTCTGAGACTTGTTTCTTGCATATGTTAGCATCTCTTCTTATTTTTGCCTTAGGCTATTGGATGACATCAACTTCAGACTTTCTTCTGCTACTAGGAAGTCTGGAGGCTGGCAAGTAGTGTTCTCATCTGGCCTTCCTCTCCTGTGTGGTTCTATAGGGCACCCTCCTCCACTCTCTGATCACCCCAAAGTTCTGATAGACATCTTCATCGCTTTTCAGGGTTCATACTTACTTCACACTTCTCCTCAAATTTTTTGTGCCTATTTTGGCCGTCCAGCCAAGCCAGATGCAAATTGACCTCTTCTTGAATTTCTATTTCAGATAAATGAATGCTTCAGTTCCTTCAAGGTATCGGGCATCAAAAATACAATCTATCACTCACCATACCCACACACAATGGGAAATTAAGCAATGATTTAATGAATGAATGTGTGTGTAACTTTGAGAGTTTACTTCCACTGTTTGAGACACAATAGTAGATTGAAAAAAAGTTTTATTGGCAAGATGTTGGTAAACTAGAGATGGGGGTTGCATACCCTCCAAACAACTATCTGGTCTGCAGTCACAAGAAGGGATTTTGATCAAGAAAGACAACATATAAGTACATTTTGGGGAAGAATGGATGACAGGCTGGTCAGTAAAGTGGTCAATAAATACAATCAAAATGATTCCCTAAGGCACACTCCTGATATGACTCAAATAGAGATTTCTGATTAAGATTTCCAGTAATTGATCCTTTCAAGAGATAAAGGAGACATTCTTAACATTTTCAACTCTTTCCATTATTTATTTAGCTTCTAACTTCTTTGAGCCTACTTAGAATGCAGGTAAATCCTCATTAGGGACAATGGGACTCATTTGGTTGGCCTTTTCTGGTGTTTTATTTGCCTAGCAAAATAAGCCCTTATTGAGAAATAGTATAGAATGTAGAGTGTTTATCTTGCATTCAACTGTCCTTGGTTCAATCCCTGAGACCCCATATGGCCCAAGAACACCACCAGAAGTGATTACTCAGTGCAGAGCCAGAAGTAAGCCTTGAACATATCCAGTGTAGTAGAAAGCCAAAATCAAAACAAAACTAAAAAGCCCCTCAACTCAATATCACCCACAGAATTTGTTGAGCCTGTTTCACAATGAATCAAAGAGAAACAGATGTGTCCTTATTTTAATAACTTCTATGTTGCAGAGAAATTTTGTGACCAAAATCCAATCATACTACAGGAGTTATTTACTTTCTTTGAAACGTAAACAGCAAATACTCTGGGATACAATGGAAATGATCAAATAACATTTCTTAAGAAGTTTAGAATTCTCTATCTTTTGGGTATAACAATAAATAAATAAAGGAATGAGCTGTTTTAATAGTGCTAAAAAATCTAATATTCTCATTCCACAGATCTGAAACCAGTTGTCCAGAGATTTACCATAAGACACAAGGCAAGGAAGGATGTCTACTCTCTCCACTTTTATCCAATATGGTATTAAAGTCCTAACTACAGCAATCAGGTAAGTAAAAGAAATCAAAGGGAACCAAATTGGAAAAAATAATCAAATTATCACTATTTGTAAACTATCTACAATATGCATAGAAGACCCTAAAAAGTCCGCAAAAAGCTTCTACAAAAGTAAATCATTATGAGCAAATGAGCAGGCTACAAAAATAAATAAACTAATATTTATTGCATACCTATGTGCAAACAAGGAAATAAAAGAAAGATAAAACGACTTAGTGGTGAGTAACCAAAGGCACTTTGGTTTTAAGGCCAAGGTGTGCTATATCCACATTTATTCTGAAATGCATAAAAAAGAAAGATGGGCAGTCCTCTACCAGGAAAGACACTACCAAGGGTCTGACATCGACCTCCTAAAAAGAGACTTCCGTTTACACTGAGAAGACGTGACAACAACAATGACCTGCTCTACAGGACATGGTTCTCTCTAGTGCCCCTTAAGTGTGAGGTGAAACGAGAGGATGCTCTGCACCATCCTGACTGCAATATGGGATATGCAGACTCCAGGACCTTTAACACAAAAGCATGATACCAACAACAGAGACTATGTGAGGAATGAAGGTGTATTGCCACTACAGACGATGACTTGAATTGGACAAACTAGTTTGCCTGGAGCCTAGAGTCAGTCCTGTGCCAGGAAACTTCAGGGGTAGGGTCTCCTTGTATTTAGACCATAATTTTTCTTTCCATGTCCCATATGTTTTGGTGGGCCTATGCAAACAAATGCCACTTTAATACCATTTTTTACTATGTTCCCTTGACGCCAATCCTTAAGAAAAACAACCCACTAAAACTTTTGAGGTTAACTTAAACTAGTAAGCATGTGCATGGAACTAGATAAATGTACTTTGCCCTCAATGTTTAAGGAGTTACATAAGTCTAATCTCTTTGGTTTATATTGTGTGCTGCTAAGAAATAGTATGTAATACAACTGGGGATTTGAGGGACAAATTAATTGTATTGTACATGGGTTCAATTTTGTTTTTCTTAATTTTCTTTGGTTGAAAGATCAAGGCTGGGATATCATCGATGGGACTACCGAGAATTCTGCTTATGGGTGATTGGTCTTCCACTGTAACTTTACCCTGTCCTCTTTCTTTGCATCTTTGTTGTCATAATTAAAAAATGAAAAAAGTTAAAAAAAAAAAAAAAGAAAGATGGGGACCAGAGAAATAGTTCTGTAGTTAGGGCACTTGCTTTTTCTGTGGCAAATTAGTTTAGATCCCAGGCACTGCATATGATTTTCTAGCACAGCCAGGAGTGATCTTTGAGCATAGCTGCATAGTTATTAAAAAGCCCTGATGACAGAGCAAAGAGAAAATGCCACTGGGTATGACCCAAATTATTTTTTAAGAAAAAAGTAAGCATGGTTTGATAGAGACCTAGATACAAAAATAGATATGTACACAACATGCATATGTGGTAAAACAAAATCTTTAAAAAAGTGTATTCAACTAAGTGGTTTTCTTCCAAAGACTTTCCTTTTTTTTTTTTTTTTTTGGCAGATGGGGGTGGAGAGACTTGTGGGATAGTCCTCAGGGCTTACTTCTGGAAGTGCTCAGGGGACCATAAAACTATAGTGGAATTAAGGAGTGTTCTCGGGATTGAATCAAGGTCAGCCTTGTGAAAGGCAAACACCCTGCCTGCTCTGTGATAGGGCTCCCGACATTCCCCAAATATTTTCTTTCAAATGAAGAAAAGGTTTTCCCTGGAGCACAGAAGGTTGAAAACTCATGTAGTTCAGAAATTTCTACCTCTTGTATTAAACAAGCTTTCTTAACAACTAAGCCCTAATTACATATATTATGAATGTTAAATTCTTACCTAAAGGATGGGGCCTGAGCAGTGGCGCAAGCGGTAGGGCATTTGCCTTGCATGTGCTAACCCAGGAAGGACTGCAGTTCGATTCCTTGGTGTCCCATAATGTCCCCCAAGCTAGGAGCGATTTCTGAGCGCATAACAAGGAGAAACCCCTGGGTGTCACCGGGTATGGCCCAAAAGCAAAAATAAATAAATAAATAAACAAACAAGCTTACCTAAAGGACTGCATAAATGCAGTCTTAAATCTGCCAGAATGTTGAAATTACCAAGAACATTCCAAAATATAAATATTTAGTTTCTTCTTAACTTACTTCAAATGCCAATTTCCAAACCACTGTAAGGTTTTGGTCATAATGCTGTTGAAACATGAAATGTGGGAAATAGCAAATGACTCACTTATAGAGCACATGCTACACAAGAATTAGGTCCCATGTGTGATGCCTGACTCCACTAAACCAAAAAGGAAGAAGAAAAGAAAGAAAGAAAGAAAGAGAAAAAAGAAAAAGAAGAAAGAAAAGAAAGAAAGAAAGAAAAAAGAAAGAAAGAAAGAAAGAAAGAAAGAAAGAAAGAAGAAAGAAAGAAAGAAAGAAAGAAAGAAAGAAAGAAAGAAGAAAGAAAGAGAAAGAAAGAAAGAAAGAAGAAAGAAAGAAAGAAGAAAAAGAGAAAGAAAGAAAGAAAGAAAAAAGAAAACAAACTAATAAGTGTTCAAACAGAAAAAAGGTGGCTGATTACTTCCATAGGAAGTTCCGGGAACTCTCAAATTCTTTTTTTTTTCTTCCCCTCCCTTCCCCTCCCCTCCCCAAATTCTTACTAAATTCTAAAATTCTCCAATTCTTATTAAATTCTTTTTCTATCTAATGTGCAGGAATGATCTAAGTAATTTGATAGTACTCAAACTTTTTCATTTTACTAAACAGTTGAAATTTTTTCAAGTAAAACATGAAAAATAGTGACCATGAGTATAAGGCACTAAGTATTTAAAAAAAATAAAATAAAAGGTATTTTACTAAGAAATATACCACTAAGAGAAAAGGAATGTTAATCTCAGTTAAAATACATACTGCTTACAGGGAGACATGTTTTTGACTCTAACCTCCTAGAAGAAACATCTGGGTAAGAAGCCTTTTTAAAAACAGTAAGAGTGTGCATAGCATCAAGAATTTTTTTACAGATTCCTGAATACCCTAAGGATAATTTAAACAAATCAACTACATAAAAATTAAATTCACACTCAGTGGTGAGTAACCAAAGGCATATTCTTTACAATCTTATTTATCATGAAGGCTCAGTCAACATTGAAAAGCAGCCCCCTAAAGGGAGAACCAGTACTAAAACACACCAGTGTACCCAAAGAAAAATTAACACCATATTCTCCAGGACAATAGCCAAATATGGAAATGCTAGCTCAGGAAGTTTCTCAAAAGAAAAACTAACACACCTTGCCTTAGCGTCCTTCTGGGTTCCAGCACCATTTCTGATCATCTGTCCCTGGGGCCAGTCAGGTCTGTGTCTAGGTGGGAACAGAGAATCCACCCTTCTTCCCATCAGTCCTCCTTTTCCCAAACAAAAGTCATTTAAATTTATATCGTATAATTCCTACCAGATTGAATCTAGCACTGTTTTCTCTGAGAAAATATACAGCTCAAAACTCAGCTAAACACACTAATGAACTAGCATGCAATATTTTTTATCATACCGGATTTTCCGGCGTATAAGATGACCCCCTAATTTTGCAGTTAAAACATAGATTTAGGCCTATATTCGCTGTATCAGACAGAACGTTCCTGTGCTGCATGTGCTGCATGTGTTCCTGTGCTCATGTACCACAGTGAGCCAATCACAACAAGCAAAGGTTCAAAGGTTATACTGTCATAGACTTCCTCTCTGACTCTGGCCAATCTGAGCAAACTTTTTACAGTGTAGATTCGGGTCCAGAATATTGTCTAATTTGCATGCATAAAAAGCCTGCTTGGATTGGCTGAGTTAGAGAGGTGGTCCGAGCAGCCTTGCAGTGATTGGTGCAGGATCGAGTTGGAAAATTCGTTTTGTGGCAATATTCAGACAATTTTCATTTAGCGGCATATTGAAACATTTTTCGGGATATTCTCGGCGTATAAGACGACCCCTGATTTTCAGTTAATTTTTTTTTTGTTTCAAAAGTCGTCTTATACGCCGGAAAATGCGGTACTTAAATAACCTTACTTGTTTAGAAAAATAACTTCTAAAGAAGAAATATTTCAAGCCAACTTCCATACAAACAGCTCAATAGATCACTTTTTTAAATACCCAGATACTCCAACATTCCAAACTACTAAATGCAAAGATCAATGGAAGTGAAAGCTAAGGAAGAAACCTACAATTAAGGACATGGAGAGAAATCCTGGCAAAGTGCAAAGTCCACCCAAATGCCAGCACCTTAAATTAACGCAAATGGTTTAGCAATGAAAACCAAGGAGTCACTAGCCTGCAAAATAAAAAAAAATCTATAGACAAGCAATTCAATCAACTAAAAGGACTCTATCAGAAGATGAGAGAATCCATACAAATGGAACTGAAGAAACTAAAGAAACATGTTAGCAAGCCATCATAGTAAAATCACACAGGTGGAGAATTGCATAGACAAACTTGAAGACAAATTACAAGCCAGCAGTGATAAAGAAGTCAAAAAGGAAAGGAGAAACAAAACATTGGAAGAAAATTTAAGATACTTAAAGAATAAAGACAAAAGAAATAATCTCCAAATTATAGGAATACCAGAAGGTGAAGAAAATGGGAAAGAGGAAGAACAAGTTTCCACCCTTGGGAACGTTTTCTCTATAAATCTAAGAAGCAGAAAGACTGTCAAACAAAAATAGACCCTAACTGAACAATACCAATATATTTAGTAATCCAAATGGCAAAAATCAAAGAGAGAGATGATGGACACTTTAAAGCAGTAAGGGAGAAGAAAAACTTCAAGTATAAAGGAGAAAAACACATGAATCAAATCAGATCTTCATTTGAAGCAATCCAGGCAAGAAAAGAGGGGAATGAAATATTGCACTACTGAATAAAAAAAACTTTATATTTATATTTATAGCTATCTAGAAGCTATAAATATAAATAAAATTAAAAGAAAACAAAAAATGGGGGCTCAGATGTGGCAAGTTATTATTATTATAATTTTTGCATAGGCACAGTAAATATTGAGGAAATTAGAAAGGAAATTCCCTTGGCTTAAAAGATACAGGGTGTTTCTACCCATGAATCATACTATCATAAGACTGACCACAGGATCTAGGCATGTTAGTTTTCAAACCCCAAGGTCTTTCTTAATGGCCCCAGGAAAAGTTCTGCTCAGTCACTGTTGTTTTAGTCAGCTTTCTGTAATTAGAGTTCTTGGTTTTTGCACAGATGAAGGGTCTTCTGATTTCATGTCACCGTTAGGTGGTGTGGTAAGGCAGCCTGCCCTTAGATCAAGTTGTTGCTGTTTCCTTATCGTCATGGTGTCCTATGAACCTATCCTGGCTCAAGTTGGTGCCAGAGATGTATTAGGGCCCCCCGCCAGGGGGAGTTTGATTCCTGGTACTGGTACAGAGAGAACTGTGCCACTTCTGAGGTTGGGATCCAGGTTTTGGGTTTGATGGTAAATGTCCAATCAAATGAGTAAGTCTCCAAAGCAAATGTTCAGGGTGGAAGGCACCCCTTGCATTATAAAATTTATGGGTTCTTATCCCTATTAGATAAGAACTTGTTTCCATACATAAGATTTCCCCATTTTAGTGTACCTATGCAAAAAAATATAAAACGAAGCTATATTATATTACTGGTGCATTTGGGGGGTAAAAATAACTAGCTATACAAGCCTAAATAGGTCAGTCAAAAGTACGGAAATTAAAACAGTAATTAAGAAACTCCCCAAGAATAAAATTACAGGATTTACAAGTGAATGTTATCAAACATTCAGAGAAGAGTTATAATAATTGAGCCTTAGACTCTTCCATAACATCAAAAAGATAGGAACCCTTCCTAGTACCTTTTATGAAGCTAATATATTCATTCCCAAAGCTGACAAAGATACAGTACCACCAAGAAAGAATACTACAGACCAATCACACTAATGAAAATGAATGCAAAATCCTTGACAAAATCTTAGAAAGCTGAATCCAACAAGACATTAAAAATATTATACAGCGGGGCCTGAGAGATAGCATGGAGGTAAGGTGTTTGCCTTTCATGCAGAAGGTCAGTGGTTCGAATCTCAGCATCCCGTATGGTCTCCTGAGCCCGCCAGGAGTGATTTCTGAGCATAGAGCCAGGAGTAATCCCTGAGCGCTGCCGGGTGTGACCCAAATATATATATATATATGTTATACAGCATGACTAAGTGGTTTCATTCCAGGGATGCAAGGATGGTTCAACATATGCAAATCAATCAAAATCATACACCTATCAGTAAAAAAACTACATGATCATATCAATCAATGCAGAGAAAGCATTTGACAAAATCCAACACCCATTTGTGATGAAATCCCTCAGCATCATAGGTGTGAATGGAACCATCCTCAAAATTTCGCCGCGCCTCCCCCACCTGCCCCAATATTTCTGCATTTTTATATAAAACCAAGAAGGAAGGAAGAAGAAAGGCTGGAAGCCAGGGGCCACGTATTCTCAGGTGCATTGGTGAAGAAAAAATGACAAAAATAACCAAGCCAAAGTCGATGACAATAAAATCAAGAGACCTAAACTTTGATAATCATCTAAATTTAAATAGCCCTATTATATTGTCAGGCCAGCAGGCAAAGGGTGGTGTTACAGGATGCACTCTGGGTCCAATCGGGGAGGAAAGTTGGCACTGGTTGTGGGAATGGCTCTAACTTACTGTATATCTGAAATTTAACAATGAAAGACTTTGTAGATCACAATGGTTTCAATAAAATTAATTTTTTAAAAAAAAGAAACACTAAGAAAAATGTCACTTTCCTCTTAAGCATTTAACTTTATATTTTTAATTTTGTTTTGGAAAAGAAGAAATAATTTTAGCATTTAAATTGGTAAAGAAAAAATATGTAAACCCATCCAACTTTTTCAAATAATCAAATAGTATTTACTGGTAAATGCAGGTAGAAAGAAAGAAAAATGTGGTTGTATAAAAATACAGTTTGAGGGTAGGAACAATAGCACAGTGGGTAGGATGTTTGCCTTGCACGCGCAGCTCCCCTGGGTTCAAACCCCTGCATAAGATCTCCAGAGATTGCCAGGAGTAATTTCTGAGCACAAGGTCAGGAGTAAATCCCACAGAACCTTTGGATGTGGCAAAACAAAAACAAAGACACACACACACACACACACAAACACAGACACACACACAAAACACAGACAAACACACACACACAGACACAGACACACACACAGACACACAGACACACACACAGACACACACACACACACACACACACACACAAAACACAGTCTGAAACTCAATCCATCCCAGATGTATGAAGATCTCTGACCCATCTAAAGAGCCATGGAAGCCTTTGAGATGCAGAACTCCAGACCTAGAGCATGGCTGACCCCTGGGAGGAAAGGCTCCATTACAGGAACAAAAGACTAAAAATATCAAAGGCCACCATCCAAGTTCTCCTCTTTGATACTTACCCTAGCAACAAACACTAAGGGGCAATTTGGGAAAGTTGTATATAAACAAACTTCTGAGGGGCAAACATACACATTTCTCCATTATGTTGTCTGGGGGGTGGGGTTTTTCCACCAAGATGAGTGATCTCTCCTTTGTCTTATGATAGGCGTTCTCCATCTTGAGAATTTACCCTCAGTTCTACTTATGCTATGTACTTGACTTTCCCCATTTTGGAGAAGCCCTTATTCCCTCTTAAGCATGAATTTTTCTTTTCTTTTACTTTACTATTTGTCACCTTCCAGAAATTCTTTTCTGCAGGGGTAGGTAACAGATCCAAGAATAAAGAGGATAAGACTGACTGATTTTTCCCTTTTCTTGCAAGAGCAATAATGTTCTTTTCTCCAGCTTGGGTTCTAGGACACCTCTGAGAATGCAGGTGGCAGAAGTCAGTTCCCACTCTGTGCAAATCCAGTGTGACTCGGGGTAGTGTGGGGACTGCGGTGTGGAGCTGGTGAGTCATAAATGTTCAAAGCAGACTATCATCAACCTAAACTTTTCCATGAACTGCAGAGTGGCAAAGTGAAAGCAGCAACTGCTAATTCTCTTCTTTTCACTTTACAGAAGTTATCTGAAACAGTATAATATTACCCAACCTATACTGTGCAGAAGACAGCAAGCAGGAGAAATACAGATTACAAAATGCTAAAAAATATTTAAATAAAGAAGAGAGGAAATCAAGTTCTTCTTGCTAAAATCCATGGGAACAGAATTATCATTTCTGTATGACAGATGATCAAACCAAGGTTCATAGGGATTCAGTGGCCAATGTATTTCCAAAGGATAAGCAAGGATAGCTCTAGCTCAGGTCTTCTGATTTCTACCCAGAGATTTAAGAAAGACTGGGAAAGGCAACAACTCTGCCTCAAAGAGAGACTGAAGGGGGTGATAAACAGTGCCACCTCAAAAATCAAGTTTCCTGAATGAATCCTGGCTTCCCCCAAGTCTGTGACCTAGGGTGGGAAACGAACTCTCAGAGTGTTTCATTGAGGTTTCCACAGACACAGCACCTACCAGTGCAGTGCATAGAATAGTTGAATAGTGAATTCCTAGAGCGGGCTGTTACTAGGCATTCACTATAGGCACACTGAAGCCAGTAGCCAACTGACTATGTAAGTTCCACTTTAGATATGGAATTTCCATTTTTCTTTTCTTTTTTTTTTTTTTGGTTTTTGGGTCACACCCGGCAGTGCTCAGGGGTGACTCCTGGCTCCATGCTCAGAAATTGCTCCTGGCAGGCACAGGGGACCATATGGGACGCCGGGATTCGAACCGATGACCTTCTGCATGAAAGGCAAACACCTTACCTCCATGCTATCTCTCCGGCCCGGAATTTCCATTTTTCAATCTTCAATATCACCTGTGACTAGTGACTACCATATCACCCATTACAGATACAAAATATCCCCATAGTAGTGGGAAGATATTTTTTTTGGTAGTGGTTCTCAAAGTTGACCAAACACTGAAAATCACCTGAATGATATGATGCAATTTTCATAGTTGTGTTGTGTAGTATCAGAAAAATTAGGAAAATGTTAAAATTTTAAAAATCTCTCCAGAATGTGCTAGAGAAAAATAAAAATTTAAGAATCATAGGATACTGCTAGACAAGAGAATAAGGTATTTTCTCTAAAATTAGTGGTTCATATATAAAAGGCTTCCTATACAAGAACAATGTGGTTATTTTCATTTTTTTTTTATTAATTCTGCTATAATAACCACCACTACTGATTTACTACTAAGTCAGATCTTTTTTTTTGGGGGGGGGGTGGGTCACAACCAGCAGCACTCCAGGCTCTATGCTCAGAAATCGCCCCTGGCAGGCACAGGGGACCATATCAGATGCCAGGATTCAAACCACGGTCCTTATGCATGAAAGGCAAACGCCTTACCTCCATGCTATCTCTCCGGCCCCTACTACGTCAGATCTTTAATGCCCTATTTTTCCTTTTTTTTTTTACATTATCTTATTGTATTTTGCCCTTTTTAATTAATAAAGGAAGAATGAAATGCTCTAGTCAATGTAACCTTTTCCTTCCCCAACCAGAGTCATATGAAAGGGAAGGCAAGAAAACATAAAGAAACAAAATAGGAAGAAAAGTGCATAATGAAAGGGTGTAGCAAATTAAAGGCTATGCATCAGACATCCAGAAACAATACACTATATGCATTACTGACAGCTGTCAGTGTCTTCATCAAGAGCTTGGACAAATGAAATTGTTCTCTCACAAGAGGAAAAGTCTATTGTTGAGTGGGCTAGTCTTTATAGATATCTTTAGAGTCTTTATGGAAATCACTCACCTGCCTGTTTACCCTGTTTACAAAGCTATCAAACCAATTCAACCCTTTAATTTCTCTATGAATTTACCATGGTCCAGGATACTTTTCTAGTCTTTATTGATTCTAGATTTCATATCTTCTGAAACAGTTCAAACTACTAAGTTCTAAACTTGTGGGTTCTTGTCATCCGAGGTTTTCTACAGAAACCTCAATAAGAACTCCCATCCACTATTTTTTATTTTTTTGGTCCCCAGACCCAACCAGCTAATCCTTGAAATGATCCCGGAAGTGTAGAGTGCCCTACCCTCTCGGGAACTGTGATTAACAATCTTTTCAGTGGCAGCCAATGGGCTTTACCACTTCTGAATGATAAGACCACATTTTTACACAGTAGCACTCCACCACAACATGTCATCACAGGAAAAAGGCATGTTCACTAAACTGAAAATTTCCAAGTCAAGGAATTAGATTGTTACTCGATTAGACTGAGAGAAATAATAAGGATGTGCAAGAACTGCAAAAAATAAACAATAAAACTCAGGCATTGAAAAGTGTCTGGGGATTCAGCAAAATGGTGCATCTTACAGGGAATGATAAAAAGCCACATGTGAGAGGCTGGAGTAATGGCACAGCAGGTAGGTTTTTTGTCTTGCACATAGCCAACCTGGGTTTGATCCCTGGCCTGCCAGGAGTAATTTCTGAGTGTAGAGCTAGCCAGGAAGTGTGAGTGTGGCCCCCAAACCCAAACTCAAAACAAAATAAGACATACATGTGTAATTGCACAAACTTAGATGATGCCAATGTAGCTGCAAATGAAGTAAGACAAGTGCTCGTATTTCACACCCGAAATGCCCCACCTAAGGTAAAAGAAGCAGAAGAAATGCAAGGATTTAAAACCTTTCTGACACCTATCTGCTAGTATTTTTAGTCTGTTCCACATTTACCTGGTAAGTGTTGTGTCTGCTAATCCTCAAGCACTGTATATATTTATTGAATGCATTTCTTTAAGATCTTTTTATCAACATGGACTGCTGGAATTGAGTTTATTTGGTCATTGGTGCCAGTGGTTAGGCCATTGGTTCAGGACTTGGGTTTTTTTTGTTTGTGTTATATTGGGGGCACAGCAGATGGCCTATATAGGATTGGATGCTTATAGTCATTCCTAGAGGAATGTGATGCAGTATCAATAAAGGGTTCTTGCTTTTTTTTTTTTTTGGGTCGCACCAGCAGGGCTCAGGAGTTACTCCTGGCTCTAAGCTCAGAAATCGCCCCTGGCAGGTACAGGGGACCATATGGGATGCCGGGATTAGAACCACTGTCCTTCTGCATGAAAAGCAAACACTTTACCTCCATGCTATCTCTCCAGCCCCAGGCTTCTTGCTTTCTGATTACAAAGCACTCACATTGAACTGTCATGTGGCCCTAGCCAGAAAGCATTTCTAAATTCAGAACACTTTCTGAAACCTCAACATTTTCGAGCCCCTCTCTGGGAATCTCATCTAAGTTCCAGGTACGAGAGGCCTCAAATTCTCTGAATAAAAATCTTCTCTTCGGGAACTCTTCAGGAGTTCTGTCCTATTCTGTGTACCTGACTGACAATAGCTTCAAGGTAGGAAGACAGATCTAAAAGACCATCAACCAGATGCTGAAAATAGAGGACTGAGATCTTGCCTAGTGTGCGACCCTGGCGCTGCCTCCCAGGGGCCTTATTATGCAAAGGAAAAGAAAAGAAACCTTTATACATAGGAACAAAACTGTGTTTCCAGTTTCACTTATTTGGAAACCAAAGTACATATTTCCTTTTCAAGTTTATACAATGACAAAATTTTCTATTCCTGCATATTGAATATTGATAAAGAAATTAGCTTGTCAATAATAAATTCTTATGCAAAACTTAATATGAACAGGGAACTGGAGAGAAGTACAGTGAATAAAGTGCTTGTCTTGCTTGTAGTAGAACCAAGTTTGATTCCCTGGTAACCTACCTAGTCCTAACAGTACAGAGGCAGGTCTAAGCCCTGAGCACAGCCCAATGTGACTCTACCATGAAAAAAATAAAAGCCTATAATATGTACTTCCAAATAATTCAGTACCCTTTTAAAAAAATTAGATAAAGATAAAAAATGAGGGCCGGGCGGTGGCGCTGGAGGTAAGGTGCCTGCCTTGCCTGCGCTAGCCTAGGACGGACCGCGGTTCGATCCCCCGACATCCCATATGGTCCCCCAAGAAGCCAGGAGCAACTTCTGAGCGCATAGCCAGGAGTAACCCCTGAGCGTCACAGGGTGTGGCCCCCCCAAAAAAAAGGTAAAAAATGAATTTATAGAAATCTCCTTGAAAAAAATAATACTGAGAATAATTTATCTTCTGTGTGATTTTTATTACTAATTACAAATTCGACCATCATAGAACATTAATAATAGTAGTTTTTAAAGAAATTTGTTTTGAAATAATAAATGGCAACTCTTCATCAATTATTCATGAAGACTATCAACATTAATTGATTTAAGTGATGAAAACTATGAAAAACTCAACCACATGCCTGTTAAGGATATTACAATTATTTGATTTCTTGCAAATATTTCTCCACCACTTCCTCTTTAAGGATTACAGCTGTCCAACTTATGCAATATTTTAAATATTTAATTTTTAAAATAGTTCTTATAAACTGGTACATGCTTTGCTATAGTAGAAGAAAGAAAAAGAGATTTTAATTTTTGCTTGTTTTCTTTGTTTTTAGAACACTGCCCACGCTAGAATGGAAGAGATTGGTACCACTACTCACAGTTTGGTACTGGGGAATACTAGAAGCTGAATCTAGGACCTAGATTGAATGTGTTGAATCCTCCTACACATAAAATCTGCTTCTTCAGCATAATACTCTCCATATCTATACAGATTTCAAAACTGTTTTTTTTTTAACGGCTGCAGAGTATTCCATTGTATAGATGTACCATTGTTTCTTTATTCACTCATCTGTTCTTGGGCAATTGGGTTGTTTTTGCATTCTGGCTATTGTATAGAGTGCTGCAGTGAACATTGGAGTGCTAACGCCTTTTCTGCATTGTGTTTTTGGGCTGCTAGGCCCATGATGGCGAACCTATGGCATGTGTGCCAGTGGTGGCACTTAAAGGCCTTGCAGCTGGCATGTGGGAAGGTCTGCAGTTAAGATATGTGGAGCGGCCCGGAGAGATAGCACAGCGGTGTTTGCCTTGCAAGCAGCTGATCCAGGACCAAAGGTGGTTGGTTCGAATCCCGGTGTCCCATATGGTCCCCTGTGCCTGCCAGGAGCTATTTCTGAGCAGACAGCCAGGAGTAACCCCTGAGCACCGCCGGGTGTGGCCCAATAAAAACAAAAACAAAACAAAACAAAATCTCTTCTGGGGCTGGGAAGGTGGCGCTAGAAGTAAGGTGTCTGCCTTGCAAGCGCTAGCCAAGGAACGGACCGTGGTTCGATCCCCTAGCGTCCCATATGGTCCCCCCAAGCCAGGGGCGATTTCTGAGCACATAGCCAGGAGTAACCCCTGAGCATCAAACAGGTGTGGCCCAAAAACCAAAAAAAAAAAAAAAAAAAAAGATATGTGGAGGGTGCCGCATAGTTTTTAGATATTAAAATCTTGTTATTAAAGTTTAATTGGTATGCTGGCACTTTTACTTTTTTTTTTTTTTTGGTTTTTCGGACTACACCCGTTTGATGCTCAGTCCTGGCTAAGTGCTGCTCAGAAATTACCCCTGGCTTGGGGGACCACATGGAATGCTAGCGCTTGCAAGGCAGACACCTTACTTCTAGCGCCACCTCACCGGACCCATAATTGGTATGCTGGCACTTTTGAGGAAATTCTTTGGTTTTGTGCGGCAGTTTGAGCACTCCGGTTCAAAAAGGTTAGCCATCACTGCCATAGGCTATATTCCCAGGAGTTATGGGCTCTGAGAATTATCATAATACTTCATGGAAAAACTATCAGTATGAAAATAATAATAGAAAACATTAAATAGGAAATCCTGGGAGTTTTCTGAACTGGCACACACTCTCAGATTCCATTTTTTACTTGCATTTCAATATTCTGTGGGCTTGCCTGCATTTTAAACAATAGATACAGTTTAACTTGAAAGTAACCTTCCTTGAAAATCATGTATAGGAACTTTTAGAGTCTCTGTCTGGCAGGCCATTTCATGAGTTTGTTAGGATGGGAGTGAAAGGACAGTGAGCCAGTAAATTACACACACTGAAAAAAGTACCCAGTTGAAATAGGTATGAGGTAGCTGAGTTGGAAGAGAAAGTGAGAGATGAAAGGAAGCCCCCCATCAGGCAATATTCTTTTTGCCCCTTCACCGATACCTAGATGTCAGGACAGTATGAATCTCACCTATGCACACCATGACCAGGACACCTACACTGGGCAGAGAACAGTGCAGACAGGGACAAGACCAGGCATCATACATTAGAGGTAGGCACATGGCAGGGACAGGACTTAGGAGGTCATTATCTGAATCAGATACCAAATCAGATACTGAAGGGACAGGACAAGTGACATCATATGTGAGTAGAAGAAGAAGCCTAGACATTGGGGAGGGACCATACACATTTACTTAAACTCCATGTAAATTTTGACTTCTAAATCATCTAAATTTTGTCTGCAAATCTTTCATACAATTCTCAAGAACTCATAAATAATTAAGGATGCATTAAACTTAAGAGATATTCAGGCATACACTACAGATAGGTGTGTGGGAAGACCACAACAAAGGGATGCCAGGCCCAGCAAGTAACACAACTAAGAAAGAATGTTCAAGCACCGTGGCCACGAAGTGTAACCCTCTGGCATTTATTTATGTGGACACTATAGTGACAAGCCCACCCCAAGAAATCTACAAAGAGAATGTGCATAAGCCCTACAACTACAGGATGTGATCCTCAGTGATCATCACAAACAAAAATGTAAGTAGCATAACTAAGCACGTCTGCAACTGTTGGTCTTAGCAACAAAACTTTAAAGGTGGAAAAATAAAAATTTAACCACTCTTTTAAAATGAAAATTACTGTTTTCACATAACCATCTACCCAAAGAAAATGAAAAGATTAATTTGAAATGATATCTGCATTCCTGGAGCCAGAACGGTGGTGCAAGAGGTAAGGCATCTGTCTTGCCCCTGCTAGCATAGAACGGACTGCGGATTGATCCCCCAGCATCCCATATGGTCCCCCAAGCCAGGAGCAATTTTTGAGCGCATAGCCAGGAATAACCCCTGAGTGTCACTGGGTATGGCCCCCCCAAAAACCTACAAACAAACAAAAAAACCGAAAAGATATCTGCATTCTTATGTTCAGTGCAGCATTATTTCTAATAGTCAAGATCTAGAAACAATCCAAGTGCTCAATGACAAATAAGTGAATTAAAAACAAATGGTGGTATACATACAAAGTAAACTCTTGCAGTTCAATGCAACTTTGATTGATAGTAGTGTAATGCTGATCAAAGGTGAATCAGAGGGAATGAAAAAATATAGGATGACTTCACTCACATGTGGAATATAAAGAAACATTGCAAAGGAATAAAGAGTAGAACTCCAGGAGCCTCTATAGAATCAGTTCTAGTAAAGGGGGGAAAAGGAAGGTGAGTAAGAGGGGACTGAGACACAGTGATAGCAGAATTTGGGACTCTGGTAGCTAGTGAAGTACTTAGAATAATGTAGACCTAGAACATTAATATTTCCCCTATTAAAAATCATGGTCCCTCGCATGGAGTCTGTAGTTATCCCCATGACAGTATACTTCAAGGGCGGAGAAACCCTGTATCTCTTAGGCCAAGGGAATTCCCTTTCTAGTTTCCCCATTATTTATTGTGCCCATGCAGGAAAAAAGAAAAAGAAGCAGCACAAAATAATTTTTTCCTTTATTGCTTATTATTTTTTTGGTTTTGTTGTTGTTGTTGTTCTCATTTTTTTTTCTTTTTTCTTTTTTTTTTTTTTTTGCACTCTGTTTTGTTTTTATTTCAGGACCATGGTTATTATGTGGTGCTTGTCTTTGTTGCTATACTGCTCATTGGATTTTTTGTTTGATATTTCTTTTGGTATTATTGTGCTGTTTCTCTTCCTTTTTCCCTTTCTTCTCTCAAATTGATATGGAGAGCCTCTCAGGACTTCGCCTATTTTCGGCTTGTTTGATTTTTACCCCATTTTATTGCCTTTCTTTTCTTCGAACAGAACCACATAATTTGAACCATCTTGTTCTGCCTCTCAAATTGAGGGGGAAATAATGTAGGGTACCAAGACCAAACAGTTGTTTGAGCACTAAGTAGAAGCAAAAATGATTGGACTTAAACACCAAATCCAAAGCCAACGACATCAGAATCGATACCCAACCTACAACAACCTAGACACAGAGGGGACCATTTATACTAGCAGTCTACAGGGTAAGGGTGGGGGTATGGGATGCAAGCTGGGAACGGGGGTGGTGGGAGGACAACTTTGGTGATGGAAATTCCCTTGTTTTAATGTTAATATGTACCTAAAATATTATTTACTTTGGTCAAAATAAAAATTATTATTATAAACAAAATCATGGTGCCTCAATAAAAAAATCAAACTAAATAATGTATAATCTCTGTGGAAGATTTTGAGGAGTCCATACACTTAGATGGGTTTAGGGTTATTTTATCCTTATTAATTACTCTTAATTACAGTATTAAACTGAAGCAGTGCGTTTGGTCTCTGCTTCCCCTGGGTTAACATTCTAGCACTGTTAACTTGCTGCCCCATTAAATGTGCTCTATCTCAAGAACAAATTACCAGAAAATCCACCCACCACTGCCAGAGCCTTCAAAAATTTTTATCTTGTGACTTTTCTTTGGACTATATTTATTCTGTTTTCTCCAATTTCAAAGTAATGTATGCTCAAAGAGAAAAAAAAAAAAAAACTGGGAGCCAAAAGAAAAAGAAAAATCACATTTTATGTTTTTTTTTTCTTTAACTAGGGTGGAAGCAGGGCATATAAAGCATAAAAATATAAAGCAGAGTATATAACACAGCCAGCCCTGGCAGTGACACAGCCTTGCAACTTTAACTTAGAAGGACTAAACACAAGAAACAAGACTCGGGGACAAGCCATGTACACCACAGGGTGGAACTGAAAGCACATAGAAACAATAAAAGCAAGTTCCCTGCAGGCAACTTGAAAAGATCAGAACTTTTTCTTTTTATATAATTGTTTAAGACCTCTTTTAGTCTTTTATTTTTTTTCTCTCTACCTCCCCTCCCATCTCTATTTTCTCTTCTCTTAGAGGGATTGAATTGCTCTCTAACTCATCCATTCCCTTCCAGTTTCTTCTCCCTCTTCGAATCTATCATCTCCTTTAGGAGAGCAGAGGGTAGATAGATAAGATACTTAAAACGTTATCCATGTCTCTACTTGACTTTCTAAAGGGTAAGCATTTCTTGCATAGATCAATCTCTTTTTTTGTTGTTGTTGTTGTTGTTGTTTTATTTTTGGGCTACACCCGACGGTGCTCAGGAGTTATTCTTGGCTCTGCATTCAGAAATTGCACTG